>NC_045612.1:85342636-85954858 GCF_009762305.2 Zalophus californianus | reverse complement strand
GAATGTTGGCTCCGCGGGGCGGTTTTGCTCGCGGGTGTATCCCAAGCAGTGCCAGACACCATAGTAGATGCTCAGTAAGTATCTGTGGAAGAAATGAGTACGGCTGCCCAGTAAATAGTGAGCTACCCTAAGTTTTCTTTGAGGAAAAAAAAAATCAATCTGGTCAGTCTTCCCACTTTTTCTCTATGAAAAAAGAGGCAAGTGATTGGGAAGTTCAAACAAGTCAACACGAGGCTGTGAATCCTCCAGTTTTCACTTGTTCATTTGATAAGCATTTGTTGTATGTACTGTCCGTGCACAGCTCTGGGGATACAGACATGAGTCAAATACCGTCTCTGCCCTTGAGAGCTTACAGATGAGTGAGAGCAAGAGAGCAAATACAAATAAAGCCTGGTGAAGGCCCTGAGAGAGTGAAGGCTAAGATGGGTACAGAGGTGAGACGCCCGTGTTTGTAGGCAAAGAGGGGGGCAAGGAGCCCCAACTCCTGCCAGGGAACACAGCACAAAGCGGTGAAGGGTGCAGGGCAAAGCTGACGGAGGAGACTGGCTGCTCAGCACGGTACCTAAAGGGAAACAGGTTTGAGGCCAAGGCCCTGGATGCAACCACAGGGTCTGAGGTCTGAGGCTGGAGGCCGCTGCCTTACTTTTGCCCTGACTGGCTTAGGCAAGACCCATTCCTATCCTCTGGTATATTCCCTGTGAAGAGATGCCGCCCTTGCAAGTGGGGAAGAATGACATGGGGAAGAGCAGAGCACACGTGGGACATGGGTTGCACCAGAAGATTAGGAGAAGACTGATGAGGTAGGGGAGGGAGGGGCAGAAAGCAAGTAAGCAAGAAAAAGACAGATGTCAGAAGGACCAGGTGGATGATAGAGATAAGAGTAAGAGAGGATCGGGGCGCCTGGCTGGCTCAGTCGGTGAAGTGTCTGCCTTCGGCTCAGGTCATGGTCCCAGGGTCCTGGGATCGAGCCCCGCGTCGGGCTCCCTGCTCAGCAGGGAGTCTGCTTCTCCCTCTCCCTCTGCCCCTCTGCCTGCTTATGCTCGAGCTCTCTCTCTCGCAAATAAATAAATAAAAATCTTAAAAAAAAAAAAAAAACCTGAGAGAGGATACCAAGAAAAACAGATGACAGAAAGGGAGAAAACTGAGAGACGTTATAGAGAAATATAGTAAAGGGGAATGGGTGACAGAGAGAGAGAGATGAGAGACAGAGTAAGAGAAAAGGATGATAAATAAGGAGATGTGAGAGAGAGACAGGATGGCTTCTTTACTAATTTTTGCAGTTATTTACTGTGACAAGCTCCATACTAGACACTGAGGGTACAGAGTTGACTAGGATAAGGGGCTCTGTTTTGAACAAGCTTGTTATCTAGTGTGTTAAATCAGCTCTCTACCTCCCAGGAGCAGTAATGAATAGACTTGAGCTGGATTCCATCCTAGCTGGGAATGCCCCTCACCCCAGCGGAAACACAGAAAATCCCAGAAGTGCACGGCTCTAGAGGTCCAAGGCCTAAAAAGATAGTCCTGAGGAGAATGGCCCTGCTGGGGAAAACATGGGTTGAGTGGTAACAGGCCAGACACAGACAAGGAGGTGTGAAAGGAAGGGCAAGGGAAGCTGCTTGTCAAAGGTCAGGAACCAGAGCCAGAGGTCAGCAGCCCTGGCTAGGATTTATGGGGAGAAAAGCCAAGTGAGTCCCCCACTTTTAACTATAGTGCTCTATTATGGGTTTCAGAGTACCCAGCAGGGAGGCTTGAAGCACAAGAAGACCTTGGTGGGGGAGGAGGTGGGGGCTCTCTTCCAGAGTCTCGTGCACAAAGCCATGATGCTAGAAATCCTTCCAGCTACTCTTAGGTGGTACTCACCCATTAACAACTATGTATAAAGCAGCTCACGGAAGTACTATGTACTGCTACATACCATGAGCCATGTGTGTCTACTATGTACTATGCTTCAGGCACTGAGGGAGAATACAGTGGAGAACAGGGTACCTCTCTTATTTTGGGCCCTTCTTCCATATCCAGGATTTCTGAAGTTCTTCTGAGTCCAGGGTTTAACATGTGGGTGGTCAGCCTTGATACCACTTTCTCCCCAACCCTCCAATCCCTCACTGAGTTCTACTGAGTCTTCTTTTATATCTTTCTGGCTTCTCTCTCTCCCTCTCCTCATTTTCATTGAGACTATTGCACATAATCACATTTCTCCACAGAAACTGCCACCAACCCCTTCTGTTCTTTTTTTTTAAATATTTTATTTATTTATTTGAGAGAGAGAGAATGAGAGATAGAGAACACGAGAGGGAAGAGGGTCAGAGGGAGAAGCAGACTCCCCGTCGAGCAGGGACCCAATGTGGGACTCGGTCCGGGGTCTCCAGGATCATGACCTGAGCCTAAGGCAGTCGCTCAACCAACTGAGCCACCCAGGTGCCCAGCCCCTTCTGTTCTAGTCCAGGCCCTTAATACTTTATATCTGAAATACTGTGTCAGTCTGCCAGCCAGTCTCCCCTTATTCCACCTCTGGTCATTGCTTTTATTTTTTTTAAAGATTTTATTGATTTATTTGAGAGGGAGAGAGAGAGAGAGAGCATGAGTTGGGGGTGGGGGACAGAGGGAAGGGGGAGGCAGGCTTCCCGCTGAGCAGGGAGCCCGACACGGGGCTCGATCCCGGGACCCTGGGATCATGACCTGAGCTACAGGCAGACGCTTAACGACTGAACCACCCAGGTGCCATCCAGTCATTGCTTTTAGATCATATCGTGTCAAACACCCACTGAATTGCAGCACTGGCCTATTCAAGAATCTTGGCTGTCTCCCTATTTCTTACCCTGTTCTGCATCAAATATAAACTGGATCTGACTGTCAAAGCCGTCTGTAAGATAGCTTTACCCACCCAGTCCAATCTCCCATGGCTGTGCTCCAATCATGTCCTGCAACCAAATTCGTGCCTTTGCTGTTGGTTTTCCAACAGAATCTAGCACAGGCTCTGGAGATGGAGCACCCTGGTTTGAATTCCAGCTCTACCACTTAGGAGCTCTGTTCCGTTACCCAGGTGACTTTACTTCTCAGAGCTCCAGTTTCCATTGTAGTAAAATGGGGATAAAATACCTAATTCGTGCGGTTGTAAAGAACAAATGAGACAATGCATGTCAGCTGCTTAGAACAAAGTCTGGTAATCCCTCGACCAATTTTAGTTATTACTCTAACTGTCCCCTTTGCCTGGAATCCCGCTCTCATTTTGTCAATCTGAATCCTACCTGTTCTTCAAGGTACTGCTCAAGTACCATGTCCTCCCGGGTGCTTGTCCTTAGTAATCGAGTCCTCACAATTTGGCCCATAATAATATGATGTTTTTATATTGCTTATCATCATTTCATCCCACCAACTGTATTGGGCCAGTAAGCAAGGAGACAGACACGAGTAGATGGATCTTGGTTCATATCCTAACTCTACCACTTTGGATGCGTGATTCTATAGAAGTTACCTTAACCCATCTGAGCTTTGATTTTCTTATCTGAAAAAGGGAAAAATAATCCTTACCTGGCTGGGTTATTGTGAGGATTAAGGATAATATTCTCAAAGCATCTGAGGTACAGCCTGATGCATAACAAGTGGTCAGTAAATAGTACATAGTCTATAACAAGGATTATCAGCTCAGACTTGTCCTTCTCGATGGTTCAAGAGTACTCCCACGGGGTTTGTCTACCCACTGTCAAGGTTCTGCTACACCACTCCCTTGTCACACTTTGAAACGTAGCTTACAAAGGCCCCTACTTGCTAGGGTTTCTCCAGGAGTAGGAAACAATCCCAAAGGAGACAGAAGCAAGGCAGTAGAGTCTTTGGGACCATGGGGAGAAAACCACAAACTGGGGGAAGAAAAATCCTAGCAGAGGAACTGCAGCTAGAGCTGGGGCCTTTTAGCTCTAGTTTGGAAAGGAGAGGAAACTATCTATAGGGTCTGATACTTGGTCTAGTATTATTCCTAAACATCCCTAGACTTGGAGACAGTCCATACTTACATTCCACTCCTAGCTGTGTGACCTTGGGCAAGTCACTTCCCTGAGTTGTAGATTCTTTATCTGTAAAATGAGGAAGATAACTATCCCTTACTCATGAGTTATAGCCTGGATTAAATGCAATTATGTGTTGAAATCACTTGTCATAGTGCCTGACATACCATGAACTCAAAAAAAAAAAAAAAAACAGGGACCACTTATTGAATACTTAAGATGTGCCAAGCACTAAGCACTTTGTATCCATTAGTTGATTCTGTCCTCACTCCAACCTTATTGGTAAGAGCTATTATTATCCCCACTTTACAGATGAGGAAACAGAGACACAGAAAGCTGAAGTTGCTTTGCCATGAGGGTGAGGCTCAGAACCTCCAGTCCTTTCTAGGATACCACAGGACCCCTCCTCCCCAAAGAGGGACCTGTCTCAATGAGCTGGTGTATCTGTAGCTTCTCCTAGCTATTTCCACAAGAAGCAGTCAGAAAAGGAAAGTCCCGGTGGTCCTAGAGTTTAAACCATACCCTCTTTATGCAGTGGGGAAGAGGGATGAAGAGAAATAAGCAGAGAGGAAAGAAAATGCCAACCACCAATCATGCAGGCCCAGGCCCTCACCATGGAAGGAATGGTGCCAGGGGCCTGCCCTTTCTTCCAAGGCTGGCTCAGGTACTGTCATTAGCACATACTCAACCATTCATTATCCCAAAGTTCCTTTCTTAGGAAGCAGAAAGAAAGGGATATTGAAGAAAGAAAGCAGAAGGGGGTGGGAGAGAGGCAGCAGCCATGGCTACCAGCAGTACCTACCATGGAAGTTGCCCCTGGTGGGGAGATGGCTCAGGAGAAAGCTGGGTATCCGGCCAGCTCAGGGGCCCAACAATCCCTCCAGCCAGGCCCCGGGGTTCCTTTCTGCAGGCTGGATCTTCCCTTAGCTGGGACCCATCTGCCTTCCTGTTAAGACCTCCTGAGATGAGGCGCCATCAGCCCCAGCTCCTGAGTGTGATCCAAGGGGCTCAGGCACAGTCAGGTCTCAGTTCCGAGAACAGAGAGGAGTAGCACTGAAGGCAAGGTATGGCCATCAGCCGGTGGACCTAGATGTGGCCACAGCCATAGGGACTGAAAGCCAGTGTCAGAGAGCGGGATGGGAGTGAAGACGCAGCTCCAGAAACCAGCCAGCACCCTGGTGGCAAAGGGAAGGATGAAAGGCAGTTCCAGCAGCATAAACAGCCCCCCTGTTCCCTACTCCAGCCTCCTCTGGGCCCTGGCCCACCCCCTTCCACAGCTCAGGGGCCAATAAGGAAGCTGGGCCCCCAGCCACTGCTAGAACTCAGGAAAGGAGCAAGGAAATGATGTTTGGGAAAGATAAAGCGAGTGTCTAAAAAGAATTTTTAAAAATACACGTAAGTGAGAGAGAAAAATACCCCAGACACACACACTTAAAAGAATTCCTGTGCTTCCTGAACTGAGCTGACCCCACCCAGCCATCTCCGTAGGTCCGCTGGGCCCCAGAAAAGGGAAGCCCAGATCAGCCAAGCCTAGCAGCCTCCAGGTCCAGAAGAGCAAGTAGGAAGGACTACGGCTTATTTTACATAGCTGGGGGCAAGTGACCTAGAGATTTTCCAAGGGGAAGGTCCTTCTGAGACAGAAAGACTTACAAACCAGTCTGGGTCGTATTTTACAGGATCTGCACTTCCTGTGGGCACCTGAGCTGATCCAAGGAAAACCTCATTTCGCAGCAGAGACCCCAACTCCAGAATAGTGGCGCTTGGAGTCAGCATCCCTGGCTCTGCCATGAATTTGTTCTGACCTCTGGCAACTTACTCCCCCTCTCTGAGCTTCCGTTTCCTCTCGGCAAAATAAAACATTGGACTCCATTGAAACAAACAACCCTTCCAGCTATAGCATGCTCTGACGTCATAGTCCTGGGCCCCAGGCTGGGGCTTCAGATGATGTCCTCACTGACCTGTGCGACAGCCAGAAACCAGAGCAACCCCACGTGAATTTGTTGCATATCCCAAGCCCCAAGTCAGGCATCAGAGTTTAATTTCTCTCTGGGATTTAGAGTCGGGGGTTTCCCTTTGTAATACTCCTCATCCCCATTCCAGTTTCCCTTGGCCTCTGGTCCTAAGTCCAGCAATTTCTGGCCCAAGAGGGCTTATGCGAGCCCCCTCAGGACAAGAAGGATGCCCAGACCATTCCTCTCTGCGGAAATCATGCCCGGAGGCCTCTTTCCCTCTCTTCCTTCTGTACCGCCCAGGGAAGTCTGGGTTGACTTTTGTCTATTCTCCAAAAGGCAGGTGCCATCCAAAGAAGCCCTATAGGCCCTCCCTTGGTAGTTGGTACCGTATAGAGGAAGGCTGGGGATTTTATGGGCATATCAATCTGGCTTGGAGTCTCAGCTTTACCACTCACTCCTTGTTTGGCCTTGGGCATGTCACAGACCTTCCATTTTTCTCACCTGCCAGCCTTCAATAAATGGGGCCTGCTGTTAATATTATCTTCTACCCCAAATAGTCATGGGCAAAGTACTGTTAATAGCAAGAAAAATAACTTTTGCGAGCCAAATGAAGATGAAAGAGAAAGGACTAGTTAAAAGAAGGTTCAAAACCGATGGTTCCCAGAGAGGAGAGGGCTGGGGGCATGGGTGAAATAGGAGACGGGGATTCAGGAGGGCACTTGTTGGGACGGGCCCCGGCGATTGTATGGAAGTGCTGAATGGCTATATTGTCCACCTGTAACTAATATAACACTGTATCTATACTGGAATTGAATACAAAACCTAATAAATGAATGAATGAATGAATGAATGAATGAATGTTCAAAAGCCAAACCTAGTACTCAAGTACTCAGAGCTTCTCAAACTTTAGTGGGCATACTAATAGCCTGAGCATCTTGTTAAAATGTGGATTCTGAGTCAGTAGGTCTAGAGTGGGCTCCAGATTTGACTTTCTCACAAGCTCTGCAGTAATGCGGATGCTGCTGGCGTGATCACCATTCTTTGACAATACACAATACAGTACCATTAATGGCACACTGAAGGATAACCCCTGGTCCGAAAAAGCAGCAGGATACACAGTCTCTTCTCCTGTCCTTACTCAGGCCTCGATGCCCAGCCTTCCCTAATCTTCTGGTCACCAAGTGCCTTCCTCCTTCCACTCAGCAACCTAGAGCCTAACAGTGCTTCCCTGATGAGGCCTGCTGATCCCCACTTCCTAACAAAATAAAGAACAAAGAGTTTGACAGTAGTCTGGCCCTCTCAGTAGCCAGGTGAGGTTGAGGAAATTATGACGAGAGGTGCAAGCATGCTCCTGGGACTTGCTGAGGTAGGGGAGGCGGGGTGGGCAGATGAGTTGGGGAGTCACCAGATGAGGTGATAGGATGGGCAGGTGGGCACAGACAGCATATACTTGAAAAATCCATAGGCAAAGGAAGATAAAAGAGGAACACAAGCAGTTTGGCCAATCTGGGAGTTGGGAAAGAGGCTGGGGGAGGGGTGGGGGTAAAAGGGGTATCCTCTCCCTTAGCACTGCTGAGTTCCAGATTAGGTGACCAAGTATAACCTCCTATGTTTGGGGGAAGGTAAAGATGAGTGCTTCTCTTTTTTAAAGATTTTATTTATTTATTTGTCAGAGAGAGAGGGACACGAGCACAAGCAGGGGGAGTGGCAGGGGGAGAAGCAGGCTTCCCGCGGAGCAGGGAGCCCAATGCGGGGCTCGATCCCAGGACCCTGGGATCATGACCTGAGCCGAAGGCAGACGCTTAACCGACTGAGCCACCCAGGCGTCCCAAGATGACTGCTTCTTTTCCAAGCACTCAGAAAATAAGAACTTGGCATGGGTGCAAGAGGAGGATGGGCACATGCAGGTGAAAGTGGCAGATAAGCCAGAAGCTAGCTCCCAGAAGAGTCCTCTGGTAAAACACTTGTGAGAGATGAGGAGAGGGAGGGAGAAAAATTCTGGAACGAGTGCCCTGGTGGGCTGTCACCCCAGTATCTTCTGACAGCACTACCTGTCTCCGACCCTGGCTCCCAGCAGACCTGTCAAGCAATACTTAGAGGCAAACAGAGAAAGAGAACCATGGCTCGGCCCCAACCCAGGGCAAGAAGGAAAATATGGCCTGTGTTGCTGGGGATTGTGCTTAATCCGAGGTCTGGGCCATAACCTACTGCAGGCTCTTTCCTCTTCTGAAAAGTGTTTAGATAAGGAGAAGCACAAAAGTGTCCTTGATTAGCTCTGTTTACTTTCTGTGGTTCTTCCAGCCTCCCCCTGAACAGCACATTCCACCTGCCCCATATGAAGGAGTCCAAGCTCATCCTGGCCAGCTCAGCAGGAAGGGAAGCCTGCACACAGACTGGTGGACAGAACAATGCACAGCTTGTTTATCTGACAAAATAGGGGAAAAGTTGCTTGATCACCATGGAGGGATACAGACCTACGAAGGCCCACTCACACCCCACTGTTAGTGGGGGGCCTTGCAGCCTGGTGATCCAGAGACACTTTCTTTTTCTTTTTTTTTTTTTTAAAGATTTTTCTTTATTTATTTGACAGAGAGAGAGACAGCGAGAGAGGGAACACAAGCAGGGGGAGTGGGAGAGGGAGAAGCAGGCTTCTCGCTGAGCAGGGAGCCTGAAATGGGGCTTGGTCATGACCTGAGCTGAAGGCAGATGCTTAACTGACTGAGCCACCCAGGAGCCCCGAGACCCTTTCTTATTACAGACCAAACCAAGGGGGAATATGTACATGTATGTGTGTATGTGTGTGTCTAAGTGTGTGTGCATGTATGTATAATTTTTAAAGACAACTTTTACAACAGTGGCTTTCCCGTCAGTCTGGGAAAGTTATAAGTTGGGTCACCTGAAATGTGGGTATTTTATGTAGAAGGGGCTCTGGTATCATTCTACCTCCCCACCTTCCCCACCTCTTCCAACCTCCCCTTACTTCTCTGAATACTCAGGTCAAGTTCTTTTGTATAAATCTGCTGGATCCCCCCTCTCCACCCTCCACCCTGGGGTCCATCCCTAGCTAAAAGGAAACCCAGGGTAGTGAATAAGAAAGGGAATGCTGTGGTGGAAAGAAAGACTCCCTCAAATGCTGTGGTGTGTGTCAGGGGGTGCCTTTTGGCTCTCCAAGTAGACAGTGATACCTCATCTGATTTGGGCCTTTATATTTGACCTTCTGTTTTCATGTATCCATTTTCACGTTGGAATCTTTAAAACATGGGGACACCTCTTTTTTGAAAGAAGGTTGGAAAGAGGCAAACTGTGAATGATGCAGGAGAGCCTTGCAAATATGAGGGGCTACAAAATGCTTAGTACTTTAGAAACATACTACTTGGAATTCTCTTTCAGTGTGCACTGGAGAGCATATTTTAGTTTTTCTATGTATAGTCTAATAAGACATACCCATCATAGACTGCTTCTTGTCAGTGATCCCAAAGGCAGGGAGGTTGACAGTGCATATTTCACAGCTTCTAGAAGCAAGGGGAGCAAGTCAAGAATCTGAATAATGAGAGACTTTTTCTCACTTTCCTGTATATACAAAAGCTAAGAGTGTACCACCAGAGACCCGAGGGCGACTTTGGAGAGCACACAGAGAAAATGACAACAGGTTCATAGAGCACCATCTTCTGAGTCAGCTTCTGCTGTGATGCCCAATTTCCTAAACCAACACGCAGAGTGATAAAGAAGGTGGAGGTTGTTTGTCCCCCAGCTCTGGTTTCTATTAGTAATATTTGTCGTATCCCATGAGAAGGAGGTTATGGGAATAATACAAGATTTCCTTTCTTCTCCCCTTAAGCCAAATATCTTCTGCTCAAACTCAGTATTAGAGGTACCACTTTTCAGGGGGATGATGGAACCCACAGAGGTTTCCCTCAAAGTCAAGTCTCAAAGCCCTTAGAATTACTTCTGGCCACTCTTCAACTCATCTCCACTACTAAGGACATGAAGCCAACAATAGTGAATACCCCAGTAGAACCAAGAGCACCCACTCACTCTGCTTTGAGCAAACATGACAATGAGGAAGGGCCAATGCTCAGTGGAGCTGGACCACAGTGAGCTAGGTGGACAGTGGTGGGAGATGAGGTTGCGAAAGCGCCAAGGCCAGATGGTGGAGTTTTCAAAGGCCAAGGTAAGAAGCATACATTTAAATCTCACTGCAGTGGGGAGGCAGTGGACATTGTTCAGCAGGGGACTACCATGATTGAAGTTTTATAAAGATATCTCACCTGACTAATGGATTTAGGTAGGACAAGAGTAGAAGCCAGGGAACCAGTTGAAGAGTCTCTTGTAGGTAAGAGATGATGGTGGTTTGTTCTAGGGAGGAAGCAGTAGGGTAGAGAAAAGAAGCTTGATTAGAGATATCTCGAAGAGGTAGAGCTGACAGGACTTGTGGATGGATTGAATGTGGAGAGTGAGAGAAAAAGACGCCATGACATTTGGGTCATCTGGCATCTGTACCTTCTTAGCACAGAATTCATTCCCGAAACTGAGTCATTAGGAGTTCTAAAAAAAAAAAAAAAAAAAAAAAAAAAAAAAGTGGGCAGTCTTCACCATTCTTTTATTCAAGCATTGATGGAGCTTCCATCTACATTTAAGGTACATGGAGAGGTACTATGGGACATGCCAAAATGAAGAAGATATAATCCCTGTGCTCAAAGAATTTATAATGTGATAGGAGATGAATAGAAATACCTAAGTAACCACTAAACCCTAATGCGAATGTCATGTCATGAAGGAAATGCTGACAAAAGGAGTGTTTAAAAAAGGAGAAAGCACAGCTGGTTAATCAAGGAAGACTTCACAGCACCTCTAAGCTAAGTCTTGAAGACCAGTTTAAACTGGAGGAGACTGGAGAAGTCGTGCCAGGTTTTGCATAAACAAGAGGGGGAAAAGCAGGAATATGCTGAATGAAGAACGTGCGGTTTCTATAAGGCACACAGGAAGTAAAATAAAAATGATGGTAAGAATATGGTTGGCCACAGAGTCAGGGTAAAGCATTTACTTAATATAACCCAAGAGGCAAGAGAGAGGTTTTGGAGGTTCCAGGATAGGAGAGCAACATGGTAAAAGCTGTGTATTGGGAAGGTTATTCTGGTAGGACGAATTATGTGGATAAATACTGAAAGCACAGAGAAGGGAGCAGGCTAGCACCACAGATAGGATAAAAGGTAGAACTAGAACAAGACAGCGGGGATGGAGCAGAAGGGAAGGATGGGAGGGAGGACATGAGAGACAGAATCAACAAGGTTGGACTACTAATTAAATATGGAGGAGAGAATGGGGTTAACGTGACCGTGAAGCCCGCGGGAGAACAGTGGTATCACTCACCTAGACAGGGAAGTCAGAGCAGAAGCTGGTTTCAGGAGAAATGTTTGATTTTAGACAGGAGTTTGTTTCATAGGCTGTCGAATTATGTAGACAGGCATGCCCAGCAAGCAGCTTAATGTCTGGGCTGCAGTGCTAGAAAGAGATTAGGGCAGGCTATGGACCTGTGGTCATTATCCCGAGAGGAGGCAGCGGATGCTGCTACAGTGGACATAACTGCCCGCAGTAAATGTGCGCAAAGAGGGTAGGTGATGGGTCTCCACAGAACAGCTAGAGTTCAGGTGGGAGAAGAAGAAAAGCTAATCAGAGAGACACAACAATAAAATGCCATTTTCAATGATATCGGCCATACGTATTTTTAAACTAAGTGTCAGCAAAGTTGCAGGAACACAGGCATTCTTACGCACTGCTGGGTGGGAAGGGATATCGGCAAACATTTGCTGGAGGGAAATGTGCCATAGCAAGAGTCATCAAATTGTTCCTACTGTGCTTGCTTCAGCCAACATACACTAAAATTGGAATGATACAGAGATTAGCATGGCCCCTGCAAAGAATGACATGCAAATTTATGAAGCACTCCATTTTTCTCCCCTGGAATTAGCATTACTGGTTGTGCAACCTTGTGAATACACTAAAAACCACTGAATGGCACACTTGAAAGTAATGAATTTGACAGCATGTGAATTACATCTGTTTTAAAAAATGTTCCTACCCTTTGATCCAGTCTTTCCACTCCTAGGATTCTATCCTAAGAGAGCAATTAGACATGCACACATTGATTTATGTACATGAAGTGTCATGTACTGCAGGGATATTTATAATGCTAAAAACAGGAATATCCTAAGAGCCCAACGTTTAGGAAGAGTTAAGTGAAGTATCATACATCTACAGGAAGGAATAATAGTCTGCCATTAAAAACCATGTTTCTCAAGACTCCTTAATGATCCTGGAAAAGGCTCACAATATAATGGTAAGTGAAAGAAAAGTACATAAACATGTATGTAGTACCAGCCCAATTCAAAAAATATATATGCATGTATCTATATACTCATGTATAATCATACACATATTAAAAGGCTAAATACAAATACACTATCTCTTCCCAGTAGGTATTTATCTCTATGTGGCAGAATTAAGGGTCTTTCTTTTTTTTAATATTAGATTTCTTTCTTTTTTTTTATTATGTTATGTTAATCACCATACATTACATCATTAGTTTTTGATGTAGTGTTCCATGATTCATTGTTTGTGCATAACACCCAGTGCTCCACGCAGAACGTGCCCTCTTTAATACCCATCACCAGGCTAACCCATCCCCCCACTCCTTCCCCTCTAGAACCCTCAGTTTGTTTCTCAGAGTCCATCGTCTCTCATGGTTCATCTCCCCCCCCCCCAATTTCTCCCCCTTCATTTTTCCCTTCCTGCTATCTTCTTTTTTTTTAACATATAATGTATTATTTGTTTCAGAGTGTCCATCGACAGATGAATGTATAAAGAAGATGTGGTATATATATACAATGGAATATTATGCAGCCATCAAAAGGAATGAAATCTTGCCATTAGCAACGATGTGGATGGAACAGGAGGGTATTATGCTGTGTGAAATAAGTCAATCAGAGAAAGACATGTATCATATGACCTCACTGATGTGAGGAATATTAAGGGTCTTTCTTAATATTTTTTACGCCTTTACAAAATTTCAAAGTTTTCTACACTACACATGCATTATAGTTGAATGAGAAAAGGTTTTCAAAGAAAAAAGACACCGTTCTACATGGATATATCATTTACCCTGACAATTGTCCAATACAACTGTCTGATACATTTAAGTTAGGAATCTGCAATTATACTTGTAATTCCACTTAACTATTTCAAACATCTGGATTTTGCCCTCAGGTAAATCAGCCTAGAGCCCACCAACTAGCAAAATGCTTCACCAACAAATGCTTTGCTGCTTGGTAGTGTATTCCTCTGTTTATTCTACTACTAAAACAAAACCAAAACCAAAACCAAAAACAAAAACTACCCCCCAAAAACAAAAAAAACCCCAAAACAAAAAATACCCCCAAACCCCTTCATCTGACAGGTTTTTTAACCCCAATATCAATACTTGGAGCTGTTCTTTGCTGTGAGAAATGGCCAGGGCTGGAAGAATAAGGAGCAAGTTGAAGAGAGACCAGGCAAAGGAAAGGGGTCAAGTCAGGGTCAGCATCAAGGCTGTGCCTAGTGGGTTGAAAGAAATTACTACTGAGGGCACTTTTTTATAAGATTGTATTTATTTATTCATGAGAGGCAGGGTGGGGGGCAGAGGCAGAGGGAGAAGCAGGCTCCCTACGGAGCAGGGAGCCCGATGCGAGGTTCGATCCCAGGACCCTGGGATCATGACCTGAGCTGAAGGCAGACGCTTAACCGACTGAGGTACCCAGGCACCCTACTCAAGGCCTTCTTGGCTATAGTTTCTTCCCAAGTGCCTGATAAACTTGGTGGGACAAAATTGCATGGAAAGGGGACAAGGCACAGGAAAATCTGGTGTGGGGTGTGGCAGCAAGTACCATTTGTGAAGCCATCTAATTGCTAATATTTGTATACAGTTCTCAAAGAACTTTCATAGACACCGGTCCATTTAATCCTTACAACCACCTTATAAACTCCACTGCAGGAAAGACAAAACTCAGGCTCAGAGGTGAAATAAATCACACAAGGCTTGAAACCAAGTTCTTCACTTCCAAATTCCTGTGCTTTTTCCCTAAACAGTGGTTCTCAAAGTTTTTTTTCTATAGATCAGCATCAGCATCAGTGAGAACTTGTTTAGAAATGAAATTCTGGGGCCCTGCTCCAGACCTTCTGGATCAGAAACTCTGGGATTAGGGCCCAGCAATCTGAATTTTAACAAGCTCTCCAAGTGATTCTGCTGCACACCCAAGTTTGAGATCCATCACTCTAAAGAATGCTACCATGCATTTTAAAACAGATTTTCAAATGGCTTCTTTAAAAGCCTGGTGATGGGTGTTAAGGAGGGCACATACTGCATGGAGCACTGGGTGTTACACGAAAAGAATGGATCGTGGATCACCACATCAAAAACTAATGATGTATTGTATGGTGACTAAAATAACATTAAAAAAAAAAAAGCAACTGATAAAAAAAAAAAACTGGCTGCTGGGCGCCTGGGTGGCTCAGTCATTAAGTGTCTGCCTTCGGCTCAGGTCATGATCCCAGGATCCTGGGATGGAGCCCCGCATCAGGCTCCCTGCTTAGTGGGGAGCCTGCTTCTCCCTCTTCCTCTACCCTTCCCCACTGCTTGTGATCTCTCTCTCTCTCTCTCACTCACTCAAAAAATAAAATCTTTAAAAATAAATAAATAAGTATATAAAATACTGGCTGCTGATGCTTTGACTTATGTGGGGTCTTGTCTTCCAAGGCAGGCTGGGAGCCTCTCCTCAACTGTCAGTGGCTGTATACATAATCGAGTGGGCTGCCTGAATAGAGCTTGGGCTCCAGGGGCAGGTGGGAACATACTACTTCATGGTGAGGAAGGTGCCAGAACCAAGAGGGCCAATCTCTGCTCACATCTTCCCTGTTTGGAGGAGGTATGAGCTGGTGAGCAGCTGCCATATATCTACCTCCCTTTCTGAAGTTTCTCTCCATAAAGGCTTTCGCATGGTTCCCCAATGTCCTGCATGAGCTCCTGGGAAATTTCCTGATATGATGTATTTACATTTGCAAACCTCTAGTTGCTCAAGCTTTTCATTTCTTTGGTTTTCATTTTGTTTTTTTTTTTTTTAGAGGGTTTTCAAACAACAATTTAAGAAAAAAGGCAGCAATTGAAACAAAATTATTTTCCTTCTGGGGAACATGAACTCCCCTACTCATGCCTCCCCAACCCACTCCTTACCCAGTTTCCTCACTGTGGGTAACTGCTTGCTCACTCTCTCTCAGGCACGCATGCACTCCTGCACTCAATCATACACATTCCTTCCCCTTGGGATGGAGAATAAACAAATCAGTTATTTTTTTAAAAATTGGACTTGACTTAAATTGGATTTTAAATTTTGTCAAGGTAATGCTTATAAAATTGAAACAAAACTCATACATAAATATAGATTTAATTTGAAAACACTAAAGCTAAAAGACAGAATCAAAATGAAAATTATAAAGTATTCAAAATTCTAGCAGTGAACAGAATTTGTTCATTGCTTTGTCCTCAGCATCTTGATTTGTGCTTGCTTGGCTCTCAATAATTGAATGGATAAATGAATGAATGAATTCAATTCTAGTACCTATGTAGAAAGGGAAATATATTTTTTTGTATTTTTGTGTTTCCCTTTCTACGTAAGTACTAGCATTGAAAAATGCTGGGAGTCCACATGTTGGAGTCCATGTTGGGAGCCCACAAGGAGTATGAATGCACAGCATTCAGGCAAGAGGGCTTTGACACTGTAGACATGTCCTGTGGAACACTGAGAAACCACAGAACTTTAGGGTATCCTGACCTGCCCAGCACAGAATACATAATGTCTACTAACCTGCAGACAAAAAAATCTACATAAAGGAGGCCATGCTTGAGGTCTGACCTTGAAGGAAGGGTAGGGATTGACCCAGATAAAAGGTATGCCTGTAGAAGGAATAGCATGTGAAAATCATGGAAATGGGAGGGAAAAATGGTGTCCTGAGATTAGGATGTGAGAGGAGGGGTGGTGAGAGGTAAGGCTAGAGCAGCAGGCTGGGCCAGAACATGGGAGAACCAAGTCGCCATGTAAATGAGTTTGGCTTTCCCACAGGCACTGGGGAGCTGGTGCAAGATTCTAAGTTCGACAGTGGCAGAACCAGATTTACATTTTGGAAAGATGTATCCGTTGGCATCAGGGAGAAAAGAGGCAGGTGGACCACTTAGGAAATAAATGTTACAGTCCAAGTGATCTCTGATTCAGGGATAGAATGGAGAGGTGTATTTGAGAATTGTCTTGTCTGGGAGGTAGGACCAATAAATCCTGGTGTCTGATTGGACAGATGTGAGGAGTAAAGAAGAGGAGGGAGTCCAGAATGTCTGCCAGATTTCTCACTTCAGTAAATGATTCAGCCTGTCACCAATACCAGCAGAAGAGTAGGGAGGGAAATCAATCCAATTTTGGACAAGTTGATTTTTAAGTATTTCTTTTTTTTTTTTTAAAGCAACACTTGCAGAAGGCAAACCATTCAAAGAGTACAAAGGCATAAACAATAAAAAATGAGTCCTCCACACACCTGGGGAAACCACTGTTAACATTTTCTTGTTTATCCCTGGGAAGCAGTATGGTATAGTATTAAAAGCAAACGTTCTGAAACCAGACTGGATCTGAATCTGTTACTGCTACCTGTATGGCCTTGGGCTGGTTATTTAACATCTCTGCCTCACTTACATCATCTGTAAAATGGGAATTATAAAAATAGAACACCAAAAAAGCATACAAGAATAATGTTCAGAAACTTGATGTTTGTGCTAACAATATATCTTGGAGATAATTTCATATCTGTGTGTACTTTTCCACAAATTTTTAACAACTGGATAGTATTATACCATGTGAATCTTGTTCAGTTTATTTAACCTTTATCCAATTAATGAAAACTGAGGTTGTTTCTATTTTTTTTTTTTTTGCTATTACAAATAATGCTGCAGCGAGTATTTCTGTAATCTTCACACACACAGATGATTATAGCTATTAGATAAAATGGAATTGTGGTTCACAGAATATGTGAATGTTTGTGATAAAGTCTCCTGAAATCCAAAGAGGTTATGTTAATTTGCACTTCCACCAACAATGTATTACAGCAATGCTTTTCAAACTTTAATGGGCAAACAAATCACCTGGGGACATTAAAATGCAGATTCTGATTTAGTAGATCTGGGTTGGAACTGCATTTCTAACAAACTCTGGGTTGATACAGATACTGCTGGTCCAAGGATCACACTTTGAGTAGCAAGGTGTATAGCGAGGTGTAAGAGTGCGTTTCTCCGCATGCTTACCAAAAAATAACGTATACCGAATGCTCTGAGTTTTGCCAGTCTGATAGGTGAAAGTTGTATCTTAAGGTAAGAGTTGTTGCTTAAATAAATCTATATTTCTTTAATTATGAGTGTTGGTGAGCATCTTTTCATTTATTTTTATAGACCAACTTTCTTTTTCTCTCGACTGCCTGTTTAGGTCCTTTTTTCTCTTTTATAATGATTTGTTGGTATTTTCCTTAGTGATTCTCAATCTCAAGAGCTCTTTATATATAAAGGGAACAAGCTCCCATAGCAGATGCAAAATCTTCTTCCCAGTTTTTTGTCTTTAGATTTTGTTTATGCATTTTTGTTCTGCTGTACATTTTAACTTTGGTGCAGTCGAATTTAACAATTTTCTCCTTGATGGCTTCCTTTGTGTCTTGTTTTGAAAGACCTTTAATATTTCAAGATAAAATTATATATTAAAAATCAAACACTAAACTATGTCTTTGGATCAATTTCTAGACCTAAGTATGGTCCATTGATCTGGCACATGAATATGCGCCAGTTCTAATTAAACTGTTTTAATTACTGTAGTTTTATATTATGTTTCAAAGGAACTGGTCCATTTCTCCCTTATTGCTCTTCTTTTTCAGACCTTTCCTGACTAACCTTATAGATTTATATGTCCATATGTACTTTAGAATCACCTTGGGCATGCTAGATTATGATGTGTCTGGGAGACAGCTTGGTGAAGAAGTGTAATGTGCAGTTGAATCCAGAATCTAGGAGTATGATCTTCTCTGGATACAGATATCTGGGAGTTATCAGCAGTACCTGAAGCCTCTCAGGAAAAGTTCATAGAATGAGAAAGAGAGTCTGAGACCGAACTTTAGGTTAGCGGTTCTTGAAGTTCAATACTCAGACCAGCAGCACCAGCACTACCTGAGAACTCCTTGGGCCCTGACTAGATCAGAAACTGTGGGGAGGAGGGCACCAATATGTTCCTTAACAAGTCCTCCAGAGAATTCTAATGCACACTCAAGTTTGAGGACCATTGTTTTAGGGTATACCAGTAGTTAGGAGACAAATTAAGGAAAAAGAACTGAAAATAAGCAGTAGGAAGAAAACCAGGAGAAAGAGAAGAAATTTCCAAAAAGAAGTATTCAACAGGGCTAATATTTATTAAGCAACAACTACTTCCAAAGGGCTTTATACATGTCATCTCACTTACTCATATGACTCCAAAGGTTATAGAAATCTTCGTACAGATGAGGAAATTGTGATTAAGTAACTTGCTAAAGGTTGGCCAGTTGGTAAATTATTTGATGCCAATGCTATTATATATCAATGGCTACCTTCCTTCCTCTGTACTATACTGCTGAAAAACTCTATTAAAATTGCCCATTGGAAAAGGAGAAGGAAGATGCTCCTTCCCTGTTTTTTCAACCTGGAGGACACTAATGCATCTTGGAACTATACAGAGAGGAGTGTTGTAGTAGAGGAAGAAGCCAGACTGTAGTGGGGAAATGGGAGGGAAGAAAGGGAGACAATGAATATAAGAACACTTTTCAAGAGCTTAAGGAGCTGGGCTGTGAAGGGAAAGAGAATAGTTGTTAGAGGAGAATAAAGGTCAAGGGCAGATGATGTTTTTAAGAGGAAGTGATTACCTAAAGATACTTATGTGTAATTGAGACTAGCTTATTTTTTTTTTTAAGATTTTACTTATTTATTTGACAGAGAGAGTGAGAGAGCACAAGCAGGGGGAGTGGCAGGCAGAGGGAGAAGCAGGCTCCCCGCTGAGCAGGGAGCCAGACTCGGGATTCAATCCCAGGACCCCAGGATCATGACCTGAGCCAAAGACAAGCCACTTAACCGACTGAACCACCAAGGCATCCCTTGAGACTAGTTTAGATTGGGAATAGCATTCTATGGGTCTAGAACAATCTTTGGTCCCAATCTCTCACCTAAGCCCCAGTTCTACCTATGCTCTACAATGGCCAGTTGAACCTCTATGTATCAATCACCTCAAACTGAAGAGAAAACCAAAGAAAAGCCAAACGAACATTGACATCAAGCCTAACTCTTCCTACTTTAGCTTTTAAAAAATCTTATATGTTTGCTTTACATCTTTAAAAGTCTGACTGGCTCAAACCTTGTAACCATTTACTTCTCCTCTTCTTTAGCCTGTGTACTGAATCAGTCACCAAGTCCTGGCTTTGAAATATCTCCCCCATTAACTCTTCCAGTCTACTCTACATAAGCAATCATACCACATGGCCACCCTACATCCAGTCCAACCCACACCGATTTCCCACAAACACCAATTTCATTCTTATTCACCTATTCACAATCCTGCATTAGCTCCCCACTGCCTACTGGGTAAAGTTTGCTTTTCTGGACTTTCTATAGATTATTCAAATTTTCCTCTTACTGATTCTCTACATAAATCTTAAGTTGGATGGGCTTCCTTAATAGTCTCCAAACCTATGTTTCTCTCCATCCTCTCTTTATGCCTTCCCACATACCATTTAGGAATTCAGCCAACCTCCCCCGTTTTTAATTTTTTTTTTTGCAAGCTTCTTGTGATGTTCTTCTTCCAATTTTCATAATCACTTGCTGCTGGTATCACTCATTTTGACAATCATGTATTTCCTTGCTCAACCATTTTACCTATATATGTCTCATCTCCCTCCACTAGAGTTCAGAGCTAGAGCATACTTCTGCTATGATCACCGCCACATTGTTTAACATATTGCTATGTATATGCTAAGCACTCACACTCAAAAATATTTATTAAATCAATGGCATTGTATCATGGAAACTTGCTATTTAAAGAGATATTTGGTGAATTAATGTTTAGAAAATGCCTATTTCTTTTTAATTTTCAAATGTCATATTAAAAACAGTGCACATTCACTGGTGATATACCTGGTATCAGGTAGTGTTCTAGGGATTTTCTCAGGAAGTACCTATTTAATCTTTACCATATCCCTGTCAGGTGTGAAGTACAGCCCTGAATCCCCCGCAAGGACAAGACTATGAGATGGTTCGAGGCTTGCCTAGTATTTCCATGATTTCCACTGAGTACTCACTCTACACTTAAATCCCCCAAGTCCATTGCTCTATTCTTCATAACAGATTCTTTTCTTTCCATTTTTATTTTTTAAACAGGATCTCGTGGTTCTTAGTTGAATTATAAACATTATTCTTCTAGAGTCTGTGTGAGAAAAATTCTAATTAACAAAATAGGTAAATAATGAGTATATATTTATCTCAAGTTTAGTGTCTAATTACAGTTACTATGAGTAATGAGAGAAAGTACCATTGTGTCCCCAAAGTAAATCTGTGCCATAATGCAAAGGGGGATGAGATGCAGCAGGGTGCTGTATTAACATTTGTAATTATGCATCTTATGTTCCAAAAATGAATTGTTGTTTGACAGCAAGGGAAAATGACAATCATAAGAATTATGGCAAAAGCACATAAGGTTAATCAACATATAATCGACTCACAAATATGCACATTTTAGATGTTTTCTTTTATTGGTGTTTATGATTTATTATTTAGAAACACTGTAAACTAATCTACCAGAATATATTTCCCTATTAAAGATGCCTGAAATGAAAACACGCACACATAAAGTGAATTAATTTTTTATGACACATAGTAGATATATCACTTAAGGGAGATTTTGTTCCACAAACGCAATAACCTACACATAATGAGGTGTTGATTTCTTCAGTGATACTTAGTCTAAAACACACACGTATACACACACAAACACATACTTTGGGGGCAATTTAAACCTATTGGGAGAAAAAGACTAGATTAAAAACTCTTTTTTCAGTATCTCCTAATGCATGCTTTATTAAACATAGCACACCCCAAAGAAACAGGAGGAATACAGAATACAAATGACAACATTTTCCCAGTGACTGAGACTGACCCAGCTTCATGTCAGAAAAGATACCTTCACCCACCAGATGGCTACTGGATGTCTTAATGTAAGAAGCCGACAACCATTAGTTCAGTTGCACAGACCCACACCTAGAATTTTAACTCTCAACCTATCTAAGAGTTAATGAACTCACTTTATTCTTTCATTGAGACTAGCAAGCATCCCAGGTCAAGGCAAAGCTAAAGCCCGGGTGACTGAGAAAGACTCAATTATCCTCTTAGACCAATTTACACTTGATTTTGCTCTGGGCTCTACTGTGATGCAAGGTTACAACTGAGGATAATACAGGGTGAGGCAAGGGCGAAAGCATGCGTGGCCTAAAGATTTTTAAAGTCATACAAGGATTTCTTGAAGATCCCAGTTGAAATATTCAATTTAAATTCTCTGAGGATATTACTGAGACAGAAGCAAAGTAGGTAGGTAGGCAGGAACCAGCTGAGGTGTTTAGAGAGCAAACTATATAGTCAGACCTGGTTACAAGATAGTAGATATGCCAGTTACCTCATTTCTTTGTACCTCAATCCCTTCATCTGTAACATGGGGATATACTCATCCTAATACCTCATAAGAGAGCTGTCATGATTAAATGATATGATGTACTTGAGAGCTGCTAGCACTGCATCTGACCCATAGCAGAACTGACATTTACAGAGTGTCTCTTACATCTGAAAGGAATCACGGTTCTTACTGAACCTCTTCAAGCTTAGGTAGGAAGGCACCTTGGTGGAGCCTTTTCACCTGACTCCTAATTCCTAAGGAGAACTGAGTTCATCCCTTACTGGTATTAACATTTTCAAACCAACTACTGGGTAGACGACTGATACAGTACTATCTCAGTAACTATGGAACCATGCAAGTCCCAGTGAGTGGAATTCACCAAAACTCAGCAATGTTGATACGGTGAAAATAGATGGATTCTCGAGTCACACAGAGAGACTGGATTTGAGTCCCAGCTCTGACATTTATTAGCTATTTGGCTTTAGACAACTGGCATGTCCATTCTGAGCCGTGGTTTCTTCACATGATACCTACTTTGTAGAAATGCGGTGAGAATGTGAGGTGCTATCACTATTGTATTCTCGCGATCACACAATGTCTCAGGCCAAGCAAGCTGCCCAGAGCCTGGGATATAATACACAAGCAACACAGAGCAACTTTCCCTGTCCAGCTGTGGCAAACCAGTGGCCATTGCAAGTGATTACCTTGATGAGCAATTGGGAGGGGAGAAGAAATTCTTTTTACCGTGGCATGAAAAGGACTTTCTAGCAATTCTTCCTCTTTTGGGGTATTCATCACAATAGTAATACTGAATCACATATAAGAGATCAGCCATACTCCCCACTCATCCTTAAACTTTCCTTTATTAAGCATCGTGCTTCTCCCAAGAAGTACAGAGTAGCAAAGAATCACACACACACACACACACACACACACACACACACACACACACACACACACAGAAGAAGAAGAAGGATACTACAAGAGAAAAATTTCCTAATCTCATACAAAGTTCATGCACCAAAATAGTTAATTTTTATTCAAAATGTTCCATTCTGTTGGAAGGGCCATGGGTACTTTAAGAAATCTATTCCTGAAGTGCAAAGAGAGACAACTTCAGGTAAGTAACTTTTACTGTGTGTAAATTTAAGTCAAACAAATTTTATGACTGGGGAAAAAGAGATGGGCAGGTGATGTTCTGCTCTTTCCCTTAGGGAGAAAATCTGCATTGTATAACTTCTCAAAGACTATTCAAAGGCATACATTAACTTTATACTTAACAAAATTGAAGGATATTCTGCACCCTCATTACAGGGGAAAAAAGTTAGAATATATCTTTGCATTAGGAGCCAGAGACATAATCATTTTTAGCTGAACAAGAATGCTAGAATGGCCAACCAATGCTTTCCCTTTGATTAGTTGGAAAGCAATCAATGCACTCTTGCTAGATTGGAGCTTTCACTCAAAATAGAAACTGGCCTGAAGTCCAGAAAGCTGGCAGTTCAGAGACAAATCCTCAGAAGGGATCTTGACACTTGGCACTGAGATCCAGGTTTGGCATACTCATCAGGATCTAAGTTTAAGACTAGGTCTTGAAGAAGCTGTTAAATAATAAGAACTGGTCAAACACACTGACCATCTTTAGGATTCATATGTTTCTTTCATCAGCTAAAAGAAACACCTTTGGTGCTTAAGGTTTGCTTAATTATCTGTTTTTAAGAAATACATTAGATTTTTAAGAAGACTATTTTGGGGAGGTGCAGTTTTAGGTTTACAGTAAAATTTAAGAGAAAAGTACAGAGATCTCCCATGTATCCCCTGTCCCCACACATGCATAACCTCTGCCATTATCTACATCCCCCACCAGAGTAGTACATTATTTACAACTGATGAACTTACATGGATACATCATAATCAACCAAAGTCTATAGTTTACATTAAAGTTCACTCTTGGAGTTGGGTTTGGACAAATGTGTAAATGGCATGTATCCACCATCAGAGTATCATACAGAATAGTTTCTCTACCTTAAAAATCCTCTGTGCTCTGCCTTTTCATCCCTCCCTCCTTCCTCCATAATGCCTGGCAGCCACTGATCTTTTTACTGTCTCCATAGTTTTGCCTTTTCCAGAATGTCATATAGTTGGAATCATAGAGTATGTAGACTTTTCAGATCAGCTTCTTTCATTTAGTAATATGCATTTAAGTTCATGGCTTGATAGTTCATTTCTATTTAATGCTGAATAATATTCTATTGTCCGGATGGACCACGGTTTATTTATCCATTTACCTACTGAAGAACATCTTGGTTGCTTCCAAGTTTGGGAAAATATAAATAAAGTTGCTATAAACACCCATGTGCATGTTTTTGTATGGACACAAGTTTTCAACTCCTTTGGGTAAATACCAAGGAGTGCAATTGCTGGATCATATAGTAAGAGTATATTTAGTTTTATAAGAAAGCACCAAACTGTCTTGCAAAATGGCTGTACCATTTTGCATTCCCACCAGCAATGAATGAGTTCCTGTTGCTCCACATCCTTGTCGGCATTTAGTATTGTCAGTGTCCCAGATTTTGGCTGTTCTAATAAGTGTGTAGTTATATCTCATTGTTGTTTTAATTTGCATTTCCCTGATGACATATGACATGAAGCAACTTTTCATATAATTATTTACCATCTGTATATCTTCTTTGGTGAGTTGTTTGTTCAGGTCTTTGGCCCATTTTTTAATCAGGTTTATTTTTTTATTGTTGTGCTTTAAGAATTCTTTGTATATATATATTTTAAATTCTTTATTTAAATTCAATTTAGTTAACATATACTGTATTATTAGTTTCAGGGGCAGAATTTAGTGATTCATTGGTTGCGTATAACACCCAGAATATTTTGAATCAAAGTCCTTTATCAGACATATCTTTTGGAAATATTTTCTTCTAGTCTATGGCTTGTCTTCTCATTATTTTGACAATGTCTTTCACAGAGCAGAAATTTTTAATTTTAATGAAGTCTGGCTTATCAATAATTTCTTTCATGGATCATGCCTTTGGTGCTGTATCTAAAAAGTTGTACCAGACCCAAGGTCATCTAAGTTTACTCCTATGTTGTCTTCTAGGAGTTATATAGTTTTACATTTTACATTTAGGTCTGTGATCCATTTTGTATTAATTTTTATGAAAGCATAAGGTCTGTGTCTAGATTCATTTTTTGCAATACATTTGATTTTTACTAAAGACATTTATTCAGGTTAAACATTTATTTAATTTTGAATTTATTAAATATATGAGGAAGTAAGCCTTATGAATCTCAAGATGAGAGATTATAACATAATTGAGACTTATGCTTCTGTGGAAATGAAGTAGATAAACTTTTCCCTATTCCTCCCACTAAGTACAACTAAAAACCTTGGATATTACACATAAAACAAGCATAAGAAGACTCATATGGTTTCCTCTAATACCATTCATTAGGAGAAAATATTTGCAAAACACATGTATGACAAAGGACTAGTATCTAGAATATAAAGAAAATTTAAAACTCAAGAGTGAAAAACAAACAATCCAATTAGAAGAGTCTTAATGTAGTGAAGAAGACTTCTATTACAATAAGAAGGCAGACTTGCTAGGGATACAGTTTTAAGTCCCCCACCCTTTTTTGGCTTACATAGCCCAGGTTTGGAGCTGAGAAGCAACAACCTGGAAATGCTAATGGGCACAGACAAAATAAGTCCCAACAGAAGCTTGCTCTCCCTATCCTGAGAACCAGAAAAATTTTAGACAATAACTGCTTTACTCCAGCCAAACACCACAGAAAAACTGTGGCCCCATCTCCACTCATGTCAACAAAGGCTGAGGGAAGAGCATAGACTTCCACCCTGGCCAGGCTATAATGAGGTCTTTTCTGACATCACTATGGCCAAGATCATGGCAGAAAAGGCTGAATATGGAGACAAGACTTTCATCCATGCTGGGTGGTAACAAGACCTCCCCAATCCACAATGACAATAGAGACCACGTAGGAAGCATGGTCATGTACCCCCACCTTGTGGTAACAAAGAACCACTCCCTCTCCATACTGAGGTGGTATCAGAGGAAGCCTATGGAGAATCAGAACTTTCATCACTACCTAGCAGTAAGGAGGCCACAGGGGGTACAGCAAGGAGGCACCCTACCTCTCCCAGCAAGGGAAGTATCAGTGGGGATTGAGCAGGACAAAGGAGCCTCCCTCCTCAGATATTAATAAATGCCAAATAGGGAATCTGGACTTCTACCTCCATGTGGCAGTACTGAGGCAGTAACCCCTTTCCCCTGCCAGGGTGGTGTTGGAGGAAGCTGGAAAATAGAAATTTTAAATATGATTCCAAGTTTCATAACATAATACTCAAAATTTCTGTATTTCAATTGAAAATGACTTATCATACTAAGAACAAGGAAGATCTCAAACTATAAGAAAAAAGATAATCAATGGAGACCAATATCAAGATGACAGAAATGTTAGGATCATATGACAAAGGAGCCATCATAAAAAACATTTAAATGAGCAACTACAGACATACATGAAACAAATGAAAAAAATACAAATTCTAAGCAAAGAAATAGCAAGCCTTGGCAAAGAAGTAGAAGATATAAAGAAGAATCAAATGGAATTTTAGAACTTAAAAATACAATATAAAAAAACCTAAATGAATAATCTCAACAGGAAAATGGAAGGGACATAAAGAAGAATCAGTAAACTTCAAGACAGAACAATAAAAATTACCCAATAAGAAATACAGAAAGAACATAGACTGAAAAAATGAAGAGAGACCCAGAAACCTGTGGGACTACAATGAAAGATCTAACATTAATGGCACTGGTATCCCAGAAGGAGAGAGGAAAGTAGGACTTAAAAAAGTGTTTGAACAAATAATACCTGAAAACTCCCCAACTTTGGCAAAAGATAAACCTGCAAATTCAACAAGCTAAGCAAACTCCAATAAGATAAACTCAAAGAAATTCAATACCAAGACACATCTTGGCCAAATGTTTGAAAGCTAAAGACAAAGTCTTAAAAGTAGAGAGAGAGAGAAAAAGAGAGAGAGAGAGAGCCTACCTTTCCTCTATAGGAAAGATAATTTGAAAGATATCTGATTTCTCATTGTGAACCAATGCAAGCAGAAGAAAGTGGCACAATATTTTTCAACTGCTGGCAGAAAAGAACTATCAACCCAGAATCCCATATCCAGGGAAAATATCCTTCAGAAATGAAGGGGAAATAAAGACATTCTCAAATGAAGGAAACAAAGATATTCATCACTGGCGGACTTATTCTAGAAGAATGGCTAAAGGAAGTTCTCTAAAAAGGAAATGACAAAATAAGGAATCCTGGAATATCTGAAAGGGAGAAACAACTTGGAAAAAATACACACACACACGACTTCCCTCTCTTCCGTTTTCTAAATTATGTTTGATGGTAAAAACAAACATTATAACAATGTCTGATGTGATTCTAACTGTATATAGAGTAAATATTGAAGGCAGTTTTATTATAAATGAGGGAGAATAAATGGATGTAAAGGAAGATAAATTTTCAACACTTAATCCAAACTGATAAAATGACAATACCAACAGACTAAGATAGATTATGTATATATATAATGTAATACCTATAGCTACCACTAAAAAATCAATAAGAAGAGATATACCTAAAAACAATAGGTAAATAAAAATTGAATTCTAATCAATGTTTGATCCACATTAAGGCATGAAAAAAAGAAAACAGAAATGAAAGAAAAAAGTACAAAGAGAAAACAAAATGTTAGATTTCAGTCTTAACATATCTATAATTACATTAAATATAAATGGTCTAGATACATCAATTGAAATACAGAGACTGGCAGAGGGCATAAAAACACATGACTCAACTATATACTGTGGAAAGAAATTCACTTCAAATAAAACAATAAAGGCAGGTTGAAAGTAAAAGGATGGGAAAACATACCATGTAAATACTAATCAAAACAAGGAAGGAATGGCTATTTAATAGTAGGTAATGCTGGTTTCAGAGTGAGGAAAATTACTGGAGAAAGAGAGCAACACTGCAAAAATGATAAAAGGGTCAATCCACCAAGATGACATAACAATCCTAAATTTGTAAGTATCAAACAACAGAACTGCAAAATACATGAACAAAAACGGATAGAACTGGAAGAAGAAATACACAAGTCCACAATTATACTTGGAGACTTCAACACTCCTCTCTTAACAGTTAATAGAATAACTAGACAGAAAACAAGCAAGGATATAGAAGAATTCAACATTACCATCAACCAACAATATCTAATCTACAATTATAGAATACCTCTCCTAACTGCAGTAGATACATATTATGTTCAAGTGCTCATGGAACATATGCCAAGATAGATTATATCTTGGGCTATAAAACAAACGTGAACAGATTTAAAAGAACTGAAATCATACAAAGTATATTTTATGAACACAATGAAATCAAATTAGAATAATAGTTCTATTATGGAAAAATGGAAACTAAACTATATAGTTCTAAGTAATCTATAGATCAAATAGTCACTCTCTAGAGAAATCACAAACTTCATTAACTAAATGAAAATGAAAACACAACATATCAAAATTTGTGAGATACAGCTAAAACAGTGTTGAGGAAAATTTATAGCACCAAGTGCTTGCATTTGAAAAGAAGAAAAGGCTCAAATCAATAATGTAAGTTCCCATGGCAAAAAGCAAGAAAAAGAAGGGTCAAAGAAATCTAAAGCAAGAAGACAAGATACAGTAAAGATAAAAGTAAAAATGAATAAAATTGAAAAAAAATAGAGAAAACCAATGGGAAAAAAGCTGATTCTTTGAAAAAGCTAATAAAATTGAAAAACCTCTAGCAAGATGGACAAAGAAAAAAAGAGAGAAGGTACAAACTACCAATACCAGGAATGAAACAGAGGCTATCATATAGGCTTTGTGGATATCAAAAAGACAATAAGGGAATCCTATGAATAATTTTATATACATAAATTTGACAATTTAGATGAATTGGACCAACTCCTTGAAAACTACAAACTATCACAGCTTACCCAATATGGAATAGATCATTTGAATACTCCTATAATTATTAGGGGAATTTAATTATCAATTGAAAATTATCGCAAAAGAAATCCCAAGGCCAGATGGTTTTACTGGAGAATTCTACCAAATACTTAAAGAATTAACACCTGGGCACCTGGGTGGCTCAGATGGTTAAGCATCTGCCTTCGGCTCAGGTCATGATCCCAGGGTCCTGGGATCGAGTCCCACATCGGGGTCCCTGCTCCTTGGGAGCCTGCTTCTCCCTCTGCTTCTCTCTCTCTCGCTCTGTCTCTCATGAATAAATAAATAAAATCTTAAAGAAAAAAGAATTAACACCCATTCTACACAATATCTTCCAGAAAATCAAAAAGGAAGGAACACTTCTCAATTCATCTAATGAAGCTAGTGTTACATTGATGTAGAAACCAGACAAAGATAGTATAAAATATAAAATACAGACCTCACAGATAATGATAAATTTAATTTAAAAATCCTTAAAAAATATCAGGAAATAGAATTTAGCAATATATAAAAAAAAGTTATATAATGCGGCCAAGTAGGGTTTATTCCTGTGATGTAAACCTGGTTCTTTAAAAAATCAGTCAATGTAATATCATATCAACAGGCTAAAGAAGAAAACTCATACAATCATACAGTGATGCAGAAAAAACATTTGATAAAGTCCAACATCCTGTCATTATAACAACTCTCAGCATACATGGAATAAAGGGGAACTCCATCAACTTGATAAAGAGCATCTACAAAAATCCTACTGCTAACAACTTACTTGATAATGAAGGACTGAATGCTTTTCCCCTAAGATCAGAAACAAGTAAATGATATCTCCTCTCACGCTCTTATTCAACACAGCCCTGGAATTTATAGCCAGTATTATAAGTAAGTAAAAGCAATAAAAACCATTCAGCTTGGAAAGGAAGAAATAAAACTGTCCCTATTTGCAGATGACACATGTAGAAAATCCCAAGGAATCTAAAAACAAAAACAAACAAACAAAAGAAACTCTAAGAGCCCATAAGTTCAGCAAATTTGAAGCATACAAGATCAACACACAAAAAGCAATCACATTTCTATACAGTAACAATGAATATATGGAAACAAATTTTTAAAAATAACATTTACAATTGCTACAAAGTAGATGAAGTACTTAGGTGTAAATCTAACAGAACAGATATTGGATGTGTATGCTGAAAACTACAACAAAGCTGATGAAATAAATCAAAGATCTAAATAGAGAGACACACTGTGTTCGTGGATTGGAAGACTCAACATAATAAAGATGTCAATTCTCCCCAAATTCATATACAGATTTAATGCAATTCCTATCAAAATCTCATCAAGATTTTTTGCATGTATTGACACAATTATTCTAGAAAGGCGGAGGAACTAGGAACAAAATAGAAAGTCCATAAATAGACCCAAACAGATACGCTCAATTTATTTCTGATGAAGCTGCAAAAAAAATTCGATGGAGGAAAGCTAGTCTTTTCAACAAATGGTGCTGTAACAACTGGACAACTACTGGCCTAGAATTGAACCTCATTGTAGGTCTCACACAAAAAAAGAACTCAAAATGGATCATGGATCTAATGTAAACATAAAACTACACATGTTTTAGAAAAAAAATAGGAGAAAATCTTTAGAATCTAGGATTATGCAAACAGTTCTTAAACTTGACACCAAAAACATGATCCATTAAAAGAAACATTGATAAATTGGATTTAGGGTAAATCATTCATTCTTTATTAACTGTTACCACAGACTATTACATGTTAGGTGCTACAACTTTTAAGATGATTAAAATGCTGTCCCAGCCTTCAACAAGTTCATAGTTTAGCAGGAAAAAGAGATGCCTAAACTCATAGTTATGAAGAGATACGGTAAGTCCATAGAGGAGAGACCCATGAGCTATCTTAGGGGAATGAGGAATGGCTTGTAATATATAGTAAGGCCCTTTATCACTGAGTAGGGGCTTACTAGGTAAAGAAGGAGTGGGAGACTATTCTAAGCAGAGAGATCAGTATCTGTAAGGCAAAGAATTGTGAAAGGATACTGTGTGTTCAGGAAATGGTTAAGATGTTCAAAGGGGCTAAAAGCCATGAGATATGAAAGAAAACATATTTGAGGTAGATTCAAAAGGATTTGCTAACTGCTTAGATAAAAATGAAAAGGGTAGCTAAGATAAAGGAGGGATCAAGGTGCTTCTCTAAGTCCTACTTTAGGGAACTGGGACTATTCAATGAGTTTGGGATCAGGAAAGAAAGGGGGTTCTTATTTTTGGAATGGGGGCACATATCAAGACATGTTGGGGCACCTGGGTGGCTCAGTTGTTAAGTGTCTGCCTTCGGCTCAGGTCATGATCCCAGGGTCCTGGGATCGAGCCCCACATCGGGCTCCCTGCTCGGCCGGAAGCCTGCTTCTCCCTCTCCCACTCCCCCTGCTTGTGTTCCCTCTCTTGCTGTCTCTCTCTCCCTGTCAATTAAATAAATAAATAAAATCTTTAAAAAAAAGACATGTTGAGGTTGAGAAGCTGTGTTTCTAGACAAAAATGTCCTTCGAACAACTGGAAATATGAGGTTGGTATTCAGAAAATTGTTCTGGGCTAGAGATGTAAATGTGAGAAGCATCAGTATTCAGGTAGTTGAAGCTATGGCAATAAATTATGTTACATATTGAAAGGACAGACTGAGAAGCTGGGTGTGTGTGTATGTGTGAGGGACAAAAAGAAATTGATGGAGCAAGGTCCAATGTTCTTTTCTTGACTGCTTGCCATTCAGTCTTCACAAAAGTAGTTTAGATTCCCCTCAATGCATTAACATTTAGAGAACTCTGGCTTGAATAAAATAAAGGGATGAAAAGGCTGTAGTTCATCCATTTCTCAGAGATTGCTGCCAACTCCCTTCTCCTCTTCAGTCTCAGCATGGCATCTCTGGGGAGGTAAGGATCTGCTGAGGTCAGTAAAGAAAATTCCATAGCTTTCTTTGGTAAATTATCACTGACTACAGAAAGTGATTTGGAGGTCCTCTAGAAGACCTTGCTAAAATACCCCCTGCTACAAATGATGCCATTTCTTTTTGTGTTGTCCTTAATGGGGGAAAAAACAACAGACATCCTGTTGTGTATATCACAGAATGTGTTTTTTGGTCTGGACAGCATGGGAAAGTAGATTTAAAAAAAAATAAAAATGAAGTAGATGATGGGAAGTCTTAGGGTTGACAGCGAAAAAGGGATGGATAAGGGGAGACCATGGACTCAATTATGGTACTGTAGAAAAGCAGATCTTTTTTTCTATAAAAAATTATTTCAGTACTTAAAAGCAATTATTAAGTCATTACTTCCTGTCTTATAAAACAAATATATAAAGAATCCAACACACAGCTTATTTACTTTTCAAGGCAAAAATCCTCCATGAACATTATATTTGCTGTGAAATAAATTAAGTTGGCATTTTTGTTTTTGTTTTTTAAACCATCCATGGCAAGTGGCTATTTCTAAGGGGCTGAAAACTTTCTTCTCTGGATCGAATAATCTTGATTCTTTTACAAAGCCTTCACTTGGATGACTTTTCTATCCATTAATCATTTATAGCACTTCCTGGATTGCTCACCAAACTCTCTGCACCCATCTTTAGCCATTATGATAGATAGGATCACTTCAACTCTGATCAAAAACTGTGTTTAAATATTGTTCAAAAAAGCCCTTGAAGAAAACATTTCAGAGAAAAAAGTGTCAGACAGTGTTGCTTAAGGAGGTAAACTACCTTGAGATATTAATTAAGTCCAGTTATTGTGTTCAAATTAAAGTGGTGTCTCCTAACTCCAGTTTAAAAAGCAGCAAAGTGGAAGGAAGAAAAGAAATACAAAAGAGAAAAATAGAAAATACCTCCTGCTTAAGGAAAGAGAGAAAAGAGATTTTTATTTCTTTAATGAAGCTATTCTTTTCCTGGTAAATTCTGTGTGGTGTGAAAGGACAAAAAAATGATAGAAGGAAATCTGGAAGCAAGGAGGTTGAAAAAGTAAATTTGGAGTTTCTCACTGGTTAGCTCCAATGGCTAAGGCTGGGGAAACAGCTTATCTGTAGCCAACATAGTGTGAATTACAGTTAATCTCTGAGAGAGGCAGACTGGGTATTTTGGATACTGAGTGAATCCCAATGATGAGAACATGTTGCCAAAGAGCTTTTATATTTTGTTTGCATTAAGATTTGGGTGAATTGATAAAAAGCCAAGTGAAAGAGTAGCGCCTTAGCTGTTTATTGTTTTTAAAAGTTGCTCTAAAATTGCCTGCGGTGTTAGCTGTTAGCCTCAGCTGTTTTAACATTAATATGTATTACTATTTTAAGAGAAAAGGCATGATTCTTCTCTTTTCCCAATGCTGTCAAACAGAAAGTCTGACTTGTCTGTAGAGATTAGATCTGGAAAAATAAAGGGGAAAGACAGCTAATAATTCCGAAGATGTTAAATCTCAAGTATCTTATCTATATGCTTTCATTTAGTCCCCAGAAGAACCTATTGAAAAGGTGAGAAAACTGACTCAGAGGTATTAAGGAACATGTTTAACCTGTCAGTCCACTGCTTGGTTTATATTGGTGTTCTAAGTTTTCTTCCCAAGGTGTCATTCATTCATTCATCAGCTGTTTATTCATCAAGTACTATATTGGAGTCATGTCCTGAAATCAATGGTGAAGAACACAAGGTCCTATCTTTAGGGGGTTTTACTCTGACCAACCCTTCAACTTTTGGGTTAGTTTGAGTCTTCTCCAATCTGTTGGCCTCCCAGTCCACATTCTGTCATCTGCCTAATCAATGGGCATTCTCAAATTTATATCCTTGTGGTCAATGCAAGTATGATTCACTCAACAGGGGGAAAACAAAATGTTCAACCAGACTTTTCTCTGACACAATCAACCAAATTAGTGTAGGAAAAAGCTATTAGGTCATATCCAGTCCATCCCTCTGGGAACTGAGCAAAACCGCTCCTTGTATTATGCCACATTATTTTTCAACTACATTGTCCTGCCTAATTGTAAATAATTATAAATGACTCAGTGGCAGGGTTTCCACTATTTCCTCTCAAAGGTTAGCCCAGAATCCAGTAATTTTCAGTGTCAAGATGGTTTCTCTGATAGTCAGCCTAAAAAGCCCTTGTCTTGATTTCGTCTAATTATGTTCTTATCTACCCTGATTCCCAGTCTATGAAATCTTCATTTGTTGTTGTATTTATACCCTTCAAATATAGCTACATGGCTATCATACCCAATTCCCTCCCATCTCAAAGAGTCAATTGGGTGACTTTGGCAGAGGAAACTCTGCAACCCCACCACACCATGTAGCCACCTCCATATTTTCTACACTATGCAGAGAATGCCACCTACAGATGGTTCCCAACTTACAATGGTTCAACTTATTATTTTTTGAATTTATGATGGCATGAACACAATACATACTCTGTAGAAACCATACTTTGAATTTTGAGTTTTCTTCTTTTCCTGGGTTAGCGATATACAGTACAATACTCTTCATGATGCCGGGCAGTGGCAGTGAGCAGCAGTTCCCAGTCAGCCATGAAATCATGAGGGTATTAAACCAATACACTTACAACCATTCTGTGCCCATAAAACTATTTTGTTTTTTCACTTTTAGTACAGTATTCAATAAATTATAGGCTATTCAGTACTTTATTGTAAAATAGGCTTTGTGTTAGATAATTTTGCCCACCGGTAGGCTAATGCAAGTGTTCTGAGCATGTTTAAGTTAGGCTGGGCTAAACTATGATGTTTGGTAGGTTAGGTTTATTAAATGCATTTTCAACTTAGAATATTTTCAACTTAAGATGGGTTTATGAAGACATAACCCCATCATAAGTTGAGGAAGGTCAGTAATTTCTTACAGTTCTTGGGTCAGATCTTCCAGGTTTCTGCCTATACACTGGGCAGTGTTGTGAGTGTCTAGAGACCACAGATTACATTTGAACTACCTCCTTTGCCATTTCCATTCTTCTGTTCCTCTAGGGTACAGAAACACCTCTTTAGCTATTTTTTCTCCAACTATCTGTTTTGAGGATAGAACAGATCCAATTTCTCAAAAGCACATCTTAGAAGATTTTGTTGACTATCTGAGTGCAGAATTCATTTATTCACATACCCAACTTTTATTGGAAACTAGCAGTGTCATACCCTGTACAAGTCACTAGGTAAACCATGTGAATCTGACATATTCCTCTTCCTCAAGGAATTTGCAGTTTAATAAAGGAGACAAATAAATCCTTCTCTTCAATTATGCCTCACCTCCTTTTCTAAAGATTATTGTGTTCATATGCAGTTCCTTACCTCCCATTTAACCTCCACTGAAGTTGTTTTAATGAAGCCTCTTTTGCCAATGTCAACCAACAACCTAATTAGCAAACCGAATAGCCTCTTTTCAATATTCATACAACTTGAATGCAGGAACATTTAACAGTATTAATCAATGTCCTGCTCCTTCTTGACATCTTCCCTCTGCCCTTGGTTTCCATGACACCACTCTCCCATATGTCCCCTCCTACATCTCTTACAGTCCTTTTTTTCTCTTTTATACCCCCTTTCTCCTCTCACTCTCAGCTGATGGCTTCCCTTACATTTGGTTAAAAAAGAGAAGGACTGAGAACATCCTCATCTTTCCATTAGTACATCACCAATGTACTTTGTTTTACCTCTTCTTAATACATATAAAATATCCTTTTTTAAAAAAATCAAAGTTCAATCCCCCACATCTGCTCTGACCTCCCCAAGGAAATTGCTGGTAAAATTATCCCTTCTTTTCTAAACCATCAATTTCTCCCTCACTACTGGGTTATCCCATTAGCAGTCAGATAATTAATATATATTGTTTAAAAGAAAATATCCCTTTCTTGATCCCAATTACCTTCCAGCTAACACTCCACTTTTCTTTATCCCTTCACAGCTAAATGCCTAAAAAGACTTACTGTCTTCACTTCTTTACTTCCCATTCTTTCATGAAACAATCCATTCAGGCTTTTGTCTCCAACATTTTATCGTCAAGGTTACCAATGACCTCCATGTTGCCAAAATCAATAGTCAATTCTCAGAATTACTGTCTCATCAACATTTGACACAGTTGACTACTCCCTTTTTCTTGAATCAGTTTCTTCACTTGGGCTGTGCGACACCACTCTGTTTTCGTTTTCCTCCTACCACACTGGTCACTTCTCAGTTTATTTTTCTGGCTGCTCCTTATCTGCCCTATCTCTAAATCCTGAGCTTCGTCCAAGGACCTCTCTTAGCCATCTACATTTAACCCATTAGTCATTTCATCTAGTTTCAAAGTTTTAATTCACAGAGGGTGACTCCAAAATTCCAATATTTAATATTGAATTATTTCCTGAACTTTAGACTCAGCTATAATTTCTTTTTTTATTTTATTTTCTGTAAGAGAGAGAGAGGTGGGAGGGGCAGAGGGAGAGGGAGAGAGAGAATCTTAAGCAGGATCCATGCTGCGCACCAAGCCTGACATGGGGCTTGATCTCACGACCCTGAGATCATGACCAGAGTCAAAATCAAGAGTCAGATGCTTAACTGACTGAGCCACTCAGGCACCCCTCAGCTATAACTTCTTACTAAACATTAGCATGTAGCTGCCCAATGAACATTTCAAACTTTACATGTATAAAAGCAAGCTATGTATTTCTTACTTCCTCCCAACACTCATTAAATTTATTCCTTCTCTGGTGTTTCTCACCTCAGTAACTGGCACCATCCAGTTATTCAGCCCCAAACCAAGGAACTTTTTATTCCTTGCCTACCCACTTCATACCATAACTCTTCCCAACTCACACCCAATCCATTAACAAGTCCTTCAAAACAAATCCCATATCCAAGTACTTTTCACTATCTCCACTACTAAAACCGAAGCCCTAACCCATAACCACCTCTTGCTTGAATTATTTCAATTAGCCTTCTAACAAATTTCCCTGCTTTCCTCTACGCCCCCTACAGTCTATTCCCCATACATCAACCAGGGTGTTCATCTCCAAGTCCAAAACAAATCATACCATTGTGCTGCTTAGAACACCTTCCCTCTGCAATTAGAATAAATTTGAACTTCTTACCAGAGCTTATAAGGCCCTTTGTGATTATGTTCTTGACTACCTCTTCATCTGCTTTTATGCTTCTTTTTGCTTACTACCGTCTAGTGTCAGTAGCTTTCTTTCTGATCCTTGAATATATCAGGTATTTTCCCATTTAAGGGCCTTTATACTTGATTTCCTTCTGTCTGGAATGCTCTTCCTCTCAGATCTTTATATGGCTACCTCTCTCTCATCATTTAATTCTTACTTCAAATATCCTCAGAGGGGCCTTTAGCCAGTTCAGGGAAAGCCCCTCTGAAGACCCCCACCATACCCATATTCGCCATTTTATATGCTCTTATATTGCTTTTTCTTTATAGCACCCATCACTAACTAATATTATATGTTTCCTTGTTTGTGATTATTGTCAACTTCCTCTATCTCCACTAGAATAGCAGCTCCATGAGGGAAAAGACTATTTTGTTCAGTGCTATATCCTCAGTTCCTACAAAAGTACCTAGCACTGAGTATGGCCCTGGTAAATATTTGTCGAAGGAAGGAAGGAAGGAAGGAAGGAAGGAAGGAAGGAAGGAAGGAAGGAAGGAAGGAATTATTCCTCTCCCTGTGTTTAGCTCTTAAATATATGCTCCCCAGGCTCTTGTCCCAGTCCTCTTTCCTTCCTTCTATACTACCCTTTTTGGAAGATCCTCCCCCTACCCCCACCCCATGGTTGCAATTACCATCTATCCAAATAACTCCCAATCTAATTATTGAATCCTTGTTTCTTTCCTGTACCAAAGAATTACAGTTACAATTGCCTGTGGACATTTCTATTCAGAGGTCTTACAGACACTTAAAACTCCACGTGTCTAAAACAAAACTCATTATTTTCCTTCCTTCTGACATAACATATACAAAATACTGAGTCAAATGCTCCGTGCTTAATAGGCACTCAGTAAGTGCTAGTTCTTGCAACTCCATCTAGTCTACTAAGCATGAAATTTTGGACTCATCTTTGACTCATACTTATATCCTTTATTGAACCTACCACCTCAATTTTCAAGTATTTGGAAGTCTGACAACCCAACACCCCTGGTATTCTCAGCTTTTAATCCTCACTCCAGTAACCCTGATTGCCTTTGCCTGGCACACATTCATTCAATTCAATTAGCTATTCAATGAATATTGAGCTTGTAACCCTGTTCGGCACTATGATGGCTATGCTAGAGATATAAGGATAAATAACACATGGACACTGACCAAAATTTACAGGGCAAAACAGATGGGTAACAGACTGTTACAATAGCATAGACAGTTCCAGATAGAAGAAATTAGAGGATGCTGTTTAGGGGAGGAAAACTTAACGCAGTCTAAGGATGAAAGAGCTAGAGAAAGAGTCTTAGAAGTGGTAAAGCCTTGGTCAGCTCTTGAATGTTGAGTAAGAGTTAGCTAAGCAAAGAAGAGGGAGCAGTGGTCATTCCAGGAATAAGGAGTGGAATGTGAAAAGACACAGAGATATGAAAGATGATGTTATTGTTGGTGGGAATGCAAACTGGTGCAGCCACTCTGGAAAACAGTATGGAGATTTCTCAAAAAGTTAAAAAATAGAACTACCCTCTGGCCCAGCAATTGCACTACTAGGTATTTATCCAACGGATACAAAAGTAACTATTTGAAGGGGCACATGCACCCCAATGTTTACAGCAGCAAGGTCCACAATAGTTAAAATATGGAAAGAGCCCAGATGTCCATGAATGGATAAAGAAGATGTGATATATATATATATGTATATATATATATACACACACACACAGAGGTATATGTGTGTATATATGTATATTATGTATATTATGTATATATATTATTTATATATATTATGTATATTATATATATACATATTATGTATATATATGTATATTATGTATATATATTATGTATATTATGTATATATACATATATTACTGTATATTATATATATATACATATTGTGTATATATGTATATTATGTGTATATATATATATACATATATTACTCAGTCATCATAAAGAATGAAATCTTGCCATTTGCAACAATATGGATGGAACTAGAGGATACTATGCTAAATGAAATAAGTCAGTCAGAGAAAGACAAATACCATATGATTTCACTCATATGTGGAATTTAAGAAACAAATAGATGAACATAGGGGAAGGGCAGGAAAAATAAAATAAGATAAAAACAGAGGGGGAGGCAAAGTTAAAAGAGACTCTATAGTTAAAAGAACAAACTGAGGGTTGCTGGAGGGGAGGTGGATGGGAGACTAGGGTAACTGGGTGATGCAACCGATGAATCACTAAATTCTACCTCTGATACTAATAATACAGTATGTGTTACATAACTGATTTTAAACAAAAAATTAAAAAAAGAAAGATGATGCTATAGTTGGGAAATTACATGAAGTTGCATATGGCTATAGTATACAGTGCGAGCCTGTGTGGTGATAAATAAGGATTATATTCTAAAGGGCCATGTTCAACCAAATTAAAGAGTTTGGACTTCATCCTGAACACAATAGGGAACCTTGAAGGTTTTGGTGAGTAAGGTTTTCATGACCAGATTTGCATTTAAAAAGAAGACTCTGTTTGCAGAGTGGAGAATAAATTCAGGAAGTAGTGAACATGGCAAGACTGGAGATAGATAAACTAGTTGAGAGACTACTGTAGTGAACAAACAAGAGAGGAGAAATTTTAGAAATGGTCAGTAGGTAAAAATTGCCAAGACTTGATCAATAGATACAGAAGTGAGTAGTTTAAAAAACTGAGCTCACTGTTAACTATTTACTTACATAGAGGTACCCAGGAGGAGAATCAGGTGTTGGAGGCGGAGGTTAATGAGTTTAATATATATGCGTGGAGACTTTGAGATAACCATAGGGGCATTTCAATGGGGAAGTCCAGAAAGAAATGGGATATATGGGAAAGTAGTGTGGGATGAAATGAGATTTAGAAGTCTTACTTGCTAAATAAAATCATGATAATAAATTAAAATTACCCAGACTGTGTAGTGTGAAAAGAGTAGAGAACCTTGTGCTGAACTTTGGGTACATCCAATGAAGAGATAAACTCTTAATACATAACACTTTGGGTTTCAGAAAGATAAGGATAAAAAAAGTCATTTAGACCCTTCTATACTGGTTCTTCAAAGCTGGAATGAAGTTTTTGGACTTAATTCTAGAGGCAATTAGGTTTTGTCTTGTTTTGTTTTGTTTTTTAAAAAAGGGAATGATATGACCCAGGCTAAGCAGAATCAAGATCTCATAACTCATGAGGTTTACCCGGAGCACAATTACTGCTGATTGAAATGAATACAGAGACGTGCTTTAGGGAGATTCATTTGGCAGAATTGCAGAGAATGGGTTGGAGGGCATCCAGACAAGAGGTAATGAGTCCCTGGCAGTAGCGAGAAGAAGGCAAAGGAGACAGATGAGATGGATAATAGAAACACTGCAGAAGGAGCTCAGAAAGGTTTTGAAGACTGTTTGGGATATAAGAGGGAATTGAAGAGGATTCTACATTGTGAGCTTGACTTACAGGGATGGGAAATATGCCATGTACAGAAATAGAGATATCAGGGAGGGTGGCTGGGTGAGGGGTAATGCACATTTTGGAATGAAAGTTTGCAGCTTAGGAACAAGATAAAGCTCGGCAGAGTGATCTGGCAGTCTCCTGTATACAGGAGAGGTGAAACCCTTGGAAGTGGATCAGTTCATAAAGGAAGAGTTGGCAGAGGAAAAAGATAAGGTAAAGGATAGAATCGTGAATGTACTTTGGGGTGTAAGAAGACATTTCCCTCAAGTGCAGGAAGGCTTCCTAGAGAAGGTAGCAAATGTGAGACATCCCAGAAACAGAGGAAAGAATGCTTGACTGGTAAGCAGAAGCTGCTGGTTTAGTCCTACCTGTATCACTTCCAAGCTGTGTGGGCTTAGGAAAGTCCTTTTTTGTCCCGGGCCTGAAGATTTTTCCACCTATAAAATGGGGTCTCTGAGTACAATGATTATAGAGACCCCTTTAGTTCTGACATTACATTTTCTTTTGCAACTTGACTTTAGTGTATGGCCAGTCTTCTGTTTGGCAGAGTGGTGGAAAACTTTCTAGGTCAAGGGAAAACATAGAAAAGGCAAAGAGGCACATTTAAGAAATGAGAAGTAAACTAATTTGGAACTAGTTGTTTTTCACATCTTGAGATACCCAACCTAACAATTATTCTGATTGCAATTATTAAGGTACTAAATGATTGATAATAATATCTCATCTATGTTGTCAAAAGTGCTAGCCATTAAAAGGAAATTTGTGTAATTAAGTTTTAGCCAGTATTGTACTCCCTGCTAAAATAAGTACTGAAGAATAAGTATTGCTTTTCTTTTATTTATTCAGGAAAACGAAAAGAACAGTTACCAATGCCTACTTTTCATTTTAGGTACTTTCATATATTGGACTAAAAGGCAATTTCCATGAGGGCAAGATTTTTTTTTAAATATGTTTTATTAACTACTGTATCACCAATACCTGGAATAGTGCTTAACACATAGTTGGAACTCAAATATTCTTTGTATGACTTGGAAAAAAATATATAAAATCTTACTTAATTCTTACGACAAACTTGCAAAAGAGGAATTAGTATTCTCTTTATAAAGTTGGGGAAAGAATGGCTAAAAGATGTTCTATAAACTCAAAGTCACATAGCTAGTAGGGTAGTACCAGGTCAAATACAATATACTATAAGCTTTATATGGGCAGGGAATATGTCAGTCTTATTCTCCATGGTATTCCCACCAGCCAGCTAGCTCAGTATATAGATTATAGTGGCACTCAGCAAATATTTTTTAATGGGAGGAAGCAGGCAAGCAAGCACATACTCGTATGAACACAACTACCACTCATTTTGCCTATACTAAGCACATTGTCACCCAAATTCAAAAGAAAAGTACAGCATAGGAAATATAGTCAATAATATTGTAATAACATTGTATGGTGGCAGATGGTAACTAAATTTACTGTAATGATAAACACATTCTATACATGATAATGTAGAGAAATGTTAATTCACTATGTTGTACACCTGAAACTACCATTGTATGTCAACTACACTTCAATAAAGAAAAGAATACTACAATCTCAAAAATTCATCAGTCTTCCTTGTGTGTTTACTGTTTTAAACATTCTGTGATTTTTGATTCTTTCTCACTTATAGACTGTGACGGTTCTCTTTCAGTCTTTTTAGCCTTTATTTTTTTTTTCTTTTTAGCCTTTATACAGAGTCTCAAGGTCTCCTTTTTGGAGGATGTTTATACCAGGAGCCAGCAAACTTTTTCTGGAAAGGACCAGGTAGTAAACATTTTAAGCTTTGAGGGCCATATTGTCTGTGTTGCAACAACTCAACCTTGTTATAGTGGTATAAAAGCAGTCACAGACAACATGTAGATGGCTGAGCATGCCTGTGTTCCAATAAAACTTTATTTACAAAAACAGGTGGCAGGCCAGATCTGGCCATAGTTTACCTACCCTTGCTTTATAATATTACTTTGATTCCTCCATCTCTTGCTTTTCCAGGACTTCTCTAAAACTGTGTCAACTATGAAACTCCTCCTATCCCTGAAATAAATAAATAAATAAATATATATAATTTTAAAAAATTTAAATTTTTTATTATGTTCTGCATATATTTTTAATTTTTAATATGATTTTAAATTTATAATAATTTTAGGTGTACATTGATATTTGTACACACCCAGAAATGATCATCACAATAACTCTAGTTACCATTTGTCACCATACAAAATTACAAAATGTTTTCTTCTTGTGATGAGAACATTTAAGATTTATTCTCTTAACAACTTTTAAATATGCAACACAATATTATTGACTGTAGTCACCATGCAATGCATTACATACTCATGACTTACTGATTTTATAACTAGAATACTGTACCTTTTGACCCTCTTCACCTATTTTGCCCAACCCCCAAGCCCCCTACCCCCTGGCACCACCAATTTGTTCTCTGTGTCTATGAGATTTGTTTATTCATTTGTTTTTGTTTTTTAGATTCCACATATAAGTGAAATCATAAGGTATTTGTCTTTCTCTGTCTAACTTATTTAACTTAGCAAAATACCCTCAGGGTCTCTCCATGTTGTTGCAGATGGCAAGATTTCATTGTTTTTTATGGCTGAGTAGTATTCCATTATATATATACACATATATATTAAAGATATATATATGATATAGAGGACCCGGAAAAGATGGCAGAGGAATAGGGGAACCTATTCCCAACTGGTCCCCGGAATTGAGCTGGATATCTACCAGACCACTCTGAACACCCATGAAATCAGCCTTAGATGTAAGAAGATAGATCTGGATCTCTACAAACAGAATATTGCAGGCGGTTGGTTTTGAGGTACAAAGTGGGGAGCCATGATTCCCCAGGCATATATCAGAGGATAAACAGAAAGGGGAGGGAGCTGAGCTGTTGGGATACTACACTGCTGGTGAGTGATAGATAGTCTCCCACGCTGGGGACCGGACACAGACTCGCAGACCGATAGCGGTGGGGAAAGGACTTTAGGGCAACCCCCTGGACTGAAAACCAGAGCTGTGGGGCCCTGTGAACTGGGGATGGCTGGCAGTTTTAGAAGCACAAAGGGCAGAGACATGCTCCAAACTGGAGGCAAGGACTGGGAGCGCTGCTGAGGGGCACACAACCCAGGACGCTGCAGTTTATAGCAGCACAGACAGAAACGGAGATAGTGTGGCCTGGAGAGCTCACTGAAGAACAGACTGTGATCTCTCTGCTCTGAGGCAGAGGGTTGGAAACGATCTCTTCTTCTCTGACTCTCTGAAGAGACATGGAAAGCCTCCAGGGAAAGCCGCCAGAGAACAAAGCCCCAAAAACTGATTCCCGCTGAGCCCATCCCCCGCCACAGGGGGGCAGGGCAACTCTGCCCAAACAGGGTTGCCTGAGTAACAGCGCGGCAGGCCCCTCCCCCAGAAGACAGGCTGGGAAAACAAGATGCCAGCAACCTTAAGGTCCCTAGAAAACAGGTGCATCTTGCTTGTGTTGTGGTCAATAATTTGGACTCTATACATTCCCTCAATCACCCCTCAACAGAATGACTAGGAGGAGGAACCCCCAAAATAGGAAAGACTCAGAGACCATGAGATTTACAAATAGGTTCAGATATAACCAAGATGTCAGAGATGGAATTCAGGGTAGCAATTGTGAAGACGATAGCTAGAATGGAGAAATCAATTAATGGCAACATAAAGTCTCTAAGGGCAGAAATGAAAACTGGATTGGCAGAACTTAAAAATGCTATCAATGAGATCCAATCTAATCTAGATAATCTAACAGCTAGAGTAAGTGAGGCAGAAGAACGAATTAGTGATCTAGAAGACCAATTAATGGACAAGAAGGAAAAAGAGGAGGCCAGGGAAAAACAACGCAAAAATCCATGAAAATAGAATCAGAGAAACAAGTGACGCCATGAAACGTTCTAAGGTCAGAATTACTGGGATCTCTGAGGGGGTGGAGAGAGAGGACTAGAAGATATATTTGAGCAAATCGTAGCTGAGAACTTCCCTAATCTGGGGAATGAAACAAACATTCGCATCCTAGAGGCAGAGAGGACCCCTCCCAAGATCAAGGAACACAGGCCAACACCCCGGCATGTAAGAGTAAAACTCGCAAATCTTAGAACCAAGGAAACCATCTTAAGGGCAGTTAGGGGGAAGAGATTCCTTATGTACAGAGGGAGGAACATCAGAATAACGTCAGACCTATCCACAGAGACCTGGCAAGCCAGAAAGGGCTGGCAAGACATATTCAGGGTACTAAACGAGAAGAATATGCAGCCAAGAATACTTTATCCAGCAAGACTGTCATTTAGAATGGATGGAGAGATGCAGAGCTTCCAAGACCAGCAGAAACTGAAAGAATATGTGACCATTAAGCCGGCCCTGCAAGAAATATTAAGGGGGGGTTCTATAAAAGGAGAAAGACCCCAAGAGTAATATAGAAAAGAAATTTACAGGGACAATCTATAAAAACAAGGTCTTCACAGGCAACAGGATGACAATAAATTCATATCTTTCAATAATCACTCTCAACGTGAACAGCATAAATGCTCCCATAAAACTGCACAGGGTTGCAGATTGGATAAAAAGACAGGACCCATCCATATGCTATCTACAAGAGACTCATGTTGAACCTAAAGATACATCCAGACTGAAAGTGAAGGGATGGAGATCCATCTTCCATGCCAGCAGACCTCAAAAGAAAGCTGGGGTAGCAATTATTATATCAGACAAATTAGCTTTTAAACTAAAGACTGTAGTTAGAGACACAGAGGACACTGTATCATTCTTAATGGGTCTATCCAACAAGAAGATCTAACAATTGTAAATATCTACGGCCCCAACATGGGAGCATCCATCTACATAAGCCAACTGTTAACCAAAATGAAGAGTCATATTGATAACAATATGTTAATTGTAGGAGACCTCAATACTCCACTCTCAGCAATGGACAGATCATCTAAGCAGAAAATCAACAAAAAACAAGAGCTTTGAATGACACACTGGAACAGATAGACCTCCTAGATATATATAGAACATTCCACCCTAAAACAAGTGCACATGGAACTTTCTCCAGAATAGACCACATACTGGGTCACAAATCAGGTCTCAACCGATACCAAAAGATTGAGATTATTCCCTGCATATTCTCAGACTATAATGCTTTAAAACTGGAACTCAATCACACTAAAAAATTTGGAAGAAATTCAAATACTTGGAAGCTAAAGACCACTCTGCTCAAGAATGTTTGGGTCAACCAGGAAATCAAAGAACTTAAACAATTCATGGAAACCAATGAGAATTAAATCACATCAGTCCAAAACCTATGGGATACCGCAAAGGCAGTCTTAAGGGAGGAAATACATAGCCATCCAAGCCTCACCCCCCCAAAAAAATAGAAAAATCCCAAATTCACCAACTAACTTTACACCTTAAAGAACTAGAGAAAAAGCAACAAACGATGCCTAAGCCACACATTAGAAGAGAAATAATTAAGATTAGAGCCAAGATCAATGAATTAGAAACTAGAAACACAGTAGATCAGATCAACAAAACTAGAAGCTTGTTCTTTGAAAGAATTAATAAGATCAATAAACCACTGGCCAGACTTACCCAAAAGAAAAGAGAAAGGACCCAAATTAATAAAATTATGAGTGAAAGGGGAAAGGAACACCTTTCCTAATACCAAGGAAATAGAAACAATTCTTAGAAATTATTATCAACAACTCTATGCCAATAAATTAGGCAACGTGGAAGAAATGGATGCCTTCCTGGAAACCTGTAAACCCCCACGACTGAAACAGGAAGAAATTGACTACCTGAATAGGCCAATAACCAGTAACGAGATTGAAGCAGTGATCAAAAACCTCCCAAAAAACAAGAGTCCAGGGCCTGATGGATTCCCTGGGGAATTCTACCAAACATTCAAAGAAGAAATAATACCTATTCTCCTGAAGCTGTTTCAAAAAATAGAAACAGAAAGAAAGCTTCCAGACTCATTCTATGAGGCCGGCATTACCTTAATCCCCAAACCAGGCAAAGACCCCATCAAAAAGGAGAATTTCAGACTGATATCCCTGATGAATATGGATTCCAAAATCCTCAACAAAATCCTAGCTAATAGAATCCAACAATACATTAAAAGGGTCATCCACCACGACTAAGTGGGATTTATCCCTGGGATGCAAGGGAGGTTCAACATTCGCAAATCAACCAATGTGATAGAACACATTAATAAGAGGAGAGAGAAAAACAATATGGTCCTCTCAATTGATGCAGAAAAAGCATTTGACAAAATACAGCATCCTTTTCCTGATTAAAACTCTTCAGAGTATAGGGATAGAGGGAACATTCCTCAATTTCACAAAATCCATCTATGAAAAACCCACAGCAAATATCATCCTCAATGGGGAAAAGCTGAGAGCCTTTCCCTTAAGATCAGGAAACGACAAGGATGCCCACTCTCACCAGTATCTTTCAACATAGTACTAGAAGTCCTAGCAACAGCAATCAGACAACAAAAAGAAATAAAAGGTATTCAAATTGGCAAAGAAGAAGTCAAACTCTCTCTCTTTGCAGATGACATGATCCTTTAAGTGGAAAATCCAAAAGACTCCAACCCCAAATGACTAGAACTCATACAGTAATTCAGTAATGTGGCAGGATACAAAATCAATGCACAGAAATCAGTTGCTTTCTTATACACCAGCAATGCAACTGTAGAAAGAGAAATTAGAGAAACAATTCCATTTACAATAGCACCAAAAACCATAAGATACCTCAGAATAAACCTAACCAAGGAGGTAAAGGATCTATACTCTAGGAACTACAGAACACTCATGAAAGAAATTGAAGAAGACACAAAAAGGTGGAAGAACATTCCATGCTCATGGATCAGAAGAATAAATTGTTAAAATGTCTATGCTACCCAGAGCAATCTATACCTTCAATGCCATCCCGATCAAAATTCCAATGACATTTTTCAAAGTGCTGGAACAAACAGTCCTAAAATTTGTATGGAATCAGAAAAAACCCCAAATCGCCAAGGAAATGTTGAAAAAGAAAAACAAAGCTGGGGGTATCACATTGCCTGATTTCAAGCTATCTTACAAAGCAGTGATCACTAAGACAGCAGGGTACTGGCACAGAAACAGACTTATAGACCAATGGAACAGAATACAGAGCCCAGATATGGACCCTCAACTCTATGGTCAAATAATCTTCGACAAAGCAGGAAAAAATATCCAATGGAAAAAAGTCTCTTCAATAAATGGTGCTGGGAAAATTGGACAGCTATATACAGAAGAATGAAACTCGACCATTCTCTAACACCATACACAAAGATAAACTCAAAATGGATGAAAGACTTCAATGTGAGACAGGAATCCATCAAAATCCTAGAGGAAAACATAGGCAGTAACCTCTTTGACATCGGCCATAACAACTTCTTTCAAGATACATCTCCAAAGGCTAGTGAAACAAAAGCAAAAATGAACTTTAGGGACTTCATCAGGATAAAAAGCTTCTGCACAGCAAAGGAAACAGTCAACAAAACAAAGAGGCAACCCACAGAATGGGAGAAGATATTTGCAAATGACACTACAGATAAAGGGCTGGTATCCAATATCTATAAGGAACTTCCCAAACTCAACACCCAAAAAACAGATAATCAAGTCAAAAAATGGGCAGAAGACATGAACAGACAACTTCTCCAAAGAAGACATACAAATGGCTACCAGACACATGAAAAAATGTGGAAAAAAGGGAAATTCAAATCAAAACCACACTGAGATACCACCTTACACCAGTTAGAATGGCAAAAATTGACAAGGCAAGAAACAACAAATGTTGGAGAGGTTGTGGAGGAAGGGGAACCCTCTTACACTGTTGGTGGAAATACAAGTTGGTACAGCCACTTTGGAAAACAGTGTGGAGGTCCCTCAAAAAATTAAAAATAGAGCTACCCTATGACACAGCAATTGCACTACTGGGTATTTACCCCAAAGACACAGATGTAGTGAAAAGAAGGGCCATATGCACCCCAATGTTCATAACAGCAATGTCCGCAATAGCCAAATTGTGGAAAGAGCCGAGATGCCCTTCAACAGATGAATGGATAAAGAAGATGTGATCCATATAGAGAATGGAATATTACTCAGCCATCAAAAAGGATGAATACCCAACTTTGACATCAACATGGATGGGACTGGAGGAGATTATGCTAAGTGAATTAAGTCAAGCAGAGAAAGTCAATTATCATATGGTTTCACTTATTTGTGGAACATAAGGAATAGCATGTAGGACATTAGGAGAAGGAAGGGAAAAATGAAGGTGGGGAAACCGGAGGGAGAGATGATACATGAGAGACTATGGACTCTGAGAAACAGACTGAGAGTTTTAGAGGGGAGGAGATGGATTAGCCCGGTGATGGATATTAAGGAGGGCACGTACTGCATGGAGCAGTGGGTGTTATACGAAAACAATGAATTATGGATCACTACATCAAAAACTAATAATGTATTGTATGGTGACTAACATAACATAATAAAATAAAATAAAAAAGATATATATATATATATATATGATATATATCCATAATATTTGTGTGTGTGTGTGTGTGTGTGTGTGTGTGTGTATCTTCTTTCCCATTCATTCACTGATGAACATTTAAGTTGTTTCTATATGTTGGCTATTGTAAATAATGCAGTAAGCATAAGGATGAATGTATATTTTCAAATTAGTGTTTTTGTTTTCCTTAGGTAAGTACTCAGAAGTAGAATTCCTGAAACATATGGTAGTTCTATTTTAAATTTTTTGAGAAACCTCTGTGCTGTTTTCCATAGTGGCTGCACAAATTTAAATTTTCATTAAAAGTGAACTGGAGTTCTCTTTCTCCACATCCTCACCAACACTTGTTATTTCTTGCCTCATGAGAATAGCAATTCTAACAGGTGTGAGATGATATCTCCTTGTGGCTTTCATTTGTATTTTCCTAATGATTAGTGATGTTGAGCAAATTTTCATGTGCCTGTCAGCCATCTGTATGTCTCCTTTGGAAAAATGTCTATTCAGATCCTCAGCCCATTTTTTAAAATCAGAATCTCTTTTTGCTATTTAGTTGTATGAGTTCTTTATATGTTTTAGATATGAATCCCTTATTAGATACAATTTGCAAATATTTTCTCCCATTCAGTAAGTTGCCTTTTCATTTTGTTGATGGTTTCCTTTGCTGTGCAAAATATTTTTAGTTTGATGTTGTCCCACATTTCTATTTGCTTTTGCTGCCTTTGCTTTTGGCTTTAGATCTAAAAGCTTAAGGCAAAGAGTGGTGTCAAGGAGCTTACGCCCTATGTTTTCTTCTAGGACTTTGATGGTTTCAGTTCTTACATTTGAGTCTTTAGTCCATTTTGAGTTAATTTTTGTATATGGTGCAAGATAGTTGTCTAGTTTCATTCTTTTGCATGTGGCTGTCCAGTTTTCCCAGCATCGTTTATTAAGGAGACTGTCCTTTCCCTATTGTATATTCTTGGCTCTTTTGTCACAAGTTAATTTACCGTATATATGAGGGTTTATTTCTGGGCTCTCTATTCTGTTCTATTGATCCATGTCTCTGTTTTTATGGCAGTACCATACTGTTTTGATTACTATAGCTTTGTAATATAGTTTGAAATCAGGGAATGTGATGCCTTCAGCTATGTTCTTCTTTCTCACTATGCTTTGGCTATTCAGGGTCTTTTAGGATTTTTTTTCTATTTATGGGAAAAAAATCATTGGAGTTTTCATAGGGATTACACTGAATATAGATTTCTTTGGGTAAATGGACATTTTAACAATATTAATTATTCTAATCCATGAGCATGGAATTTCTTTCCATTCATTTGTGTCTTCTTTGATTTCTTTCATCAATGTATTATAATTTTCAGTGTATAGATCTTTCACCTCCTAGGTAAAATTTATTCCTAGGTGTTTCATTCTATCTGATGCAGTTGTAAATGAGATGATTTTCTTTCTCCTTCTGATAGTTCATTGTCAGTGTACAGAAATGCAACAAATTTTTTATATGTTGATTTTGTACCCTGTAACTTTACTGAATTCATTTATTAGTTCTAACGGTTTTTTGGTGGTGTCTTTAGGGCTTTCTATATATAAAATAATGTTGTCCACAAATAGTGACAGTTTTATGTTTTCCTTCCCAATTTGGATGTCTTTTATTTCCTTTTCTTGTCATATTGTTCTGGCTGAGACTTACAAAACAGGCACGCCTCATTTTATTGTCCTTTGCTTTATTATGCTTCACAGATACTATTTTTTACAAATTGAGGGTTTATGGCAACCCTGTGTTGAGCAGGATTATTGGTGTCATTTTTCCAAAAGCATTTGCTCACTTCATGTTTCTGTGTCACAATTTGGTAATTCTTGCAATATTTCAAGCATTTTCATTATTATTATATTTATTATGGTGATCTGTGATCAGAGATCTTTAATGTTACTATTGTAATTGTTTTGGGGTACCATGAACTGTGTCCATATAAGAGGGCAAATGTGTGTTCTGATTGCTTCATCAACCAGCTATTCCCCCTCTCTCCTTCTCCTTGGAACTCCCTATTCCTTGAGACACAACTATATTGAAATTAGGCCAATTAATAACCATACAATGGCTTCCAAGTGTTCAAGTGAAAGGAAAAGTTTCATGTCTCTCACTTTATTTTTTTTATTTTAATTTTTTAAAGATTTTATTTATTTATTTGACAGAGAGAGACATACAGCAAGAGAGGGAACACAAGCAAGGGAAGTGGGAGAGGGAGAAGCAAGCTTCCCACAGAGCAGAGAGCCCGATGTGGGGCTCGAGCCCAGGACCCTGGGATCATGACCTGAGCCGAAGGCAGACGCTTAACAACTGAGCCACTCAGGCGCCCCTCATGTCTCTCACTTTAAATCAAAAGTTAGAAATGATTAAGCTTAATGAGAAAGCCATGTCAAAAGCTGAGATAGGCCAAAATTTAGACAAAGTTGTGAATGCAAAGGAAAAGTTCTTGTAGAAAGTTAAAAATGCTATTCCAGTGAACACACAAATAATAAGAAAGCAAAAGTCTTATTGCTAATATGGAGAAAGTTTTAGTGGTCTAGACAGAAGATCAAACCAGCTACAACATCCTCTCAAGACAAAGCCTAATCTAGAATAAGATCCTGACTCTCTTCATTTCTATGAAGGCTGATAAAGGTGAGGAAGCTGAAGAAGAAAAGTTTGATGCTAACAGAGGTTGGTTCATGAGGTTTAAGGAAAGAGGCCATCTCTATAACATAAGAGTGCAAGATGAAGAAGCAAGTACTGGTATAGAAGCTACACCAAATTATCCAGAAGATCTAGTTAATTAACAAAGGTGGCCACAATAAAAAAACAGATTTTCAATGTAGATGGAAAGGTCTTATATCGGAAGAAGATGTCATCTAGGGCTGAGTAGGAGTTAAGATGGCAGAGTAGCAGGGGAACCCTGAGCTTGCCTCATCCCTCAAACATAGCTAGGTCAACATCAAATCACCTTGAACAACTAGGAAATTGATCTGAGGATTAAGAAAACAATCTGCACAATTAGAGGGAGAGAACATGGCAGATGTGAGGTTTGGAGATGTGAATAAGTGGAGAGAAAAGCCATGGTGCCACCAAGGGGAGGAAGCCCTTTCCATAGAGAAATCAGGGAGAGAAAGAGACAGTAGGAGAGAGAGCAGCACATATGGTTTGCACAAGACACTGTGGTGTGGGGATCCCCTGGGTCACATTGGGAGAGAATGCTCCCCTTCCTGGGGTACATTTGGAAGAGGGTATTTTGCCTCTCCAGGGACAAAAGGCCTGCTGGGCACAATTGAGTAGCCATTCAACAGCAGGGGACAGAGGGCAGATAACCTGGTTGCAGCTCTTTGCTGTGCTTCATCATAGACTCCAGGCACCTACACAGGCATGCGACTGCTTTTCTAGGACACATTAGTGTTGGGTGCAGTGCTGTGAGGCTCTCATCCAGGAAAGGGGAGTGGGTCCATGCCTTGCTGGGTCCTTTAAGATTTGGAGTTTTGAATCCCAACCACCAGCCAGAGATAAAACACAGAACTGTGGTGCCAGGTGTGCCAACAACCTGTGCACAGACACGTTAAGGGCAGGGATGTGTTGAAAGCCTGAGACACAGGAGGGGAGACTGTTCACTTTTCTGTGAGGTATCCCTGAACAGTGGCAGCTGAGAGTTCCCCTCTCTGGGGATGAGAGAGTGGAGTGATGCCATTTTCCACCACCACCACCACCACCACCACCACCACCACCACCCCCTGACACCCCCACATACCCACCAGCACGGTTGGACAGCAGAGAAAAACTGAGCACCTCCGGTGGAGGCTGGAGTCGCTTACACCAAACCCTACCCCCCTGCACTTGTCAGGGGCATCTTTACCATGGCAGGACTGACTGAACCAGTGCAGTGGGCCTCTCCCTCAAAAGACCAACACAGGTCCCCTGCATGTACCAACTGTATTGATCATAGAGTGCTCCAAAGCATCAGCTTCAGTTCTGGTGGAAGTAGGACCAGACTTTACTTTTATTTTTTTACTTTTTAAATTCTAAAAAATATTATTTATTTTATTTATTTTTGTTGTTGTTGTGAGGGGAGAGGAAGAGAGATGATATTAATCTTAAGCAGGCTCCATACACAGCATGGAGCCTGACATGGGGCTTTTTCTCACAACCCTGAGATCATAACCTGAGCTGAAAACAAGAGTCAGATGCTTAACTGACTGAGCCACCCAGACACCCCTTTTATTCTATTTTATTATTTATTTATTTATTTATTTGGGAATCAGGCATATAGTTTTTTGTTGGTTTGTTGGTTTATTTGTTTCCTTTTCTCATTTTTGGATTAGCCTTCTTTTCTTTTTTCCTTCTTTCTTTCTTTTTCTTTGGAATCAGGCTTTTACTTTTTTTGTTTGTCTATTTGCTTTTTTGTTCTTTTTCCTTTTCTCTATTCTTGGATCAGACTTTTTTTAAAATCTGGTTTATCTTAACAAATGAATCAAAGCAAACCTAGTTAAAGGTCCAAACACCCCACTGCAAGCAATGAGGAACTCTGCAGAGGACTGACCTGTGGGAAAAAAATAGCCAAAATACAACAGCAGAGTGCACACAGCACACACCAGAAACACTTCCTGATGTGCCAGGCCCTGGACAGTTTATGGCCCTTCTTAATATAGTATTATGCTCACAAGCAGGAAACATAATAAGCTTTCATAATACACAAAAGACAGAAACCTAGACATAAAGACAAGATGGAGGAATTCTCCCCAAAAGAAAGCTCGAGAAGAAATTACAGCCAGGGATTTGCTCAAAACAGATATAAACAATATATCTGAACAAGAATTTGGAACAACATTCATAAGAATATAAACTGGGCTTGAAAGAACCATAGAAAACACCAGAGAAAACCAGGCTGCAGATAAAAGACCTAAAAACTAATCAGGCCGAAATAAAAAAATGCTATAACTGAGATGTAAAACCAACTGGATGTAATCACAATGAGGATGGAGGAAGCAGAGGATCAAATAGGTGATAAAGAAGATAAAATTATGGAAAATAATGAAGTTGGAAAGAAGAGGGAAAGAAAATGATTGGATCACGAATATAGACTTAGGGAACTCAGCGATCCCACAAAGTGCAATAATATCCATATCACAGAAGTCCCAGAAGAAGAGAGGGTAAAAGGGGCAGAAGGTTTATTTGGACAAATTGTAGCTGAAAACTTCCCTAATCTGGGGAAGGAAACAGGCATTCAAGTCGAAGAGGCACGGGGAACTCCCCTCAAAATCAAAAGAAATGGGTCAACACCAAGACATATCATAGTGAAACTTGCAAAATACAAAGATAAAGAGAGAATTCTGAAAGCAGCTAGGGACAAAAGGTCCTTAAGCTACAAGGGTAGACACTTAGAGTTAGCAGCAGATCTGTCCATAGAAACTTACCAGACCAGAAAGCAGTGGCATGACATATTTAACATGCTGAATAGGAAAAACATTCAGCCAAGAATACTTTATCCAGCAAGGCTGTCATTCAGAGTAGAATAAGAGATAAAGTTTCCAAGACAAGCAAAAACTAAAGAAGTTTGTGAAAACTAAACAAGCTCTGCAAGAAATATTAAGGGGGACACTTGAGCAGGAAGAGACCAAAAAAGCAACAAAGACTATAAAGGAACAGAGGCAATCCACAGGAACAGCAACTTTACAGGTAATACAACAGCACTAAATTCATATCTACCAATAATTACTCTGAATGTAAATGGACTCAAGGCCCCAATCAAAAGACATAGGGTATCAGAATGGATAAAAAAAACAACAACAACAAAATAACAAGACCCATTGATATGCTGCTTACAAGAGAATCATTTTAGACCCAAACACATCTCCAGATTGAAAGTGAGGGGGTGAAGAACCACCTATCATGCTAATGGACATCAGAAGACAGCTGGAGTAGCCATACTTAGACAAACTAGATTTTAAACCAAAGCCTGTAATAAGAGATGAAGAAAGACACTATATCATAATAAAGGGGTCTATCCAACAAGAAGATCTAACAATTGTAAATATTTATGTCCCCAACTTGGGAACAGCCAAATATATAAATCAAGTAATAACAATCTTAAAGAAACTCATTGATATCAATACAATAATAGTAGGGGACTATAATACCCCACTCCACAATGGACAGATCATCAAAGCAGAAGATCAACAAGGAAACAAGGGCTTTGAATGACAAACTGGACCAGAAGGACTTAACAGATATATTCAGAGTATTTCATTCTAAAGCAGCAGAATACACATTTTTTGAGTACATATGGAAAATTGACCAGAATACATCACATACTGGGTCACAAATCAGCCCTCAAAGTACAAAAGGATTGAGATCATACCATGCATATTTTCAGACCACAAGGCTATGAAACTTGAAGTTAACCACAAGGAAAATTTTGGAAGGACCACAAATATAAGGAGGTAAACAACATCCTGCTAAAGAATGAATGGGTTAACCAGGAGATTAAAGAAGAAATTTTAAAAATACATGGAAGCAAATGAAAATGAAAACACAACAGTCCAAAACCTTTGGGATGCAGCAAAGGTGGTTATGAGAAGGAAGTATATAGCAATACAGGCTTTTCTCAAGAAGCAAGAAAAGTCACAAAAATACAACCTAAACTCACACCTAAAGGAGCTAGAAAAAGAACAACAAATAAAGCATAAAGCCAGCAAAGAAGGGAAATAATAAAGATTAAGGCAGAAATAAATGACATAGAAATAAAAAAAAAAAAACCAGTAGAACAGATCAATGAAGTTAAGAGCTGGTTCTTTGAAAGAATTAACAAAATTGATAAACGCCTAGCCAGACTTATCAAAAAGAAAAGTCAACTTTCAAGTCTTATTATTTAAGAGACACATTTTGTAAGACTATAGCTGTCATAGGTAGTGATTCTGCTAATGGATCTGGGCAAATAAATTGAAAGCTCTTTGGAAAATAGTCACCATTTTAGATATTATTAAGGACATTCATGATTGATGGGAAGAGGTCAGAATGTCAACATGAACAGGAGTTTGGAAGAAGTTGATTCCAACTCTCATGGATGACTGAGGGGATCAAGACTTAAGTGGAGGAAGTAACTGCAGATGTGGTAGAAATAACAAGAGAACTAGAATTTGAAGTGGAGCCTGAAGATGTGAGCGAATTGTGATCTCATGATAAAACTTGAATGGATGAGGAGTTGCTTTTTACAGATGAACAAATAAAGTGGTTTCTTGAGATGAAATCTACTCCTGGTGAAGATACTATGAAGATTGTTGAAATGACAAGAAAAGTTTAGAATATTACATAAATCTAATTTATAAAGCAGCAGCAGTTTGAGAGGATTGATTCCAATTTTGAAAGAAGTTCTGTGGGTAAACTATTATCAAACCTTTCTCGTGCTACAAATAAATCATTCATGAGAAGAAGAGTCAACTGATGCGACAAACTTCACTGTTGTCTTATTTTAAGAAACTGTCAGAGCCACCCCAGCCTTTAGCAACCAACACCCTAATCAGTCAGCAACCATTAACATTGAGGCAAGACTCTCTACCAGCAAAAATGTTTCAAGTCATTGAAAGCTCAGATGATAATTAGCATTTTTAGAGATAATGTATTTTTAATTAAGGTATGTACATTATTTTAGACATAATGCTGTTGTAGACCTTAAATAGACTATAGAGTTGTATAAACATAACTTTAATATGCACTGGAAAACCAAAAAATTCATTTGACTTATTTGCATTATTGTGGTGTCCTGGAACCAAAACCACAATATTTCTGAGGTATGCCTGTATTATGTTGGATAAAATTGTCAAGAGTGAGCATCCTTGTCTTGATCCTGATTGTAGAGGAAAAGCTTTCAGGTTTCACCATTAAGTATGTTAGTTGTAGGCTTGTCATATATAGCCTTTATTATGTTGAGGTATTTTCCCTTTAAACCCACTTTGTTGAGAGTTTTTATTATAAATGGATGTCAAATTTTATCAAATGCTTTTTCTGCATCTATTGAGATGATCATATAATTTTTACCTTTCACTTTGTTGATGTGGTTTATTAGATTGATTTTCAGATTTGCTGAACCATCCCTGCATCCCTAGAATAAATCCCACTTGATCATGGTGTATGATCCTTTTAATGTATTGCTGAATTTGGTTTGCTAATATTTTGTTGAGAATTGAGGCATTGATCTTTATCAGGAATATTAGCCTGTAATTTTTACGTGTGTGTGTGTGTGTGTGCTGTCTGTCCTTGTCTGGTTTTGGTATCAGGGTAATGCTAGCCTCATAAAATGAGTTTGAATGCATTCCCTCCTTTTACAATTTTTGGAAGAGTCTGAGTAAGATAGGTATTAAATCTTCTTTAAATGTTTGGTATAATTCACCACTGAAGCCATCTGGTCCTGGAGTTTGTTTGTTGGGAAGTTCTTGATTACTGTTTCAATCTCCTTACTAGTAACCAGTCTCTTCAGATTTTGTATTTCTTCATGATTCAATCTTGGAAGATTGTGTTTCTAGGGACTTATCCATTTCTTCTAGTTTGTTCAATTTGTTGATGTCTAATTGTTCATTGTAGTCTCTTACGACTCTTTGTATTTCTGTGGTATAAATTTTAACATTACCCTTTTTATTTCTGATTTTATTTATGTGAGCCCTCTTTTTTTTCTTAGTGAGTCTAGCTAATGGTTTGTCAATTCGTTTGTCTTTTCAAAGAATCAACTCAGTTTCATTGATTTTTCTTAGTGTCTTTTTAGCCTTTATTTCCCCTCTGATCTTTATTATTCCCTTCCTTCTCCTAACTTTAGGTTTCATTTGTTCTTCTTTTTTCTAGTTGCGTTAGGTGTAATGTTAGATTATCTGAGATTTTTCTTGTTTCTTGAGGTAGGCCTATATCTCTATGAACTTCTCGTACAACTGCTTTTGCTGCATCTCATAGATTTTTCTATATTGCATTTCCATTTTCATTTGTCTCAAGATATTTTTAAAATTTCTCCTTTGATTCCTTCATTGACCCATTGGTTGTTCAGTAGCACATTGTTTAATATATATATAGTTGTAATTTTTCTAGTTTTCTTCTTGTAATTGATTTCTAGTTTCATACATTATTAGAAGAGATGCTTGACAGGATTTCAATCTTAAATTTATTGAGACTTGTGTTTTTTTAAAGACTTTATTTTAGAGAGAGAGAGAGTGTGCAAATGGGGGGGAGAGGCAGAGAGAGAATCTCAAGCAGACCCCCCCCCCCCCGCCGAGCCCAGAGCCCGACGTGGGTTTTGATCTCACAACCCTGAGATCATGACCTGAGCCAAAATCAAGAGTTGGACACTTAACTGACTGAGCCACCCAGGTGCCCCTACACTTGTCTTTTTTAAAGATTTTATTTATTTATTTTGAGAGAGAGAGAGAGTGCGAGTGTACAAGCTAGTGGGGAGGTGGGGGGGAAAGCAGAGAGAGAATCTCAAGCAGTTATATTTACTTTACCAATGAGATTTTTACTTGCATACATTTTCTTGTTAATAATTATTAGTACCTTCTTTTTCAGCTTAAAGAGGTCCCTTTAACCTTTCTTATAAGGCCAGTTTAGTGGTAATGAACTCGCTTAGCTTTTATTTGTCTGGAAAACTCTTTACCTCTCCTTCAATTCTCAATGATAAACTTACTGGATAGAATATTGTTGGTTGGAAGATTTTTCCCCTTCAGCACTTTGAATATATCATGCCACTCTCTTCTGGTCTGCAAATTTTCTGCTGAAAAATCTGTTGATAGCCTTATGGGGGTTCCATTGTGTGTAAAAGTTTTGTTTTATTCTTGCTGCTTTTAAGATTCTCTCTTTAACTTTTAACATTTTCATTATAATGTGTCTTGGTGTGGGTATTTTGGGGTTCATTTTATTTGAAACTCTCTGGGCTCTCTGTACCTGGATGTTTATTTCCTTCTCTGGGTTAGGGAGGTTTTCAGCCATTATTTGTTCAAATAAGTTTTCTGCCCCTTTCTCTCTCCCTTCTCCTTCTAGAACTCCTATAATGTAAGTGTTATTCTGCTTGATGTTGCCCCATAAGTCCTTTAAACAATCTTCACTTTCTAAAATTCTTTCTTTCTTTTTTAATAATTTTCTTTAAAGATTTTATTTATTTGACAGAGAGAGAGTACAAACAGGGGTAGCAGCAGACAAGGGGAGAGGGAGAAGCAGGCTCCCCGTGGAGTTGGGAGCCCGATGCAGGACTTGAGCCCAGGACGCTGGGATCATGACCTGAGCCAAAGGCAGTCACTTAACTGACTGAGTCACCCAGGCACCCCTAAAATTCTTTTTTTTTAAAGAGATTTTATTTATTTATTTGACAGAGAGAGAGAGAGACAGCGAGAGAGGGAACACAAGCAGGGGGAGTGGGAGAGGGAGAAGCAGGCTTCCCACTGAGCAGGGAGCCCAATGCAGGGCTCCATCCTAGGACCCTGGGATCATTACCTGAGCTGAAGGCAGACGCTTAATGACCAAGCCACCCAGGTGCCCCTAAAATTCTTTTTCTTTTCACTGTTCTGTTTGGGTGAGTTCCACTGACCTGTTTTCCAGATCACTGATACTTTCTTCTGCTTCATCTAGTCTGCCATTGAACTCCTCTAGCATATTTTTCTATTCAGTTATTGTATTCTTCAGCTCTGTGACTTCCATTTGGAACTTTCTTATATTTTCTATCTCTTTGTTGAAGTTTTCCCTGTATTCATCCATTCTTCTTCCAAGTTTGGTGAACATTTTTATGACCATTACTTTAAATTCTTTATCAAGTAAATTATTTACCTCTGTTTTATTAAGGTTTCTTTTTGAGGTTTTTATCTTGTTCTTTTACTTGGAACATATTTTTCCATTTCTTCATTTGCTCGACTCTCTGTTTCTATGTATTGGGTGAGAAAGCTACATCTCCCAGCCTTAGAAGAGTGGCTTGTGTAGATGATGAACCTTATCATTTAACTTTGTCCTTGCTTTTGGTTGTCTCTGGAATATTTGTGATTATCTAAGTAGGCTGATTTATTCTTGATAGTTCCCAGTTGTTGAGGGTGTACCAAGACCTGTCATCTTAGTCAGAACCTAGTTTCAGGTTGATTGGAAGCTAGCCCCTCAGGCAGCAGGTTTTAAAGTATGCAAATATATACAGTCATGTGGGACTGTGGTCATAATCCTTGCTGACCTCCTGTTCCGGCAATGTGGAGGTTTTTCCTAGACAACAGTTGCAAAAATCATGGCTCTGCACAATGTATAAACACCTTTCTGGAGGGTACCAGCAAACTGTAACAAGGCAAAGATGATGTCCCCCAACCTATGTTCCCTGAGAGTACCTCCTTAGCCTCCAGATATATGGGAAACCTGACATCTACCCCTCACGTTGAAGCTCCGGGACAAGTAAATACACCTTTTTCACAGGAAGATTGGGGGTGTGTTTCAGTCTGCTATCTGTGTAATGCCCTGGTGGTGATAGCCTGCCAAGAACTATGTCTCTTATTGTTTCAGTCCTGTTGGGCATACAGATGCAAGGCTCCTGCCATCAGATTCAGGAGATCAAGGGGTATCTCCTGTGTAGACTACATGTGCACACTGGCTTTAGCAAGGCAGAGCAAGACTGCAGGGCCAGTCCATGCCTACTGGCTTTAGTGGAGCAGTGGGAAAGCACAGGGCTGGGGCATGCCCACTGGCTTTTGTGAGGCAGCATATCTCTGGTATATTAATACATGACAGAATACTTACAGTTTTATTGAGTTTTAACAGTTTTAACCGCTTTTTCCTCCACCCTCATGCAAAGTCCCTTCACTTTTGAAATTCAATTTAATTGTAGATGGCATGTGTATAATGACAACAACGGAGTGAGGTCAACTAGGGGAGCTGGCAGACAGCCTGGACTAAGCCCCAAAATATGGTAGTTCCTTTTCATATTCATGTTGGTCTAAGATCTATACATCAGGTTTGCAGGATAAAAACTAGATGTTTGTTTTGTTTTGTTTTGTTTGATCAGTGTGCCTAGAGTTGATCAGTTACTGAAAAACAGTCACAAATAAGCATACTCATAAAAGACTAAATGTAATCTCATCTGCCAATCTAGGTAACCTTGAGTAATATAACTACCAAGTGGACCAGTTACTCATATTCTCTACTTCCCTATATCTGATGTGTAAATAAAAAATTCTGAATCTTTCCAATGGGCCAAACATCTACTAGGTGCTAGAGACACAACAATGAACACAAAGTAGCCCCACCCCTCATGCTTCTGGTCTAAGAGTTTGCAAAATTTTTTCTGTAGAGACCTAAATAAGAACTTTTAGGATTTTCAGGTCATACGGTTTCTTTCAGAACTATTAAATCATGCTGTTGTGTGAAAGCAGCCATAGACAGTACATAAACAAATAGGCATGATTTTGTTCCAATAGAACTTTATTTATGGACACTGAAATTTGACTTTCATATAATTTTCACATGTCATGAAATACTATTTTTCTCTTGCTTTTTTTCTCCCTAACCATTTAAAAATATATTTCTAAAAAACACTCAGAGCTGGGCACCTGGGTCGCTCAGTTGGTTGAGCGACTGCCTTCGGCTCAGGTCATGATCCTGGAGTCCCGGGATCGAGTCCCACATCGGGCTCCCTGCTCAGCAGGGAGTCTGCTTCTCCCTCTGACCCTCTTCCCTCTCATGCTCTCTATCTCTCATTCTCTCTTTCTCAAATAAATAAATAAAATCTTTAAAAAAAAAACACTCAGAGCTAGCAGGCCATTCAAAAACAAGTGGTGGGCTAGATTTAGCCCATGAGCTGAAATTTGCCAACCCCTGTCTAGTCTAATGCAAAAGATAAATACAGAAACAAATTATTTCAATACAATGTGATAAAAGCTAGAGTTCTATGGTTCTGTGGGAGCTAGAGGAAGGCCATCTAACTTAATCCAAGGCATCAAAGAAAGTATCCTATAAACATCAACCCCAGAGCTGAGTCTTAAAGAATGTTAATATGAAGGCATTAACTAAGCAAAGAAAGGGAAAACTATGCTCCAAGTAGAAAGCAGAGAATGAACAGTCACAGAATTGATAAACAGCATGAAATTCTTGGGCAATGGTATTATTCTAGCATAAAAGGTAAGGAATACCAGATGAAGTTGTAGGTAACGGTAGGGATGAAACTGTAAAATGTCTTATATACCATGCCTCTGGGCAATGAAGGCCACTAACAAGTTTTCAGCAGGGGATTGATAAAATTGAATCTGTATTTTAGATTTATCGCTGTGGCAACAGTTTGGCAGACAGATCTGAGTCAGCTGAGAGGCTACGGAAATAGTCCAGGGGCAAGATGATGAGGGCCTGAACCAGGCAAAAGCAGTGGAAATGGAGAGAAGAGGATAAATTCTAGAAGTGTCTAAAAGGTAAAATTAACATGGCTTAGTGAGGAGAGCAAGAAGTAAAACATGACTCAGGTTTCTTACTTGGATGGCTAGGTGGATGAAAGTACCACCAGGTGCTATTGGAAGGAGAGAGAGTTTTATAAGCTAGATAATGAATTCAGATTTATACACATTGTATTGCATTTACTGTTGGGTTTTCCTGTGGAGGTTTTTACCAGGCCACTGTACATATGAATTTTGGGAATGGATTAGAACTAGAGACATAGTTATGAGCACAGATGTGGTAGTTAAAACCATGAATGACTGTAGTTGCTCAGATTCAGCAAGTAGAGTAAGAAGAGTCATAGGCCATGGTGATTAAAGGAGACTGAAAGAATAGGAGAAAATATTTGAGGCTTTGATGATAGTAAAGAGTAGCTGTAAAGAGAATGGAGTATGAGAAAGCTAAAAGGAGAAGAGGTTGCTGTCAGAGAGGTGAATTTAGTCTTTCACAACGGATTCCTGAAAATTAATCCTTAATGCCTCGAGGCAGTGGTTCTTAAACTATAAGCTTTTTACCTGGAAAGCTTGTTAAAACACAGTGCTAGGCACCAACCCCAGAGTTTTGATTCAGTAGGTCTTCGGTGGTGCTCAATAATTTGCATTTCTAGCAACTTCCTAAGTGATGCTCACCCGTGAGAACCACAGCCCTAAAGCATCCATTTTATGCAATGAATTAACTTTTTTAATGGATCTAGAATGCTCCTAGTTGTGTATCATCCTTGGGGATAGTAAGATAATAGACACTCAACTTATTTTCTTTGTTTTGTGATTCAGATAAGGAACCCTGTTAGCAAGCCTGGAGGGTGTCAGAGGCTGTGAGAGCAGAGACCATACCTATGTTATTCATGACTGATTCACCAGACTCTAGCATAGGTTAGACATTCGGTTAATATATGTTGACTGAAAGATTGACAAGGTCCATAGTACATTTGGAGGAGTGAGCTGCTGATATAGAGGGTTTACTGCTGAAATTATGATCAAGGACCCAGAAGAGTAAAGTTTGTGATCCTCTACAAGGACAATAAAATCTTTCAGTATGACAACATGAATTGGGGTCGGGAAAATGATGGTGAAGCAGGTGCCAAAATATAAAATGGAAGTGGGAGAATGACCTGGAGGCTGATAGAGGACAGCAGTAGGGAAAGGAAAATGATAGAGCCTGCATGTTGAATTTCAAAAGTGAAGGGACTTTGCATGAGGGTGGAGGAATAATGCTTTGGAAGTTATCTATAGAGAACATGCCTAATCCAGTGCATATGAACATACCACTGACCATTAAATTGTGTCTTGCTTTTTTATCACTTAATACAGTGCCCTGAGACTTTACCCACATAATCAAAAATTATTTTTACACATTTTCTCTTTTTGGATAGTTCTATATATATATATATATATTTTTTTTTTACCATATACATCCTCTTTCTTTCATACACATTTCTTCTTAAGGCCATTCCTAAGAATTTTATGTGTTTGATTGCTATCGTGAATGGGATATATTTCTCCTAATAGCTCCAAATTGGTTATTCTGGTCTATTGTTCTTTTAAATTAAATTTGCGCTTCTTTGACTTATCCTCTGAACTAGTTGTAACATCCTCATTAAGTAAATAAAATCTTTAAATATGTTCATTTTTTGTATCATTATGAGAGTTAAGATTTTTACCTTTTAAAAATTATCTTTTGGGGCGCCTGGGTGGCTTAGTCAGTTAAGCATCTGCTTTTGGCTCAGGTCATGATCTCAGGGTCCTGGGATCAAGCCCCGCTTCAGGCTCCCTGCTTGGCAGGGAGTCTGCTTCTCCCTCTCCCTCTGCCCCTCCCCACTGCTTGTGCATGCTCTCTTGCTCTTTCTCAAATAAATGAATAAAATCTTTTAAAAAATTATCCTTTAAAATTTGCAATGAATTATTATTGTGCAATATTACTGAAGTAGATTTGATAAAATTCATTTATAGGTTTTGCATCTAAGTTCACAAACTGAAGGGAATATTCTTTTTGGAACAGTCTGTCGGATATTGGTATCAGAATGATGCTAGTTTCAAAATCAATGTGAATAACTCTGCAAGATTTTCAATTCTATAACAATGTGGATATTCCTAGAAAATTTGAAGGAACTCACTGATAAAAAACATCTGGCCCTAAAGTATTTTTGGAAGTTTCTCTTTGATAATTGTTTTCAATGTTTCTACAGTTACAGGCCCATTTTGTTTTGAACTTCTTACTAATGCATGGTGTTTAACATTTTATTAGATATTTCATATTTGCTGAGATTTTCAAATTTATTAAGGTACAATTATAGTAGTTTCCTATAATTTAAGAAAAGTTATTCGTATTTGTTGCTCTATTCCATTTATCATTTAAATTTTATTTATAATTTATCTTTGTTTTAATTAAATTTGCTAGAGGCTTATCTACTTAATTCATCCCCCCCCATAAAAACAACATACCCCTTGGCTTCATATTATATTGGATTCTTAATCATGTAATTTCATTCTTCATTTTTAATAATGAAATATTTAAGGTTATGAATTTACTTCTGAATATTGCTCTCAAAGTTTTGATAAGTCGTGATCTCATTTTTGTTATTTTTTATTAGTCTGCTAGTGTTTCTTTTGGCTAATACTTGCATATAAATGTGTTCTGAAATATTAAAACAGTGGAAGACTTTTGTTCAAATTTGTTTCTAAATTTGTAGAAGCTTTACATTATCACCAGAGAACAGGGCAAGGCTGATTTCTACTTGTAAGGGTATGCAAAGATTTTCTTTGTGGTGTAGCACATGATCATGGGTATTAAAGAGGGCACGTTCTGCATGGAGCACTGGGTGTTATACGCAAACAATGAATCATGGAACACTACATCAAAAACTAATGATGTAATGTACGGTGATTAACATTACATAATAAAAAAATGTTCTTTGAATATTTGAAAGAGGGTGTATTCACTGTCAATCAAATATAATTTTTGATGTTAATTAAATCTGATGAATTGTATTTTTCAAATATTCTAAGTACTTATTTTCTTGGTCTACTTTATCTGTCATAGTTAAATTATATAAATCTTCCATATAGACATTTCTATAATTTTTCTTCTTGTATTTCAAATAGTCTTTTATTCAAATATTTGGATGTAAAAAAATGTTTCATGAATATAATATCCTTAAAATAATTTGTATCTTCTATCAATATTAAATAAATCTCGCGGGACCAACAAGATTGTATAGTTATTGTTCCTGTTTTGTTTTGTTTCCAAATAGGTAAGTGACATGATCAGATGCCTTATTTGGAGAATGGACTGATCAGAAGGAGGTGAGACCAAAAGATGAGAAGCCAGTGAAAGGACTCTTATAATCTTCCAGGTAAGAAATCATGAGTGACTGGATGAAGACCAAGGCTGCAGAGAGGTTTATAGCAAGTAGAATCATTAAGACTTGGAATTAGATTGAAGGGGGTTGGGGCAAGTGAGAAGAGTTGAGAGTTAACACCTAGATTTCTGACTTAGCTGACCATTATCTAAAAAACAAAAAAAACCAGAAAGAGCTGGTGTGGCTTTTCAGAATAAGCCATTTTCTAAAGTTCTTCTTTCTCATTATATTCATCCCAAAGTACTCGAGTCCAGACTTAAAGCTCAGTGTTGAATCTTCACCAATGGATTGCTTACTCAAACCAAAGTTTACCTTAGTATAAAACACTAGGCTAAATATTAAATTTCAGGGGATCACCTTTCATTTATGTGCTAAGAGCTCCTTCATAAATTTGAGGAACCATTTGGACTAAGAAAGAGGGAATAAATGCCTTCTAACACCATTCCTGGGGTAATCCATACAGGAAGGCTAAGTTTTCCACAAGAGGGCAGCATCACCTAATAAATTATGTCATTGAGAGCCTCCTCCAATAGGCGCTGGGGGGAGGCTGAAAAGGTAGACAGTATAAGTTCGGGAGCCATAGGACCTGCCACACCATGAAAACCAAAGGGTCCTACTATCTCCAAGGCCATAATTACAGCTACTCCTAAGTGGTAGTGGCAGATGTTGCTACAGCAGGAACAAAGAGAACATGGTGCTCACCACAGAAGGATGAGTAGGGGACAGCCAGATAACTCTCATTCTTATGGCTGGCTCAGAAGACACCAGGGATGGTGTCTACATTCCTTACATAGTGCTGGTATCTCTGTATAACCCGTATCTCCCAGGGACCTTTATTTCATGTTGAGATCTTTGTCACCCCTAATGTCACCCCAGATCATGTGCTGTAAAGGTTAGGCTGCAAAGCACACTACAGTTCTGGCATTCTCCTTACTTAATAATGTTTGGTTACTCCAATTATGCTTCTCTTATACCCCAGGGAAAGTAATGGGAATGAAATTCCTTGAGAACCCGGTAAGTGAAAGACATTTTACATACATTGCCTTATTTAATCATTACAACAATGCCATTATATAGGAACTATTATATGTGACAGAACTAGGCAGTGTCATACATGGGTCTATCTGACTCTAAAGCAAAAACTACCAAGCTACCTCTCCAAGAAGCCTTGTTTAAAACCTAAATCATGACTGATTCAAGACTGAGTCAGTGGCAACGTATCTATTGTATAAAACATTGCTTAACCTGTCACTTCCTATCCAGGTACATGAGCAGGGATGGCTTAATTTTAGGTACCAGCAGGTAATCCAATCAATCAATAGGATCCTATGTAACCTCACCCTTACTAACTTAAAACCCTTTCCCCCTTAAGTATTCTCTCAGGATAAATCACTTGGATGTAGAGCATGAGAACAGCTGAAGAATTAAAGACGGCTTCTGCGTTTCTGGTTTGGTTGACTGAGGGCATGGTGGTCCCAAGCACTGAGATAAGGAGCTTGAGAGGAAAAGCTGACATGTTAGGTTTTGGGCATATTATACTTCAAATGCTTCTGAGACATCTAAGTATAAATGTCCAGTGGGAAGTTGGCTATATGGGCCTGGGGCTCAAGAAATATAATAGATACATGTAAATGAGAATTTAAACTCTGGAACTGAGTGAGGTTCTCCATGGTATATTAACAAAGTTAGAAAGAGTGGAACTGGGCGCCTGGGTGGCTCAGTTGGTTAAGGGACTGCCTTTGGCTCAGGTCATGATCCTGGAGTCCCTGGATCGAGTCCCACATTGGGCTCCCTGCTCGGCAGGGAGTCTGCTTCTCCCTCGGACCCTCCCCCCATCTCATGTGCTTTCTCTCTCTCTCATTCTCTCTCTCTCTCAAAGAAAGAAAGAAAGAAAGTAAGAAGGAAAGAAGAAAGAAAGAAAGAAAAAGAAAGAAAGAAAGAAAGAAAGAAAGAAAGAAAGAAAGAGTGGAACTAGGGAAAACACCACCATGTTAGGGATGATCAGAGGAAGAGCAGGTAGTAGAGGAACCTGGTTTTAAAAAATGAACAGAGAGGTAGGAAAGTAACAAGAAAATGGGGTATCTTGCAAGCAAGAAAGCAGAGTTTCACAAAGGAGAACATAATCCAGAGCAACAATGTCAAATGCCATATACTAGTCACACGTGACGAAGACTGAAAGCAATCCATTGACTTTGACAATTAAGAAGTAATATGTAGCTTTTGACAGAGTAGTTTCAGTGGGGTTCTGTAGGTCAAATTCAGACTGCAGTGGGTGGAAAACTAAATTGTAGATGAAGACAGTGAGTATAGACTCTCCTTTTGAGAGACTGAGTATGAACAAAAGGAGAAACATGGGGCAGTAGCCAGAGCCCCCGATAGTAGGATTATGGGAAGATGCTTTAAAAATATTTTTTCTAGTAAAAATAATTAAGATGGAGAAGCTCAGCCTTGTGTATAGGATAAAGGAAACTCACAGAATGGAGAAGTATGAGCTCCAGTAGCACAGAGCAAAGATACAGCAGCAAAATGGAAGAAGCCATATGGAAAGCTCACCAATAAGCAAATGTGTAATTGCAGCAAAACAACTGTGCCCAAGTATGTCCTTACCTTCCTTTTGCTTTAGCCACTCCACTTATCTGGAATGCCTTTCTCCTCCTGATGGCTTATCTGTCCAATTATACCCACCCTTTAGCTCAAATTCCACTTCCTCTATGAACTCTTACCCTACCAATCTCTTCTGAAGTACTCTCTCTTTCTCTTGAATTCTAATAGCAATTTCTGTCTGAATAATCCATTTGACAATCATCCTTCAGCCTGTGAAATCTCCTTTATTGCTTTTTTCCCCCCAAAATGTATTGCTAGTTAATTTGTCACACATGTGTCTTTTCTCCCCCATTTGACTGTATTCTCCTCAAGGGCAGGGTTTCTATCTTAGAGTTTGCCACAGCTTCCAGATTGCCTACCGTGGCTGGTAGCAGGGTCTCTTTAAATCTATGTAGTTGATTTAAATAAAAACCTGAAAGAATAAATCTCTGTGGTTGAACAGGGGCAGCCTGTTATGAAGGAGACAGAAAAACACCAGGTTAGTAGGCCCTTGGTGTATATGGAATCATTTACTTCTCTTGGTAGCAAATAAGGAGACTGAGTCTTGCAGATATAAAATAGACTATATAAAATTATATAAAATAACCAGGGTGACACAGGTAATATGTAGCAGTGTCAGGATTTGAACCACAGACCCTTTCTCCTATGCCATTCTGCTTCAGTTGTCCGCAAAATTCTGTTCATGTGAGACACTTCTTTCATGAGGTGTCAAGAGACATAACTCTCTTGAGGCTTTAGTACCAACCTAGCGGTTCAGTGGCCCCTATTCCTTATAGCAGCAAATCTCCCTGTACCTTACCTCCTGACAATCAGCTTGAGGATCCGGAAGGAGCCTTTGATGAGGATGAGGGCCTCTTGGCGGGAGCCATACAATGGAGTGCCATTGATATTCACCAGCTCATCACCAGTCCTCATCTTCTGGGACAAGGCTGCCTTGCCCCCATCTTCAATCTGTGTTGCAGAGAACAGAACAGAAAGCAGGTAGGTGGTGAGATGACTCCTTACCCAAAATTCTACTTCCTGGTTCCTCCCAAACTCAGAGCCATAAGTAGTACCGGGGGAAAGGCTCCAGGAAGCTCCAGGAAACAGCTAAGAAGCTGATCACAGCCTAGTATTTATATTTACAGAAGGCCAACCTTGGGCAAACCTTTGAGGAAGGAGGCAATACTGAAATAATGCAAGCTCTGCTCTGGAGGAATCCACGTCCTTCTGGGGAGACAAGCACTTCTCAATGAGAATGTTTGGAAGGACTGTGACAGTGTGAGCTGAAGTAGCAGCACGGCATAGCAAAATGTGAACACAAATTAGAGCCAGAAGAGCTAGGCTCCAGCAAAATGACCTTTGACAAGTCCTTTCCTATCTTGGGGCAGCCTTTGAAGTCTGATAAAGTTGAGTTTGAATCTTGGTTCTAGTACTTCCTAGCTCAGTGACCCTGAGCAAGTTACCTAACATCTTTATGTCTCAATAACCTGACAGAGGAAAATAAATAACAAGAGTACCTACCTCACAGAGCTGTTGGCATAGAGAATGTCTGATAATATTTACGTCCTCAGTAAATGGGAGCTCTGATGAGTATAGCAAGGGAGTTGACTCTGAAGACCTTGAGCTTCAGCTCAATATTCTGTGAGTGGAATTGCCAATTCAAAAGATACAAAGGATGTACAGACAAAGTAACTGATCATGTGTCTATGCTCTTCAACAAGTGCCTAGTACAGTGCTTCTAGGGTATGGAACACAGTGGGCATTCACCAAAATCTGGAAACATAGGTGTTCATGGTACCATCACAGCCTACAGAATTACCATTGACCAGGGCAATCTTGGTAAGAAGGTAGTCAGGCTGGAGGGCATAGAAAGCAGGCAGAAATAATAGCAGCTGGGGTCGGCAAAAGAAAAGCAAAGCAGAATGTCCCCCATGGGTCCTTGATTATGGCTACTTTTATATGTAACATTCTTTGTACCACAAAGGTGAGTTCTACCTATTAGGACATCAATTTCATCCATGGTGGTAGGAGCCATCTCATCCATCCATTAATCATTCCTCAAAGTTTTAGTGAATTTCTAGTATGCACAGGACAGCATGCTAAGTGCTATAGCTCCCAGCCTCAAGTTTAGGCTATGTCTGAAGTTCACATCTAACCACAGAGATGGTTAGATAAAAAATGTCCACCCCACTGATGGAATCAGGAAGAGATGTTTGTTTTTCTCCCAGGGACAAGGAAGGTGAGGATGATTAAACCATACAATCTTTGGGGAAAGAAAGATTCTAAGTGGGGCAACCAAAGGCTGGTCTTTGCTGTAGGTGTTTTTACATTTCTACTCTTCTTCCAATCTTTTTCTCTGTCTTTTATAGATTCCCTCCAATCTATCCCTCACCATGCAAGTTAGAATATTGCTGAGCTTTACGTTGGCCAGCTCATGCGCAATTTGGCAGTCAAGACCTCCTGAGTGCAGAGAAAAATGTTAATTCAGGATTTAAAAAAATCCCATCGAATAAATTGAAATTCTAAGTTAAATAACAGACTATTATTAAATTTATTGCTGCTAACCCAACTTTTTTTTTAAATTAACCTTTGTCTGACAAATCATAGGTTAGCCAAGTGACATTGAATATATATACCTTTGTTCCAGTACCTGAGCCACCACTCAAGATAAAACAAGCCAATATTGGTAAATGGGGAACAACTCTCAGCAAATTAATTAGGATCAGATTCTTACTTCTATTGTCATTAGCATTATTACTTCACAGTCACTGCTGCCTGCTGCCAAAAAAAAAAAAAAAAAAAAAAAAAAAAAAAAAGCAAAGTGCTGTACTTGAATTTCAGAAGTTCTATTTGAATGACTCATTTCTTTGGCATCCAGAGAGGGCCCTCAGCATCAGGCAGGACTTTCAACAGGGATCAGCCATCTAAAAGGGCTTCCTTAGGCTAACAAAGAGCCACAAACAGGAGCCTAACTAATGAATGCTAACAGATTTTTCCTGTTGATGGACATTAGTCTTAATTCACTCTACCCATTTTTTATTCATACAACTCAATTATCCATATTACTGTCACCAATAGCAAGTCTCCCCTTCAATATGTGTTGATATTAAGTACCACCTCAAGTTAATTAAGCACTTCGTTACATCAACTAGATCTCTGTTTATTCTAGGCCAGAAAATGAAAGGGGGGGAACCTTTTTAAACAAAAATGCTTAATTATTGCTGCAGCAAAAGTTACAGCGTTTTGCATTCCCTACTGCCATTTGGGCTGCCACTGGGTCCTTGCAGGGACTCTTTCCTGGACTAGAGCCTCAGGCCGACTATGAATGCCGCTTTTCTTTTTTTAAAAGATTTTATTTATTGAGACAGAGAGAGAGAGAGAGAGAGAGAGAGTGGGGGGTGGGGGGGAGGACAGAGGGAGAGGGAGAATCTCCAACAGACCCCCCACCAACATGGAGCCGGATGTGGGGCTCGATCCCACAACCCTGAGATCATGACCTGAACCAAAACCAAGAGTCGGACGCTTAACTGACTGAGCCACCCAGGTGCCCCATATGCCCCTTTTCTGTTTCCTGCCCCTTCTCAGTCACTACAGCCTCCTCCTCAGGACAGATGTGTTGAGTGTAATAGTACAATTTTAGCACAAGTGCAAGAACTTGCAGACAACAAACCAGTAAATTATGGGTACCTGGCACAGTCTCAGAGTCCAGATGGGTCCAGATCAGGAAATGAAACTCCATTTGATTGAAGATCCCTTGGACTATACTCCAAACTAGCCCTTTCCCAGACCCAGGGCATTTACCGAGCTATGTAACTGATTCCTTCTTACTTCTCCTGACTTTTTAATGCTTTTAAAAATTATTGTTCACTAGTCTTTCCTGCACTCCACCTCTAGATTCCAGCATGTCTTCCATTTATTGTTTTGCCTCCTGACAGCCAGTTCTCCAGGTCAGTGGCTCCACCACACATTTGTTTATATAGAAGATAAAGCAGCTGCTTCCTTTCCTATCAAGGAAAAGGAATAAAATGGAAAGGAAGGAAGAAGGGAAGGGAAGGAGGGAGGGAGGGAAGAAGATGTATGTATTCTTTTATAAAATGTTTTCTTTCCCCTTCCACTGCCCCATGTACAAGTTTGGCTGAGGCTCAGGAAAGATGTGAATCAACAAACTTGTTGAGAATAACACGCCCTGCTTGAGGGGCTGTGTAGCATCATTTGATGCCACCCATTCGGTAAGGCTGATCAACTTCCCAGCTCTTCCTGAATCAGACTTTTAGGGTGGCTTTCTTGTTTCATTTCAGGTGTTGTGAATTCTCAGATTGTACCCAGACACACTGGAATGTCAGTATAAACACACATCACAAAGTCCAATGTAAACGATGGTTACCTTATGTGTCATTTTGGTTTATCCAAGTGATTGCTGGGCTAAGCAGTGAGTGGCCCAAGTTATTGAAAATGGATTGCATAAAGGTCATATAACCAAAAGCCAGCTGGTGTCTGGAAAATTGGGAAGAGCTGATTGACCTTGGATAAGTCCCTTTCCCCTCTTGTGGCTTCTTTTACCCTTACTGGTAAAAGGTGGGGGGTCTGACTAGATGATCTCTGAGGGCTTTGGAGCTCTGACATTCAGTGACCTGTGAACAGTTAACAAAATCATGCATTATCCTTTTGCTGACACAGATAATCCCAGCTTTTTGCCCCATTATACTTTGTCTTCACCCATGTTTCACTCCTTCAAAACTGACTAATTAACATCCATCTCTCATTTCCCTGTGGTCGTTATCCATTGTTTTGGAGTGGTCCATCAAGGCTGGAACACTTAAAAAAGCACAGTTGGGACACTGAGAGAAAGAGATTCCTGGAGCCCTATTTTGTGCTAATGAGCTAGCGATTTGGAAATTTTTGATGGATCTCCAATGAAGCATGAAGTGCTCTGATAGCTGTCAACAAAGTGACAAGCTGGCCCCTTGAGTAAAGGCAAAGAAAAATGGACGTAACAACACTTACTGGCTTTCTAGTAGTAGCTTTTATTTAGTCTGATACTAGCAGATACTTGCTTGGGGATTTTGAATAAACTTGGGAGGTATGAGAGAGTGAGGGAAAGAAAAGTTAAATAAGGTTTAGCCTAAAAAAAAAAAAAATGTAGTCAGCAGGAGAAACATCATCTGCAACAATAACCAACAGGTATTGAAAGCTTATTATAATAGTGTAAGAGCTGCATTAAAAATCAATGGCATGATTGTGAATACCTCAGCTTGCTACAAGAAATTTATTGGAAAAAACAGGCATTGACTGAAACTTTCCTGGCCAGTTCTAAGAGCCTCTGGCCAAATTACCAGCCCACACTCCTACCTCGACCAGCTTGTCTATAGTCTAAGAAGGCAAACAACAGAGTGAATTGTTTAAATTGATTTTTTTTTTTTTTTGGCAAATAGAAAAGGTCCACCCGGAAGAGTAGTTGTATTGCTTAAAAAAACAGAACATCCTCTGAATGTCTTCTTAGCACCTTTAAAAGATTTTCAAGGTTTTAGTAACATTCTAGACACCCCTTCAGCAATTCGGTCTCTCTGGGGAATCCACTGAGAGAAAATGTAGAGAGGGAGATAAGCTGGATTTAAGAAGTCTAACTATGAGGAAGGAGGATCACCAAATAGTAGATAAAGTCTGTGCTTATTCTGAAACTTAGTTTGAAATCTTAAGCAGACCACAGGTTGGGGACTGTCTGTTTCTGATCAGCCCTCTCTCCCATATTGGTATCCCTTAGAATCTGATGCTAGGAGAGATTACTCAGAGTGCCCTGGACAGGGAAGACAGAGGCTTTGAAACTTCTGCAATCTCTGCCATGGCTTTCAACACTCTGATGCCAGGCTGCAGACATAGTGACTGCCCTAACTTCTCTGTCTTAGCAACTCTCTCCCTTCAAAATCCCTCTCGAATTTCCAAAGTAGTCTAGATTAGAAAAACAAGAAACTCTGCTGCTCCTCATCTTCCCTACGTTACCCAAAGCAAAACAGAAAACAAAACCTGTCTCTTAAATGAGAATCTAAAAACAACCACCAGTTAAAAAGATGTAAGTGGGCCTGGTTCTATGTGGTAATCCCTGTATGCAGATAGCTTGAGGAGGTGGCCACCAAGGGAGGAGATACTCTTTCCCTCTACCAGCTAAGAAACAGATGCCCAAATCCTACATAGGGCTGCCCCAGAGTGTCAAGTTCTGTGGATCAGGCCCATGGTTTCCCCTGATCTTGGACCAGTGGAACTATGTTATGCTCCAAAGCATGACCTATCGCTATAGACAGCACCTTCCTCCCCAGCTGCTTAATCACCATCTAGTTAACTAATCCTCACAACAGAGGTCCTCTAAGCAGTGAATCATTAAATTTCCCTAGGGATTAGCCCAAGTCGAATGCTAAGTATCTTTGCCAAAAAATCAGTCAGTCCAGAGCCAAGCTCTGTTCTAGGAATTTGGTGATGAGGAAAGGAGTAGAGAGTCAAAAGCGCTGTACCCTACATCAGCAATCGAAAGCAAGTTATCATCAGCGACTCCTACCAAGTCTGATCATCCTGCTGTCTCCATAAATCAAGTAAGGGAGAACAAACATCACTGTGCACGAATAAGCTCAGGGTTTCTTATATTATCAGCAAATATCCTCACTGGGGTCCTGCTCACACTTTGTCACCTCTAGCCATTTATTTACACTGAAGAAGTCTTTTGCTGATATTAATATTATCAGTGTTCATCAAAAATGTCAGCTTTTGGTGGTTTAGTACAATGATCTCCAGAGTAGGGTGTATATATATCCCAGGCTATGCACAAGATGATCCACTGGAAGGGGATATATTTGAACTTCTGTTTATATTTACATTTATCTAAAATAATTTAAAAGTCAAGCATTATTAATATTTAATATTGGTGGTAGTAAATTATAACATTCACAAATAAAGTTACATGTACTGGGGACACATACTCAAAATATTTTTGCTGGCGTAAATTTTTACTAAAACACTTCTCCAAATCATAGACTTAAATGAGAGGGCTAAAACCAAAGGACTTTTGAGGAAAACATGAGAATATCTTTGTGACCTTGAGGTGGGCAAAGATTTCTTTAAAAAAATTTTTTTATCTTTTAATTTAAATTCAATTAATTAACATATAAGTATTATTGGTTTCAGAGGTAGAGGTCAGTGATTCATCAGTCTTATATAACACCCAGTGCCCATTACATCACGTGCCCGCCTTAATGTCCATCACCCAGTTACCCCATCCCCCAACCCCCTCCCCTCCAGCCACCCTTAGTTTGTTTCTTATGATAAAGAGTCTCTTATGGTTTGTCTCCCTCTCTGATTATGTCTTGTTTTATTTTTTCCTCTCTTCCACAATGATCCTCTGTTTTGTTTCTTAAATCCACGTATGAGTGAGATCATATGATAATGGTCTCTGATTGACTTATTTCGCATAACGTAATACCCTCTAGTTCCAACCACATCGTTGCAAATGGCAAGGTATCATTTTTTTGATGGCTGAGTAGTATTCCATTGTATACATCTATATCACAACTTCTTTATCTATTCATCTGTTGGTGGACATCTGGGCTCTTTCCATAGTTTGGCTATTGTGGACATTGCTGCTATAAACATTGGGGTGCAGGTGCCCCTTCGGATTGCTACATTTGTATCTTTGGGGTAAATACCTTGTAGTGCAATTGATGGGTCATAAGGTAGTTCTATTTTCAGCTTTTTGAGGAACCTCCATACTGTTTTTCAGAGTGGCTGCACCAGCTTTCATTCCCTCCAACAGTGTAAGAGGGTTAGCCTTTCTCTGTATCCTTGCCAACATCTGTCATTTCCTGACTTGTTCATTTTAGCCATTCTGACCAGTGTGAGGTGGTATCTCATTGTCTGGGCAAAGATTTCTTGGACAGGATGCAAAAAGCAATAACCATAAAAGAAAGAGTGCTATATTAGAGTTCACCAAAATAAAAAATATATTATATTCATCAAAAATGTCACTAAAAGGTGAAAAGGCAAGTCACAGAATAGGAAAAAAATATTCATAATACATATATCTGACAAAGGATTTGTATCCACAATATGAAAAGAATGCCTACAAATCAATAAGAAAAACACAACCAATTAACATTTGGCAAAAGACTTGAACAGGCACTTCACTAAAGATAGCCAAATGCCAAGTAGACATATGAAAAGGTGCTTAATATCATTTTTTATCAGAGAAATGCTATTTAAAATCACAGTAAAATATCAGTACACATTCACTAGAATACTTAAAAAGACTGAAAATACCATGTATTGGCAGGAACATATAACATTTGAACTCACATTGCTGGTGGGAGTGTAAAATTGTACAGCCACTGTAGAAGTCTGTATACCCTCTGTTGAACCCAGAAATTCCACACCTAGGGATACCCAAGAGAAAGAAGTGCAGATGTCCACAAAAAGATGTGATAGGATATATTTTAGATTTATTTTTTAATATTTTTATATATCTATATTTTTATTTTTTATATTTTATTTTTAGCTTTATTCATAATAGACAAAAAATAGGAACAACCCCAATGTCCGTCAAAACACACAGATTACAAGAGCTCTGGAAGATGGCAGAATAGGAGGACCCTGGGCTCATCTCATCCCACATTTACAACTAGGTATCATACGCATCCAAGTCAATAAACAGGAGAGTGATCTGAAGACTGGCAGAACAAACTCTAGGTTGTTCAATTTGTTGGCATACATTTTTCATAATATTCTATTATGATTGACTGTATTTCTGTGGTGTTGGTTATTATTTCTCCTTTCTCATTTATGATTTTATTTATTTGAGTTCTTTCTCTTTATTTCTTGATAAGTCTGGATAGCGGTTTATCAGTTTTTTCAAGGAATCAGCTCCTGGTTTCATTGATCTGTTCTTTTAAGGTTCTTTTAGTTTCTGTATCATTTATTGCTGCTCTAATCTTTATTATTTCCTACCTTCTGCTGGTTTTAGGTTTTGTTGTTTTTTCTAGATCCTTTAGGTGTAAGGTTAGGTTGTTTATTTGAAATTTTTTTTGCTTCTTGAGATAGGCCTGTATTGCTATAAACTTCCATTTTAGAACTGCTTTTGCTGTACCCCAGAGGTTTTGGACTGTATGTTTTCATTTTCATTAGTTTCCATGTGGTTTTTTTATTTTTCCTGATTTCCTGGCTGATCCATTCATTGTTTTGTAGCATGTTATTTAACCTCCATGTATTTGTGGTTTTTCCAGATTTTTTCTTGTAGTTGACTTCTAGTTTCACAGCATTATGGTGAGAAAAGGTGCATGGTATGACTTCAGTCTTCTTGAATTTGTTGAGGCTGGTTTTGTGGGCTAATATGTGATCTATTCTGGAGAATATTGCATGTGTACTTGAAAAGAATGTGTATTCTGCTGTTTTAGGATGGAATGTTCTGAATATATCTGTTAAGTTCGTCTGTTCCCATGTGTCATTCAAAGCTATTGTTTCTTGTTGATATTCTGTCTGGATGATCTGTCCATTGATGTAAGTGGAGTGATAAAGTCCCCTAGTATTACTATATTATTATCAATTAGTTCCTTTATGTTTGTTATTAACTGTTTTATGTATTTGGGCACTCAGAATATTGGTTATCTCTGGAGTGGGTGTACTGAATGTGAAGGCACATGAGTATTATTTCAGCGGTGCTGGAAATGTTTTACATATTGATCTGGGTACTGATTTACCTGGAACTATACATATCTAAAAATTCATTGAGATTTGTGCATTTTACTGTGTGTGTGTATATATGTTATATATACACATATATATAACATATATATACATATATACACACATATATACAGGTATATAATATATACATATATATAACATATATATATACACATATATGTTATTCCTTAACTTAAAACTTTCAAAAATAAGGACCACTAGATTACAGATTATATTTCTAAGGTAGAACCAGGTACTGTTTTCACATACTCATAGCTTTAATCAAGGCAGAGCATTTCACTTTAAAGGGTAATCCTTCACAATAGGGCTATAATTTATGAGTGCCCCCATTGTTCCATCTGCTTTGAGACCCTATTCATCAAGTGAATGATTTCAGTAGGAAATGAAAATGAAGACTTCAGTAGGAAATGAAAATGAAGACAAACACTTCATTCTTTTCATCCACCAACTGGTAAATGGTAAAGGTGAAGAGTTGTTTTGTTTTTTTTTTCCCCACCAACTAATTTCTATCTTGACATACCATAAAAATGGAATCAATCCCTTATCTGATCTTGGAGCCTTCTACTTCTGCTCCGCCTGTTTATCCCAGATGTGCCTCTTGCTCGTGGTCCTCAGAGTTCCTAATACCCACCCCGAGAAGCAGAACTGATCAGGCAACAGCCACACCGGCAACTATTTCTTCTTCTGGCATCAATCATTACCGTCTCCTATTGGATTGTCTATGCTTCTTGGCTGTCTACTAAACTATGAATTTCAGTGGTACAAGTGAGCAAAAAACCTTGCAAAGCTGATGTGGTCGAGAGTTCAGGGAGGACTGGGTGCAAGAATGTAGAGGAAAGGGTATGGTAGTACGTTAAAGACTGTTCCCGACTTCTGGAAGCAGTTGCCAGCAATGAGATTCACTGTATACAACCATGACATAAGCTTCCTTGTATGGGGTTAAAACAGTCTAAGACAAACCAGAAGGCCCATAGGATGCCCCCCAAGCATTAAGACAGCATGGCGTGCAAATCTAGTATGTGAGCCTACATGGCTGGAAAGGCCAAGAGTCTTTTTCATACCACCTAATATAAAACGGTTGGAAATAGGATATATGAACTTATTGGCATTTATGAACTGTGCATTGAATGCATGTAAGAGATGCCCCAATTAAGAGAAAAATGGGCATTAAATTCCACCAGATTACTAGAAAGAGATGGAAATAATTCTACTTGGATTAACATAACCTTTATTTCTCCAGCATCAACCTATTGTTGATGTTAAAACTATTCAAGTTGATCCAAAGCATCTTTTTCACTTTACAGCTGAATGTGAATAAGTTAGATACAGCCTTTCAGCCCAAGAGGATGTGATTAACTATCCAGAATCTGAACCATCCCAAAGCCAGGTTCACTCAATAACTCATTGCTGGTTCCCTGAAGCCATTTATTTATAACCCATTATGCAAAAAGTCAAAGACAGTTTCTAAAGAGTGCACATATCCAACATTAGTCATTTCTGACTGGAAAAAGACCAAAGGACTAACACCCTTCAGGAATGGGACAAAAGGCTGCCTTTGGAAGCCACTCAGCCTGCTCTACTGTCTGGAAACCCCTTGTCCAGCTTACTGGGCACCCGCGTGCCCTCTACCAGATGTGGACAAAGGGAAAGGGAGCTTGCTTTCTCCTTTCCACAGCTGGGCCCCTGCATTCTGCTCCCAGAACATTGTTTGCCTCTGCCCAGGCCTCCTTTCCCCAGCAGTGATTTTAATCTTTGGTCTTCGCTTAGCCCTCTGAACAGTGTTAGATGAAGAAGGGGGAAGAGGGGCATTTAATTTCCTCCCATGCTTCTGCATAACTGCTATCAAAGCAAACCATTCCCACAGAAAGAATCTACCAAGGTATACATGTATGTTGCAAAGGCAATAACAATAATATGCTTTACTGACCCTAGGACAGATCCAATTTTAAATTAAACTAGCACACTTGCTGTTGCTTTCACATAGTGCTGCAAATCTGGGAACAAATAAGCCATCACACTGTTCTGTTCCAAGCAACTGTCCTGTTCACATGGTGACTGAGAAGTGACACATACCTATCTCTTTCCCGCTCAGCAAGATGTGTCAAGTAACACAAAGTAAAACCGGGTTTCCACCGTTAAAAAAAAAAAAGGGAGAGAAAATACACTCAGTTGTTTGTGTGTTCGCGTTGGGTAGGGACTCTTACATCAGACTGCATTTCCCTTTGCAACGGCAGGATTAGTTGGAGAAGGAAATGAAGCAGGAAATGGTGGGCATCTGAGTTCAAGATCTGGGAAATCAATAAAGGTAGAGCAGTATAGAAGCCCTTCTCCTGGTGGCAGGCTTGCTTTTCAGGTTGAGGCTGGTCGAAAAGAAAGAACCCAAGTTTTCAATTATTTGAATACATTTGACCCACACCGTTACATTAGTTTCGGGTGTACAACATGGTGATTCGACAACTCTGTATGGTGTGCTGTGCTCACAAGTGTAGCTACCATCTGTCACCATACGATGCTATTACAATAACACTGTGTTCCCTTATGCTGTGCCTTTTATTCCTGTCGCTTATTCATTCCATAGCTGGAAGCCTGTACCCCCCACTCCCCTTCACCCATTTTGCCCAACCCCCCACCCCCTCCTTTCTGGCAAATTTTTAGCTCCTGTCCCTGCTCATTCCCACTTTCTAATCTTAAGCACAAGGGTAGAACCCCGCACCTTCTCCTGTAATGGTTGACACCTTCTGACAGCAGCCTCCACAAACCCTGGCACTGAGAGTGCTCCTCATAGTCAAGGTCACCCTGGTGCTTTCCCTCCTCCCTCTAGACTTCCTGCCTCGCTCCCTAACCACCTCTCCTGAGTACACACTCTCTTCCATCCACACTTCTTTCTCCCCCAGGCATCTGAGCTTGTTTTGTCTGTCTTAGCCTCTTCCCCACCCCCCACCGGGGCCTCTTCCTGGGTTTCTTATGGGCAAACATCAAGCACCCCTATCATTAACATCTGGCACTTATGTTCACTAATTAAATCAGACAGGGAGACCAAGGAATGATTCTTACAATGTAAATAGCAGAAGATTAGAAGTGCTACACAATCTGGCCATGCCTGCCTTTTTGGCCTCATTTCCTACACACACTGCAGTCATACTGAACTTTCTGTTCTTCAGAGAGGTCAAACCCATCCTCATCTAGGACCTTTGCACTTGCTCTTCTCTCTGTTGAGAATAGTCTTTGTCTAGGTCCTTACGTAGCTCCTTTCATCACGCAAGTGTCAGCTCAAAGGCTACCTCCTCGGAGAGGCCTTCCCTGACCACCAAGATAAAGGAGACTCCTCTCTTTCCCCAACCCTGATCCCCATCATTCTCCATCACATTATTTTATTTTCTTCATGGAAGTTATCATTTTACGTTATCGCATGTATTTCTGTATATGTTTACTTTCTGCCGGGATACTTCCATTATAATGGTAAAGACAGTCACACTATCTTTTTAGAGCCCTGTTGCTGGCACCTAAGAAAACAAATGTCTGTATTGAGCACATGGTAGTTGCTCAATAAATATTTGTTGAAAGGAGAATTAAAAGACTTTCAGGATATCATCCTACTCATTTGCCGGATTCTGGACAAGTAACATTTTCACTTCACTGATCATACAGCTGTGGTTCATGGATGTTATGCGACTTGCCCAAGATAGAGAATCTATTAGGCTTAAGATATTTTCTTTTGTGTGGATGTGACAAAACATTTTTGTTTTCCATGGGTATACTGCTACTCATGATCCTTAACTAGCAATGCCGAGTTCTAGTTAAAGAGGCACTTTAAGGGCACCTGGGTGGCTCAGTCGTTAAGTGTCTACCTTCAGCTCAGGACATAATCCCAGGGTCCTCAGATTGAGCCCCATATCGGGCTCCCTGCTCAGTGAGAAGCCTGCTTCTCCCTCTCCCACTCCTCCTGCTTGTGTTCCCTTCTTGCTGTGTCTCTGTCAAATAAATAAATAAAATCTTTAAAAAAAAATAAAGAGGCACTTTAAGTCTCCAAGCCTTTTTTTTTTCTTTTTAGAGAGAGAGAGAGAGAGAGAGCACGAGAGCGCGAGCAACCGGGGTGGGGGGAGAGGCAGAGGGAGAGGGAGAGAGAGAATCTTAAGCAGGCTCCACACCCAGCGCAGATCCTGATGCAGGGCTCGATCTCACGATCCTGAGATCATGACCTAAGCTGAAATCAAGAGTCCGACGCTTAATCAACTGAGCCACCCAGGCGCCCCAAGTCTCCAAGCCTTTTAAAAAGCATTATTATTAGTGGCTCAGAATATTCCAAAATAATTATGCTTTGCAGTAATTATCTCCTGTTTGTGGTGAATGCCCAGTGGTGACTGTTAGACTCTTAATGCGATGGGAGGAATGAAGCTTTTAAGTAAACTTAGGTGCATGGTAACAATACCTTATATCCATCCATATATGATTCTCCTTCGTTTTTAACATTCTCAGCCTGAGGAAGTTAATTTAAAACACACACAAGCCCTTACAAACAGACCATGAACACTGGGAGATTTAACTGCTCCCAGCATCTGGGAATTCAAAGTAACATCTACTCCACCTTCCTGTGTACAGACATTACAACAGGCCCTTTCAGTCTACCATCCCTGAAAATTTTAAGAGCAAATCCAGACGATAGGTTTAAACTAGATTCTAATTTGATTTAGTGCTTAGTTAACCAATTCCCTCAGACCCCTAAAAAGGTGTATGGCGGCAGGGGGTGGGGGGGCGCTCAACAATGTCTGAATGAGAGTTTACCCTAACCCAATTTCGTGTGACTATAGTTCCTTCCTTAAAGGCCATTTGTTTAGTGTTTAAGCGTATAGTAGTTTAGTGTTTATCCCTTTGCGAGGCTTTTCATATAAACAAATTCACAAGTCAGGAAAAAAAGAAAAAGCCTCTGTCAAGGCAGGTTTCCGGATTTGGGGCTTGGAAAATATGGCCACCCTGATATGATTAAAAAATTTAAGTAACTGTAGAGTACACATTTGGCACTAATGGACAATAAGTGATAGGGAAGTTTTGTCAGGTCTGATTCAGATTACCTGTGGCTGCTGTGAATTATATGGAATTACACAGAGTTTAATGGTTCTCTGGCAATTTGCCTTGGCTCAGTGCCAAGGCAGCTAATGCTTCAATCAAACTGCTGTCCCCACCCCCATCCCAAGACGATTTCTGTTCCTGTCTATGTCTTGAGTGTATCTGTAATGAAGCCTTCAACGACACCCTCATACAAATGCTAACTTTTTTTCTTCTCCTCTGTCACTTTCTTTTCCTTCCTTATGGCCCGGTCCATTAACTGCTCCTGTAGCTTTGCCGAGACAAACTGCCTGGCTAGCCTTTGTCAAGAGCTTTTACGGTTTGATTAAAAAGGAGGAGCCAACAGTGAGAAGACGAGGACGGGGCAAATATGAGTTGGCCCTATCCCTTTCCTCTGCAGTGCCATTAGCTAGATCTCTTTCACCCTGATTGGCCTGCGTCTTAGACCCACCCTGCAGCAGGACGTGAGATAGCAGCCCTCCCACGCCATGCAAACGGTTCAGGAATACATCCCACCGAAGGCAGGTAACCCACCTGACGAAGAGAATCCTGTCGCATGGCAAGTGACCTCCTCCTCTCTTTAGGAACCCAACTGGCTCCGAAGCTGGGATTCTGCCACAGATCGCTGGCCTCCCTTTCACGGAGTTGGCACCGTGGACAACGGCCAAGAGCACAAACAAAAGCCAGACAAGTCCTCCGCAAAATTGCCAAACTGGCGTGTACAACTCTGAGGTGCCATCATCCTGTAGATGGCAAACATTCTGGGTCCAGTTCCTCTCGTGGGTCCCTGTTCACCCCTCCCCACCCCGCAAACTTCACCGGGGGCTTCAGCACTAGCGCCTCCTGCTTTTCAGCTAAGGTGATTCCTAGCCTCCGTGTCCAGCTGATTCTAAAGTCACATTTACCAGCCTTACTAAGGAGAAAGCTCATTTTAAAGAGACTAGCTGCCATAGAACCAGCAGGAGGGAAGGGCAGAAACCACAGGATTCCTACTCTGCGCTGATTGCCGCTAACTCATTTCAGCTGCTAAGGGGAGGCCCTGTTGGGGGAGCGGGAGAGGAAATGGGTTCCATGTACAGTCCACTTTAAATTGTTCACAATTGCGTGCTCAAAAATAGTCTCTACTAAACATTTAGCACGTCCATTAGCACAAGTCATAAAGCTTTAGGCTTTGCTGCACTGTTGGCCCAAACTGCCTAAGTTGCTTCCCTATGGCAAAGATCATTAAATGGTTGGCAAATCAGATACACGCAGGAAGGAAAAAGGAGCTCCAAGGATGGTTAAACCTGGGCCCAGGAAGGATGGTTTAACAGGACTTTTATGCACATAAAGAACATAGAGGGTAAGGACCAGCTGTTCTTAATTTTGATTAAAAACAGAGCAAGGGGGAAAGAAACCGAAATTGCAGTGTGAGAGACTGATGTTAGCAAGAAGGAAGAACTTCCTGCCAGAGAAGGTAGGTAAATACTAGACTGAGTGGCTGGTCAGTGACGCTTGTGGAATTTCCTTCTTTGGAGGGGCTCTTCTGTCTGAGCTTTTTCTGTGTGGTCCTTCCAGAGCGTGAGAGTGGGGGTAGGGAGGGGGAGGAAGAAGGAGAGACAGCAGAGGTCCAATTCAGTCCTTCTCAGCACTCAGAATCTCGTATTTGTAATGTTCAAGGATCTATAACTGTGATCACTGAGGCTTAAAAAGAGAGAGAGAGAGAGAGAGAGAAGAAAAGGAGCAAGCAGCTTGTTGCTCATCTCAAATGTTTAGATTTACCCCAACTCTCTAGCCCTTTCCAAGAGCCAAGGTTTTGCCCTGGTCCCCACAATCTCAAGAAAGAAATTGAAGACTTGTGTTTGGCTCCCTAGGGCCATGCATATGGGAACAATATTTTCTGAACCCAAAAGCAGGACATGGTCTGACAATTATATTTACGGGGACAAAGGGACGTATGGTCTCCATAGCTACATATTATCTCTTTCTAAGGGTCCTGACACAGGAGGGAGTTAATTAAAACTGTGTCATGTGGTTTGGGGTCTGGGTTCTTTCCTTGTCTGTGGCAAGATCAGTTAGAACTGTGAAAAAAGTGAGGGTCATAATAAGCCCAGCACAGATTCTTGCTGTGCAGGTTGGAGAAAGAGGTAGTATATATATCCTCTCTAGTATCCCCAACTCTAAAACTTAGCAGAAGCAGGCACATGCTACACGGGGTGTGTCTGTTCTCACTCACTCAACTATAAATAATGCCATAGGGTTATAGAGGCGAAGCATGTACTCTTGGGCAAGGGATCCTATTCATGCATGCATTCGTTCATTTGTTCAAGCAGTGGTTCTCAAAAGTGTGCTCCCCGAACCAGCAGCATCTCCAGGGAGCTTGTTAGAAATGCATATTTCCAGGACCCACTCTAGGTCTAATGAGTCACAAACTCTGGGGGTGGGCCCCAGCAATCTGTGTTTTAATCCACTGGGGGTGATTGTGATAAACTTTTTTTTTTTAAGACTTCTTTATTTGAGAGAGAGAGAGAGAGAGACAGAGGTAGCGAGAGAGAGCACGAGCAGGGAGGAGAGGGAGAAGCAGGCTTCCCGCCGAGCAGGGAGCCCGATGCGGGGCTCGATCCCAGGACCCCGGGATCATGACCTGAGCCGAAGGCAGACGCTTAACCGCCTGAGCCACCCAGGCGCCCCTGTGATAAACTTTAAGTTGTGAAAATCCCTAGATAAGAAGTCCTAGTGGCAATGCTCACACTGCCAACCAGCAGTGGCACCATTAACCCAAAGGACCAACGCCACAGGCATGTTTGGTAGGCCCATCGGTATCTCGGCCAATTCAGCCTATAATGCCTCTCACATTTCCTGAATCATGGAATAGGCAGATTCTTACTACATATCAAATTACTCAAAGCCTGGGTTTCCAGGAGGTAACACAGCTTATCTGGTCCAATACGCCTTTTTCAAATAGGCCAAAGGCCCTTTGGGTTATCTATATCCTACTCGGGCACACACACACTCCTTTGAGCGTTCTCTTAGCCCCGATCTGGGTTTCAGTGAACGGACTGGAGCTCACCAAGCCGGGAACATTTTATGGTTAACAGCATTATTTTTATTTTTAAGCAAACACAGATGAAAGAGCAGCCATTAATGCTATAGCATTTATGCATTTACTGACATTAAATTACAATAAAACAGTCATTGTTTCACCTCAGTTTAAACTGATAAAGTTAATTGCTGTAATCAACAGGCAACCGGTTCACAAATGTTTGCTTGAAAGGAGAAGAAATGCTTCCAGGTGAGATTTATCAAAGTGAAGGGCTCTAAGGACCAGATCTTGTTAAGTGCCACCTGGTTCTCCCCCAGAGCATCAGTCAATGAAGGAAAAGCTATCTCAACACAGCTTTCCAGTTGGGATCATTGATGTCTAGCTGCTAAAAGAGCTGCTGGTTAAGTTAGGGAAGTGGCACAGCATTTAAGAACAACATACATGAGGTAAATTTCTGGGTTGACAGTGATGTTCTACATATTGGTAGGGGCTTGGGATATACAGGTGCAGGGTGTGTCAGAACTCACCCAAAGATAACACTGAAGATTTGTAAAGTTCGTTGTATGTATGTAAATTTTACCTCAAAAGAAAAGAGAATTGTAAACAAACATTAGTGGTATGCATGCTGGAATATTTATAGGGACCTATACTGACATCAATTTACTTTGAAATGTATCAGAAAATAATAGGGATTGATGGATAGACAGAGGGAATCAATACATGAATAGATAATGTGATAAAGCAAATATAGTAAAATGTTAATAGTAGAATCTAAATGATGGGTATACGAGTGTTTAAGGTAAAATTCTTTAAATTTTGAAAACTTTTGTTATAAAATATCAGAATCACAAACAGGCAAGAAAAATGCTCCTGGATTTAATTGTCTGAAAGGCCTCTCATTAATTTATTCATTCCACAAACAATATACATGAGCTGAGACTCTCTGTGCTAGGCCCTAGTTCAAATCCTGGCTCCGCCATTTAGTGGTATTAACCTTGGGCAAGTCACTCCCCCCTCTGAAATTTGCTTCCTTATCTGTTAAATGGGGAGAATAATAACACCTTCCTCAGAGTGGTTAATTGTTGGAATTACATTTAAATGGCTGAGCTTTTTAATGAGAGCTATATTGAGTAGGGAGCTCTCAGTGAAGTGCGTCTTGTTCCTCACTCCCTTGAGACTCACAGGGTCTCAACCTTGGAAGTCCTTTCAGGGCAACTTCAACTTAATTGCTGAGCACTTTTTGTTTCTTGGAAATTGTTTGCAGGTTGGGCCAAGACCTTAGATTATGGTGTTTGTATAGGACTCAAATGTTTTTAACTGATTCGCCTGACATTCAACCATGTTTTGGTTTGTAAACCCCTTTTGCAAACAAATAAACGAAAAAAGCTAGAAAGCAACTTTTTCCTTTGAAGGGAGTATAAAGCAAAATTTAAGAAAAATAATGAAGCTGGAATGTGGTGTAAGGTAGTTCTGCCACACCCATTTGAGCCCGTGGTCAAAATGCTTGATAGCACACTTGCTCATCATCTCCCACAGCTCTGGCATCTTTACCAGCTCCTGGATGAATCCCAAAACAAAAGGAGCCCTACCATTTGGAGAACATGCACACCCCTTCTTGGTTTCCGTTTATTTTCTGAAAGGATTCTCTCAGCACTCTTCCACTTAATGCAGATCACATCACTCACTAATTGGTGTGTAAGAGGGGAAGCCTTCCATTCTTCAAGGCCAGGCCCATCCAAGTAGTTGTCTCGGGTTTTGTGAGTCCCTTAGCTGGTTTGGGGCAACAGGGGGGATGGCTGTGTCCCCCAGGAAAGCACTGTCAAACAGTGGGTCCCGGGAATGCAACCTGAGAACAGGCAGGTGGCTAGGTACCTCAAGAGGTAATAAAGCACAGAGTCTGCCAAAGAGCAGAAATTTGGGCCTGAGAGGCTGTCCAGGAGGGTGCTTTATGAGCCTGCTGAACAGCAATGCTCTTCATAGCACAGGAAACCATGCACCAAAAGTGCAGCAGACTCTCTAGTGGTCAGATCCAATCAGGCTCTAATTAAGACATTTTAAGAGGCAGCCGTGGGCAGCAGAGATCTCCACAGAAGAGTGATCAGAAAGACCTTTCATTAATTAATTCATTCCACAAACAACATACATGAGCTGAGACTCTACTCTGGGCTAGGCACCAGTTCAAACCCTAGTTCTGCCACTTAGTAGCAGTATGACCTTGGGCAAGGCAGTATCACTGGGACTCAACATCTAACACTGAGGTTTGGTTCAAGGATTAGAGTCTACAGGCTTTATATACCCCATCGTCACAGCGCCACCAGCAGGGATTACACAGTTCAGGGAACTGATGAGGTCAATGAAAATAGCACTTGAAGAAATGAAAAGGTTGCTTTATATTTAAAGTATGTTTTGTCGTTTTAAAAATGCACACAAACCCTTTATAAATACAGTTTTAAAGTGTGTTCAGATGGCAGTGTATGATAGGGGATTGTAATTTTTAATCGTAGGATATGTGAGACTCTACGGTCCTAAATAATCTTTTCTGCAAAAACTGATACACGTGCCCCAACCAGTTATCAGGGGCTTAATCTTCTGCAGTTGCCAAAGGATATGCTATGGAAGATCATGAAGGCACTAGAGGATACTGTTCTGCCAGCGAGGGTCAGTGTTCAATGACAATTTGAGACCCCATTATGCATGGAGATGCTCAGATTTCAGACTGTAGATATGGACTGGAAGCTCTGGGGAGTATGTGTGGGTTAACCACAACATATCGAGAGAAGGGAAAAAAGAATTCATCACCCATTGTTTATTCATTGTTTTTTTACAGACTCTACTCCTTAGTTTTCTCCTAAAGTACAAAGTAAGAAGGCTGTTTGGAGGTTCTGCTATACATGTATCTACGTTATATGGTACATTTCTTATCTTCTTATTGCTTTATAAGGTTCTGACACTACCCCATTCCTTCCCCGTGTAGCCTGGATAGGTAACTCCTGTGTACTCCCAAAGTACTCTGCACACACCTCTACTGTTCCATGCACTTACCACATTGTATTGAAGCTGTCTGTTCATGGGCCCATCTCCTGCTCTCCTGGAGGCTCCTTGAGGGCAGAGACCAGGTTTTTTCTCATATCTGTGTCTCCAGCACCTATGGGTGCTTAGTAGAATTTTGTTTAACTGCTTAGGGGAACTTCAGGTTATTTTTCTTAAGTTTTTATTTTAATTCCAGTTAGTTCACAGTGTTGTGTTAGTTTCAGGTGTACAAGATAGTGATTCAACAATTCCATACATCACCGAGTGCTCATCATGACAAGTACACTCCTCAATCCCCATCACCTATTTCACCCATCCTCCCATCCACCTCCCCTCTGGTAACCATGAGTATGTTCTCTATGGTTAAGAGACCATTTCTTGGTTTGTCTCTCTCTCTTTCCCCCCTCCCTTTGCTCATTTGTTTTGTTTCTTAAATTCTACACATGAGTGAAATCATATGGTATTTGTCTTTCTTTGACTGCCTTATTTCACTTAGCATTTTACTCTCTGGCTCCTCCATCCATATCATTCCAAATGGCAAGATTTCATTCTTTTTAATGGCTGAATATTACACACACACACACACACACACACACACACACACTACATCTTCCTTATCCATTCATCAATCAATGGACACTTGGGCTGCTTCCATTATCTTGGCTATTGTAAATAATGCTGCTATAAACATAGGGGCATGTATATATCCCTTTGAATTGATGTTTTCGTATTTGGGGGTAAATGTCAGTAGTATGATTGTTGGATCATAGGGTAGTTCTACTTTTAACTTTTTTAGGAACCTTCATACTGTTTTCCACAGTGGCTGCACCAGTTTGTATTCCCACCCATAACGCAAGAGGAGGAACCTGAGGTTATTGATGAGGTTTGATTTAACCTTGTAATCTAATAGTGCCTTGTACACAGTAGGTGTTCTGTGTACATCTTCTCTGACGATAGTAATTTAAAAAGATCTCAAAGGTATATGGCACTTTATACAGCTTGCCAAATGCTTTCATGTTAAGTCATATGATCCCCACCGCAAGCCTGTTAGGAAGAAAGTCAGATACTGTAACGACTGTCATTTGTCACATGAGGGAACTGGCTCAGAGCAGTGAATTAACTTGTGTAAGTCCACACTGTTAATATGAATTCAGTGGGTACTCTGAATCTACCCTATTGTTCTCCAGTGCTCATGTTTCTCTGTTATCTATAGAGACAGAACTGGGCATATTTGACATCAATGTGGTTTCCTGGACTTACTAGTTATTTGATTCTTCTCTCTCCTGCTAGATGAGAACAAGGTAACTATTTATCCTAGTACCTGCTGACAGGCGTGAGAAGCTGAACCTACCAACCTCTCCCTGGGCTTCCTTTCATGTGAGATAATTTCTAGTTAGAGTCAGATTTTCAGTTACTTGCAGCCTAAGTCATGCCTGATGTATAAGGCCTGCTTCCCAAGGAAGACTGAGTTCTTTGAAGCCAGGGCTCAGCCATTCTCCCAGTCTGGGCTTCTTGACAGAACTCACAACTTGGCTGGCTATAGTTGACTCTTCTCATGGGGATAGGAACGATGGGAGGCTTGTCCGAGAGGTTTGTGAAACAAAAGTTAACTTGTTGCTCAAGGGACCACCAGTTATGAGCCATGTTAATAAGGCAGAAGCTGGCAACCAAATCAAGAGAGATGTAATGAATATTCCCCACCCTGGCTCCACAAGCCAGTGTCTCTCCTGGCAGTGCTGGAGGAGAAGGGGCAAGAACATTTACATCACTTCCAACAGATAGTCCTCAGGTCCCCTTAGAGAGACTGTAAGCCAACAACTCCCCAGAAGGCAGCTGTCTATAATTACTCACACTAGGGCAACAGTTTTCACCCCCAAATCCCAAAGGGTTTTACAGCACTGTGGGTAAGGAAAAGTTCCAGAGACATGACTTTATGTCTCAGTTCTATTAAGCATTCATTGTGTGGTTGAGACACACTCTTGAAATATTTCCATCTCCCCAGTAATAGAATGGAAATAGTACTTTCTCTCTCTTTCAAGGATACTGGAAATGTGACGAGCATTCATGAGGTATGTATTAAGACCAGGAAAGTGCCTTGCACCAGCTACAGGTCTGGACCCTGGAGTAGTTTATAAGATTACAAATAGAATGGTCCCATCTACTAGCATTCTCTGTGTTAAGAAACAAACATCGAGCATCCACTTATGTTGGGTCCTGAGCTGGGCTTTGGGACTACATTGATAAAGGAGCCACTGTCCCTGCCCTCAAGGAGTTTCCAGCATAGTGAGAGAGACAGGTGTGTAAATTCAGGCATGGAATACGAGAATTTCAGTGTTGTTGACATCTGTGGGGAGAACTTGTCAAAGATGAGGCCAGAATGGTGAGCTGGGATGAGATGAACAATGAATGCAGAGGTAATTCTCAAACTATTTAAAACCCCCAAACAGCAGGAGCACTGACCAAGCAGAACAGATGCAGGTCAACCCATGGAATAGTGTCCTCCAGGCTCCCTGCTGTGCTGGGCACTATCCCTTTAGTTGCTGGGTCCTGAGGAGATCAAAAAGAGGTCCAGAAGTGGGGAACAGGGCAGCAGAAGGGCTCTCGAGGGGACTCAGAGGAGCAGCTGGAATCAAAGTATTCCACAATTTTAACAAGATGTGTGGCTACTTTAATGTCATGTCAATGAGCATGAATGTTACCCTTGGCATCCAGGAGCCCAGGAATCCCGTGTGTGTTGGAAAGAACACGTTAACGACAGTGTGGTGGATGGGCTGGATTGGAGTAGCATGAAGTCAGGGAGATAGGTAGAAAGGCTTTGCAATACACCAAGGAAGATAGATAATGGGGCTTTAACGCAGTCTCAACAGGGCATATCATTTCTATAAGAGGCCCAAAGATGCTTGCACAAATCCCCATCTCTACATATCACCTTTGTTCCTAATAGTTAGTTCTCCAGTCTTCTTGCTGTCATGGCTCCACTATCCTAGCCCAATGCAAGCTTACACACACACACAGGTGTGTACTTGTGTGACCAATCCTCTTTAAGTACGCACAGTGAACTAGTGGCTGGCAGGCTATAATTATGGCAGGCAAGAGTCCTGCCAAGAAAAATTCATTCAAATACTGAGGTCATCCTATTCCCAGCTGCAGGAGAGCGGCTATAGTATAAACACCTACCTTCATAATACCAACCTATGTTGTGGATAGTCCTTCCTACTTTTCCAAGCAGTCACACAATTATCTCATTTGTTTTCTTAACAATGGTCCTAGGAGGTGGATAAGATTGGTATTATTTAGTTAGACTGTATGGCTGGGGAAACTGAGGTTCAGAGAGAAGGACTTGTCCAACGTCACTCACAATTAGTCAGTGGTGGTGCAAGAACCAAGATGCCTTCTGCCTCTTAGTCTCATGTTCCCCTCAACCTTCCATATGGTTGCCTTCAGACTAATTCCAGATCATTCTTACTTCCACCTCCTGCACATGAACGCTCATTCAATCTTTTTATTTTTTTATTTTATTATGTTATGTTAATCACCATACATTACATCATTAGTTTTTGATGCAGTGTTCCATGATTCATTGTTTGCGTATAACACCCAGTGCTCCATGCAGAACGTGCCCTCTTTGATACCCATCACCAGGCTCACCCATCCCCCCACCCCCTCCCCTCTAGAACCCTCAGTTTGTTTCTCAGAGTCCATCGTCTCTCATGGTTCGTCTCCCCCTCCGATTTCCACCCCTTCATTTTTTCCTTCCTGCTATCTTCTTTTTTTTTTTTTAAACATATAATGTATTATTTGTTTCAGAGGTACAGGTCTATGATTCAACAGTTTTACACAAATCACAGTACTCACCATAGCACGTACCCTCCCCAATGTCTATCACCCAGCCGCCCCATCCCTCCCACCCCCCACCACTCCAGCAACCCTCAGTTTGTTTCCTGAGATTAAGAATTCCTCATATCAGTGAGATCATATGATACATGTCTTTCTCTGATTGACTTATTTCGCTCAGCATTCAGTCCATTCTTTTTAAAAAAGATTTTAGTTTTAAATGATCTCTATGCCTGATGTGGGGCTCGAACTCGCAACCCTGAGATCAAGAGTTGCATGTCCACCGACTGAGCCAGCCAAGCACCCCTCATTCAATCCATTCTAATGGACATTTCTAAGAGAATACTGCAGATGACTCCAATCCTATCCTTCAAAGACTTGCTCTGGTTTCAGCATCCCCTCCAGGAAATTTGCCCTGGGACTCCAGTTCAGTAACCCCAACCCCTTCTCCTCCAATATTTAGTCTGTATTATTGCCTTAGTGCTTTCTTTATTCTCTCCTGTTGTGTTCTGATTACTCCATCTGTGACTTCTGCTTCCCTGGCTTCTTTTCTTCTTTTTGCCTAGCACAACACTTGGCACACAAGGGAACACTTAGTAAAGTGTTGTTAATGGACGACTTGATCCAATAAAGCCTTACTCTGGCATTAGAGTGCCTGGAATTCCCAGTTCACAAGAAAGCACTCTCAATGTGTGTGTGTGTGTGTGTGTGTGTGTGTGTGTGTGTGTGTGTGTGTGTGTCCATGCACAACTCATCCAGTGACCCTGAGGGTAACTAAATCAATGCTGTAAAAGTGCAGCATCAGCACATAGTTATTTTACATTCCAGTAGGAACTGAAGCAAGGAAACTTTTTGCCCTAATTTTTAAAAAATAAATACTGCTCTGGTTCCAAGTGGTATATTTTTGACATCTTGTGTACATTTCTGAAATAGAGTCCAGATGAGAAACCAGCTCATGTGCATGTCCATCCCAATCTGAGAATAGTAGATTCCTACTCATGGACATTTTCATTTCTGAAATCCCAATTGCAGGATAAAAAGACTAGAGAGCAGGTTGTAGGCCAGAGTGAGGCCAACATGGAAGTGACTTGCTAGACAATCTCTTTGCAGCTTGGGGGCAAGACTAGGGCATGAGAAGAGAAGAAAGAGGTGCTAAAATTTCATCCCTCCTCCCTCATACTGCCCATACAGATTTCTAAGGAATATGAATGGGAAGGCAGCTGATAGCTGCTCCCAGGAAGGCAGGATACCCTTTAGGCATGAGTGTGGCCAAAGGCAGGTGGACCCCAAGAACACAACTAGATAAAGCAGGTCCCAAAGAACACCACCCACTGGGTTGCCTGGTGAGAAAAGCCTTAGACTCCCAACTAAGGATAAAGGAATCATTTTTCTATTTCTTTTACAACATGCAGCATTACCTAAGTACCTAAAATGTGCCAGGCACCGTGCGTGGCACTTATCAACGTGACCTCCTTTGCCCTGTTGGGAATCATATTTCCATTTTACAGATAAGGAAACTGAAGCTCAGAGAGAGATTAAGTCATTTACCCATTATCACACAGTCTGGCTGACTCTATAATCTGGGCTCTTTCCATCGCACCACTCTGCCTTTCGGAAGTATGTTCATTGAGCTTTGGCAACAAGAAGCAAGCAGCCCTAAGTCATGAAAACCCTCCGCATTAAGCCTAAGGTTTCACAGAAGCGCTTGCTCTTAAATGATGAGTGGGACATATCTTAATGGAGAAAAAGAGGAAGAGGTTATTCACTACTGGCTGAAGGAATAGCAGATGCAAAGGGGCTGATGCAGGCAAGAAAAAAGCAGTTCAGGAAAATGGTAAATAGTTTGGGGGGGGGTTACCTGAGGATGAAGACAGGTGATGGAACATGAGGCCAGTTTATACAGGGTCTCATATATCATATTATGAATTGTGGCTTTTCTCCGAAGATGAGAGACTAGACGGGAGCAGAGATCGGATCTGTTTTGGAAAGATTTCTGTGGCAGCCGTGTGGGCAGACAGTTCAGAAAAGGCACTCCTGGCTGCAGGGAGACCCATTTGGAAAAGTATGGCAATAGTGAAGGCCAGGGTCAGGGTGGTGAAGCAAATGGAGGCCCAGCTCAGAAAATGCTGCCTCCAGAGCAGTCACTGCAAGTCAGCCTCAGTTTAACTTCAGAGCTGAGATTCCAGGCTTTGCAGCATCTATCCCCACAGCCCTGTAGCTCTGGCCTCAAGACTAGTAACAAGTCTTGCTTTGTCCTTTGGGGCCTCCCCATTTGTCTCCATCTTCTAAGCTAGCGGCTTTGTAGCTCCCCTGGGCCTAGCCTAGCCCAGCTGGCTGGGGAGGGTGGAGAGAAGTCAGGTAGGTTCCAAGCAGAAAGGGCCCTGATTAGCACATGTTTCACATTCCCCACATTGCATGGCAATTCAAAGCCAAATCCTACAGGATTGTTTTCTTAAAGATTTGGGATGGGTTTGGGGCTTCTTCTCTTTCTTTTTTTTTTCTTTTTTTTTTCTTATTAAGTGTGTTTCTGGACTGCGGCTATTTCCTCTGTCCTTGAGTTAAGTAATAGCAGAGGGGGAGAGAAAATGAAGGTTTGCAGCAATGCAGAAAAGATGTTTCTGTAAAAGTCCAGAGGAGGGAGGGAAATCCAGTGTGGGGGCCCAAGGCAGTGTTCTGGGAAGGCCATGGAATGTGGCTGTTGGGGGGCAGGGCTACAGCTAGGGTGAGTGTACCAAAGGGAAGGCTGACACCCTGGCCAGCTCCAGCCCTTGGCTCCTCAGCAATCAGCACTCAGATCGACTTTGCTCTGGTCATCAGCAGCTGCCATAGTGCCGCACAACACCAAGGTGTGGGCTATCCCAGTGACCGAGGAAGTTAAAGCCCTGAAATGTACCAAAAGCACTTCACAGGTAAAGGCAGCCAACGATGCACTCCTGGGAAGCTCACACTCCCAAAGAACAGAAGGGTCTTACAAAACACCCCCCAGGCTTCCCTACTTATATATCTATACAACTCTGAAATAGAGCCCAAATGAGAAACCTGGTCATATGTATGTCTGTTCCAGTCTGAAAACAGGAGATTCCTACTCACAGACAGTTTCAGTTTTGAAATTCCAATTACAGAAGAAAGACTAGGGGAGCAGGTTCTATTTTCTATCTTGCTCCCTTTCCATCATTTCCTACATACATATACATATAGGTACACACATATATGTATGTATATATATGTCAAAGTACAATGAAGTCTTGTGACAATGTGTAGCATTTAGGGAAACATTTATAATTTTTTAATTAACTTTATTGAGCTATAATTTACACACCATACAATTATACCATAAAATTCATCACTTTTAAGTGCAATTCAATGGTTTTTAGTGCATTTATAGAGTTGTGCAACCATCACATCTAATTTTAGAACATGTCCAACACTCTCAAAGAAACTTTGAGCTCATACACAGTCCGTGTTCCCACTCCCAGCCCTAGGCAACCACTAATCACTTTCTGTTGGTATAGATTTGTCTTTCTTATAAATGGAATCATAAAACATATGGTCTTTTATGTCTGGTTTCTTTCCCTTAGCATAATGTTTTCAAGGTTCATCCATGTTGTGGCATGTATCAGCACTTCAATTCACTTTATTGTCGAATAGTTTGCCATTGTATGGATATATCACATTTTGTTTATCCATTCACCAGCTGATGGATATTTGGGACATTTCTGCATTTTGGCTATTAGGAATGATACTGCTATGAACATTCATGTACAAATTTTTGTGTGGACAATGTTTTCATTTTTGGGGGGTAGATATCTAATGGTAGAATTGCTGGATCATATGGTAATGAAACATAGATGTATGGGTTTATTGCTGGACTCTCAATTCTATTGCATGCCTTTCCTTATGCCAATACTACATTGTCTTGATTACTGTGGTTTTGTATTAAATTTGAATTGAAGAGGAGTGAGTCCTCCAACTTTGTTCTTTTTCAAGATTGTTTTGGCTAAAGAGAGTACATGTAATTTAATATGGATTTCAGAATTAACATTAAAGGAATATGAATGAATGAAATGAATACCCAGCTTGTCCATTTCTGCAAAAAAGGCCATTGGGATTTTGATAGGAACTGCACTGAATCTGCAGATTGCTTTGGGAAGTGTTGCCATCTTGACAATATTAAGTCTTCCAATCCATGAACATAGGGTGCCTTTCAATTTATTTAGGTTGTTCTTAATTATTTTCGACAACATTATGTAGTTTTCAGTGTACAAGTCTTGTACTTCCTTGGTTAAATTTATTCCTGAGTATTTTTTTTTTTTGATAGTATTGGAAATGGAATTTTCTTAATTTCATGTATGGATTATTAATTGCTTTTATGTAGAAATACAATTGGTAGGGGTGCCTGGGTGACTCAGTCCTTAAGTGTCTGCCTCCAGCTCAGGTCATGATCCTGGGGTCCTGGGATGGAGCCCCGCATCGGGCTCCCTGCTCAGCAGGAAGCCTGCTTCTCTCTCTCACTCCCCCTGCTTGTGTTCCCTCTCTCGCTTTCTCTCTCTCTCTGTCAAATAAATAAAATCTAAAAAAAAAAAAAAAGAAATACAATTGGTATTTTAAATGTTGATCATGTATCCTGCAAATTTGCTGATTTTGTTTACCATGTCTAATAGATTTTTTCTTGTTGTTTAGGATTTTCTATATATTCAATCATGTCATCTGTGTATGGATGACCTCTATTTCTTTTTCTTGCCTAGTTGTCCTGGCTAAAAATTCTAGAACAATGTTGAATAAAAGGGGCAAGACTGGACACTTTTGTCTTGTTCTTGAATAGGGTAATGCTTTCAGCCTTTCACAATTAGGTATGATGTTACTTGTGGATTTTTCATAGATGCCCTTTTTTTTAGTGTTTTTCTCATGAAAGTTTGCTGAATTTTATCAAGTCTTTTTAGTGCATCAATTGAGTTAATTGTATGGTTTTCTTCTTCCATACATCATCTGGTCAAAAAATCAATTCACCATAAATGTTAGAGTTTATTTCTGAAATCTCAAATCCATTCCAGTGATCTAAATGTCTGTTCTTATGTATATACCACAATGTCTTGATTACAGTAGTTTTGTAGGAAGTTTTGAGATGAGTAAGTTTAAGTTCTCTAACTTTCATCTTTATCAAGATTGCTTTCACTGTTTTGTGTCTTTTTTTAATATGAATTTGGGTATCAACTTTTCAATTTCTAAAAAAAATAAAAACTGGGATTTTGATATGGTTTGCATTGGATCTGTGAACCAAACTGTGGATTGCTGCTATCTTAACATTGACATTTCTTATCTATTAAATTGGGATGTGTTTCCATTTACTGAGGTTTTCTTTAATTTTTTGGCCAACATTTTGTAGTTTTCAATGTATAAGTTTTGTACTTCTTTGTTATATCTATTCATAAGTTTTTAATTTTTTTGATGCTACTATGAATAAAATTGTTTTAATTTTATTAGATTGTTCGTTCCTAGTATATAGAAATACAATAGACTTTTGTACATTTACCTTGTAATTTTGTTGCTTTGCTTAACTCACTAGTTTTAGGTGTTTTTTTTGTTGTTGTTGTTTTAAGTTTTCTGTATATAAGATCATGTAATCTATGAATAGAGTTTAACCTCTTCTTTTCCAATCTGGATGCCTTTTATTTATTTTTCTTGCTCACTTACTTTGGCTAGAGCCTCCAGTACAATGTTGAATAGAAGAGATAATAGTGGACATCCTTTTCTTGTTTAATATTTGGGAGAAGCAATCTGATTTGCACTATTATCATGTTAGCTGTGGGTTTTTAATAAATGCTCTTTATCATTTTGAAGAAATTATCTTATCTTCCTAGCTTGTTGAGGGTTTTTATCATGAGTGTTTCCCATGTTTTTCATATGCTTTTACTTCATCTATTGAGATAATGTTTTTGCCCTCTTTTCTACTAATATAATGTGTTATGTTAGTTGATCTTTGGTGTTTTTTAAGCATTCGTGGGCCATGACTTTTCTCCTGACCATTGCTTTTTTTTTTTCATTTCTTTCTATCTATCTATCTATCTATCTATCTATCTATCTATTACCTATCTATCATCTATTTAAAGTAAGTTATACACCTAATGTGGGGCTTGAACTCACAACCTTGAGATCAAGATTCACATGCTCTACTGACTAAGCCAGCCAGGTGCCCACATTAGTTGATTTTTGAATGCTAAACCAGCCTTGCATTCCTGTTTATTTATATATTAAAACATAATTTTTTAAATGTGGAAAACCCAAGAATTTAGTATTATAATGATTGCTTTGTAATCCAGTGTCTTTTGAAGAATCTAAGACAAAGAAGGAGAAAATATATGTAATGATTTTTGTACTAATATTCTTATTTACCATTTCCATTATTTTTCATTTTTTCCTGTGCATGAAGTTACTCTCTGGTGTCATTTCCTTGCTGTAATCTAACTTCTGTCCCTTCTTCTGCCTTGTGCTGTTATTGTCAATACTACAGATATATTATGCTATTGCTTTTTAAAAAATATTTTAATTCTTAGAGCAGCTTTAGGCTCACAGCAAAATCGATAGAAAAGTATGATAACTTCCCATATATTCCTTGCTTACACATTCATAGCCTCCCCATTATTTACATCCCCCCAGAGTGGTACATTTGTTACAACTGATGAAACTATATTGATACATCACAATCACCCAAAGTCCATAGTATATATTAGGGTTCACTCAGTATTGAATTCTATGAGTTGGACAATGTATAATGATATGTATCCATCATTATAGTATCACAAAGAGTATTTTCACTGCCCTAAAAATCCTCTGTGCTCTGATTATTCAACCCAACTTCACTCACCCCCAACCCCTGGCAACCACAGATCTTTTTATTGTGTCCATAGTTTTGCCTTATAGTTGGAATCATATAGCCCTTAGCCTTTTCAGATTGGCTACTTTCACTTATTAATATACATTTAAGGTTCCTCCATGTCTTTTCATGGATGGATAGCTCATTTCTTTTTAGTGCTGAATAATATTCCATTGTCTGGATGTACCACGGTTTATTTATCCATTGACTCACTGAAGGACATCTTGGTTGCTTCCAAGTTTTGATAATTATGAATAAGACTACTATAAAAATCTGTGTGCATGCTTTTGTGTGGACATAGGTTTTCAGCACCTTTGGGTAGATATCAAGGATGGCAACTGCTGGATCATATGGTTAAAAGTATATTTACTTTTGTAAGAAAATGCCAAACTGCCTTGCAAAGTGTCTGTACCATTTTGCATTCCCACAAACAATAAATAAGAACTTCTGTTGCTCCACATCCTTGCCAACATTTGGTGTTATCAGTGTTCTGGATTTGGGTCATTCTAATAGGTTTGCAGTGATATCTCATCGTTGTTTTAGTTTGCATTTCCCTGATGACATATGATGTAGAGCATCTTTTCATATGCTTCTGTGTCATCTGTATATTTTCTTTGGTGAGGTGTCAAGATCTTTGGCCCATTTTTAAGCTAAGATGTTTTCTTATTGATGAGTTTTAAGATTCTTTGTATATTTTGGATAACAGTCTTTTATCAAATATATCCTGACAAATATTTTCTCCTAGTTTGTGGCTTGTCTTCTCATTGTCTTGACAATGTCTTTCACAGAGCAGAAGTTTTTAATTTTAATGAAGTCCAGCTTATCAACTGTTTCTTTCATGAATCATGCCTTTGGTGCTATATCTGAAAATTCACTGCCTTACCCCAAGTCATCTAGGTTTTATCCTGTTATTTTTTAGAAGTTTTATAGCTTTACATCTTACATTCAGGTTTATGATATATTTTGAGTCAATTTTTGCAGAGTGTAAGGTCTGTTTATCTGTTTAAGGTCTAGATTCATTTTATTTTTTTGCATATGGCTGTCCAGTTGTTCCAACACCATTTGTTGAAAAAACTACCTTTTTTCCATTGTATTGCCTTTGCTCTTTTTTCAGAGATCAGTTGACCATATTTATGTGGACCTATTTCTAAGCCCTCCATTCTGTTTCATTGATCTAATTGTCCAGTCTTTTGCCCATACCACACTGTTGGATTAGTAGCTTTATTGTAAGTCTTAAGGTCAGATTGTGTCAGACGTTGTTCTTCCTCAACATTGTGTTGGCTATTTCAGGGTCTTTTGCCTCTCCATATAATCCTTATTTTTTTTCTTTTTTTTATTATGTTATGTTAGTCACCATAGAGTACACCATTAGTTTTTGATGTAGTGTTCCATGATTCATTGTTTGCATATAATACCCAGTGTTCCATATAATACATGCCCTCCTTAATGCCTCTCCATATAATCTTTCAAATTAGTTTATCAATATCCACAGAATAACTTCCTGGGATTTTGAATAGGAACTATAAACTAAATAGGAACAATCTATCAATTAAATCTATAAATTAAATAGGAACAAACTGACATCTTGACAATATCGAGTTTTTCTATGAACATGGAATATCTATCCATTTATTTAGTTCTTCATTGATTTTTCATCAGAGGTTCTGTAGTTTTCCTCATATGGCTCTTATACATATTTTGTTTGATTTATATCTAAGTATTTCATTTTTGGGGGTGCTTACATAAATAGTATTGTGTTTTTAATTTCAAGTTCCATTTGTTTATTGCTGGTATTCAGTAAAATAATTGACTTTTCTATATTCACCTTGTATCCTGCAACTTTGTTATAATTGTTTATTAGTTCCAGTTTTGTCAATTCTTTCAAATTTTCTACATAGATCATCATGTCATTTGCAGACAAAGACATTTTTTCTTTCTCCCACCCCAAAATGTATACCCTTGTCTTAATGCATCATCTAGGACTTCCTGTGAAATTTTGAAAAGGAGTGGTAAGAGGGGACATCCTTGCACTGTTCCTGATCTTAATGGGAAGATTTTCACCATTAAATATGATGTTAGTACTGTTGCTTTTTAAGTAAACTTTTATTTTAGAAGTAGTTTCAGATTTATAGACAAATTGCAAATAGAGTACAGAGATTTCCCATATACCCCTACACAATGTCCCCTATTAATATATTACATTAATATGACACAATTAACCAATATTGATGCATTATTATTAAGTAAAGTCCATACTATTCAGATTTCTTTAGTTTTTACCGAATGTCCTTTTTCTGTCCCAGGATGCCATCCAGGATGTGACATTACATTTAGTTGGTACATCCCTTTACACTCTTCTTTCCTTTGACTCCTTTCCTTGTTTTTGATGACCTTGACAGTTTTGAGGAGTACTGGTTAGTCATTTTGTAGAATGTTCCTTTGTGGGTATTTGATGTTTTTCACATGATTAAACTGGGGTTATAGGTTTTTGAAGGGAAGATCAAGAAGTGAAATTCCCTTTCATCACATCATATGAAGGGACATACTATCAACATTGACTTATCACTGTTGATGTTAACCTTCATCACCTGGCTAATGTAGTGTTTGTTAGCTTTCCTCGCTGTAAATTACTCTTTTTTCCCCCTTTCTAAACTACTTTTTCAAAGAAGCCGTTATGCACAGACCTTACTTAAAGTGTGGGAAGTTATACTACATCTACCTGAAGGAAGAGTAGCAACATAAATTATTTGGAATTCTTCTGCATGAAAGAGTTGTCTATTCTCCCAGTTTATATGTTTATTCAATCATTTATTTCTACCCGTATAAACTCATGGATATTCATTTTATACCTAGGGATACAGTTCATTACTACTTTATTACTATCATTTTATGCTTAAGTTGTTCTAGTGTTGGCCATTGGGACCTCTTTCAGTTGACTACGGTATCCCTTTGACATATCCCCTTCATTGTAGGTGGGTTTTTTGTTTGTTTTTTTTTTGTTTTTTTTTTTAGCAGCAATTCCTTACTTTCTGGAACTACAAGATTTTCCCGGCTCATCTTACATATTTTTTTTGCCTAGTTCTAGGATCAGCCATTTCTCCAAGGATTCTCCAGTTCCTTTTATTGGAAAGTGGTATAAGATCTAGGTGATCGGTGTGCACATCATTGTTTCAGTATGCTATTGCTTTTAAAAATCAACTAAGAGGGAGAAGGAATATGTAACTATACTGCCTTTTATAGTTATTACATAATTACTTTATCTGCACTGTTTTTTGTTTTTTGTTTTTTTTGCATGGATTCAAATTACTGCCCAATGTTGCTTGCTTTTAGCCTGAAGGATTTTTTTTAATTTTTTATTGTTATGTTAATCACCATACATTACATCATTAGTTTTTGATGCAGTGTTCCATGATTCATTGTTTGTGCATAACACCCAGTGCTCCATGCAGAATGTGCCCTCTTTAATACCCATCACCAGGCTAACCCATCCCCCTACCCCCCTCCCCTCCAGAACCCTCAGTTTGTTTTTCAGAGTCCATCGTCTCTCATGGTTCGTCTCCCCCTCCGACTTACTCCCCTTCATTCTTCCCCTCCTGCTATCTTCTTCTTTTTTTTTTCTTAACATATATTGCATTATTTCAGAAGTACAGATCTGTGATTCAACAGTCTTGCACAATTCACAGCGCTCACCATAGCACATACCCTCCCCAATGTCTATCACCCAGCCACCCCATCCCTCCCACCCCCCACCACTCCAGCAACCCTCAGTTTGTTTCCTGAGATTAAGAATTCCTCATATCAGTGAGGTCATATGATACATGTCTTTCTCTGATTGACTTATTTCACTTAGCATAACACCCTCCAGTTCCATCCACGTCATTGCAAATGGCAAGATCTCATTCCTTTTGATGGCTGCATAATATTCCATTGTGTATATATACCACATCTTCTTTATCCATTCATCTGTCGATGGACATCTTTAGCCTGAAGGATTTCTTTTAGTTTTTCTTATAAAGCAGGTCTGCAATATACATATTCTCCCCATCTTGGTTTAACTGGGAACATCTTTATTTTTCCTACATGTTTAAAAGTTAGCTTTTCCACATATAGCATTATTGGTTAATTTTTATCACTTTGAATATGTCATCCTCCTGTCCCATGATATCCATGGTTTCTGATGACAAGTCAGGTTTCTTTTTTTCTTTCTTTTTTAAGATAAGGTTTATTTATTGTAAAAACAGTTTCAAACTTACTGGGGTTGCTTTTTATGATGGGTCATTTTTTTTCTTGCTGCCTTCAAGACTTTCTCTTTGGCTTTACATTCAACTTTTGACTATATCTCTAGGTATGGAAGTGTTTAGTTTATCCTACTTGGAGCTCACTGAACTTCTTGGATGTTTAGATAAATGTATTTCATCATAATTGGGAACTTTTAAGCCATCATTTCTATGAATAATTTTTCTGTCCCTTTCTCTCCTCTCCTTCTGGTATTTCCATTACACATATGTTGGTGAGCTTAATTGTGTTCTACGTGGGTCTATTTTTCTTCACTCTTTTTACTTTCTCTTCTTTAGAATGTATACTTCCTATTGATCTGTCTTCCAGTTCAGTAATTCTATCTTCTACCATGTCAAGTATATTGTTGACCCTCTCTTATTAATTTTTCACTTATGTTATATTTTTCAAATCCAGAATTTCCATGTGGTTCTCTTTTTTAAATATATTCTATCTTTTCATTTGACATTCTTTATCATTGTCATCATACTTTAAGTCATAAAACATGGGTTTCCTTTAGTTCTTTGAATATCTCTATAATAACTGCTTATAAATCCTTATCTGACAAGTACAACATCTGGACTCCCTCAAAAGTAATTTCTATTGCCTGATTTCTTTCTTTTCCATGGTCACACTTTCCTGTTCTTTGTCTTTTTATGTTTTTGTTTTTGTTTTTGTTTTTTGACAAGGCTCATCATTGTTGAAAACTAGGTATTTTAAATATAGTGTAGAAACTCTGGATTCTGTTTACCCACCCAGAGGTCCTGTTGCTGTTTATCTGCTTTGTTTTGTTCAATTTGTTTAGTGACTTTCCTGGACTAATTCTCTCTGAAGTCTAGTTTCTCTGCAGTGCAGCCTCTGACATCATGCTCATTTTCCCCTTTGTTTTATTTTTAAGTTTTGCTTTCTAGGAGTCACCTCTGGTTCAGCATAGTTAGTGTTTATCCTGTGATCAAACAGGGGTTTTTCTTAAGCTCCTAGATCTAGTAAGGTTTCTACCCTTTCCCAGTGTATCTTTGTATGGCTTGGGAAATGCCTTTGCAGTTCAGGGAGTTTTTGATTCTATCCTGCATTCAAACAGTTTAACAGTTCACAAATAACATCTTTAATGCATGTGTATAGCCTCGCCATCTACTAGGGATAAGTTTGATCTTAGCAGGGCTCTTCTTGATGGTTTCTTTCCTTAGGTCTCTATGAGAAGTATCTTGCTGGTCTGCTCTTTTCTGTCTGCTATTAATATCTAATTGCTTTTCTAATTTTCATTACTATGATCTCTATGGTTTTCAACAACACCTTTAGGCATGAGTTCCTTCATACTCTGTTCTATAAGAAAAAAAAAGCTTCCATAGGCTGTGCCACTATGCTGGAGCTAGATGGGGAGAGGGTGATATGGTAGCCTGCTTCTTCTAGAGTGGCACCACTGCCCTATGAGCCCTTGAAATCCCTGTCTGACAATTGCATCTGGGCCCTGGCCCTGGGAGGGAGAAATTGGGAGCCCCCAGTCTTCTCTAAATGCCACTCACAGTTTCCTGCACCTTTCTAGGATATAGACTCCATCTGAGGAGTAGGAGCTTGGCAAAGGATGGGAGCCTTCAATCTACTTGGCCATGCCCACCCAGAATAAATCTACAACACAAAACTAGAGGGTGGAATAAGAGTGACTAGTAGCCTTCCCATCCTGAAGTGCAACTATAGCCCTACAACCTGGAGCTGGTGAAAAGGAGAACCTCTGTTGTTTTGGGGTTTGGTTTTTTTTTTTTTTTTTGGTTGCACCCACCTGAAATAAATCTGCAATATAAAGCTAGGTGAGGAGTAGGAGCAAGTCCTGGCTCAAATGCCACAGATGCCAATTGTTCTTACAAACATTCCATAAATTTTCTTGAATAAATACTTTTCAATTTGTTCCATGGTCTTAAATCAATTTCCAGATACTTTAAATGGTTGTTTTTGACAAATTTTGCCAGTTTAATGGTTATTTCATTGATGAGAGGGTCTGCTGAGCTCCTCTCACAACCATTCCAGAAACTGGTCTGTCACAGTTATTTATCTCAATTCAACATACATTTATCAAGCACCTACTATTTGCCAGGTGTTATGTACACTGAGTTTGTTTTAAGTAACAGCCTTATTAAAGTACTATTGACATACATTAAACTGCATATATTTAAAGTGTACAATTTGATGAGCTTTGACATATGTATGTACCATCACCATAATCAATAATAGTGAACATATACATTAACCCCAAAAGTTTATTTCTGCCCTTTTTACTGCTACCTACCTCTCCCTCCCTCACTTCCTCAGGCAACCACTGATCATCTTTGTCACTATAGATTAGTTTTTGTGCCTATTTTTAATTTACAAAGATGGTTGGTGATGAAGTTTATCCTTCACTAGGGAACCCATCTCAGCCAGATTCTCTTTTCTGTGATCAGAATATTTTAGGGATTTTCTTTTTTCTCTAGGTCAAGATTCCTCAACAGGAAACAAATATTCCAGCCACCTCCCTCCCCTCAAAATGGAGCCTTGGTGACTAGCTCACCAGATTCATGAATATATATTTATAGACATCTAAAAAAGGCAGCAGCATTTCACTCTTGTTTGGGTTGGTAAATTCAAGGTTTTGCAGGTAAAAAATTGTGGGCCAGAGCATAAGAGGTACCTTAACTCCCCAGGGTTCTTCTCACTGTCTTTGCCCATATGCCACCAAGGGCTATTAAACAATCCAGTGTATTTTCATTGCCCTTCAGGAAAATGATTATAAACTTCCAGGAGAATCTGAAGGACCCATAGCGCTTCAGTTTCTTTTTTTTTTTTTTTTTAAGATTTTATTTAATTATTTGACAGAGAAAGCGAGAGAGCACAAGCAGGGGGAAGAGTAGAGGGAGAGGGAGAAGCAGGCTCCCCACCAAGCAGGGAGCCCGATGTGGGGCTCGATCCCAGGACCCTGGGGTCATGACTTGAGCCAAAGGCAGACGCTTAGCCATCTGAGCCACACAGGCGCCCCAGTGGTTCAGTTTCTACGTGAACCCAGGAATTAAATCTGCAAATCATGGACATGATATTACTTCTTTCACTCTCCAATGGGGAAATGATACTGTAGCTCCAAGTGCTTAGCTGCTATTAACTGGAATTGATTGTATGAGCAATGATTTATTGCTTGCCTACTGCGTGCCAAGCACTGTGTTAAGTAGTACAGAATTGTTAACCTCATTTGTAATACTAACAATAAGTCCTCAAGGTTGCTATGATTGTTTCCCATTTTACATAAAAGAAAGCTGAGGTAACATAAGGTCAGGGAACTTGTCCTAGATCATACAAGTGAATGGCAGAGATGACATCCAAACTTAGACCTAACACCAAGATTACCCTCTGTTCATTCTACTGTAATGTCTGATTGCCAAGCTTAGGGACTTCCTTCCCCATCCCAAATTCCAGTAATATGGCCTTTTATCAGTGTGGCACTGAGTTCCATTTTGGTCTCTGTATTTTTATTGATTTTATGCAAACCTTTATCATCCTTTCAAAGGAATTAAAAGCATCAATTCAAAAAAAATAAAAGCATCAATTCATATAAATTTTCCTCCTCCTCAAAACAACAACAACAAAAACCCCACAGGAATCATATTACCCAGAAAACCTGTAAATGAATTCAGATTCCAGCTGTGATTTTGACTATTTTCATGACAGTGAACAACACATACTGGATTATATCCCAAGCATCCATGATTAGCACCCTGGGATCTTATGATACTAAAAAGTTCTAACCAATAACTATCCATGCAATACAGAACTCTAACTCAGATGTGCTGTGTCAGAAATTGGCAAAGATACTTACCACAATATTTTTACAAGGACTACTTTACAAAATTGGAGCCAGTCTGCCAGTTTGTGTAATATCTCATGCAAGACTGCCATTCTCTAAAGGGCTAAAAAGAAATTAATTGGAACAGAGCTACTTGGCTAAAACCAGAAATTCAAGTTCAAAGCAGTTACTGACTCTTCTCAGTAGAGGGCAGTGGTGGGCAGGGCAAGGATGGTAGAAAGAGAAGAGCGGGACCTTAACTTCTCTATTATGCACCCACTAAGTGCTCAGGCACAGTGCTTAATGCCTTGTAGAAAGGATCTAATGAATCCTGGCAATGATCCTATGAAAAAGGATATTTATCACTATTTTAGTTGCAAAGAGGTTAAATGAATTGAACACAGATCTGGTGCCCTCCAATTCAACTACACCATGCTGTTTCATTAGAAGTACTATTCCAAAGTCACATAACTGAGAACTTATACTGATGAACTAAAAGAGCAAGCTTACCCAAGATGTAGTAGGTCCTACATATGATGGGATCCTAAATATACGGATTGGCTGGAACAATGTGAAGCATTTAACAAGGATAACATGTAACAAATTATAAACTTTGAAGCCAGTGACAAGATGGAAATTATCTAGAAGAAGTGGTTCAAAGGACTGGAAACCTGACATATGGGAAACTGTTGAGGGACCTGGAGAAGATTAGACCAGGGTGCCTGGCACTAGGAAGGTGCTCATAAATGTAAAAAAAAACCCAAAACCCTGAATATAAAAAAAAAGTCATTAAGAATCCAAAGGGCAGTTGGCTATTAAGAAGGTATAGGCTATTTTGTATGGATGGCTCCAGAGGCTAGGCTTTGGACCAGTTGGAGGGAGATTTTAGTTCCTTAAAAGGAATGGTCTTCTAAAATACAGAGAAAACTCTCTAGAAGGCAGCAACTCAAAACTGGCATGAGTTGCCTTGCGAAATTAGGTTATAAAGATAACCTCCAGGAACACTTTCAACTCTAGGATGTTCAGATTTTGAGCTGGTCAGGATTCCCAGAATGGCTCCTTGACCTTTGTCAAGTCAAGGCCTTAATGTATCCCCAGAAGGAACTAGTTGGTTCACAACACTTAGGAGCCAAAGCATTCAGACTATTAGAAGAACTCTACTAAGAGGAACTTGTCCACAGATCTTAAAAATTAATTATAGGAGAAATTCTGAGACTGCCTCACAAGAGGGAGCCAGTGGTGTTCCCTTGGAATCTGGGCATTGGACCAATTCACCTGAAGCCTACAAATGTGTATTTTTCTCAAAGAAACAAACAAAAAAGGTCAAAAAGTTTAATCATTTCAATAAACAAGAGGTCCCTGAAATACGTATACATGGATATGATACCAAATCAAGACTAATGATGATAGAATCCAGAAACATGTAACCCCAGCTGAATCTGAATAAATAATTCAATTACTCAATTAGAATTTACCTGGTTCAGCCTGCTGTATGGCAGTCTCTGTTCTGGCTAATGGAAATAACAGGGATAAGATATAATTTCCACCTTTGAAAGGGTCACAGCCTAACAGAGAGGTGTGCTCATAGGTAATTTACTCCCTCATATGTGCAATGCTAGAATAGAGATCTATACAAAAGGCTGTGGGACCACAGAAAGGGTAAGGTGGGAATGAGGGAAAGGTATGTATACAGATGATATATCATTTGAGCAAGACCTTGAAGAAGGTTAAAGAATGGACCTTGAAGAATGGACATTCTAACAAAGGGTACAACATATGCAAAGACAAAAAAATGGGAAAAATCTTGGTATGTTGGAAGAAGATAGTTTTTCAGATATGGATTGGTTAGGGTATAGGATGTATAAGGATGTGGTTAATCAACTTCTCGGTATTCTTGCTACAGGGAGATTCTCTCTAAAACTAGACTTTCAGCCAGCTTATCAATTGCTGACACAATGACCTGCCTTCCACTGCTGACCCCAGACTGGGCCACCAGAAATCTGGTTGTTAGAAGACAGACCTCCATCATCTATCTCTTGAAGGTTATCAGAGCCACGGTGCACTAATACTGGACAACAGAGATGCTTCTTGAGAACTTTTAGTCATAAGTCACCAACAAAAAAAGGACTTGCCAAGCCATTAAAACATCATTTCATATGATATTCCATATTTAACAGACTCTTTTTTTGAAAAATTTAATTTTTTATTGAAATATAGTTGGCATACAATGTTGCATTAGTTTCAGGTGTGTGGCATAGTGATTCAATAACTCTGTACATTATGCTATGTTCATCACAAGTGTAGCTGTCTTGCTCAGTAAAAGTGGGATGAGATTTTAAGACCTGCCTTCATTATCTTCACCCAAATTTTCATAAAAACATACAAATAGAAGAATGTATTTTTGGAAGCATGATAATTAAACTTATCTTTATTCATTTATAATAAGATGGCTGTTTTTATTAAGACTTATGAGGCAATAATAGAATCCTGTCACTCCAACTGAAATCATGGACTCTATGCTAAACATAGTTGAGAATACAGATGGACCCATGTGGTTCCACCACTCTGATCAATGGTGAAATTGTTGTTCCTAGGGTGATGTGACAATAGAACAAAAGAATAATGGAACTTTTATCTTCTAGAACTATCAGGCATTGAATCTTCAATTATAGCTCCTGAGGAAACAACAGAGGACTAGTATTTCTCCACCCACCAGTAGAAATCAGACCCAGTCTTATCCAAAGGGTGTCTATCACTATGGTAAAATAATATTAGCTGAAGAGCTAATGATACTCTGTATATCAATAAAAGCTGGGATTCATTGTTAGATTTGGGTACAGATTTGTTTCTGCAGTAGTTTGAGGGAGAGTTACCATAGTCATTTTCTTTAGCAGCACTGGGCTGCATTGTTTATAGCACCCTGTCCACTTTTCCTACTACCCAACACGATACTAACCAACACCATCAGGGAAATATAAAGTCTGCCCTGCCTGACCTTAGAACTGTTCCTAATCATGTCAAATATATGTTGTCTCTACTTCAATTATTAGAGTTCAATTATAATTAACATGATACTTTTGTCTGATTGTTTCTTGAGAATAGAAGTCATGTCTCCCTAGCTAAACAGTAAGATTTAAGACAGTGGTGTAGGGCAGTGGGAAGAACGGACTTTGGAATAAGGCATATCTAGGTTTCAGTCCTCTCCTCACTAGCTATAAGTCATAGACATTCTGTGGGTCTTAGAATCTATAAAGTGTAGAATATGCCATCTACCCCACAGGATGGCCTTAAGAATATGTAAAGTGTTTGGCACATCTCTGTAAATGAAAGTTACCTTCCTCTTCCCTCTCTACTATCCCTACATCTGGTAAGATAACACAGAATGTTCAGGAAATCTTGACTAAACACAGAGGATAAACATTTTATTTCATGCTTTTTGTGCCCAATATTACAAGGATTCCTTGTCCTGATCTCCCTCCAGCTTTAAACCCAGGTTTCGTCACTGCTGGCTGCACATGGTTCTTTAAGAAGCAGACTAAACCCTCTGGGAAATGTGGTCTATAAGCACTTCCTATTCTGATAGAGCAGACAGCGTAAGTCTCACTCACACCTAAATCCTAAGGAATGTGCCTTTTTTCTTCTATTTTGATGTGCTGGCTTAGAGCCACATCTTCTCCCTGGGGAAAGCAGACAACACTCTGTGATTGTGTCTGTTTTAGGGCAGCAAGATGGCCACCTGTCTTACTTCTCAGTTGATTAACCCCATTAGCCAGAGTACCTTTACAAGCAGTCTAAGAAAATGCCTAATGTAGCTTAAGCGCTGCTACAAAGAATCCCTCCTAAAAAGTACTGCTTTCCCATCACTCCTTTCCTTTCTACCCCAAAAGATTAAAAAAAAAAAAAAAGAAATAAAAAAGAAACCTCCTGGGGCACATGGGTGGCTAAGTGGGTTGAGCATCTGACTCTATCCCAGCTCAGGTCCTGATCTCATGGTTGTGAGTTCCAGCCCTGTTCTGGGCTCTGCACTGGGCATGGAGCCTACTTAAAGAAAAAAAAAAAAAAAGAAAAGAAAAGAAAAGAGAAAAAGGAAAAGGAAAGAAAGGAAAAAAAAAAAAAGAAAGAAACCTGCCTTCTCCAAGGGCCCTCTTTAAAAACCCATTTCTAAATCTCTAATCAAGGAAGACCTAGGACAACTCTAACAGTCCTTTATGTGAGAAAACAGATTTAAAATACTGTGTCTTCCAAAGGAGAACCCAATTTCAGTTGTGATTCCTCCTCTGTGATAGCCCCTGCAACTACAGGGAGAGTCTGTCACTGGAAATTGTCAGATGAGCTCAGGGTCTAAATTCAGGCTCCATTAACTTCTTTTTTTAAAGATTTTATTTATTTATTTGTCAGGGGTAGAGAGAGCACAAGCAGCAGGGAGTGTCAGGCAGAGGGAGAAGCAGGCTCCCTGCCACGCAAGGAGCCCGATGTGGGACTCAATCCCAGGACTCTGGGATCATGCCCTGACCCGAAGGCAGACACCTAACTGACTGAGCCACCCAGGTGTCCCACCATTAACTTCTGTCTCCTTAGAGGACACAAACTAGGAAGAATTTTTTTCCCTTACTTATTTCTGGATATACCTTTGGGGCTGTGAACTCACCCACCTATCCATTACCTACAAAGCTGAGCCACGACAGCACGCACAGCCCCACACAGAATCATACACCATCACACAGTCACTGAGTGACTTCATACCCTCACACATATAGTTACACATCCCTCCAGAGCATAGAGAAAACCCAGGGAGTCTCTGGGGGATGGAATGTCCTGGAAGAAGAGATTGAGCAATGGAAAGGTAGATAGAGAAAAGAGAGAATTCTCAGGCCAGTAGTTAGTTCTTTGTTGGTCTTTTCTTTCTCTCGATCACTGAAGGACTTGAGTGGCAGGCGCCTTTTCCTTGATGACCTTGAAGTCCCTACCTTAAATCGTTTCCTGCCTCAGTTCATGGCCACCCTGCAGAGGTCTGTGACCTCTCTGCCTTGGAAAATGTTTGCAGAATCAAAATGATGTCCTGATTTAAGAGAATTACACTCCCAGAAGCAGTGGAAGAGACTTTGAAGGAGCTTAAAAGATTGTTAATGTTACATGGGATTTTAACCTCCTGATTTGCAGCCCATGTAAGTAATAATTGAAAGAACAGATTTCTGCTAAACAAATTATCAGACTCATTCCAGCTGATGTACCTTTCCTCATCACTTCACAGAAAGGTATTATTAATACATTTCAGTGTCCATGAGAGCAAGGCCTAAAACTGGTCTGTCCAGTACAGTAGCTACCCATTAGCCATGTGTGACTATTGAGCACTTAAAAGTTACTAGTCCAGACTGAGATGTGTTTGTAAGTTCAGTATATACACCAGATATCAAAGACTTAATATGAAAGAAAAGATGTAAAATATCACATTAATATTTTTTTAAATGATTACATGTTGAAATGTTAACATTTTGCATATATCGGGTTAAATAAAATATATTATGAAAATTTATCTCACCTGTTTCTTTTTGCCTTTTTAATATGACTACTTGAACATTTACAATGGCATGTATGTAGCTCTCGTTATATTTCTTTTGGATAGCACTAGCCTAGCACCCTTTCTGCCACATAGCTGACATTCTACAAATGTTTGTTGAAGGAACAAAAGAATAAAAACAACAATTAAAGGACAAGAACCTTAACAGAGGTATCAAGGAAGGATTGGTTCAGCCCTGGGCTTAACCCGATCCCTTTCCACCTCTTTCTGAGTCTCCAAGCCCAAGATGGGGAATTTGTGCTTCTGGATTCCTTATATGACACTTGAAAGCCCCTTTTACTGACATTAAGTATATTTGGCATGTTTGAAAGAACATTCTTGAGAGGAAAGGCTGTATTAATATGGCCCTGACTCACCTGATAGAAGGGAAGCATTTGGGGGGGGGGAGCATTTCAAGTACTGAAAGCAAAAAGAAAACCTTTGGGAGTTGGGTATAATAGAGTTTATAAAACCATTGCTTGAGATTTCATTCATCTTTTGGGACTAAATAAGACACTTTCACCCCAGGGAACTTGCTGAAGCATTTGAGAAGAGGAGGGATGGTTATTTAATGACCCCTGGTAGCTCCAAATCACCAGGCAATCATAGTTATGGGAAAGAGGGGAAACGGTGTTAGAAAATAGAAATGTTTTTCAAGGCATTTCAGCAAAGCAAGATTCACCTTTCCCTTAAGAAGATTTAATGATGTACTGTATAGTGACGAACATAACATAATAAAATTAAATTAAGTTAAAAAAAGAAGATCTAAGTGTCTGGCATACAGTAGAGCTTGGGACTTAATAAATGTTCCCTGAATCAATGAATAAGTAGTAACATGGAAAAGGAGACAATGTAGGATAGTGGGACAAGTGCAGGATTAATAGTTGGGAAAAACTGGGCTTGATCACTGGCTCTTCCTCATACTAGCTGTGCAGCCTTGGGCAACCTACTTAAACTCTTCAGGTCTCAGTTTCCTCATCTGTAAAATGGGCCTAATTCAATGTCTATTTCATAAGGTCATTATGAAGATTTAATAGGTTAATGGATGTAAAGCACTTCTCTCTCTACCTGGCACACAGTAATACTCAATAATTGGTAGCTGTTCTACTCAAAGACAGTGAAGAGGGTTTCCCAAAGCAATGTTACACATCTCATCACCCAAATGACATCATTTGTCTTTACACAATTGCTAATGGGATCCTTAGCTGGAAAAAAAATGTGAGAAGCTTCAGTGTTGGTCTCTTAGGGATCTGGGAAAAAACTTGGTTTCAAACAGTAGTAAAGCCTGGAAAAGAGCTACAGGCCTGGAGGCAGATCATCCATTCATCCATCCCACATACTGAGCGTCAAGCACTGTTCTAGACAACAGGGATATAGCAATGAACAAAACAAAGATTCCTGCTGTTATAGAGTTTTATTTCTAGGAAAAAATAGGCATAGACCAGTCTCTCTTCAGAAACCTGTTTCACTCAATTATATCCCCCTGACTTGATCTGGAAACCACTACCTCCAAGGACAGCATTGACCTCCCAAATGGACAGTTCTAGGCCTTGCCTGAGGCCCCAAAGGAATGTGCTTCTTCAGCATCTCTTCCACACCCCCAGAAAAGTCAGGAACTCCTAGCCATTCAATTCAGTCCCTCCTTAGACTCAAACAAATCAAAGAGTTTAGGAGTTCTCCACCCCACATCATGCCTTCCTGGCCCACTGCTCACAGAGAGATCACCTGACCTCCTCTAGCCAGCCCAATGCACCATAAGGGATGTACTTAACACCAAATCCTCAGAAGGTGATCAATATCCAGAGCACTGACTTAGGAAATATCATGGTTCAGTGAAACTGGTATCAGATTTGGCATCCTAATGATCAGGATTCAAATCCTAGCTCCTGTGAAATGGGTATCTTCCTCACAGGTTTATGAAAAGGAGTGTTTAAAGGGCACAGTGCCTAGCACAGAGTTGGTACTATAACAGCGTTAGTTCTCTTCTTCCCAAAGTGCCTCCAACCACGTTGGGTGGTATCCCAGGGGTAGTATGAAAGTTATTCTGGAGGGGGAGGGATTAGGACTAAACAATTGCCTCTTAGTAAAGGGCTCAAACTGGCTAGCTTCCCAACTCTGCATTCAGTCATATCACATTAGTAACTTGAAACTGGCTATGGTGGGAGTATAGCCACTATGGAAATCACAAATACTACAAATCAGGTTTTATTTCTTTAATTTTCCACGGAGAGCCGTGCCAGCACGCCAGTGCCTTAAACTCTAAGACACAAGGACAACTCAGGGACAAAGAGAAGGTAATTATACATTCGTCACTTTTATTTTTTTTAGACTTATTTGAGAGAGAGCGCGTGCACGGGGAGAGGTGGGAGAGAGGGAGAGAGAGACTCTCAAGCAGACTCCCCACTGAGTACATAGTCCAAAGCGAGGCTTGACCCCAAGACTCTAAGATCATGACCTGAGCCAAAATCAAGAGTCGGACGCTTAACGGACAGAGCCACCCAGGCTCCCCATTTGTCACTTTTTTTTTAAAGATTTTATTTATTTATTTAATTGACAGGGAGAGAGAGACAGCAAGAGAGGGAACACAAGCAGGGGGAGTGGGAGAGGGAGAAGCAGGCGTCCCGCTGAGCAGGGAGCCCGATGTGGGGCTCGATCCCAGGACCCTGGGATCATGACCTGAGCCGAAGGCAGACGCTTAACGACTGAGCCACCCAGGCGCCCCCATTTGTCACTTTTAAATTGAGACCTATTAATTGAGCAAAATTTGCCATGAAATATAGCTATTCTACTGACTTCTGCAGAGAATATTTTATGTGACACATTAAAAATTCTCATTGCTCCCCAAGTATCAGGATCAGCAACATAAGCCACCCCAGGTATCATTATGGGGTCAAGTACACAGCAGGTGCTTAGTAAATGTCAAACGCATAAACCCAAGAGAAACTATTTGCCACATTTACCAAAGAGACAGAACCAGCAGTTTGAGAAAAACACTCAGCATTTGGAAATGAAATAAACCTCAGGGGAAAAAGGCTGTAAGAGAGAAGTGAGAGCACAAACCAGAATGCTGGGGGAGAAAGAAGTTTTGAAAGGGTAAATAGGTTCAAGGCCAGTGAAAAGATGGAGCACAAAATCCAAAGGAAGAGGTCTATGGAAGGTACAGAAAGAGTACATGGGGGAAAGTGACAAATGGAACAAGCTACCTGAAAGGGTAACAGGAATTTGAGAGTTATACTTTATCTGGGAATGGACATTATAATTTGTTTTAGTGATCTTATTCTTTATAAAACCATGCAAATTATTATCTTAAACTGTTGCATTTTAACAGCTTTGTTGATATGTAATTTACATATGATAAATTTACCCATTTAAAATGTACAATTTGGGGCGCCTGGGTGGCTCAGTCATTAAGCATCTGCCTTCGGCTCAGGTCATTATCCCAGGGTCCTGGGATCGAGCCCCGCATCGGGCTCCCTGCTCCGTGGGAAGCCTGCTTCTCCCTCTCCCACTCCCCCTGCTTGTGTTCCCTCTCTCGTTGTATCTATCTCTGTCAAATAAATAAAAATCTTTAAAAAAATAAATAAAATGTACAATTTAATCAATGTTAGTAGATTCACAGAGTTGTGTATCACTCCAATCTAACTTTAGAACATGTCTATCACCCTAAAAAATCCTTATGCCATTTACAGTCAGTCTCCATTCCCATACCTAGCCCCAGGCAACCACTAATCACTTTGTCTCTATAGATATGCTTTAAAAACAAACAAACAAACAAACACAATCATACAGCATGTGGCCTGGTGTTTGGCTTCTATCATTGAGCATAATGTGTTGGAGGTTTATTCTCATAGTAGCATATAACAGTGCTTCATTGCTTTCCATTGCTGACTAACATTCCATTGTATAGCTATACCACATTTTATTTTTCTATTTATCACTGGATGGACATTTGGGATGTTTCTATTTGGGGGCTAGTATGAATAATGATGTTATGATCATTCGTGTACAAGTAAAGATGTTATCATTCATGTACAAGTTTATGATCATTTGGGGGCTAGTATGAATAATTATGTTATGATCATTCGTGTACAAGGACATATATTTTCATTTCTCTTGGGTGAATAGATATGTGGAAGTGGAATTACTAAATCACATGGTAATCCTACGTTTAACATCTTGTGGAACTGCCAAACTATTTTCCAAAGAACTGCACCATTTGTAGGGCGCCTGAGTGGCTCAGTCGTTAGGTGCCTGCCTTCAGCTCAGGTCGTGATCCCAGGGCCCTGGGATTGAGCCCTGCATCGGGCTCCCTGCTCCGTGGGAGGCCTGCTTCTCCCTCTCCTCTCCCCACTGCTTGTGTTCCTGCTCTTGCTATCTCTCTGTGTGTCAAATAAAATCTTAAAAAAAAAAGAACTGTACCATTTGTATCCCCAGTGTATAAAAGGGCTCCAATTTCTCCACATCCTCAGCAACACTTGTTATTGTCTTTTTTTTTAAAGTTAATATAGCCATTCTAGTGAGTGAAAAATGCTGTCTCATTGTGGTTTTGGTTTTCATTGTCCTAATGACTAATGATGTTGAATATCCATGTGTTTATAAAGCTATTTGTATATATTCTTCAGAAAAATATTTATTCAAATTCTTATCCTTTTTTTAATGGGTAATTCCTCTTTTTAGTATTGAGTTGGGAGAGGCCTTTATATATTCTGAATCCAAATATTTTATAAGATAAATGATTTATGGGTATATTCTCCCAGAGTTTGGGGTGACATTTCACTTTCAGGGTAGTATCTTTTAAAGTAAAAAAAAAAAATGAATTCTGATTAAATCCAGTTTATCATTTTTTTCTTTTATCACTTGTGCTTTTGGTATCCTGTCTAAAAACCTTTGTGTAACCTAAGATCATGAAAATTTACTCCTATGTTTCTTCAAGGAGTTTTATAGTTTAAGCTCTTAGGCCTATTATACATTTTGAACTAATTTTTTGTGTATGGTGTGTCAAGGACCAAATTCATTATTTTTGCATGTGATATCCTATTAGCTAAACACTATTGGCTAAACATCAATCTTAATCAATCCTATTGGCTAACCCCTATTAGTTAAACACAATTTCTTTCCCTTGGAACTTGCTTGGTAATTTTGTCAAAAATCAATTGATCATAAATGTAAAGGCTTATTTCTGGGATCTCAGCTAATCTCCTTTTATCTATATGTTTATCATTATGCCAATACCACACTGACTTGACTACTATAGCTTTGTAGTAAGTTTTGAAATGGGCAAGTGTAGGTCCTTCAAGTTTGATCGTTTACAAGACTGTTTTGTCCCTTGTATTTCCATGTGAATTTTAAGATCAGTTTGTCGCTTTCTGCAAAAGAAAAGAAAAGTAATCTAAGATTTTGATGGAGATTGTGTAGAATCTGTAGACCCATTTGGGGAGTACTGCCATCTAAACAATAGTAAGTCTTCTAATCCATGGACATGGGATGTCTATTTATTTAGGTCTTCTTTCTCATCCTTACACTAATATTTTATAGTTTTCAGTATACAACTCTTTACTTTTTTGTCAAATATATTTCTATTTTATTTTTTGTGCTATTGTGAATGGAATTTTTAAAAAAATTTCATTTTCAGATTATTGTTACTGTTAAAAAATACAATTGTGTTTTAATATTGATTTGTATTCTGTAAACATGATGAACTTGTTTATTAGTTCTAGTAGTTTTTAGTGGATTCCTTAGGGTCTTCTATATATAGGTCATGCCATCTACAAATAAAGACAGATTTACTTTTTCTTGTCTAGTTGCCCTGGCTAGAACCTCCAGTACAATGTTAAAAAAAACAACTGGTGATAGCAAATATCCTTGTCTTATTCCCATCTTAAAGAGAAAGCATTCAACATTTCTCTATTAAATATGATGTTACCTGTAGGTATTCACAGATTCCCTTCATCAGCCTGAAGAGTTCCTTTCTCTTCCAAATTTGTTAAGGTTTTTTGTGTGTTTGTTTGTTTTTTTAAATCACAAATGGGTGTTGGATTTTGTCAAATGCTTTTCCTGCACCTATTGAGTTGATTGTGCTTTTTGTACTTTATTCTACTAACACAATGTTCAAATTGATTTTTTTATGTTAATTCAGCCTTGTATTTTTAGGGGAGTAATCCTTTTCATGCAGTTAGATTCAGTTTGCAAATACTTTGTCCTGGATTATTATATCTATATTCATGAAGAATATTGGTCTCTATGTTCTTTTCTTGTGATATCTTTGGCTTTGCTATCGAGGCAATACTTGTAGAATACACTGGAATTTGTTCCCTCCTCTATTTTCTGTAAGAATTTGTGAAGGATTGGTATTCTTCTTTAAGTAGAGCTGGTAAAATTCACTGGCAGAATTCACCAGTGAAGCTCTCTAGATCTGGGCTTTTCTTTGTGGAAAGTTTTTAAATACTAATCTGATCTCTTTATTTGTTAAGAATCTTTTCAAATTTTCTATTTCTTCTAAGTGATCTAATTTGTTGGCATACAGCTGTTCATAGTTTTTTCCCTTATGATTTTTTAGTCACTTTTCTGTAAGTTCAATAGTGATATTGCCTCTAGTGATATTCCCTCATCAGTCTTGATATAAGTAATTTTGGTCTTCTTTTTCTCAATCAGTATATTTAAGGTTTTGTCATTTGTTATGGGCTGAATTGTGTCCATCCACAATTCATTCATTGAAGCCCTAATTCCTGGTACCTCAGAATGTGACTGAATTTAGAGGTAAGGTCTTTAAAGAGGTGATTAAGTTAAAATGATGCCATTAGAGTGAGCTGGTGAATGACCTAATCCAATCCGACTGGTGTCCTTATAAGAGTAGGAAATTTGAGGGGGTGGAGCAAGATGGTGGAGGAGTAGGAGACCTGGATTTCGTCTGGTCTCAGGAATTCAGCTGAATGGGGATCAAACCATTCTGAACACCTACGAACTCAACAAGAGATCGAAGAAGAGAGTAGCAACAACTCTCTGAACAGAAAAGCGACCACTTACTGGAAGGTAGGACGTGCGGAGAAGTGACTCTGAGGCGATATTCGGGAGGATAGACGGCGGGGGAGGGGGCCTCCGTCGGCCGCTTCTGGCAACTGATAGAGCCGCAGAGCACAAAATTGGAACTTTTGGAAGTCGGCTCCGCTGAGGGACGTCGCTCCAGTGGCTAAGCTGGGGGTGGAACCCTCGCGGGACAGTGTGGTCTCTGGACCCTTGGGGTCACAGAAAGACCGGGAGTGCCTGAGTGCGGCAGAGCTCCCAGGTATCGGAGCGGGGAAGCCGGCTGCAAAGATGGAGCCGAGGCGCAGGCTCTCAGCTCGGGGTTGCCATAAACTGTGATCCGCGACCCAGTCGGGCCACTGCTCCTCCAGCAGGGACCCAACAAGCGGCAGAGCTGGAGAGACTCCCCTTCCTCCCCCGGGAGGAGCGGCGCAGGAGCGCACCGCAGGGATCTGCTGGGTTTGGAGACTCCACACGGGGTCGGGGGCCAGAGATAGAAACACTTGGTCACAGGCCGGGTGAACACGGAGTGCGGCCGGAGACCGGGGAGATGGGAGTGACTGCTTTCCTCTGGGGGTGCACTGAGGAGCGGGGCCCCGAGTTCTCAGCTCCTCCGGGTGGAGATTGGGAGGCTACCATTTTCACTCTTGTCCTCCAAAGCTGTACCGAGAGCTTGCAGGGAACAAAAGCTCCCGAGAGCAAACCCGAGCAGCTTGCTTAGCCCGGACTGACAAGGGCTGGGCAATTCTGCCTCCGGCAAAGACATCTCGGAACCACGGCAACAGGCCCCTCCCCCAGAAGATCAGCACGAACAGCCAGCAAGCCAAGACCAAGTTTACCGATCAAGGAGAATGGGAGAACTCCAGCGCTAGGGGAATACTGCACATAGAATTCATGGCTTTTTTTTTTTTACCATGATTCATTAGTTTTTCAAAGTAATTTTTTAACTGTTTTTTTAATTTTTCTTTTTCCCTTTTTCAACCAACATCTTATCAATTCCTTTCTTAAAAAAACATTTTTTATTTTTCATTTTTAGAGTCATATTTTATCCCTTCATAGTAGTTACCCTTATTTTTGGCATATATATATATAAGGTGTTCTCTCTTTAAAATTTTGAGATACAGTTTCTTCTAACAGATCAAAATATACCCTAAATCACTAGTGTATGGCTTTGTTCTAGTCTCCTGCCTGATCACATTCTCTCCCCTTTTTTTTTCTTTTTTTTTTTTAAATCTTCTTTGTTCTTTTTTCAAACAACATCTTATCTTATCAATTCCTTTTATAAAATATTTTATACTTTTCATCTTTACAGTCATCTTCCATCCCTTCATAGTATCAACCCTTATTTTGTACATATATGTCTTTCTTCCTTTAAAATTTTAGGAGGCACTTTTTTCTAACAGACCAAAATACGCCCTAAATCTAGTGTGTGGCACTGATCTATGCACTAGCCTGATCATATTTGATCATATTCTGGTTTTTTTTTGTATTGTTCTGTTTTTGTTTTTTATCTTTTTCTTTTTTTTCTTTCTTTCCTTTTCTTTTCCCTGGTTTCAGGTCTTTTCTGATTTTTATAGAGTATCTTTGCTGAGGACGTTGTTAAGCGGTTAGCATTTTGTTCTCTCATTCATGTATTCTCCTCTGGACAAAATGACAAGATGAAAAAAATCACCTCAGCAAAAAGAACAAGAGGTAGTACCGTCAGCCAGGGACCTACTCGATACGGACATTAGTACGATGTCAGACCTAGAGTTCAGAATCATGACTTTAAAGATACTAGCTGGGCTTGAAAAAAGCCTGGAAGTTATTAGAGAAACCCTTTCTGGAGAAATAAAGAACTAAAATCTAACCAAGTCGAAATCAAAAAGGCTATTAATGAGGTGCAATCAAAAATGGGGGCACTAACTGCTAGGATAAATGAGGCAGAAGAGAGAATCAGTGAAATAGAAGACCAAATGATGGAAAATAAAGAGGCTGAGAAAAAGAGAGAGAAACAACTACAGGATCACGAGGGCAGAATTCGAGAGATAAGCAATAAGATAAGACGAAACAACATTAGAATAATTGGGATCCCAGAAGAAGAAGAAAGAGAGAGGGGGGCAGAAGGTATATTGGAGCAAATAATAGCAGAGAACTTCCCTAATGTGAGGAAGGAAATGGGCATCAAAATCCAGGAGGCACAGAGAACCCCTCTCAAAATCAATAAAAATAGGTCAACACCCCGACATCTAATAGTAAAACTTATGAGTCTCAGAGACAAAGAGAAAATCTTGAAAGTAGCTCGGGAGAAGAGATATGTAACCTACAATGGTAGAAATATTAGATTGGCAACAGACCTATCCACAGAGACCTGGCAGGCCAGAAAGGACTGGCATGATATCTTCAGAGCACTAAATGAGAAAAATATGCAGCCAAGAATACTATATCCAGCTAGGCTGTCATTGAAAATAGAAGGAGAGATAAAAAGCTTCCAGGACAAACAAAAACTAAAGGAATTTGTAAACACGAAACCAGCCCTACACAAAATATTGAAAGGGGTCCTCTAAGCAAAGAGAGAGCCTAAAAGCAGCATAGATCAGAAAGGAACACAGACAATATACGGTAACAGTCACCTTACAGGCAATACAATGGCACTAAATTCATACCTTTCAATAGTTACCCTGAATGTAAATGGGCTAAATGCCCCAATCAAAAGACACAGGCTATCAGATTGGATTAAAAAACAAGGCCCATCAATATGCTGTCTGCAAGAGACTCATTTTAGACCCAAAGACACCCCCAGATTGAAAGTGAGGGGGTGGAAAACCATTTACCATGCTAATGGACACCAAAAGAAAGCTGGGGTGGCAATCCTTCTATCAGACAAATTAGATTTTAAAACAAAGACTATAATAAGAGATGAAGAAGGACACTATATCCTACTTAAAGGGTCTATCCAACAAGAAGATCTAACAATTGTAAATATCTATGCCCCTAACATGGGAGCAGCCAATTATATAAGGCAATTAATAAGAAAAGCAAAGAAACACATCGACAACAATACAATAATAGTGGGGGACTTTAACACCCCCCCGACTGAAATGGACAGATCATCTAAGCAAAAGATCAACAAGGAAATAAAGACTTTAAAGGACACACTAGACCAAATGGACTTCACAGACATATTCAGAACATTCCATCCCAAAGCAATGGAATACACATTCTTCTCTAGTGCCCATGGAACATTCTCCAGAATTGATCACATCCTAGGTCACAAATCAGGTCTCAACCGGTACCAAAAGATTGGGATTATTCCCAGCATATTTTCAGACCACAATGCTTTGAAACTAGAACTCAATCACAAGAGGAAAGTTGGAAAGAACTCAAACACATGGAGGCTAAAAAGCATCCTACTAAGGAATGAATGGGTCAACCAGGAAATTAAAGAAGAATTTAAAAAATTCATGGAAACCAATGAAAATGAAAACACAACTGTTCAAAATCTTTGGGATACAGCAAAGGTAGTCCTGAGAGGAAAGTATATAGCAATACAAGCCTTTCTCAAGAAACAAGAAAGGTCTCAAGTACACAACCTAACCCTACACCTAAAGGAGCTGGAGAAAGAACAGCAAATAAAGCCTAAATCCAGCAGGAGAAGAGAAATAATAAAGATGAGAGCAGAAATCAATGAAACAGAAACGAAAAGAACAGTAGAACAGATCAACGAAACTAGGAGCTGGTTCTTTGAAAGAATTAACAAGATTGATAAACCCCTGGCCAGACTTATCAAAAAGAAAAATGACCCAAATCAACAAAATCATGGATGAAAGAAGAAAGATCACAACCAACACCAAAGAAACAGAAACAATTATAAGAACATATTATGAGAAAATCTATGCCAGCAAATTAGATAACCTGGAAGAAATGGGTGCATTCCTAGAGATGTATCAACTACCAAAATTGAACCAGGAAGAAAGAGAAAACCTGAACAGACCTATAACCCCTAAGGAAATTGAAGCAGTCATCAAAAATCTCCCAACAAACAAAAGCCCAGGGTCAGATGGCTTCCCAGGGGAATTCTACCAGACATTTAAAGAAGAATTAATACCTATTCTCCTGAAACTGTTCCAAAAAATAGAAATGGAAGGAAAACTTCCAAACTCATTTTATGAGGCCACCATTACCTTGATCCCAAAACCAGACAAAGACCCCATCAAAAAGGAGAATTACAGACCAATATCCTTGATGAACATGGATGCAAAAATTCTCACCAAAATACTAGCCAATAGGATCCAACAGTACATTAAAAGGATTATTCACCACGACCAAGTGGGATTTATCCCTGGGCTGCAAGGCTGGTTCAACATCTGCAAATCAATCAACGTGATACAATACATTAACAAAAGAAAGAACAAGAATCATATGATCCTCTCAATAGATGCAGAAAAAGCATTTGACAAAGTACAGCATCCTTTCTTGATCAAAACTCTTCAGAGTATAGGGGTAGAGGGTACATACCTCAATATCATAAAAGCCATCTATGAAAAACCTACAGCGAATATCATTCTCAATGGGGAAAAGCTGAGAGCTTTCCCCCTAAGGTCAGGAACGCGGCAGGGATGTCCACTATCACAGCTGCTATTCAACATAGTGTTAGAAGTCCTAGCCACAGCAATCAGACAACAAAAAGAAATCAAAGGCATCCAAATCGGATGGAAAGAGGAAGTCAAACTCACTCTTTGCAGATGATATGATACTGTATGTGGAAAACCCAAAAGACTCCACCCCAAAACTGCTAGAACTCATACAGGAATTCAGTCAAGTGGCAGGATATAAAATCAATGCACAGAAATCAGTGGCATTCCTATACACCAACAACAAGACAGAAGAGAGAGAAATCAAGGAGTTGATCCCATTTACAATTGCACCCAAAACCATAAGATACCTAGGAATAAATTTAACCAAAGACACAAAGGATCTGTACTCATAAAACTATAAAATACTCATGAAAGAAATTGAAGAAGACACAAAGAAATGGAAAAATGTTCCATGCTCATGGATTGGAAGAACAAACATTGTGAAGATGTCAATGCTACCTAGAGCAATCTACACATTCAATGCAATCCCCATCAAAATACCATCCACTTTTTTCAAAGAAATGGAACAAATAATCCTAAAATTTGTATGGAACCAGAAGAGACCCCGAATAGCCAGAGGAATATTGAAAAAGAAAAGCAAAGCTGGCGGCGTCACAATTCTGGACTTCCAGCTCTATTACAAAGCTGTCATCATCAAGACAGTATGGTACTGGCACAAAAACAGACACATAGATCAATGGAACAGAATCGAGAGCCCAGAAATGGACCCTCAACTCTATGGTCAACTCATCTTCGACAAAGCAGGAAAGAATGTCCAATGGGAAAAAGACAGTCTCTTCAACAAATGGTGTTGGGAAAATTGGACAGCCACATGCAGAAGAATGAAACTGGACCATTTCCTTACACTACACACAAAAATAGACTCCAAATGGTTGAAAGACCTAAACGTGAGACAGGAGTCCATCAAAATCCTAAAGGAGAACACAGGTAGCAACCTCTTCGACCTCAGCCGCAGCAACTTCTTCCTAGAAACATCGCCAAAGGCAAGGGAAGCAAGGGCAAAAATGAACTATTGGGATTTCATCAAGATAAAAAGCTTTTGCACAGCAAAAGAAACAGTCCACAAAACCAAAAGACAACCGACAGAATGGGAGAAAATATTTGCAGATGACATATCAGATAAAGGGCTAGTATCCAAAATCTTTAAAGAACTTATCAAACTCAACACCCAAAGAACAAATAATCCAATCAAGAAATGGGCAGAAGACATGAACAGACATTTTTCCAAAGAAGACATCCAAATGGCCAACAGACACATGAAAAAGTGCTCAACATCGCTCGGCATCAGGGAAATCCAAATCAAAACCTCAATGAGATACTACCTCACACCAGTCAGAATGGCTAAAATTAACAAGTCAGGAAATGACAGATGTTGGCGGGGATGTGGAGAAAGGGGAACCCTCCTACACTGTTGGTGGGAATGCAAGCTAGTGCAACCCCTCTGGAAAACAGTATGGAGGTTCCTCAGACAGTTGAAAATAGAGCTACCATACGATCCAGCAATTGCACTACTGGGTATTTACCACAAAGAGGCAAATGTAGGGATCCGAAGGGGTACATGCACCCCAGTGTTTATAGCAGCAATGTCCACAATAGCCAAACTGTGGAAAGAGCCAAGATGTCCATCGACAGATGAATGGATAAAGAAGAAGTGGTATATATACACAATGGAATATTATGCAGCCATCAAAATGCATGAGATCTTGCCATTTGCTACGGTGTGGATGGAACTGGAGGGTGTTATGCTGAGTGAAATAAGTCAATCAGAGAAAGACATGTATCATATGACTTCACTGATATGAGGAATTCTTAATCTCAGGAAACAAACTGAGGGTTGCTGGAGTGGTGGGGGGTGGGAGGGATGGGGTGGCTGGGTGATAGACATTGGGGAGGGTATGTGCCATGGTGAGTGCTGTGAATTGTGCAAGACTGTTGAATCACAGATCTGTACTTGTGAAACAAATAATGCAACATATGTTTTTAAAAAAAGAAAAAAGAAGAAGATAGCAGGAGGAGAAGTATGAAGGGGAGTAAGTTGGAGGGGGAGACGAACCATGAGAGACGATGGACTCTGAAAAACAAACTGAGGGTTCTAGAGGGGAGGAGGGTGGTGGGATGGGTTAGCCTGGTGATGGGTATTAAAGAGGGCACATTCTGCATGGAGCACTGGGTGTTATGCACAATGAATCATGGGACACTACATGAAAAACTAATGATGTAATGTATGGTGATTAACATAATAATAAAAAATTAAAAAAAGAGTAGGAAATTTGGACACAAAAAGAGACACCAAATAAATACACGTACACAGAGGAAAGACCATGTGAGGACATAGTAAGAAGGAGGCCATCTGAAAGCCAAAGAGAGAAGTCTCAATGAAAACCAAACCTGTCAACACCTTGATCTTTGACTTCTAGCCTTCAGAACTGTGACATAATAAATTTCTGTGGAAACTAAAATACTATTTTTAAAAATCTTTTCAAAGAACCAACTATTGGTCTTGTTGATTCTCTATGCTATTTTCCTGTTTTCTATTTATTTCCACTCTAAACTTGATTATTTCTTTCCTTCTGCTTTCTTTGCATTTACTTTGCTCTTAATTTCCTAATTTCTAAAGGTAGAAGGTTAAGTTACTGATTTTTAGCTTTTTCTTCTTTTTAATATAGGTATTTATAGCTCTAAATTTCCATCTAAGTATGGTTTTGGCCACATCCTGTATGTTTTGATATGCTATTTTCATTTTTACTCATCTCAATGTCTTTTCTAATTTCTTCTGTGATTTATTCTATGACCTTTTGGTTATATAAAAGTGTGTTGTTTAATTTACACATATCTTTTAATTTCCCAAATTTCCATCTGTTGTTGATTTCTAAATTGTGGTCTGTGAATGTACTTTGTATGATTTCTATTAAGTGTTTTTGAGACTTTTAAGTGTTTTATGGCCTAGCATATGATCTACATTCTGGAAATGTTCCATATGCTCTTGAGAAGAATGTATGTTCTGCTCTTGGGTGGAGTGGCCTGCAAATGTCTGTTAGGTCTAGTTGGTTTGTATAGTTATTCAAGTCCTGTATTTCCTTGTTGATTTCTAGGTATTTTATCCATTATTGAAAGTGAGATTTGGAAGTCCCCAACTATTTTTGTTGAATTGTCTATTTCTCTCTTCAATTCTGTTTTTGCTTCATGTATTTTTGGGCCCTGTCATTAAGTGCGTTTGTCTTTTATACTTGTTATATCTTCCTGATGAATTGACCCTTTTATCATTATAAAATATCTTTCTATCTGTAGTAACATTTTGTCTTAATATACTTTGTCTGATATTTAGTATAGCAACTCCTGCTGTCTTTATTTTTACTCCTATCTTCTGATTGCAGTTTACATGATTTATATTTTTTTCATTTTACTCACAATCTATTTGGATTTTGAATTTGGACAGCATACAGTTAGATTTTTTTTTCCTCAGGGTAGTCTTTTTATTTATTTATTTATTTATTTTTATTATGTTATGTTAATCACCATTCATCATTAGTTTTTGATGTAGTGTTCCATGATTCATTGTTTGCGTATAACACCCAGTGCTCCATGCAGTACATGCCCTCTTTAATACCTATCACCAGGCTAACCCATCCCCCACCCCCCTCCCCTCTAGAACCCTCAGTTTGTTTCTCAGAGTCTGTAGTCTCTCATGGTTCGTCTCCCCCTCTGATTTCCCCCCTTCATTCTTCCCTTCCTGCTATCTTCTTCTTCTTCTTCTTCTTTTTTTTTTTTTAACATATAATGTATTATTTGTTTCAGTGGCTGGGTGATAGACATTGGGGAGGGTATGTGCTATGGTGAGCGCTGTGAATTGAGTATACAGGTAAAGTTTTTTTTCTTTTTATCCAGTCTGTGAACCTCTGCTTTTTCATTGGATTTAGTTCATTCACATTTAACATTATTATGAATATAGTTGAATTAACATCTGCCATTTTGCTATTTGTTTTCCATATGTCACATGTCTATTTCTCTGTTTTTTCCTTACTGTCTTGTCTTGTGTTAAATGGATATTTTAAGATTTTTGTTTATTTGAGAGATAGAGTGCGTGTGCACTCGAATGAGAATGGGGGGAGGGGCAGAGGGAGAGAATCCTCAAGCAGACTCCCTGCTGAGCACAGAGAACAACACAGGACTCCATCTCAGGACCCTGTGATCATGACCTGAGCCGAAATCAGGAGTCAGATATGCTCAACTGACTGAGCCACCCAGGCACCCCAGGAATATTATTTTATAGTTACTATATAATTACCTTTATCAGCACTGTTTTTTTCATGTAAATTTGAATTGCTGTATGGTATCCTTTCCTTTCTGCCTGAAGAAGTTCCTTTAATATTTCTTGTGAGGCATGTCTGTTAGCAATGACTTATCTTCATCTTTGTTTATCACAGAATGTCAAATAAAATTTTGTCTACATTTTTTAAAGAAAGTTTTGTTGGATATAGGATTCTTGTTTGATTTTTTTTCCCCCTTAAGCATTTTGAACGTCATCCCTCTACCTTCTGGTCTCCATTTTTTCTGATGAGAAGCCAGCTATTGATCTTATTGGGGTTCACTTATATGTAGTGAGTCATTTTTTCTCTTGCTGCTCCTATTTTCCCTTTGGCTTTCGACATTTTAACTGATATGCCTACATGTATCTCTTGGAGGTTTTTGCAGGCATAGATTAAGGTTTTTTATCATGTTTTGGAAGTTCTCACCCATTATATCTTTTTTCCCTGCTCCACTGACTCTCTCCGTCTGGTACTTTCATCATGTATATGTTGGTGCGCTTAATAATGTCCATCCCATAGGTTTGGGGGGCTCTGTTCATTTTCTTCATTTTTTTCTTCTATTCTTCCAAGTGTATAATCTCTAATTACTTATCAGTCACTGACTCTTTCTTTTTCCAACTTAATTCTGGTGCTGAGCCCTTCTAGAGAATTTTTCATAAGTTATTGTACTTTTCAACTCCAGAATTTTCATTTCATTGTTTCTTAAATATAATTCCTATCCCTTTACTGATATTCTCTCTTTGATGACTCACTGTTACATCTTCCTTTCATCATTTTTTTAAACTGGCTCCTCTAGTTCTTTGAAAATATTTATAATAGCTATTTTGAAGTGTTTGTGTTTGTCTGCTAAATGTATCACGTGCCCCCCCACCTCAAAAGTAGTCTCTATTGCCTGTTTTTTTTTTTCCTATACAATGGTCATGTTATTTCTTTGCATCTGTTGTAATTTTTTGTTGAAAACTGGACATTTTAGATAATACTTTGTAGCAGCTCTAGGCTCTGATTAGTTCCACCACCACTACAGACCTTGTTGTCTGGTGGCTTGCCTGAATTAAGTTTCCAAAGACCAATTCCTCTGCATTGTACCCCTGATGCTACTACTTAGTTTTTCTGCTAACTACCTCAGCATGGCTCCTAGGTCAGCATAACTTAATAATATTCAGCTAGTGATTGGTCAGAGGTTATGCTTATGCCCCTTGAGTTGGTAAGGCCTCAAAACTTGATGCTGGATCTCTGTGTGACTTGGGAAATGCTTTGAAGTCAGCTCTATGTTCAAGCGGTGACTAGTAGCTCTCAAATGCCCACTCTGGTTGCTTTTGAGTGAATGCAGTGTAGTATATGTTCACAGCCTTCCTGGTCTCCAGGTCTAAGTATGATCTTAACAGGGCTCTTTTTACCAGTCTCTCTCCCTCTGGTTCTGTTAAGCTTCTGGCTGGTCTGCCATTTCATTTGTTGCTCCCAGTTTCGTGGAGCTATTAGCCTTCTACAAGTTGCTCAACATCAAGATCTCTACTGTTTTTGAGAACACCTTCAGGAATGAGTTCCTCTGTGCTCTGTTCCAAATAAGGTTAGCTCCCTCATCAAAGATGCTTAGCTGCCCATCCTCCCATCTTGCCTAACCTCCTAAGCAGAATCTCTATACTATTTCACTGGAATGAGGCTGTGGTGGTGGCCTGATTCTCCCTGCATGACACCTTCACTCTATAAGCAAGAGCAGGAAGGTGGGAATGGTAGCCCCCACATCTTCTTGGTAGGTCTCTCCTGGGATGTAACCTCTACCCTACAAGCAGGACCTGGGGGAGGCTGGTAGCCTGTGGTCTTCTAAGCTTGCTGCTTCTGGCGTGGAACCTCTTACCTAACACATGGAACTGGAAGGGAACCCCAGTCTTCTTGTCCATGCCAGTCTAAAATAGAGTTTCTCAAACATGAAGCTGAGAGTGTGGGAAGAGAGATGCTGATAGACTGTTCCCTCCCCACACCCCCTGGGGTGAAACCACAGCACTATAACTGGGAGCTAGAGGTAAAGGGAGCTCCATGTTCTTAGCTATACCTGCCCAGAGTAAAGCATCCATAGCAGGGGGCTGGACAGAAGTGACCGCTAGACTCCCACTGTTCTGACTGAGACTTAGTAGATTTCTTTGAATAAATGTTTTACAATATATTGAATTCCCCTAGGTCAATTTCCAGAGACTTTAACTGGTTGTTTTTGGTAATTATCACCAGTTAAGTAGTTATTTCACTGGGAAGAGGGTCTGTCAAGCTCCTCACACAGCCTCTCTGGAAGTCCAGCTCTCAAACCTTTAATTTTTAAAAGCCTCTGATTAAACTTTTCTTGGCCTCTGGGAAACAATCCATTTTAATATTTGCAGATGGCTTGGGTCCACTTACCAATGGTTTAATTTCTACACTGTAGTCTTCATGCCCACAACAGGAAATAAAATATTTCACAAATTCACTAAGTATATGTTCATGTGAACAGCCACATTCAAATTAATTTTGTGTCTCATGCATACTGGCCCCCAATTTTTCCAGGAGGTGGGGATGAGCTGTTTTCCCATGACTGAATCTTCTTGATACCTGGACTTTATTCCTTCAAGCACTAGAATCATTTTAGCCATCTTGATGTATTCACACTAAAATGTCTCCTAAATAACTTAGGCAAAAGGCAGAGACTACTAGAAACTACTCCTTGAAACAGAATGAAGAATTACAGAAAAAGAACTAGCTGTAATATATGAAAGATATCACAAACCCTGTCAATTATAGAGAGGCATCAGACATATTGGTAGACACTATAAAGGGTAGGCTTGATACTGCCAAGGAGCCCAAATATCAAAAATGGTACACACACATTGACCTCACCAACATTTCAGAGAACAGTCTGGCAAACAGATAACAACCTTCCAAATGAAATGGACTGGCCTAGAAAACCACTCCGATAATGGCACTGCCATATTCCTAAACCTTCTCCATACCAAAACAAATGAAAAATCAATGCCTCCTCTTGACATTTAAGACCCACCCAAAACTGGCCCCACCCTTCCTTTCCTGTCTCAATATCTACTATTCCCTAACTTTTAACTTTCTCCAAAGACATCCATTTCCTTTTTGTACTACCTCCTTCTGGTATGTTTCCTTTAGCAGCACCCAGTCTTGCTAGTCTGAGAGCTCCTCGAGGTCAGCATCAGGTCTTGTTAATCTTTATCCCTAGCACACAGGACGAGGCAGAATAGATATTCAGTAGTTTTTTTTTTTTTTTTTAATGAATGAAATCCTGCTATCTGAGCCCTTTTAAATGTCACCCCTGTCTTGAGGCCTTTCCTTATCTTAGGTTTCTCACTCCTTTAAATTCTCGCAGCTTCTTGCCCTTTTTTAAAAAAGATTTTATTGATTTATATATTTGACAGCAAGAGTGTGTGCGCAAGCGGGGGAAGGGGCTAAGCAGAGGGGAAAAGAGAGGGAGAGAGAGAATCTTAAGCAGACTCCATGCTGAGTGCAGAGCCCGACGCAGGGCTCGATCTCACAACCCTGAGATCATGACCTGAGCCAAAATCAGGGGTCAGGCACTTAACCAACTGAGCCACCCAAGCGCCCGCCTGCTTCTTGCTTTTAAGCTCTGTAACAATACCTATCATAGTTTTTTTTGTACTGTGTTAGAATTATTTAAATATCTACCTTATTACTACCACTGCCACCCTTCCCATCTTCAGGGAAAGAGGGAAAGCAAGAAACAGACACAGGATCACACACTTGGAGAGCATGGGCTTTGCCTCATTTTTAAAAAAAAAAAAACTCTCTTGTGGTACTTAGCACAATGTTTAGCACATAGAAGGAGTTCAAGAAATATTTTGCCAAATTGAATTGCTAAAACATTTGGATATCAGTGTGGAGACTGTACTTTAGATCCATACCTCATACCATACACTTCAATAAATTCCAGATGGGTCCAAGGATTAAACACAAAAAAGAAAAAAACACCCTGGGGGAGTGGGGAGGACAGAATCACATATTTGTCCCAGCTGTGGAGGAGTGGTAAATTTCTGAATATTGAAAAATGAAAGAAACATCACAGACAGGATAGATGGATCTGAATACATAAATGTGAAAAAGAACACTTTTGCATAGTGAAATATAATAAAGCACACATAAAAATGAACGCAATAAAATTGGAAAAATATGTGACAAATAGAGATGACAAATCTGGACTATCCAAAGTATCAGGGATGGATAAAAATATAAAAGGTCAATGGATTTTACTTGGTAAGTGCTCAAAGTGAAGAAGTAAATGGACAGCGAATTATGACATTAAGAAATGTAAAACCTCATCAAATAAAAATTAAAACAAATGGATAGTATACTTACATTCCTATTAAACTAACAAAATATTAGAAATGACAACATCTAGTGCTGCAGGACTGTGAGAAAATAGACATACTTACACAGTTTAATCTTTTGGGAGTACAATCTGGCAACATGTAACAAGAGCTCTAAAACAGCTCCAATCTTTTGACCTGGTTATCATACTTTTGGTAAAATACCAGAAAGCAATAACCCGAAACAGAATAAAGGCAATCTGTATAGAAACCATTCACCACATCACTTTTTATAAGAGTGAAAATTTTTAAATAACTTCAATCCCCAATAATAATAGGACGGCTAAGCCAAATCTGGTGTATCGATACTACAGAAGACCACAATCTTTTATTTTTGTGTGGAAGGCTATCTACTTATTCCATACTGCCAGGTCTTTCTTTTTGTGGTCTCTATATCTCAGGTGTCTAGTATACAACTGTCACTGTGCCTATTTCTAGGGTAAACTACCTCCTTGAAACCCATGCACCTGACCACCCCCAATTCTAATGTACTGCTTATATTCTGCTATAACTGAAGGAATACAGGTTTCCCGTTATCTGAAAGTACACCGTTCCTTTGACACCTTCCATAAGCCAAAATGGTGTAAAGAAAAGAAGCACTTATTATTAATTTACAGTTGACCCTTGAACAACATGCGTTTGAACTGCATGGGTCCACTTATATGCAGATTTTTTTCAATAAATATAGCACAGTATTGTAAATATATTTTCTCCTATGATTTTAAAATTTCCTTTCCTCTAGCTTACTTTATTGTAAGAATACAGCACAGAATACTTGTAACATACAAAATATGTGATGACTGTTTATGTTACCAGTTAGGCTTCCACTCAACAGTAGGCTGTTAAGAAGTCTTCAGGGAGTCAAACTTACACACGTATTTTTGACTGCATGGGGATTGGTGCCCCAACCCCCACATTGTTCAAGGGACAGCTGTATATGTAAAAATGTTTTCATGCTCCTAGACCCAAAATACAAACTCTCTTAGGCTTTTCTTTCTTTTTTTTTTTTTAAAGATTTTATTTATTTATTTGATAGAGACAGTGAGAGAGGGAACACAAGCGGGGGTGGGAGAGGGAGAAGCAGGCTTCCTGCGGAGCAGGGAGCCCAAGGCAGGGCTCGATCCCAGGACCCTGGGATCACGACCTGAGCCGAAGGCAGAGGCTTAATGACGGAGCCACCCACGGGGCTCAATCCCAGAACCCTGGGATCATGACCTGAGCCGAGGGCAGACGCTTAACCAACTGAGCCACCCATGCTAATGGATGCACAAAACAAGTCGAGATAAAGTACAGATGGTCACAGACCCAGTTCAACACTGTGCAGCTGATGCTGAGATGCTGAGTGTAGTTCCTGGGAGGAGCTTGCTTGGGCCACTCTTGCTGCCTCTGTAGTAACTTGCTGCAAAACAAACACTGAACACTATATTCACTTTTCACCTTTTTTTGTAAAAGCAAACATCCTCTTCGGATTTCTTTTGATTAGTGAAAATAGGTACTAATATAGGTCGTTCATAAAAGCATGGCGGCACAGTGTGAACTTTTGAAAAGTGGGGGAATACTTAAAACAAGCTCCCATTAAATTAAGGACAGTGGATCTCTTTAAAGTCAAGCCCGGAGGGCCTCTTCATGGGCTTTGTGGCAGCTGTTTCAAAATCTTAAAGCCTTATTTTTTAAACTTATTCCTGGGATCCAGGATATGTTCTGAGCTTCCAGATAAGTGAGGCACTCCTGAAAATGGTTTTGCCTTAATTATAGGCCCTTAGTAAAACTGCATTTCATGAACACTTTTTTTGAACAAAACTCTTCTAGCTCATACTAGAAATAATTTCATATGAAAACACCTCTCATCAGCAAAGATAGCCTTAAACTCTATAGATTCTAAGTCTTCACCTGTCAGAATGGCTAAGATCGAAAACACAAGAAACAACAAGGGTTGGAGAGAATGTGGAGAAAAAAAGAACTGTCATGCACTGTTGGTGGGAATGCAGACTGGTGCAGCCACTGTGGAAAAGAGTATGGAGGTTCCTCAAAAGGTTAAAAATAGAACCGCCCTATGATCCAGTAATTGCACTACTGGGTATTTACACATAGAATACAAAAACACTAAATCAAAGGGATACATGCACCCCTGTATTTACTGCAGCATTATTTACAATAGTCAATGTATGGAAGCAGCCCCTGTGCCCACTGATAGATGGATGGATAAAGAAGGTGTGGTATAGATATGCAATGGAATATCATTCATCCATAAAAAGAAGAAATCTTGTCATTTGCATTGATATGGATGGAGCTAGAGTATAATGCTAAGCAAAATAAGTTAGTCAGAGAAAGACAAATACCATATGATTTTACTCATATATGGAACTTAAGAAACAAAACAAATGAGGAAAGGGGAAAAAAGAGAAAGACAAACCAAGAAACAGGCTCTTCACAGAGAACAAACTGCTGGTTATCAGGGGGGGTGGGGGAAGGGGGATGGGTGAAGTAGGGGATGGGGATTAAGGAGGGCACTGGTCATGATGAGCACTGGGTGATGTATGGAAGTGTTGAATCACTCTATGGTACACCTGAAACTAATATAACACTATGTTAACTATACTGAAATTAAAATAAAATAAAGTGAGTCTTAAGACTATATATGGTCATGTTATGATTAAAGAGAAACTTGGGCACAAGTAATAGCAAATTCATTCATTAGAGTCATGCTTATATGCCCATTATCAGCTAAAATACATTTATTTGAAGTTAGGTTTCTTTGGTTTATTACAGCTTACTACTACTTTGAAATAATAGAGATGAATTTCACAAATATGTAAAACACAGCCTTTTATTTCTCATCAAGCACCCAATCTCAAATACTCCTCATCAAGGACCCAATCTCAAACTTATTTTTTTAAAATGTCACTACTCTGTAAGTTACAGGTTTTACTTAAAGTCATACGTGATTAGCCTTCAAATCTGAAACCAAGGTATGGCCCAAATACAGACCCTAACATGAACATATTAGAGTCTTTTTGTGAAAGACCCGGATGCCAGCTTTATCAAAGAAGTCAGTAGACACATTAAAAGCAATTCAAAATAAACAGAAAGAAGAACATTCTGGAGTGGGAAAAGGGATTGTTGGAAATGTTAAAAGAGAATGACATCTTCCTTTTGAGCAGCACAACCAACAAAACAAGACACTTAAAAGAAATTCAAGATATGAAAACATGGCCGTGATGACAAGAAGACCAAAAAAAAGTGAAGTAGTTCCCACCTTGGGTCTGTTCCCTGGATGGGACTAGGGATGTTAATTCTGCTTGTATAATGTTGGAAACAATAATTCTAATAGTTCTGAAAGGAATCCCTGAATGGGAGCCATTCTTTGATCTTGGTCATTCTGCAAATTGTTTTATTTCTGTAAAAACAGTGTTAGTGAATCTGTAGTTTTTTTCTCTACCTAGGAACATGAACTGCTTAGTACTTTAGTCAGCTACAAATACTGTGTACACTCTTAATTCAGCTTTAATGGGGTCCAAAGAGTTCCATATGTTGAGCATCTGAAATAAAAAATGTAATTCAGGTTGATGGGCAGGAAAGGAAGGAAGAGCTCAAAGAACCGCAATCTCGAAGCCCACTTTCAGAATCCAAATTTACTGATGTCTAACACCAAACTCTGATACACATTTAGGTGACTTAGGTTGGCCAGTTGAGAGATTTCTTGTTACCAAAGTTTGGTTTCTTGAACTCTTAGGACGCTGGAAGAGAATATGTGGACAACAATCATACTGGTAGTAGGCCAGGAGGGTGAGACCTGCAAGAGATATTGGCTGAGCCATTTCCTGAGTGCATCAGAAGGGAATGATTTCAATTATTGTCACACGATGAGCCGAATGCTCTGTCTTACCCAGGCCTCACTATGCTCCCCCTTCCTAAACAAAGAGGAAGGAAGGAAAGAAGAGAGGGAAAGGAGGGTGGGAGAGGGAGGAACATTACAATTAAATCAAAGCAAGGATTAACAACTGTAAGAAATAAAGGTTACTTTTGCATAAAACAAAAATATAAAAGGTCAGTGTTCAGGAAATGTTAACACACTAGCTCAGTTACTCTCAGTTCATAGGCCTGAGTCATTAGGCTGAAGCAGGCCCAGGGAATAGTACCATAGCTTTGTCGCTTGCACTTTTATGAGGCATATCTGTGCTGGTGGCAGCTAGCAGACTGGCAGGGCTACAAACTGGCATGCCCTCAGGTCATAAACTAATTACGGCACAATTATTCACTTGTTCTAGCCATTCTGCCAATTACTTCATGAGTGCGGAGGGCGGGACCCTTGTCTATGGCCAGCTCTGGAAACAAGACCTCCCAGGCTTAAGCCTTCCTTCCTAGGGAGTTATGTGGGACTCCGTAGGGCCATCGACAGTCTCACTAAGCCTAGTAGTCTATCCTTCTGCCTTAATAATCCATTCACTGTTATTAGGCATCTGTGTTGTACAAGACCCAGAGAGGAAATGCAAAAATATGAAAGAATGTACCTTCAAAGGGCTTAGAGTCTAGAGAGGGTGGGGAACATAAGAACCATTCAAACCCTTCGCCTGTCTTAAGCCTACCTGCCCATTTCAAACTGCACATTTTCCTGAACAGAAGAGGTCTTTTGAATCCAGACCCTACACTAGTCATCTGAGTCCACTTCACATGCTCTAGGAAAAAAAAAAGGAAGACATTGTCTTCCAGAATTAGTGTAATCTTCCATCTTTTCCCCAACAATGGGGAGTAAGCTTCCCTGTTTTCTAGACCCACAATTCAATTAAGGGCGCACCAAAGTCGGCTCGTCTAAAGAAAGCCAATCACTCCCTTCCAGCGCAATACCTCTCTTGCCAAGCATGCATACCCATAAAATGCATGTGAACACATGAAAAGGTACCGTACACAGGTCTGCTTACTGAGTCCAGACAGAAAGTAAACAGATTAGGGAGGGGTGGTGAAAGTTCACAGTTCAGGGAGCTGGAGACCTGGGGAGAAAGGAAGAGGATCGAGTCCAAAATGCCCAGAGGGTCGGCTTTTTCAAAATGGCAGCATCCACATAGCCAGCAGTGACAACCGATTAGCTGGGATTGGAGAGAATGGACTTGCAAAGAGAACTCGGGAAACAGTTTGAGGATCAATAGGCCCCATCAGTATGCCAGTGATTTAATAGCACTATAGTCAAGGCCCCAGAATAAATCATTTCCATGCTCATTACTGCTCATGGCAAACATCACCCAAATCAGACTTAGACATACAAAGAACCCAAGTGCTCTGAAAGGCATCCCTGAAAACATTCCTGCAAGGACCACCCTTTATAAGGTGGGGCCCGGCCAAGCAAATAGGCATCCGCTCCCCTCCATGGTCACATACTCTCCTGCTGCCTTCCACCCCTGTACAGGCCCCCACAGTCTGTATGCATTCCCACACCTGGCCCCACCTTCTAGCAGGGGCCAAGAGCATCATTCCTGGATGAGTGCCTAGCCTTTGAAGTCAGAGAGAATTCAGGCTGTTGGATGAGGAGATCCAGATTCAAGACTTCTCAACACACACTTCCCCCTACTCAACAATGCTTATAATAAAGTTACACTCAAGAGGTACTCTGGCTGCTAGAAAAACAGGATGCCAGAGGAGTATGTGGGTAAGTTAGGCTCTCTAGGCTGGCCTGAGCTCTGTGGAATGTCAGGCTTGCTGAAAAGTTGAAGGTGTGACCAAGGTACCCTTAGGCTGGGCACTGACCTACCAGTTTTGCCACTGGAAAGGATTTCTCCTCAACACCTGGCCCCCAACCACCACACATACACACAGAGTAGCTAGGCCCTTGGGCTTGGTTCTCAAGAGTCTAGCAGAGCAACTCAGGGCAAAAGCAGCTTGGGAGAACTGAAGCTTCTCTAATCAAGTGCTTTCCTAGAATTTGAGGCTGGCAGAGAATAAATCTTAACATTTGGCTGGAAACAGCCATATTTAAAAGCAATGGTTTCACTTCAAGATGACAAGAGCCTTTCTTCATCTTGCCAGTTTGGGGAGGGAGTAGAGACAAAGATCCTTTAGAATAGACAGCAGCTACCCACTTAGGGGTGCGTGTCGATACAGGTATATTTCATGTTCATGTAGGTATAGTTCATGGGGGGGAAAATCAAGCCTTCTCCCCTCTCCTAGTCCTTAAGGTCATCAGTCTGCCACGCTTCTAACAGTAACAACCACAATGCAATTAACTCATACTTACACAGCCCTCGACAGTTGCAAAGCTTCTTCCCATTCAGTAAAGATTGAATCCAGTGTGTGCTGTAGTTAATGAATGGGATGATTTTAAAGTGTATTCCCTCAGGGTACCTGGGAGGCTCAGTTAAGCGAATGACTCTTGGTTTCAGTTCAGATCGTGATCTCTGGGTCACGAGATCAAGCCCTGTGTCAGGCTCTGTGCTTACTGCAGAGTCCTCATGGGACTCTCTCTCCCTCTCACTCTTCCCCTCCCTCCTGCTCTCTTTCTCTCTCAAATAAATAAATCTTTTAAAAAAATTTTAAAATAAAGTGTATTCCCTTTGACCTAGCAATTCTTTCTTTTATAAATAGCTCTTAAGAAAATTAGACAAGTGTGTGAGGATGTATGTATATAAATGGCTGCTGTAGCACTATTTATAATAGCAAATTATTAGAAGCAAATTAATATGGTACTAGCTAAAATATTTATAGTATTCATATAGTCATAAAGTGTGATACTATGAAGACATTAAAAATAGTTATGTAGATCTGAAAAGATTTCTGCCATGTATTGTTAGGTATAAAAAAGTGGACTATGAAACAATATAGATCACACGACCTCATTTTTAATTTTTTTAAATTTATTTTTGTGAGAGTGAGTGAGCACGAATGGGGGGAGGGGCAGAAGGAGAAGCAGATCCCTGCTGAGCAGGGAGCTGGATGCGGGACTTGATCCCAGGACCCTGGGATCATGACCTGAGCCAAAGGCAGACACTTAACAGAGTGAACCACCCAGGCGCCCCCATACGACCTCATTTTTAATATGTGTGTATAAACATAGGAAAATAAAGTGTGAGATATGCATACACCTAATTATTAATGCTGGTTATCTCTAGGCAGTAGACATGCAGGAAATTATCATTTTCTTCTCTAAACATTTAGGTATTGTCTAAGTTGATATTAAAACAACAAACAGTATTGCTTTTGATGACATGGAAAGCAATAAAACTATATTCATTTTGAAAAGGAGAGGAGATACAGTATGGAACAACAGCAACTAACATTTATTGAGCAATTATTATATACCATGGCTTTAAGCACACTTATCATATTTTAGCCCTCATAACACCACCAAGAGGTATTTAATATTGTCCCCCATCTTACAGATGAGGAGAGGTGACTGAGGCTCAGAGAGTTTAAGGGACTTCCCAAAGACACATAGCTAGAAGTGACAAAACTAGGATTTGAACTAAGGTTTCTCTTGATTCTAAATCTCATGCTCTTATTTGCTGCCCTATCACCTTCTTTCTCAAGGGCCATTCTCCCTTGAAGTGCTCAGTGTACTAAAGCCAGTTTTTATACTTTTGAGTACTTATGCCAGAGAGACCCCATTAAGAGTTTCCAGCTCAGAGCAAAGTTTCAAGGGAGATGCAGAACCATCAAAGCCTAATGCCAAAAACCCAGGGCAAACAGTGACAGACCAAACTGAAGCCTGGTCCCTAAAATTTCACAAAGGAGAAGAGTCCTTGTTTGATTCAAGCCCTTGCTGCCTCCATCCATATGTTCCTTCACTGAGTACCTATCGTTTGCCAGGAAGTGTTGGGGTACAATGATGAATAAGGCAGACTCCCTGCCTTCAGAATTACTTGAGAACAAATTCCAGGTTGAAATGCGACCAGTGGCCAAGGGGCCACAGCAGGAAACTTGGAAACAGGAAGCAGGTGGCCAAAATCCTTCTTTACTACACTTTAAAAGAATAGTATGTATATGGATTCAATTACCCAAAACCAGCAAGTGTTATTGGGCAATGACTATATACCAGGCCCTGTGTTAGGTGTTGTCACATATCTTATTAGCAGTACTATTATTACTACTAGAAAAATAGCAGCTAACATTTTATTAAGTCCCTACTGGTAAGTGGCAGGAACTGGGCTAAGTGCTTCACTTACAATATAAATTTTCACAGCCACGATTCTATTAACTTGGATTAAGGCAGAAGTTTATATGAAAACAAAATGGAACAAATCCAACAAACAAAGCTTCTAGAATTCTCCACAGATCCTTTATTCATCAATAGAAATTTGATTTCTAGAGTGGTTTGAATACCCAGACAACTGGGCAAACACTTTCCATTTGTTCCTTTCTTATTTTTAATTTTGGCTGGACACAGCACACATTTATCATCTCTCAGTTTCTGTGGGTCAAGAATCCAGACATGGCTTAGCTGGGCTGTTTGCAAGGCTGTAATCAAGGTGTCGGTCAGGGCTGGAGTCTCATCTCACGCTCAACTGGAGAAGGATCTGCTTCCAAGCTCACATGACTGTTGACATTTTTACTTACTCATGTTAAGAAACCAACATCTGACTTGGGGACAAGTAAAAGGAGCTTTTGTTAGCAGCCAAAGTCTCTTCAAGGTGTGAGAAATGAGAGGAGTGCCCTAGTCCAGGCTAGGAGAGGCAGTGGGCAATGAGGTATTGCAAAAGCCAGGCAGAAATTCCAGTCAGAAAGCAAAGGCACAATAAAATAATTTGCACTTAACCATGGACCAAATACAATCACATTGGCATTATTATTGAAGTCTTCTTACAACAATCCTGAGACCTAAATATGATTGCCATTTAACGAAGGAAGGAACAGAGACTCGGAGTTGTTTCACAAAAATTGCTCTGGGGGCATCTGGCTAGGAAAGAAAACTTCCAGGCTTGGAACCCAGATGTCCGTGGCTCCACAACTTGTAGTCTTTTGACTCAAACTTCTGCTAAACAGCGCCAGCCCTGCACAGCTAAGGAACCAAGCCCCCAAGATCAGGGATGGGAGGAAGGAGAGGCAGCGGCAACTTTCCCTTGGCAGCCTAGTACCAGAGAAAAGCTCCTTTCCTGAAGTAGGGGCCAATCAAAATTGAATTTCTAGGCTTCTTTAAAGCCCTACCTATTCCGTTGTTTCTAACTACAACTATAAATAACATATGTGTGTCTGTGTACGTAACCATGTGTGTAACACACGTTCATATTTAGAAACAACAGAAGAGGGTAGGGGTATGGCAAAATATATATGCACACATACACATTTAATTACATATGTATATTTTCATGTTTTAATATTCAATAATAGTAATAATAATAATAGGTAGTACTTATTACCTAGTAATAAGCATTACTGTGTGCCAGGCACAGGATTAAGCACTTAGTGGCTTAGATAATTTCTTCACATCAGAAAATCTACATATAAATATTGTCATTAATTCACAGGTGAAAAATTAGCCTAAAAGAGGTTTGGTAACTTGCCCAAGGTCACACAAGAAATAAAGGACAGAATTTCAGTTCATCTCTGCCTCTGGATCTATACTACATTGCCTTTCTACCTCTTCTCCATAGATACCATAGAAAATATAGATTGGCAAAAAGAGGGGGAAAATAATCACTCAAAAAAAATCAGTAACATATCTTTTTTCTCTACAGACTTTCAAGCTACATAAGCTGGTGTTTCGATTTGCTCTGTTCCTTAATTATCCCACATGTGTCTGGCCTGTCTCCCCCAAAGAGCTGACAAGGTCCTTGCAGGCAGGAAGTGGGCCTTCTATTTTGTTCTCCCCACCGTCTCACTCCAACTTCCGCCCAGAGCCCAATGGATAGTCATAACTGTTGCTGATGAACCAGCATGAGGAGACCCAAGATCAAGGATGATAACAGAATGCTGCAGAATTTTCCAAAACATGACTTCCTGAACTTGGGGGCCCAGCAAGAGTTCACTATGTAATCTAAGACAATTAGAGATACTTGGGTAACATCCTCAAACCCCAGACCAACCCCATCTTTTATCAAGCATTCAATCAACAAGTTGTAAATTTGTAAGCAGATTTCTAAGAGTTGATACATCTTTAGGTAAATTATCAGATGCCTGGACAAAGATGTATGTACAAAGATGCTCTCTACAATGTTATTTACAATAGCAAAAACCTGAAAACTTAAATGGCCAATTACATGGAAGTAGTAAATTAAATTGTCATGCATCCATATGGGGGCTATTATTTTACAGTAGTTTAAAATGAACTTTTCAAAACATTTCTAATGACAACGACAAGGAAATATATTAAGTGGAAGAATCTGAGGGAAGGATACAGACAATATAGCCATGTAGTAGGATTTCAAATATATATCACTTGTATAATCAAAATATATTACTCCGTTAATGAGGAAAAATAATCAATTTATAAAAACAAGATAATTGCGACCCTTTTCACAGTGTCTTTTCTCTTGCAATTAGCTTTGCCTTTCCTCAGACATGGTTTAAGCTGCTGCCACATTATCTCAGTTTCATTTGTAAAGTGGGGGTGAAAGTAACTACTAATCTCCCATAGTTGCTGTGTTGATAAAATGAGTTAATGGATGTGGAAGTGATTTTTTTTTTTCAAACATTAGAGTACTATTAACTTCTGAGCTATTATTGAGGAGATCCTAAGTGTGCTGAATTTTTGGTGATTTGCAGAAATCAATTTCTCTTGGAGCCAGGCCTTCCTGCCCATTTCCACTGGCATAATCACACTCCAGGCCTTTACCACCTCATTGCCTGAATTTCCACACCAGTCTCAGAGCCAGACCTCCTCCAGTCTCTGCCCCGCTCCGTCCACTCTCCACAAAGCAATAGGAATCACCTTTCTGACCACATTAATCCTTTCCTCAGACTCCCACAGAGATTCCCAAGCACTCTTCACATAGTACAATGGTCTTTAAGCCAGTTCTAGAACATTCTATCATCCCAGTCCCCATAGAGTCAATCAGCTTTAAAGTCTTCAGTAGGTCTTTGCTTACCTAGCAAGAACCGTATCACATGGTAGACCTTCAATGTGCCATACCCTTCTACTCAAAGTGTGGTCTCTGGACCAGAATCATCAGCCTTACCTGGGAGTTTGTCAGACAGGCAGAATCTCTGCTCCACCCAGGCCTATTTAATCAAAGTCTGCATTGATTAAGGATAGCAAGATTATTCCCACGTGATTTGTATCCACAGTAATGTTTGAGAAGCCCTGGCCTTGATGGCGTTAAAGCTATCAAGATAAAGCAAAGTGTTGACAACTGTAATTGACAGATTTATTTACTCTTTCCAAGCTGTCCTTATGCCTCTCTCATGTGTGTGTCCATCTCCTCCCCTAGATGGTAAGATCGTTAAAAAGTAGTAACTTAGATTGTTCTCTTCCTTTGCCTCAACTTCTATCATCCAGGAGTCCCCCAGCTCATCAACTAAAAATAGTTTTAAAAGCCATATTTTAAAGTCACCATGATCAAATTCATTTCACATAACAGAGAGGTTAAGAATATGGACAGCCTGACAGCCTGAGATCACAAACCAGGCTTTTCCACTTCCCAGCTGAGTAAACTGGGGCACTTTTCTTAACCTCTATGTGCCTCAGTTTCCTCATCTGTGAAATGGATATACTAATAGATATTTAAAAGGTTTTTGTGGGACACCTGGTGACTCAGGTTGAGCACCCGACTCTTGATTTCGGCCCAGGTCCGTGATCTCAGAGTTGTGAGACTGAGCCCCGCCTTGGGCTCCACGGTGAGCATGGAGCCTGCTTAAGATTCTCCCTCTGCCTTCCCAACCTCTCCCCGTCTCTAAAAAAAAAAAAAAAAAAGCAAATAAAAGTAAAAGGTTTTTGCAAGAATTAAATGAGCAACGTGATAGGAAGCTTTAAACAGCGTCTGCCACAGTTACCACTACATAAATTTGAGGTATTACACATGTTTCCTTAGAAGATCATTATGGTAAGTATTTCAAAATTTAGGCCATTAATAATCATGACTACTGAATTATTTCCCTGAGGGACCATATGCTGGGAATTTAACAGGCCTAGTCTTACTGAATTCTCAAAAGTCTTCAATGAGATTGATGGTAGTCTTATTTTAGAGAAGGCAAAGCTCACACAGCTACACTTGAACTCAGGTCCAAAGGATTTCACAGCCCATGTTCTCCAGTGTTCATAAGCAGGAGGCTTTATAGGGAATAAAGAAAAGAAATGGTTGATGGTTTTGAAAGACAATATAGAATGAAGTTAAAGTTGGTGAATTGACTGTTTTTGTTACCCTGATTTTGGAAAAGCAGAATCTAGCTTTGTAAGAGTTCATAAGCTCACTAATACAAATAATTCAGTGCTGTAGATATTGCAGTGACCTAAACATGAAGCGTAGTTTTGTGGAGGGTAAGCCAAAGCTAATAATCTGGGTCTCTGGGGATGTCTCCTTCAGTATTCCAAGCCAAGAAATGGTTAATGGCAACTTCTCTGCACCCCCGGCTACCTAGACCGACCCTGGACAGGAATTTGGCACAGATATTTCTATGCTGGAATCAGGGAGCCTGGAATACACGGCAAGAAGAGAGGCCTAGAATATGCTTCCAGCGCCACCCCTGGTTCTTCTTTCTTGCCCCAGGGATTCCCCCAGTCACCATCATCATCATCACCACCACCACCCTTAAGCAAACCACACACTGCTCTTAAGAGAGATCACAGGGAGGGGCACCTGGGTGGCTCAGTCAGGTAAGCATCTGCCTTCGGCTCAGGTCATGATCCTGGGGTCCTAGGATCGAGCCCCATGTTGGGCTCCCTGCTCAGCGGGGAGTCTGCTTCTCCCTCTATCCTCCCGCCCCTGCTCGTTCTCTTGCTCTCTTCTTCTCTCTCAAATAAATATTTTTTTTAACAATTCTTTTTTTTTTTTTTTTTTTTTTTAAGATTTTATTTATTTATTTGAGAGAGAGAATGAGATAGAGAGAGCACGAGAGGGAAGAGGGTCAGAGGGAGAAGCAGACTCCCTGCTGAGCAGGGAGCCCGATGTGGGACTCGATCCCGGGACTCCAGGATCATGACCTGAGCCGAAGGCAGTTGCTTAACCAACTGAGCCACCCAGGCGCCCCATCAAATAAATATTTTTTTTAAAAAAAAGATGTCACAGGGAGGGACGCCTGGATGGCTCAGTTGGTTAAGCGCCTGCCTTCGGCTCAGGTCATGGTCCCAGGGTCCTGGGATCGAGCCCCGCATCGGGCTCCCTGCTCAGTGGGGAGTCTGCTTCTCCCTCTCCCTCTGCACCCCACCCCCTCCGGCTCCTGCTTTCTGCCTCTCGCTGTCTCTCATTCAAATAAATAAATCTTAAAAAAAAGAGAGAGAGATGTCACAGGGAGATAATGCCTGGGATTAGGGGCGGAGCTAGGAAAGTAGTATAATGTCCCCTCCCTGCTGGAAAGACTGGAAAGTGAGTGGTGGCCTTTGGGAATCTTCCAAAGTCATAGCAAGCCGCAGCATCTTGTGAAGAGAAAAGGCCCCGGAGCCAGCGGCATAGCTGTGGAGCTCCCGGTATGGTGTCTGGCACATGGGGGAGGACCTCTCTGCATGGCTGTTAAGTAATAAATCCCTTGGATAAGGAAGTATGCAAAAAAGAGTTCTGAGTCACCCCCATGTGTACCAAGGGCAGGAAAACAGACACTGAATTCTCTGTGCATACAGATGAGAGACTATTTAGCCATCTAAATGAATACTTTTTAATTATTTAATTAAGTAGGCAGAGATCATTGAGACCTAGAATCAACCATAGATTATACCAAACAAAGGGTAAGACAGGAAGAAGGAACAATGATTGAATTGCCACCTCAAAGAATTCTGCAGCTGAAAATGAGTCAGTGACGGCAGTGATAATATCTGACTGGAAAACTCAAATGTAAAGAGTCAGAAAAACAAGCAAAATTGAGTCCTCGCTGTAAAGGACATTATGAAAAGAGCTATTAATGAAATCACATAACATCTAAGCACTGCATAAGGTCCCCACGCTGAGGTAACAAAGGGAAACCTGGGCTCTACTTACCAAGCCTGGTGCCTCTCTGCAGGGCTGGATGCACGTGAAGAAAGGAGAGTCTCTTTATAAATGGCATAAAAGCACAATCTGGGTTGGTGGGAGCAGAGAAGTCTGTGTCTTCGGGGGCTTTCATATTGATAAAATTCATGATTATACAGACATATTAATGTGTTAACTCCAAATAGATCCAGCGATTTCATCTCTAATTCACTTGATGTCTTTAAAAACATAAAGCTGACAAATGAGCACAGGAGAAGAGAGGCAAACCGAGAAACAGACTCCTAACTATAGAGAACAACCTGCTGGTTACCAGAAGGGAGGGGGGCCGGGGTGGGGGGAAGGAAATGGGCAAAACAGGTGATGGGGATTAAGGAGGGCACTTGTCCTGATGAGCACGGGGTGTGTATGGAAGTGTTGAATCAGTATATCGCACACCTGAAACTAATATAGCACTGTGTTAACTTACTGAAATTTAAATAAAAACTTAAAAAAAATAAAAATCAATAAAAACATAAAGCTGGATGAGAGTTTTACTCGATTGCCTGAAAAGCAAAACTCCTAACACAGTTAAGATTCAAATAGGTAGTTAAAATTAGTTTTTAACCTAAAACAAAACCACCACCATCACAACTTAAAATATGTTTTTGCAAAAGAAAGAAGGGAAAGAAAGGTTGGGATCAGAATTCTGCAGACTGAAAGTGGTCCTTAGTGTCCTTAGTTTAGGTTCTTCCCTTCACAGATGGAGGAAATGAGACCAAGAGAATGGTAGCAGTTTGTCCAAGGTAACAGAGCTTGGAAGGAATAATCTCAACTGTACACTGTAGGGAATCTGGTTTTACATGACCTAAAAATCTGGTGAAGGTAGGGAGGGATGGGATAAAGTTTCCTGAAGTCCTGGACCGTGCATGTTCTCCATTTCCAGTTCTCTACTTGAGATTAATTGAATAAACCTCTCAAATAGTCACTTTGCCAAGCCAAGCACGCCCAAAGCAAACAAACAAACTGGCAGAGAAGGAAATAACCTAGATTTCAAAAATGGAAGCCTTACACATAACAGATGGCAAACCATGTTTAGTGAATGCATATGTAGTTTGGGGGAAAGTAAGTTAGGAGACAGGGGCCTACCTGTGTAGGTACAAAAGCACTGGGGGCAAGTTAAATAGCCAGGCTACTTGGATTCCTCTTGTCCTCCCCACAGTAAAGTCGCAAATGAAACTTATGCCTGGGCACAATCCTCCTTCCCTCATTTCCACCCCCACCACACCTCCTCCAACTATCAGAGTTAATTTGAAATGATCTGGGTGCCTTCTCTTCTCTGGCACAAGAATCGTCAAACTATACCCAAGTTAAGCTGCAAAAATTTCCTTCATTTTGCATCTTTAGGTTCTAAGATAGACCAGGATTATAACAGAAGGCAAACATGAAAGGACAGTGTGGTATAAGCATCTTATCTTCATTTTTCCAAACCAAAATCCTTATTTTGCTCCACAGTGGTCATGTAAATAGAGCTGAAGCCCACTGCAGGTTGGGGTAGGCAGGGAATACTGATAGGCAGTTCTATAAATATGCATATATTTCCAGTGAGCGCTCTTGGTTAGAAGAGCAGAGATGGGAGTTTGGAGACTTTCAAGAAGGCTTTTGTCTGACCCTGGCTACCCATACTTGCATGCCAGACCAAGAAACCTCCTAGCTACTCCAGATACAGTCTCAACAGGGACAAGGTAATTTTTTTTTTTTTTTTTTTTTAGTATAGGGTTCAGCCTCTGGGAATGTGAATGCCAAGCCATCAGCTCTGAACAAGGAAAGGGATCTGGAAATCACTGTAGACTGTCTCCTGAAGACACCAGTTTAGTTTGCTGTGTTGGCGAAAATAATAATTGGTCTAGGCCTGCCAGGAACAGAATAAAAAGGAAGATGCTCCCTTCCCTCACTCCCTCACCTCACCCTGCCCCCAATTCATTCTTCTTGCTTTGCCTTCACCTGGGGTATTTTGTGCAGGTCTGGTCACCACATCTCAGGGACAACGGCATCAAGCTAGAGAGGGCCCAGAAAAAGGCTTAACAATGGTAAATTTACAACAAATGAAATGAAGTCTTACCATATGTCATACAATTCAAACTTCATACAATTAGTATACCAATAAAACACATCGCTCCCCAAAGTTTAGAACAGCCTGACAATATAAATGTGGGGTTTTCTTTAGGTTTGGATAAATTCATTGATGACAGATATTCAAAAGGAAATTAATGTTTGGAGGGCATCCCTTACTACGGATGTGGACTTTGTGAAATAGGAGGAGGACCCAGAAGATGAGCATTTAGGGGTCATATATTCTACCAAGTCCTGTACTAGTAACATTATTTACATTACCTTATTGAGTCCTATTAAGATCCCCCTATTATCGATGAGGAAATGGACGTTCAAGAGGAGTTACATAATATATCTAACCTACACACTGCTGGTTAAAACCAAGTTTGGATATGAATTGGAAAGGAAGTGAAGTCATCTTTATTCATAGACCATATGATAAGCTAGGTGAAAAATTCTAAGGAATCTACATAAAGGCTACTAGAACTACTAAGTGAGATTAGTACGGCTGCAGGACCCAAAAACCAATAGACATAAATCAATCATATTTTTATATACTAGCAATCAACAATCAAAAAGTGAAATTTTAAAATATAAACCACTTATGAACACATCACAAATACGAAATACTGAGAGATAAAGTTGACCCAAGATGTCTAAGAAGCTGTAGACAAAGTACAAAACATGGCTGAGATAAACTAAAGAAGATCTAAATAAATAGAGATATATATCTTGTTCCTAGATAAGAAGAGTCAGTACTGTTAAGGTGTTAACTCTCTCCAGATTGATCTACAGACACAGCGTAACCTCAATCAAAAATCCCAGCAGGCTTTTTAAATAGAAATTGACAAGTTGATTTTAAACTTTATATGAAAATTCAAACAACTAAGAATAGCCAAAACGCTTTTGAAAAAGAACAAAGTTGGAGGGCTTACCCTACTTGATCTCAAGATATTATAAAGATACAGTAATTACAACAATGAGATTTTGGTATAAAGATAAACATATAGGTCAATGATACATAACAGAGTGTTCAAAAACAGACCCATGTGTATAGGGTCAACTGAATTTTGACAAAGGTGCCAAAGCAATTAAATGAAAAAAGGATAGTTTTTTCAACAACTGGTGCTGGAACAATTGAATGTTCATATGCAAAACAGACAAATAAGAAAAAAAAAAGGCAAACAAAAAAACCTTGGCCCTTTACCTCCCACAACATACAAAAATTGACCCAAAATGGATCCTAGATCCAAGTGCAAGAGCTAAAACTACATAACTTCCAGAAGAATATACAGGAGAAAAAGCATAGTTACCTTGGGTAAGGCAAAGATTTCTTAAAAAGGACACAAAAAGATGAAACTATAAAATAAGTCATTACATTGGGTTTCATCAAAATTAAAACCTTTTACTTTTCAAAAGATGCTGTTAAGAAATGGAAAGACAAGCCCAGACTGGGAGAAAATGTTTGCAAATCACATATATCCAACAAAGGACTTGTATCTAGAATATATAAAGAACTCTTACACCTCAATATTAGAAGAGAAAAACAAATAAAAATGGACAAAATATTTAAGTAGATACTTCACTAAAGAAGATAATACGTATAGTTAATAAGCACATGGAAATGTACTCAACATCCCTAGTCATCAGAAAAATATAAACTAAAAAGCACAAAAAAATACCAATACAGACTTACTAGCATCGCTGAAATTTTTAAGAAATTGACCATGTTGAAGAAAGAAACTCTCTTATACTGCTGGTGTAAGATATTTACAACCACTTTGGAAAATAATTTGGAAGCCTTTAAAAATGATAAAGATATACCTACAATATGACCCAATCATTTCACTTGTAGATTTAGCCAAGAAAAATGAAAGTATATGTTCACACACAGACTTATAATGTTCATAGCAGTTTTATTCATAATAGTCAAAACTGTTCTTAATAGCCAGAAACAATCCAAATGTTGAACAATAACTGAATAGATAAACAAACTTGGTACATCCATGCAATGGAATATCACTCAACAATAACAAGGAACAAACTGTTGATACATGAAAAGTGTGAACAAATGTAAAAATACATATGCTGAACGAAAGATATAATAATATTATATTGTTATATGTATAATAGCATGTTATTTTATTGATCTAAAATTCCAGAAAATGCAAACTAATCTATAGCAATAGAAAAGCAGATATATCAGTGGTTATCCGGGGATTGTAGGGGTAGATTGTAAAGGGGTACAAAGAAGCTTTTGGGGTGATGGATATGTTTATTATCTTTATTGTGGATGATGGTTTCACAGGCATCGTCAAAGCTCATCAAATTGTATATGTAGTTATATAAGTATAAGACATCAATTGTAATTCAATAAAGCTATAAAATATAAAATTAATTCAACTTTGCCTCAACACCATAGTGAATACGCCCGTAAAACAGGGACTGATTTCCCAAGCAAATAAAAATCAGTATTCTTATTTTGTAGTCAAACTTTACACAGTATGCACAGTTCATTCTGGAAAAAGAGACTAAATAATGACTCCCAGACCCTTCTAATCCAAAAGATTGTTAGTAAAAACAATAAGGGGTCATGAAGGCTGCACACTAATGTATATTGCAGTAACTGGTATCCCCCTCCTGTAGAACAGATTTCAGGTGTTAGCCGAAAGAAAAAAGAGGGGCTATTAACTTTGCCTTTATGAGATGATGAAATTAAGGCAGGGCTACTTGGTAATAAGTTTTTCAATAGTTAAAAACTAACCTTGTTTTTTTTTTTAAATCATTTAAGAAGACATAACCATTATTCAAGAACATAGAAGAAGAAAAAAAATAAGACGTGTGGTTCCCATATGGTTCAGTAATAATCACAACCAGTCTATAACTCCCTTAGAGTCTGATGAAATATATGAAGGGAGAAAAAAGGGGGCCCAGTGAAAGGTGTATGGGATGGAGGGGGGGTTGACAAAGATATTATGGGGCCAGGGAGAGATCAAGAGCACATTTTTACTCCACAAAACCAACTTAGAGACCTTAGGTAGGTGGCTTATACTCATGTAAAATACCAGCCAATCCATCAACAGATTTTTTTTAAAGTACCCACTAGTGATTTATAGTTAATGCTTAGTGAACTGTAACACTGCAACTGGAACTACTTAAATTTTTCTGACTTCTGAAATGTAATTAAATTGGTACACACAGGGAATTAGCAACAGTATCATGATCCTTTGGAGAACAATGTGTTACCCATTGAATTAGTCTGTCTGTCTGGGTAGTAAATCATGTTCTTGTCTGACATGCTAGATAAGTATATCTCACTCAACCAAAGAGCTTGGAAACTTCAGATGGAAATCATTTACAAAATACAAATGGGAAACCACAATCACTACCAAAAGAAGGGAGGAAATAGAGAAGAGGAGAGAAAGGAGAGAGAAAGGAAGGGGGGCAATTTCTATAGGATTGTAGCATTTTAAAAGGTCTTCTTAGCACAGAAGACTAGGAACCCTTCTACTCCAAAAGAACCACCCCCCAACCACCCAAGCACCACGACCACCACGACCACCACCACCACCACATCTCTGTCTTTCTATCTCTCTCATGCATACACACACACACACACACACACACACACACACACACACACTAAAATTCACAATCTCTAGGTCAAGTGGTGAGGTATCCATCCATCTATGTAAGAAAGCAAAATTCATATTAGTTTGTAGAGAGCACAGCAATAAATGTTAAGGTCAAGGGAGAGGGAAAATGAGAAGTAATAAACATTAAGCTAAAAGCTTTTCCTCTAAGATCAGGAACATGATGAGGAAACCCATTCTTGAGAATTCTATTCCACATAGCACTGGAACTCCTAGCCAGAGCTAGTGGTCAAGAAAAAGAAATAAAAGGCATCCAAATTGGAAATGAAGTAAAATTATCTCTGTGGCAGATGACATGATCATATATATATATATATATATATATATATATGATCATGTATATATGATCATGTACATATGATCTCATATATATATATGAAATCACATATATGTGGAGAGAGAGAACTATCACAGATATAATATGTGATATATATACCACACAGAGTATATATATATATATATATATATATACAGACACACACACATACACTGGAATATTACTAAGCCATAAAAAGAAGGAAATCTTGCCATTTGTGACAACACAGATGAACCTGTAGGACATTATGTTAAAGGAAATAAGCCAGACACAGAAAGACAAATACTGTGTGGTATTACTTATATGTGGAATCTAAAAAAATAAAAAAGGAAGGAAAGTTGAACTCATTAAAACAAAGAGTAGAATGATGGTCATTGACAGGGGCAGGGAAAATGGGGAGATGTCAGTTAAAGGGTTCAAATTTTTCAGTTATACAATGATTAAGTTCTGAGGAGCTAATGTACAGCATGGTAACTGTAGTTAATAACCCTATATTATACACTTGAAATTTGCCAAGAGTAGATCCTAAGTGTTCTCACTAGAAAAGTATACATATATCAAATCATCACACTGTACACTTTAAATATGTACAATTTTACTTGTCAATCATAGCTCGATAAAGCTGGAGAAAAACAATAAAAGGGTTTTTCTTAGCACAGAAGATGAGGAACCTTTCCATTCCCAAAGAACCACCTACCTCCAAACATCCAATCACCCCCCCAACCACTACCACCTACTCCCCCAACCCTCATACACACCCTCTCTCTCTCTCTCTCTCTCTCACACACACACACACACGCACGCACACACACACAAATTCACAATCTCTAGATTTAAATGTGAAGTATCTATCTAGTCATCCACCCATCCATTCATATAAGTAAGCAAAATTTATATCAGTTTTTAGAGAGCATAGCAATAAATGTTAAGGGCAAGAGAAAGGGGAGATGAGAAGTAATAAATATTAAGGCAGTCAGATTGGGGAGAGAGGCTCTAATAAAATTTCTCCTTCATTTTTAGGTTGTTCCTCATTCAGCTCCTGAGTTAAGTTATATACATATATTTATATATTTCAAAATATATTTATACATGCAAAACTATATATTTATAAGATATATTAAATATATTTATTATAAATATAATTACATTTAAATATGTAAGTATACATAATTATAATATATAATAAATATAACAGTAGTAAGTATATGATGTATACAATAGAATATAAATTATATTATTATGGATAGCAATGCTTGAACTGTTTGGTTTTTGTCCCTGTCAACTGATGGTACCCGGATACACATGGGCAAACCACAGGGCAATGGTAGAAATGAAATTTAGGGCCTAGGAAAGAAGCCAGATTCAGAAAGAAAAGATTCATGCAAACTCAAAATATGAAAAGAAATCTACTTTGTGAGAGATCTAAAACAAGTTCACACTACTCATTAGAAAGAACATGATGAGCTCTGGAGGAGAGGTGGAGAAAGCTGTAAGGATTCTGTAAGGTAAGGGAAAGAATGGAAGGAGGGAAGACAGGGTAGAATGGAACCAGAAAGAAGTATAATTTGTGATGGGTCTCAGCGAATAGGCAGGATTCAGTCAGGTAGATAGGACTACAAAGGTGTTAAGGGAAGATGATCAACGAAGCACCAGCCATGTTTAGGAAACTGAGTTGTCACATTTGGGGCTGATAGTATATGGCAGGGATCATGGACATGGGCTCTTGAGACAGCCTTTCTGGATTAAAATCCTAGCATTACCTTATACTAGCTACAAGACTCGGTAAATCATTTGGATTTCCATATGCCTCATTTTCCTCCTCTGTAAAATGGGGAAGAATAATAGAAGCTTATACGATTACTGTGTGGATTAAATGAGGTAATACATGTAAAATGCCTTAGAACAGTGTCTGACATCCAGTAAGTGCTCAATCAATGTTAGACATTTTTTATTTGGATGAAATGCAAAGGAAATATCCAGGATTTAAGGCTGGAAGAGAAGGCAGGAGTCATATTATGGACTTGAGTGGTTGGTACTTAAATCGACATGAAGGAAGCTTTGGATAACAGAGTGTCACAAAGACAGACAAATTGGTGTCAGTTTGTGGTAGATTTATAACAACTCTAGCTACCTGGCAATGCAAAGGGCTGGCTTGTGAGAGAGTTGTTACCATCAAAGGAAGGGTTCAAGCACAGCCTGGTCAACCAGATTCAAGGGTGTCATAAATGGCAGTCAGGCAGTAGGGCAGTGCTGGCCAAACTGAATGGCCTCTAAGATTCCTTTCAACTGTAAGTTGATTTAGGAGAAAGAAACTAGGGAAGACTTGTGCAAGGCACAACTAGGAGCCATGGAGCCATAGCAACTATTCAAGTAAGGGAGGGTAGTGCAGGGGTGGCAATGGCAGGAGGTGGGAACACACTGTTTAGGAAGATTGCTGGTCTAGAATGTCAGAGCTGGAAAGGACTGCAGAAATCAACCAGTCGGTCCCGCTTCCTCATTGTACAGACAGGAAAACTAAAATTCTCAGATTGAGGAAGTGACTTACAGGGTAAATTTAAAAGGGGTGAGCCTAGAGGCAGGCGAGCCAGCCAGGAATCCAGAAATCCAGAAATAAAGGAATATGAGATTCGAAAAGGGTGGAAGTAGCAGGAATTGAAAGGAAAGGAGTAGACACGAGGGCTATTTTGAAGGAGGAAACACCACAGGGGTGGTAATTGATTGGATATAGGGGATGAATAAGCAGTGTGACTCCAAGATTTCAACGCTAGTTTAATGGGAGGCAGAAGGCTAAGGACAGAGCCTGTTTGGCAAAGGGAAGATAACAAGTTCCATTTTAGACATATTGGGGTTTGAGATTTAAAAAGAAGGAAAAATAATTCAAGTAGACACTGTCCATCAGACGGCTGAAGAGCCTAGAGCTCTGATGGAAAGGTGAAGGTGAGAGATTTGGGAGTCATGAGATCTCATTAGCATTCTTTCTTGAGGGAAACAGGAGAGAGAGGCAGAGAGAGAGACTGGAGAAAGGCAAAGAGAGCAAGCAGGGGGCTGCTCTCTGAGCCTTGAGGGATGCCCACAAGATGGGGATGGGCGAGGCAGTTGAGTCACAAAGGAGAACAGAGAAACAGTGAGAGAGGGTAGAGAAACAAGATAGTTCAGCACCACAGAAGCCATGCTGGCCACAGGGCTTGGAGAACACCAGAATGGTACCTCGGAAACAATGACTAGCAATACTAAAGATTGGTTAAATAAATCAATATAATATCGCTGTTAAAAAATGAAGCAGCCTTGGGCGCCTGGGTGGCTCAGTCATCAAGCGTCTGCCTTCGGCTCAGGTCATGATCACAGGGTCCTGGGATCGAGCCCCGCATCGGGCTCCCTGCTCCACGGGAAGCCTGCTTCTCCCTCTCCCACTCCCCCTGCTTGTGTTCCCTCTCTCGCTGTGTCTCTCTGTCAAATAAATAAATACAATCTTTAAAAAAAAAAAATGAAGCAGCCTTGCACATACTGACAAAGAAAGATCTCCAGTATACGTAAGTAAAAGAGAAGAGCAGAAGATTGCTTGAATATGTGTAAAAAGCAAGATAAAGAATCCGTATCAGATTTGTTTGTGTGTGTATAGAGAGACTCTGGAAAGATGCATCAAAAAAAAAAAAAATCTAAGCACCGTAGGGGGTGGTGAATCCTGGGCCAATGAAGGACAATGAAGAGCAGGACACTATTCTGTGTCTACCTTTTCATACTAACTGGCTTTTGAACCATAGGACTAGGTTATCTATTCAACACACAATTTGAAATATAAAACGGTCGTGTAAAGAAGACAAGGAGGATGACAACAATGAAAAGGCCAGTAAACCTGGCCCTTGCAAAGACCTGAATAGAAGCCAGATTGGAGAGGATCAAGGAACACACAGGCTGTGAGGAAGCAGAAACAGAGTGTGCAAGTATACAAGCATATGCTACACACTTATATATATATAATGCATGGGAGGGTAAAGGAGGAATTGGTAACAGTGGTTGCCTCTGGGAAGAGAAATTAGGGATTAAGAACTGGTTGCCCACCTATAATTGTAATTTTGTTCCATGAACATTTATCACCTATCCCCCAAATACAACTTAAACAAATAAACTGTGTTAGGAAGAGGGGAAGAAGGGAAGGAAGGAAGGAGGGAAGGATGGAAGGCAAGCAGGAAGGCAGGCGACTCCTCACTTAACGAAATTTGGTGGCAATGACGGCAGGTTAAGACAGGTAGGTTTTGTAGGGGGCAAGAGGATCGAGTTGGATGTTTTGTTTATCACTTCCCCCCATCCCAGGGTAAGAGTCAACAGGGACATTGGGAAGAACAAGCACTCTCAAATGTGATAAACCCGGGGCACCTGGGTGGCTCAGTCAGTTAAGTGTCTGCCTTCGGCTCAGGTCATGATCCCAGGGTCGTGGGATTGAGTCCCACAGGGGTCCCTGCTCAGCGGGGAACCTGCTTCTCCCTCTCCCTCTGCCTGCCATTCCCCCTGCTTGTGCTGTCTCTGTCAAATAAATAAAATCTTTAAAAAATAATAAAATGTGATAAACTGAATTTTGAATACAGCTCTACCACCTACTGGTCCCATGAATTTTAGAAAGTTACTGAACGCTCAGCCTCAATTTCTGCATCTTAGAATAAGGACACTACTAAGTACAGCTCATACATTAGATTTGGTAATCCTGAGTCTAATCCAACATGAGGGTTAGGGGCACCAAACCCCTGCACAGTAAAAAAAATCTGTGTATAATTTTGACTCCCTCAAAACTAACTACTAATAGCCTACTGTTGACTGGAAGCCTTCCAATAACATAAACAGTAAATGAACATATCTTATATATTATGTATTATGTATTATGTATTATATATTGTATTCTTACAATAAAGTAAGCTAGAGAAAAGAATGTTGTTAAGAAAATCATACGGAAGAGAAAAATACATTTACAGTACTGTGTATATATATTTATTGAAAAAATCCTCGTATAAGTGGTCCCACATAATTCAAGCCCATTTTGTCCAAGGGTCAGCTGTACTTAACAAGCTTCCTAGGAAAGCCTGGGAATGAGCAGGCTTTTCTCTAATGCTATGGCACAAAGAACATGGTCAAAGGAATAGTTAATATTAGTAAAAGAAAGAGAATGTGAGGGGCGCCTGGGTGGCTCAGTTGGTTGAGCGTCTGACTCTTGATTTTGGCTCAGGTCATGATCTCGGGGTTGTGAGATCAAGTCCCGTGTTGGGCTCTGTGCTCAGCACGGAGTCTGCTTGAGATTCTCTCTCTCCCTCTCCTTCTGCCCCTCCCTCCCTGTGTGCTCTCTCTCCCCTCTTTCTCTCTCAAAAATAATAAATAAGTAAATCTTTCGAAGAAAAAAGAAAGAAAACATGAGAGGCACAAAAAGAGGATTTTGACACAAAATTCCAAAGTACAGTGGGACAACTTAGGATTTGGGGTCAGGTAGAGCTGTTACTTTGAGAATGTTGTTTGGCCCCTCTGAGCCTTTTTTTTTTTTTTTTGTCATCTGTAAAATAAGAATACTACCACCTAATTTACAGTAGTGGTGAAAAGATTAGAGATCATGCATCTAAAACCCCCAGAACATAATTGGCATTTAGTTATGGTGACTTTGATCATCCCCAACCCAGAGCTGAGGCTCCCAAGCACACAAAAACAGCAATGCCAGTTTCCTACTGTGCACTGCCATTCCCTTGTCCCTTCGAACCAGCACTCAAAAAATAAATAAATAAGTAAATAAAAGCACATCAGCTATCCCTTTGATTTTTCAAGCACCTATAAGGTCTCCCAAAGAACTCCCTCCTGCCCTTTGAACTTTTAATTCATTCTCAAATGATTTACTGGCTGCCTGGCCTCCAAATGACCATACTAGCAGTCATGTCCTTCCTCTCTGAAGCTCTGTCCCTTTGATAACAACAGTGTCCATGATGGGGCTTACCACTCCCACATTCTAGGAGCATGTTTCCAAAACAAAACTTTCAGCTTCGGAAGGACCTTAACAGAAAGAGCAGTAAGGAGCAAGCTACCGTTCTCTGCTTCTTCCACCAATGCCTTCGAAGGCTGAGTCATCACCTCTCAGACTTTCTCAGACTCTGTGTATTCCTTTCAGGCTTACTATGTGATCCTGGTAAGACGAACACTTCCTGGGGTCCCCTTGAGCACTGTTCCTAAAGTTGGTTCCAGTGATTCAAACTCTGCAGCAGTAGTCTGGGCAGAATGAACCAAGAGAAGGCCCCACAGTGTGTCTTTTTAACTGTCACAGTACTGCCACTATGAGCTTCAGTCTGTTCCCTTTAGTGCCCTGACATGACCTAATTGACTTCCACAGAGACAGTTAGCTACCAGTTAGATTAGACCCCATTAGGAAGGAGAACAGAGATGGTTCTTCTGGGCCCTTTTCAACATTCTCAGCTTTGAATAAAATAGTGAGAAAAGGAATGTCATGGTCAAATAGTGAGGACACTTAAGGCACTGGGTATAAATACCAGACGATGACTCACATCCAAGGCTAGTCAGACAGAACACGTTCGGGCTTGCTTTAGCAAAAGTGGAAACACACACACACAGTTTGTTCACGTGAATCTCCTTCCTATGGGCTGAAACAGTGAAACCCTCGAGACAGACGGAAGACTTACACTCTGCCTTCCCCAAGCACACAGCAAAAGAGCACTGCCCAACAGCAAGGGCAGTGCTGTGATCATCAGCCAGCAGGCCTCTCTCACAGGCAAGCCTCAGGAGCACGGCTCACACACAAGAGCTGCAGCAGCAAGAAACCCAGCCGTTGCAAACCAAACTCCAAGCAGCTCAGAGACAAGCAGGTAACCACCCCCAGCCCCCACGGCCGTCATCGTCCCTCTCATCCAAGGTTGCATCGGGGATCCTTCTCAACTCCCACCTGCACTACCATTCCCTTCTCTGTGCTCCCCCCATCCCTAGCTCGCTCACACACACACACACACACACACACACACACACACGTGTGTGTGTGTGTGTGTGTGTGTGAGATTCAAGGCTCACCCTGTTCACTAGGTATCACCGAAAGACTAGAAAACTTGGCTAGTATATCCAGCTCTTGCAGTCATCTCCTCTTTTGAATTTGGGATTGGAAGTGGAAAGGGGAAAACGACCAATTATTGAGTACAAAATTTGTGCTTGACTCCTCCAGCAAACCATTGTGGAGAGACTATTTTGTGCTCTGTGCTGAGGATGATGATGAAGATACAGAAGATACAACCTTTGTCCTCTAGAAGATTTTGATCCAGCAAGCCAGACACAAGGCAGCCAAGATACCCACAGGTTTCTACTGGAAAATCAGAGCTCCAGCATTCCAAAGAGGGCGAGATGACTTCCATCAGGAGCAGACTGAGACGATGCCCTTGTGGCTGAGAGCGAGGGCTTGGAGGTTGGTCCCAAATGGAAGGGGCAGAGATGAGGAGAGAAAAGCCAAGGTCCTCAAGGAACATCAGGATGGGGAGTTTGGAGGCCAGAGTTTCCCCAGTGTGTTTGCGGGGCAGAGAGGAAACTATCCTGCCAGAAAACCTGGGTCCTGGGAAGGAATGCTACAAGTAAGACTAGAGCCAGATGGAGAATGGTCCATACACCAAGCTAAAGTAGTCTGGGCTCTATTTTACAGGTAGCAGGGAACCACTAAATAACTTTAAGTGGGGGAGGGGAATGATCAAAGGGAGGGAAACCACTAGGGAGGCCACTACATTAGTATACTTGTTCCAGAAGGAGGCTTCTTCCTGCCTGTCCCAGCTCTTGCAAGATCCTCCTTCAAAGCTGCCCTCTGTCTGAGCTATTTCAGAGCTCATTACTATGCATCTCTTTTAAGTTGGGTGAGATATGAATGGCATTTCTTATTCTGAATGAGACTCGTAATGTTGTACTGAAGTTGGGTCAGGGACTGGAGTAGAAGTAAAAAGTTGAAGTTTCATCCATCCAAGTCTTCCAGCTTAGAAGAAAGGAACTATGATACATCATTTCCATTTCTGTAATAGCATTGGGTGGCTTGGCCCCCCGGGGTCACTTGTCTCATATACGATCCCACCAGAAAAGAGGGGACAAGGGGGGGGAGAGGGAGAGAGAGAGAGAGAGAGAGAGAGAGAGAGAGAGAGAGAGAGAGAGAGAGAGAGAGAGAGGCAGGAGACAACTGCCAACATAGGGCAAAACCTGATTGTCAAGTGCTTTTCTGGGGCCTGTTCCAGATCACTGTCACTTATAGGCTTAGATTAGAGCTCAGCCCTGAAGTAGGGCTCCAGCCTAGAAGCCGGGATGGGAGGTGGAAGGGCCCCACCTGGGTCTTAGCAGTGGGAATTAACTCTCCCTGATCCTTAATTCTTTTGGCTTTTATTAGTGGCTGGATGTAACCTGAACCCTAATGCAGCTGAGAAGGGCCAAGAGCCAAAAGCCCTCCTTAAGCAGATACAGTATGTGCAGGGCCTGGGCAGGTTTCAGAACACTGCACATTTCTCCAGCCAAAGGCACAGGAAAATATGAAAATTACATATTTAACCCTTTACATCCAGAAGGGGGAGAGTATCTTCTTCTTGCCAGAACTCATAAGCAAGCTGGCTCTTGTAAAAGCCAGGGCACTCAGGTAGTCTTTTTCACAAAAATACCCCCCCAGCAGCTAGATACTCAAGTCAACTTCAAATATAAATTATAAGCTATTTCACCTTGACAGAAGAGTTAGGTAAAAGAACCCATGTGCCCATTGGCCCTTAGCAGGAAGTGAGTTCCATCTACACAGAGGGAGGGAGGGAGGGAGCAGACCAAGTTCTGGAGCGCAAGCATCTTTGCAACATTCTGACTTTTAGTTCTTCACGCAGAAAAGTGGGTAGCACTACACAAAAGTAATGGATCTAGGAAGCAAATCTCCGGAAAGATGGGGCAGAAGACGGATGGGTCAGGCCCATATGCACACAAAATTAACCTTTCCTGAGAATTTCACGAAAGTATACATGGCCTCATGGCTAGGGTTTGGGTCAGATAATCACTCGAAATCTGCAGAAGTCTCTTAATAATAAAGTGGCATTTTCCAGCCAGATTTGCAGTAAATGAGTTTTTGAAGCAACACTCCATTTCCTCCTTATTTTTTTTAAAGATTTTATTTATTTATTTGCCAGAGAGAGAGAGAGAGAGAGAGAGAGAGAGAGAGAGAGGGAACACAAGCAGGGGGAGCGGCAGGCAGAGGGAAAAGATGTGAAACTCGATCCCAGGACCCTGGGATCACGATGTCAGCCGAAGGCAGAGGCATAAGACTGAGCCACCCAGGCGTCCCTCTTCCTTATTTTAACATAAGAATCAGGATGAGAGTATGGTAAGGACAGGACTGAAGGCAGTCAAATCATACCAGCAAGCTTAACAATGCTTTTTTGAAGGTCACATTTAATGACCAATACTACTGTAGAAATATTAAGAATGATAATATCCACCAGGTTAATAATATTACACTATATGCAGAATATAAAACTGCTAACAACAAAAATGCAATACAGACTTGAAACTCCAGAGGTTTGAGGTTTGCTTTACTTTGCCTCCACATTCTGTTTTTCATATAGAGAAAACAATCCTTAAACATCTTGGCAAGTCAACTGATGTTTTTTAACAGCCTCAAACCTTTTAACATTTCAAGCTTTATGTCTGAAATTTGGCGTTTTGACAGTTTCTTCTATTTTTTGTTTGTTTGATTTGTGGACTTTCCCATCACTTGAAAGTCCAGTTAGACAGAAGGAAGTCCGGTCAGTAACACCTCAGGTGACCAGGCATCCCACAGATTGGAGGAGATAAGACAAAGCTATGACCAGAAAAGCCCATTAAATAATGCAGGCATGTTCCAATGTCTGTTGGAGCATGAGATTGTCTGGCAATTAACTAATTTCCAAAACAATCAGCAGATTGGTAAATTGTCTATGTTAACCATTACGTTCCTAAAATAACGATTTGCTGTTTTAACTGATCATGGGCCTTAAATAAACAAATCCTTTCTTTTTTTTTTTTTTTTTTTCCAAACTGTCTATGGAACTTCTTAACCGGCTAGGCCTACAGACACCTGGGTCTTGGAAGACCCAAAACTGAACAAAAATTGGATGGCCCTCCTAATCCCCATCACCAATTTGAGACTTCTAGCTTAGTTACACTGGATTCATCTCTAACCCCCACCTCTCCTTCATTTCTTCAGATCCAAAGGGTGTGCATTACCACTAACCTCTGGCAACTTGCTAATGTATAACAACAGCACATCACTAAGATGGCTGATTCCCTTGAAATGCCCCTCTGTATTGTTCAGTTTTGGTCTTTCTTCATTCGAACGCTTAGGTGGCTGGTCCTCTGCCAGGTGCTTTACCTTTAATACATTAACTCTGATCCTCCAAAACAACAAAATGGCTACGCACTTCCAATCCGAATCTATTCTATAGCCCAGTTTTCTGGGTTCTTCAGAATAACTGGCTTGAATCCATTCACCTTTACATTCCACCAATCTGCAACAGTCCAGCAGGTCTCCATTGACTCATTTATCTCGCCACACAAACAGTATGACATTGGGCAAGTTAACTAACCTCTCTATGCCCCAATTTTCTCATCTGTAGAATGGTATTGATAAGAGTTCCTAAGCGTTAAATTGGAAAGCCACTGTCTGGCCCGGGGTATGCACCATGAAAGTGTTTGCTAGAAAACAAATAAAAATGACCTTTATGGAGCTCTGAGCTGGTTTCATAGGCCATAGGAAGACTAGCTCAGTTCCTAGAAGAAACACTCAATAAATTTAATGAATGAGTGAACAGGTGGTGAATAAATGAACAAACAACACACACTCTGTCCTTGGGGAGCTCACGCTGTTAGTTCACCATGGGGTGAGCAAACTGACCTCAGTCTCCTGTCTGTGTCTTTAGGACACACAGCATGTATACTAACTGGAATGAATGCCTTTCTTCCTCCCTAACTTACCTAAATCCTATCTATCCCGCAAGGCCTAGCTCCAATTCTCATTCCCTTTTCCACAAAGCTCCCGGACCACATCAGCCCACAGTGAAATCTCTTTCCACTGAATAAATGTTGCTCTTAGATCCTATCCCATGGTTTTGGCACTTAAAGGTTTTTGTTTCCTGAGCTTGCAGTAGTGGCTCTCCTCAACAAAACTGTCGCTTCCAGGGGATAGGTCTTCTGCGGTGGCTATCTCTTGCATTCTCTAGTTTAGAGCTAGGCACTTTACAAAGTACTCAACAAATACGTGTTGACTGGTTGGTTGATTGACTGATTGACTGGAGGCTTAGCTGAGAGCTCTTAGGTAGGAGCCAAACAAGGTTTAGCACAGACTTTCAAATTGCTGGCTGTTCAGACATTAGCCAGAAATCATGTTTGGTCTTCCAACTTCTGGCAGCAGAAGACATCCCATTAAAGTGTCCTGCCACTTTGCATCTTCCCAAAGATTCCATAGCTGCATACAATTCACTTTTTAAGTTCAAAATTCTCTTAGGAGAATTTTTGTTTAATAAGAGACACCTGTGGATGCTTTTTCTTTCTTAAATCACATATACACCTAGTATTTATATGAGATAAAGGATAAAATCCATCTCCCTCCCTCTTGGAAAAAAGGTGTGAGTTTTATTATTTTCATTTTGCAAAAGAGGAAAGTGAGACACGGGGGAAATGACTTGCCCAAGGATACACAACTTGAGTGGCAAAGCGAAGACTGAACTTCAGGCCTTCTGAATTCAAGCCCGTACCCCTTACCCCTGATTTGAACTTTAAAACAAAACAGAACAGAATCCTTCCTTTCACCCTGATCCCCGAGGGGCATGTGTTGGTAATGTTGTTGGTTTTTGCACAAAATTACATTTCCCTCATTTCTTTCTCCCTCCCTTTCTCTCTCCCTCTCTCTGCCACCCCCGCTCATTTTTCTCTTTCCTTTCTAATTTCTCTGTTTCATTTCTTTCCCCCAACCACCCCCCCAGCCTCGTATTCTTAGCCAGTTCTTTTTGCTTTCTTTTTTGTCCAGTCACCTATGTAAACATGGTATCATGGAAAGACTCTGGGATTTGGAGTCAGACAGAAGTGAATTTCAGTGTCAGCTTTTCCACTTATGGTATGTCTTAGACTCTATTACTTCACTTCCCTGAGCCTCAGTCCCCTCATCTGCACAATGGAGACATCAGTATCTACCTCAAAGAGTTACCACAAAAATTAAATGGGAAAATGTGTAGAACACCTAGAAGCAGAAGGATTTGTGACCCAGCGGGTCTATTACCGCTCCTGGTGCACCATGTCTAGGCCTTGACTCCCCTTTGAGTTCAAGAGGTTGCTGAGATCCAACCAAACTACACGGCCTCCCCCCAGTGAGGCACATGCATGCCAGTGGAGTATCCAGGGCCTCGCCTGGTCCACTTTTCAGCCTGTTGTCTTGATACTTCCTGACTGCAAACTCAAATTAACACACAGCTCCAAACTCTCAGTCAAGCCCTCCAAAGAACATGAGAATCAAGACCTTGTTACTCACCTCTGAGGCTCCAAGATGTCATCACTCACCCTCTCAGTCAGATAAGATGCCATCAAAAGCTGTCTACCTGCAGAAGTTTTCACGGGAGCCTTTACTTACATCAAACACAAGCCAAAAGAAATGGAAAACAGCAAGGCAGCTCAACAAAGACAAGGCTTTAGCTTGTCATCTTCTCAGAAGCAAAGACGGGGCTGCAGCCATGAGACTCTAACCCCTTTCCAGAAGAACTAGTTGAACCAGCTTTACTCCCAGGTCTACCTCATATCACCCCCAACCCCCATCCCCAAAAGAAAAAATCAATTTCTGATGGACCGTGAAAGGCAGTATAGGAGAACCGTTCAAAACTTCCCTGCCAGAGGCTCAGGACGAGAGCCGAGCCTACAGCTGGGAACCTGCTGAGTGGCGTTAGGGTGGGGGCCAGAAGACGCCACAAAGGGTCTGTCCATCACTGGGCTTAACCCTTGATCTTGTCAAATTAGTCCCACCTCTCGCATTCCTCACAGATGTAACATTAAAAGACCTGAGTGAAAGTTAACAGACCATTCCACATGCCATCCCTGAGAACATACCAGGAAACGGCCACTTCTGGGAAAGTAGGAAGTCGTAGTGTGGAGAACCTCAGCGCACAGTAATAACGGCCGGCTGTTGGTCAGCCTTCACACTTCCACGGCCCAGACCAGGCAAGGATCCTGGAGCCCTTCACAACCCTTCAATAAAGCAGAGGCTCGCCCCACAGAGAGTCTGAGAAGAAACAGGAGGGTACAGAGAGGTGAAGCAGCATGCCAAGATGACTCTGCAAGTGGATAAAAGGGTATCAGCAAGGCGACAAACAGCCCGTCCTCCACTGAAACAGGATAGAGAGAGACACAGGGTGAGAAACTATCCCTCTGATCCAGCTATCAATTTGCTGAGTGTCTTCAAACTTTATCAACTTTAACTCTGTGAGCTTCTCTTACCCCAGCATGCACCGCCTGCCAGCCCCCCCGCCCCCCCGCCCCACCGGAAGCATGGCTGAGCCAAGAGGGACAAAGTTGGTACAGCAGACTAGAAGGCCCCTCTGTGACCAAAGAAGAAAAAAAGTTGGGTTTTGGACAGAGGGCAGAGCAGCCAATGAATGAACAAAGAGGCAATGGCACTTGAATGAGCCAGTCCAAAACGTAGGCCTCAAGCAACTGGTGCTGATGGGTGGGGGCTGGGAAGCAAAGACTGGACAGGAAAGAAGGGCAGCCTGGATGCCCGGAAAATGTGTCTGCTACTAGGCAGTGCTCACTCTGTGACCCAGTACAGTCATAGACTTGTGCTGAATGAGGAGGGAGTGGAGGTGAAGTCAAAGGGGAGGGGTTAGTCACTTGGAGAAACCAAGTCATCTTGATCTTTGCAACTTCAGTGCCCGACCAGGATGGCTATGTGCCCAAGTAAACATGCCAGGGTGATGTGAGGAAGAACAGATCATCCCTTGCAAAACTAATTCCTAAGACAATCTTTCCATTTGGCCTGTTTACACTGGATGTGGCAAAGGGGCATAGGGAGATGAACCTCTACCCCATCCCGGTCCTTGGAACACAATCTTTAGCCAGGAAAAAGAAAGATCTCAACTTATTCATTAGTGACTTAGTTGAAGTCCGTCTGAAAGGAATTTTTCAGGAGAGCACCAGGAGACAAAAATACTGGCTGCACAGAAATTGAGTGAAAGTGATCTAGGTACCAACGTAAGCAATCGCTGGTTGCAGGGTAACAGGTAAGCCTGGGGTTCAATTTCAGAGATAAACTGAACCATAAATACACTGTGTACATGCATCTGGTCCCAGCATCAGGAATAGGAACACAATGGGCGTTGATAGTAGTAGAAACCTCAAACCCACCCAGGTCTGTGTAACAGAGATTCTAGAGCACTTGCCCCTAGCTCATGAATAAATTGTTCTCCAAGAATCCTTTTTATAAATAAACAGCTTAGAGCTTTGGACAGTTTCCTGTAGGCAGAATATTATCAGTGGTGGTTGTTAGGTTCTGTAATTTCTTCAGTCATACCCCATGGATTAAATAGGCCTCTCCAGGGGTGCCTGGGTGGCTCAGTCGGTTAAGCGTCTGCCTTCGGCTTGGGTCATGATCCCAGGGTCCTGGGCTCCTTGTTCAGTGGGGAGCCTGCTTCTCCCTCGGCCTGCCGCTCTCCCTGCTTGTGCTCTCTCTCTCTGTCTCTCTCTGACAAATAAATAGAATCTTTAAATCGCCCTCTCCAGAACTGCTGTGAACCTAGCCACTATCAAAAACACTGTGTCAGAAAGACACGTTTCCTAGCCTTCCACTGTCTCGTCTCCAGGCCTCTCATCCTTCCATAATAATGAGGATTAAGCTCCATTCCAATATACTCCCAGATCAGGGCTTTAGGAGCAAGAAAAAATATTTGCCCAACCTAGGTGACAAACTGGTGGATGTGAGGGGCCTACGGAGACAAGGCTGTGGGTGCAAGGCCTCCTGCAGAAGTGACTCTTGTCTTATAGACAGAAGACCTCAGAACCCAGGGATGGCAGCAACAGCAGGAGCTTTGCACTCCATGCCCATGGCGCTATGCAGGGAGATGAATATCTGACAGGGGGTTGCGACGCGGACCGTTAAATTCCTACGTAGGGGCTCTCTAAGTTGGAGACTATATGTCACATAGTCAGCATCTACAATCTTGGAGATACCAATTTTTCTCAGAAGGAGAAAATTCAGCTCAGAGAGGTTATTCCTACAAATTCCAAGCCAAAACCTGATAAAAAATAAAATAAATCTGATGTTCTAAAGTTCTGATTTGGACACTCTTCATTAAACGCCACTTCCTTCTTCTATTACACAACTTCCTTCTCTGTAGCTTTTTATATAAACATGTATGTTCCTTGAGGTCAGAGCTTATATCTTCTCTCTCATCTCCCTTTAGAACACTTCTCTCAACACTAGCCTGGGCTAGGCGTGGGGCCGGGGCAACTCTAAAACAGTAAGAGATGAAATGTGTCCCTCCCAAATCTATTACATGGCTGTCTCAGATGCCTATGTAGAGGCCTTTGGCGGGGTATGGCTTAGCAGCAGCAAAGCTCATCCACTAAATGTTCTGCTTGACACAGGGTCTTTGTATGGCATGGACATAACAGAAAGAGCCAAAGTGGTCTTCAGCTGTATTGTTTTTTTTTTTTTTTTTTTTAAAGAAGGGTCCTACTCAACCTTGGTCAGACGCTTCTCAGTTATTATATTCAGCTGCGGGCTCCATAACTCAAGAGGAACAGGGACAGGCTAGAGTGCATCCAGAGCGGGAAGAGGAAAAAGGACAGGAGGCTGGATCTCAGATGCCAGTAAGGAATAGCTGAAATTGCTAAGGCTCTTTAGCCTAGAAAAGTGAGACAAGGGAACAGAGTCTGTGCCTTTGGATCTGACAAAGAGAAAGCATTCTTGTTTCGTGTGGTCCCAGAAGGTAGGGCTAGGACCCATGGATAGAAGGTAGGGGGATGATGATTGCCACTCAACATATGAAAAAGTTGTCTACGGTCAAAACTTTCCAACCAGGAAATGGACTGGCTACGAAGGGCGTGAACTCCCCACATGAGCACAGGACAACCAGCGCAGAGCTACTAGACAGAAGGCAAATGGACGGGTTAAGATTAAGAGCAGGTGACCTCCAAAAGGCCCTCTTGACTCTGAGAATCTGTGATTCTAGGCCTCCTCTACGAACAGCATTAGATTAGCAGCCCTGAGTCAAGGCTGTCCTTTGGTGCCTGATGGGAGTGGGGAAGTGATTCACTTGCCTCAGATGGGTCAGCATCTTTTTCCCCCCTGGTTCTGAAGAAGCCTAACTACAAAAACTGTGATGTTCCCTCTAGATAAATCACTCCATAAACTCCAATCTCAAGCCCGGGTCTCTCTTTCCTCTTAAAGAAAGAAATTCCTGGGAGGGGGCTGGGGAGAGCAAAAGGGGAAATCATTTTCTTTCTTTTTTTTTTTTTTTTTAAAGGGACAACACTCAAGCGTCTTCCAGCTGGAGTTGAATTATTTTCTTTGTCTGAGGTTTTGGAGGGGGAAAATCCTCTAACAGGCTTGGCCTTTTTCACTTTAGGGAGCACATGTGTGGATCTCAGTAGGGTACCAGGTGTATTATGACAGCCCAGCAGGCCCCGAAATAGTGTGTACCCAAAGCTCAGCCAAGAGTTACCAGACATAGCACCTGCCCTTCTTGCTCTACCTCCCTCCAACCTTCTTTGTGGCTTTCTGGATGGATTCCTACTCCAGGTCTCCAAATGCCTTCTACTCTCTGGGAGAGTTGGGGAACTGAGACCCTCGATAAATTTGCTGATTCTAGAGGCAGATGAGGAGGGGATTCATGTAAGTACCCAGGCTGGACTAAGCTCCCAAGAAGCACATCCCATGACGGTCCCTTTGTGAATGTCAAGCTCTGGTCTAGGGTGGGCCCAGCCTGTAACACAACTATGAAGCCTTCATAGGAACTACTGGCTCTCGTATTCCAGCAAGAACTCAAACTCGCAGCCAAATTTACTGCCAGCCACAAGACGGCCTCAATCTGACTTAACCCATGTCCTCTTGAAATCTCAACTGTCTCTTTGTGTGCTTCTTCTAGAAATAAGGTCGTGGTGGGGACTGGGGGTAGTGGTGGGGAGGGAGCTAAAAACAACTTAAAGAGCATGTCCTGCCATCTTCCTAGGCTAAAGATGGCAAACAGCATGAGAGTTTTCCCAATTCATTCTCACATCATCTTTGATAATGAAGATGGGACAGGTATGCCCACCCCCATTTAGCAAATAGACATTTGGGTCTAGAGAGGGTAAAATGATATAGCAACAGCAATGCACAGTCAGCGGAAGAGGTGAAATTTCCTTCTCCTCCAAGCTACTCCCCCACCCCACGCTACTTTGTTCCAGGGCAGTAACTAGCCCCACTTGCTTCACTGTGCCTGATGGAGACTGCCACCAAAAATGGCCCAGGAATAGGGCAAATATGTAGGATAAGCCTGTCTTCTCCGCCCCAATTTTTCTCCTTCTCCTGCATCCCCACTGGTCTCCACCCCTTCTTTTCCCCACCCTCAGCCAACCGCAGGACACATTTCCAAGGACTCACAATAAGTATAGGAACCTCACGCTACAGGTCAGTAACTCTATCTCTGTCGGTCTGTCCATATGTCTGTCTTTCTATCTACCACACACACACACACACACACACACACACACACACACACACACACACACATACGTGCCACAAGAGGATACAATTTGAATCTCTAAGGCCTCTGAGAATTCCTCTTTGATGCAGAATCATTGCTGCCAGAACCTTGGAAAGGTCACCCATCCCCACAGAAGATCTTTTCCAGTACAGGGAGCCAACTTCATGGATGACTGTCTACACTGCAGAGGGGGACCCCTAGGTAGCAGACCAGATAAATATGATTAGAAGACAATCTCCACTTTATCCAAACAGGCCTCCTGGGCCAATGAGGTAGTATAAGACACTAACCATAGGAATTAATAACAGCAAGGTCATGGGCCCAAGTCCCTCGTGGGTTATGTTTCTTTGGAAACATCACAATGCATAGGGAAATCATAAGCCATCCCTTAACACTTGGGATAATCAATAGCAGGTTTATTTTTTTCAAACATTTCCTCTTTCTTTCTCACTGAATTGTGAGAAGACTACACCAGTCTCCTAAAATTTGGGCAACTGAATTCCCCACATTCAAGGAAATCACAGGAGCCAGTAGGCATCGACCATTTCCCAACCTGACCGTTTCCCGGTCCAAAGGTTCTCCCATGACAAATATGAGGTGGCCTTTCACACTCTAGGTGATCTTTTCCCACTAATCACCCTTTCTCAAAACCCTCCACTCCCGAGATGTCTCCACAAGCTATCTCCAAGCATGTACACCACACCAGACCCCAACTGGTTTTTTTTCCATGACACCAAAAGAAGTTCTCCAGCATTTCCCACCATGGTTCTTGCACCTTACCTCTCTCTCTGCCTGACCTGAGATCCTCACAGTGATTTGGAGGCACTAAAACAATCCTCTCCTACCCCTGAGCCCAGACTTCAGCAAGGAGTGTCCACAACCCAGTTCCTCACCTACTGTGGAACCACAGGCTGGCATGGGAAGAGTCACTGGGGGAGCTGTCAAGACTAGATATACCCCTGAATGGTCCTGCCCCATGCCCCTTCACAAACGGCAGTGCTACCAGAAGAATCAAGAAACTCTCCAAGTAGTAGAAAATAGGATAGACTTGGAGCCTCCCACTGACTCACTGTGTGGCAGACCTAGACAAGCCACTCGGCGCATCGCGGCCTCAGGTTTTCCATCCATTTCTCCACAACTTTCCCTGACTGCCTCACAGGGTGGCTGCAAGAAGCTAATGAAATAAGGGATATGGAAACACCGTATAAACGGTAACACTGTACGCAAGTGGAACAAAGCCTCACCTTCTTCAGTCCACAACCCTTGGGAGGAGGAAAGGGCCAGAGGTAGCATAAAAGATTGCCAACTGGGCTGTCATAGTCTTACTTAAAGACCCCCCACTCGAACCTCCTTATAGACATGGGGACACCTAAGCCCAGGGAGGGCAAGTGATGCACTCAGGATCCCAAAGCTAATGAGCGGCAGAGCAAGGACCAGAACCCAAGTTTCCCATCTGCCAATACAATTCTCTTTCTACGGCCTTCCATCCCATCCGCACCAGTGCGTGCCGACTGGGGTTATTTTTGAGAAGAAAACTGTATTGTTCTGAAGCATAAGGGGAAACAAAACTAAGTTAGAAAAATGAAAAGGGGACTAATGAACTATGCCACAGAGTGTCTTGGCAAGAAAAAAAAAAAAAAAACACAGGCAATCATTGCACTTAAAAAAAAATACTATGGCCCCTTTATATAATGTTGGGGCTAACCAGGTTATATACAACTGGCTTTTACTGTAAGGTGCCAGGCTAGTTGGGAGGGATAGGATAACTGGTTTTACCCCTGCATACCCGAAGGTGTGTAATAATGAGTTTTCCTATAATAGGGGTCAACTGTATGTTCAGCGGAAAGGGAATCATTAAAAGGCACCCTGCCTCTCAACACACGAGTCACTTCCTCAACAGCTTGGCCAAGGAAACCCTCATCTACCCTCAAATAATCCCCCAGCTAGACCACAAATTGCTGGCTGCCCCATACTTAGTAACACCCCCTGCTATGCTCAGCACTGGCTCACAAAACAATCCAGGGCCATAGCAGTAAGCACTCTCTGGGGTGCTCCTCAGGATGGCTCAGCCCTGGGCAGAGGTGAAAAATGACTTCTCCAAGATAGGTTGTCCGGGCAAACTGTGGAAATTCTGTGGGTGGTGTAAGGAGAAAAAGAAAGGGAGGAACTGCCAGACTACTGAGGGGTGCGTAGCCCATTCTGACCTTGGTGGAAAGAGGGAAGAGAGGAGTCTGATTAGAAGAAATTCCTGAAGGTCAGGATTCCCCTCCCCAAAATGGTTGTTTGAGAGTGTTCGTGTTTTCTTTGGTTTTTCCAAAAAAAGCTTATTAACTCCCTCCATAGAATATTGGAGGGAGAGTGCTTTAAGAGGGGATGTGACAGTGGATGACAAAGGCATCTCAGGCTGGTTCGAAATACATGACCAGTGTGGGGAAGGGAGAGCCGGATGGAGATATGGGCTGGTTATTGGCGTTTGGGGAGGCCAAAGATCCCAGGTTTCCCCGACAGCTCCTCAAAGTTTTGCCTCAGGTACCCGAGACTGCTCAAGCTGACTGGTACACCCCATGGCAATACCCCACGGTGGCGAAGAGTGTGGGCCCCAAGGCCTGAAGGACCTCTCCACTACAAGTTAACCAGCACGTCCAATGCAAGGGGGAAATCAGCACAGGTTGGGGGTGGGTGGGTAGGGCATTGGCCACCCCCTGCTGAGACGTGACCTCCCTTACAAAGCCAAAAAAAAAAAAAAATAGTGACATTTGTTCCCCGCTGAGAAGCCACATCTTTCTATCTCCAGCCCAAACCCACATCTACAACCTCAACTGCTATTTGAGCGAGTTGGAAGGGGAAGAGCTTTTCAGATTTGAGCATTTAAGAGAAACAAACAAACAAACAAAAAAAACAAAACAAAACGGGATGAAGATCGTCAAGTTCCTTCCCTTGGCAATCTGGCGCCTCAAGGTGATTGGCCCTACAAATCTCTCTTCCCGGTAACAACCCCCGCGGCCCCCACACCCCCTCACCCCTACTGGGGACGGCTCGTTTGGGGGGTTCTGGAGCACTCAGGAGAGCTCCTCTCCCCTGTCCTCGGCGGCAACTTGGCTTCCAGCAGATCACAGCCTCCTAAAACAAACAAACCCTGGCGGCGGCAGCGGCAGCTCCAGCACAGCTGCGCTCCATGGCGCAAAAGTTTCCTCCACACTTCTCAACGTGCAGGAAATCTCGCCGGCGCTGGGGCAGGACTCGGGAGGGAGGGAAAGGCCGGGCCGAACCGGCAGGAGCAACGCCTCGCCAGCTGAATGGATGTGCGCGCGTCCGGCCGTGGGAAGTGAGGCTGACGAAAGCCACCAGTGCCTCATCTCCGTTCCCACACCAGACCCTCACCCTGCAACCTGCCCCGGCGGCACGACCCGCTGGTCGGCGGAGGGGCCAACGCTGCTAAGAGAGCTGCCAAACGGCGCTGCCTGTCCCGCAGGGGCGCGGGAACTTCCAAGGAGAAACCCCCAACAGCCACCACTTCCTCCAGCTCAAACTGAGGGGCGCAGCCGCCCCCGACGTGGGGGAGCAAAAAACTGCCCCCCAGAGCCTCCCGAGGGTGTGCGCGCAGGGCTCTTAGCCCCGGGCCAGCAATGCTCCCATCCCGTGCTCCCGCCACCCGTCATGGGTGTCTGCGCCCGGGCTGGTGGCAAGACCCCTCCGTTCCGCTAATGCTCCACAGGAGGGCTTTCACCCCCAGCCCGGACCAAGTTTCAAAGTCGGTCGGAGGGCCGCGTTCCGCGGCAAGCCTGCGCACCCGCTTGTCCATTCAAAGTCGGGCACCGCTGGGACAGAGGCGCCAGTTCTTACCTTAGACACCGTGAGCGGTTCGCAGTGTTCCAGACCTCCCTTAAGGGTGAAGCCCCAGGGCGCCCCCCCTTGCAGCTGCACAGGGACGTACTGGAAGGACCCAGGCCGGTTCTCCATCCTCGGCTCGGCTCAGGCGCCGCGGGGCTCCTTTTCCGCGGGGGCTACGTTGCCTCCGCCCCCAGCAGCTCCGCCACCATCGCCCTCCAGCGCTACGCCACCCCGCACCGCCCTGCTCCGCCTACTCTCCCGGCTGGAGACGCTCGGGCAGCGGGCGAGCGCGAGGAGGAAATGACACGGAGCTGGAGAAAGGGGGAGAGAGGGGGGGAAAGGAGAAGGGAAAAAAAAGAGAGAGAAAAGAAAAGAAAGAAGGAGAGGCGGAGGGATAGCGCGTAATGGACAAGAAAACGGAGCAATGAGGAGGGGCAGTCAGTGGGACTTCGCCTATAGGATCGCTGGGGAGCGGGCGCGAGGCAAGGCCTCACATCAATTGTTACATTGTTTCATTCAAGCTGCTCCCCCCCCTTTGGTCCTCCTCCTTACGGCCGGGTTCCCCGCCCCTCCAGCCAGCCGAGGCGAGGGGAGGTGAAAGTCGTTAGTGTGGATAGCCCGCGTGGCCGAGTGGGCTGAAACGCTGGCTTCCCGATTAGCGCGTTCATGTTTCTCTGACTGCCTTTTTCTTCTGAAGGTCCCAAAACCGGGTCCTGGGAGGGTTACAAGGCTGCTAATTTGTGGACCTTGCCTAGAGGGATGGAAAGTAAAGCAAAGCAGACCAGCGAACACAGTGGGGCTGTGTGTGTAGGCTGCTCTGTGTGTATGCACTAGGTGTGTGGGGTCATTATGAAACATTGCCCCGGAGCATAGTTTAAATAAAGAAGCACTTTAAGGATGCCCCCTACCCGGGTTTAGCCGCACCCTGGCTCAGCGCTGGCGTCTGTGGGCAGCACTGTGCTTGTGTATGTTCCAGTCATCTGGAGTTCCTGGCACGGCCTTGCACTTGCCCCACTGAGATGACCAAGCCAGGAATCAGCAAACTGCTAGCAGACTAGTAGTATTGTTTCCACTTCTAAACAAACCTACAGAAAAGAGCATCCATTGATAAGCTGGCCAATTAACAATGTTGTGCCTTTTGGAAGAATCCGCTTTTAGACAAGGGTCCAGAACATTTCTGCTCCTCCGGATGTTCGTGCTCAAGGCTGTAGTTTTTGAGCTGGGCTTTTGGACCAGACCAAACACACACACACACACACACACGCGCGCGCGCGCAAACACCCACAGTAATTGTCTTGAAAGGTCAATCTCTTATTAAATCTTATGCTGATTTCTCAGTCTTGACCTAGACAAGTTACCTACCCTCCCTGAGTTATTGTCTCTAGAGCCACATGCAGGCAGTAAGTTTTTTTTAAAGTGCCTCCCACTAGCAGGGGAAGTTTTGACAACTCCGTTGTGACTCAGGAGGACCTTCCACTGCCTCTTGTCTGTTCAGCCTCTTGCCCTCTTCTTGTGGAGCTTGTTCCTCATCACCAAGGAACACACTGTGGCTCCCTGCCTTCCACAGTCAGCTTTCTGCAGACAAGGTTTCCACTCCGCTTCCGTTCCTTCACCTGTCACTGACTCTTCCCCCTGCCTGCGGTGTACTGCAGCAGGCCAGTGAAAAGTCTCTCACGGGCCTCCCTCCCTCCCCCAATCCTTTCTTCTCAACCTTCTAAACTGCCTGCATTATATGATGCTGACCTGACTTTTCTTTAATAAAACTGCAATTTGGCTGTTTATAGCCTCCCTTTTTTAAAGTCCTTAGAGATGATTCACCGAGGAAACCACCTTAATCTTTTAGACTTCTAGACCTACAAAAACCATGTTGATCATGTTCACTGTTTTGTGTTTCCCCTCCTAGAAAGCAGAAAACTTGAGAAAATGGCACCTCAATTTCTTGACTCTCAGTTGTGTGCCAACCTGTGACATTCATTTGAAACTGAATGGAAACTGAATTTTTTCTTCTTTTTGTGCTAAGACTCTGATCTTCATGATTATTGCTTGGTGGAACTCAGCATGTTTCAGTCTCAATACATTGAAATCTGCAAAGTTCAGTTCACAGGATATGTAGTCATCACTCAAGGTCTACTAGAATTATGTGTCTAGACTAGAGGAAGAAGTTTGGAAGCAGGAGACACACATGTGAGCCCCGGCCTTGTCAATAACCAGATACGTGACCTTGGGCAAATCACTGAACTGTTTTTAGTCTCATTTCCTTCATTTGTAAACTTCAGCTAGTAAGCCCTGACCTACCTACCTTCCAGGCCTGTTGAAGCCTAAAATAAAATAATGCATATGAAAACACCATGACTTCTTGCACTCTTCAGTTTATCCTTTGTATCATTACTGCAGAAGAACATAAATTACCTAGCCCCTGGTGCAAACAGCTCCTAAGTAGACATTTTGAACATCAGATGGCCAGATAATGTTGCTTCTTTACTGATAAAAATTGCTGCTAGTAGCAGGGATCTTATTCTTCCTTCCAGTTAGTGGGAGCATGATTATGTGGTGGAAAAGGTACTGGGTAGAACTTGAGATTCCTGAATTCTATGCTGGTTCTGCTGTTAAATTGCTGTGTGATATTAAAAAAAGATCATACCCCCTCTCTTTAAGCTGAAGGGATTGAGCTACTTGATTTCTTAAGTTTCTCTACAGTCGGCAAATTCTATGACTACTTCCTACAAAGGGTGCTAAAAAGAGCATATGTGCAAACAAAGGCTTGATGGTAGAGATGAACCAAGTGAAAATAATGCTATGGAGAAGAATCCAGGAATGTTTTTCTGTGTGTGGGAGCTTGTGCGCACATGGTGTGTCCGACCGACAGATAATGAATGCACTCTAAAGTATGTTAAATTGCCTGTGGGGGAAAAAAGGTGGAAAGTCCAGTAGGCAGGTAAAAATAGGAAACTGCATTATAAGAGAGGGGTGGTGATTGATAATCCACATTTGGATTATAGTTGAAGCCATTTGGAGTGTATAATCTCACCCGGGGCACCACAATGATAAAAAAAAAAAAAAAAAGCCGGATTTAAATGGAATCTTGGATTATGCTAATATTTAAAAGTCAAGAAGGATCACAAAGGATCTAAAAAGGAACAGACCGAGGAGGTGGGCAAAAGGCCAATCAGCAGAAACAGGGAGAGAAATTAAAAACAGGCTGTTTACTTCCACCTCATTAAAAAAAATCCTCACAAGTCTTTTCTTCATTAGAAATCTATTGACCAGTTTATCTTTTTGGAAGGAAGAAGACTAAAATAGCAGTCCTTCCCTGAACTTTTTTTTTTAAACTTCCTTAGCTCCATCTTTTGTAAACTTGAATTTGAATACAATTTCCCTCATAGCAGTGCCTCTAAATCCTTTCTGAATTAAGGATTCTTTTGAGCTTCTAGTGAAATCTATGCATTCCCTCCCCTAGAGAGCTACACATCATCATGCAATGTTATACTCAATTTGGGCTGAGACTTATAGACCATAGCTTCAGAATCCTTGCTCTAATGAAATATAAGATTTTTTTATTGTGGTAAAAAAAAACATAACATGAAATCTACCCTCTTAACAAATTATTATTTATTTATTTTTCCTCCTAATAAATTTTTAAGTGTACAGTATGGTATTGTTAAGTATATGCACAATGTTGTACGGTGAATCTCTAGGACATTTTCAACTTGCACGACTGAAACTTTATACCCATTGAACAGCAACACCCATTTCCACCTTTCCCCAGCCCCTGGCAACCACCATTCTACTTTCTACTTCTGTGAATTTGGTGACTACTTTAGATAACTCATATAAATGGAATTACGCAGTATTTGTCTTTTTGTGACTAGCTTATTTCACTTAGCCTAATGTTCTCAAGGTTCATCCATGTTGTAGCTTATGACAGTATTTCCTTTCCTTTAAAAGGCCAAATAACATTCTATTGTATGCACGTACCACATTTTCTTTAGCCATTTATCAGTCAGTAGGCATTTAGGTTGTTTCCACCTTTTGGCTACTGTGAATAATGATTCAGTGAACACAGGAGTGCAAATATTTCAAGATCCTGTCTTAAATTCTTTTGGATAAATACCCACATGTGGGATGGCTGGCTCATTTGCTAGTTCTATTATTCATTTTCTCAAGAAACTTCATACTGTTTTCCATAGTGGCTACCCCATTTTTACATTCCCACCAACAGTTCACAAAGATTACAATTTCTCCACTTCGTCACCAACACTTGTTGATATAGATGTCTTTTTTTTTCAACAGTGGCCATCCTAACAGGTGTGATGTGATATGCATTGCGTTTCCCTGATGATTAGTGATATTGAACATCTTTTCATATACCTGTTAGATATTTGTATGTGTTCTTTGGATAAATATCTATTCAAATCCTTTGCCCATTTTTTAGTCAAGTTATTTGTTTTTTTGATTTTGGGGTTTTTTTTTTCTTTTTTTGCTATTGAGTTGCAGAAGTTCCTTATATATTTTGGATATTAAGCCCTTATGAGATATATGGTTTGCAAATATTTTCTTTCATTCTGTAGGTTGCTTATCATTTTGTTCTTTTTGTTTGTTTGTTTTGCTGTGCAGAAGTTTTTTAATTGATGTAGTCTGAATTGTTTACTTTTGCTTTTCTTGCCTATGCTTTTGGTGTCATATCCAAGAAATCATTATCAAGACCAATGTCATAAAGATTTTCCCTTATGCTTTCTTCTAGGAATTTTATGGTTTCAAGTCTTACATTTAAGTCTTTCATCCATTTTGAGGTCATTTTTGTGGGTGGTGTAAGATAGGGGTCCAGTTTCATTCTTTTGCATGTGAATATCCAATTTTCCAATAGTATTTATTAAAGAGACTATCTTTTCCCCATAGTGTATTCTTGGTGCCCTTGTTCAAGATTAGTTGACCACATATGCTTGGATTTAATTTCTGGGGTTTCTATTCTATTCCATTGATTTATTTGTCTATTTTTATGCCAGTATTATACTGTTTTGATTACTATAGCTTTGTAATATAGTTTGAAATTAGGAAGTGTAACGCCTCCAGCTTTGTTCTTCTTTCTCAAGATTGCATGGGCTATTCAAGGTCTTTTATAGTTCCATACAAATTTTAGGATTGTTTTTCCTCTTTCTGTGAAAAATGCCATTGGAATTTTGATAGAGATTGCATTATATCTATAGATTGCTTTTGGTTATATGGACATAACATGTTTTTATTTAAAGAGCTCACATATATTATTGAAATGATGTTTCAACAGAAAATGTAACAATTCATTCATTCAATGAGTTTAATTTGCCCTAGATTGAGAGAACAACGGCTAAATGCTAGGCATTCTGCAAGAACTTTCCATACATTATTTGCAATGATTTCAATGACCTGCAAAGTAGGTGTTTTTAACTGTTTTCCAAATGAAAAGTGAGTGAGTTTCCAACTGAGCCAGGAAGTGGTAAAACCAGGATTACAAGGCAAGGAGCCTGGAGAAGCATCCTGTGATAACTTTTTAAATCATGTCTCTGTTGTATTTTCCTCTTTTGCAAGGGAGGCAAGTGATTGGAATCTTCCATTCTGCTCTCTTCATGTTTCCACTTGGGAGAACTTCTGCTAGAATAACTCACTTGGCCTGTTTCTCCACCCCTGGGGGAGTTAAAAATTCTGTCTAGTTAAGTGAGAAGAGTATTAGGAAGCCTATTATTATTGCCTATATATTCCCTATCCACCAATCCAGCTCTTAACAGTAATAAACAGATATTTTTCCTCTCTGCCTCTCTGTTTTCTGTGTTTCTGTTTGTTCTAAACTTGAGAGTAGATGAGATAGGTGTTATTTCTACATAGTTTGTGTGTCTTCCATCTACTTATATATTCCATACTGTCTCCTGAATGTCTATATGGGCCTATTTCTGTTTTTTTTTTAAGAATTTATTTATTTATTTATTTATTTATTTGAGAGGGAGCAGGGGGAGGGGCAGAGGGAGAAGGACAAGCAGACTCCCTGCTGAGTGGGGCTCCTTGCTGACATGAGGCTCAATCCCAGGACCCTAAGATCATGACCTGAGCCAGGGTCAGATGCTTAACTGACTGAGCCACCCAGGCAACCCTATATGGGCCTATTAACACAGCACTGATTGAATAAACATCTCTGTGTGCACATCTGTCTCCAAAGAAGACATCCAGATGGCCAACAGACACATGAGAAGATGCTCAACATCACTCATCATCAAGGAAATGCAAATCAAAACCACAATGAGATAACACCTCACACCTGTCAGAATGGCTAAAATAAAAAAACTCAAGAAACAACAAGTGTTGGCAAGGTTGTAGAGAAAAAGGAACCCTCCTGCACTGTTGGTGGGAATGCAAACTGGTGCAGCCACTGTGGAAAACAGTATGGAGTTTCCTCAAAAAGTTAAAAAAAGAACTACCATATGATCCAGTAATTCCACTACTGGGTATTTACTCAAAAACATATAAAAACATTAATTCAAAAAGATATATGTTCTCCTATGTTTATTTATAATAGCCATTTTATGGAAGCAGCCCCAGTGTCCACTGATAGATGAATGGACAAAGAAGATGTGATATAAACACACACACACACACACACACACACACACACACACACACACACACACACAGGAATATTACTCAGCCATGAAAAAGAATGAAATCTTTCCATTTGCAACAACTTGGATGGAGCTAGAGAGTATAATGCTAAGTGAAATAAGTCAGAGAAAGACAACTACCATATGATTTCACTCATATGTGGAATTTAAGGGGAAAAATGAACAGAAGAAAAAAAGAGAGAGAAACCAAGAAACAGACTCTTAACTCTAGAGAACAAACTAGTGGTTACCAGAGGGTAGATGGATGAGGGGAATGAGTGAAATAGGTGATGGGGATTAAGGATTGCACTGGTCATGATGAGCACCGAGTAATGTATAGAACTGTTGAAACACTATCTTGTACACCTGAAACTAATATAACGGTGTCTATTAATTAAATGGAATTAAAATTAGAAAAATAAAATAAAACAAGATGGGAAAAAAATTTTTAAAAGAAAGTATGTGTGGGTATTAGGCCCAAGTTCCATATGATCCTGAAGGGAGTTTGATCTGAGTGTCTTCAGGAAAGAGACAGAGAGAGAATGAAGAACACTCCTTGAATTAGGCTTTGAGGCCATCTTCCCATAGTTATATCACAATAATCGTTGCCCTTCTCCCCTCAAAGCAGGCTCTACCTGGAAAGGCTGCTTAATCCCATTTCTGTACCTTTTCTTCCACCTGGAGCCACAGACTTCCTTCTTCCTGTGTGTGTACTAGCAGTCACCATTTAAGAAACCATTTCTGTTCTGGCTCAGAGAGTGTTTACAGATTATTTACTGACTAGGGAAGTTCTCATTTGTCATAGGCAAATTATCACATTAGAGAAATCTAACCTGTGTTTTGTAATTGTTACCTAGTGTTTTATGGCACGTACTCAGTGAACTTTTATCAAGTCATCTTCTTTATTTCATCACAGTCTTGGGAAAAATAAGGTAAGAGAATAAAAGTCACCATCTTATAGGTGAAACCAATGGGAAAATAGATTCATTGCTTTACTAATCATCCATCCATGCTTCCCTGGAAAATTGAATATTGGTGGGCCCCAATTATTCCTGGACCAGGGGACCCACAGGCAAAATGGGACCCAGAGCATTTTTTTAATGAAAGAGATTTTTTTCATAAATAATATCAAAAGTTGTCCATTTTTAATCTCATCAATTAAATCTTCTGGACTATTCTTCTTGGATTTCTATGGCTCCTCTTCCTTCCCTTCCCCATTTATCCCCACCCTGCCCAATAATTACCCTAGCTCTTCTGAATGTTTCTCACAGAGGAGAGATCTGGGGCAATGATAATTATCAGTGGAGAGGGAAACAAAGTCTAATGTTTCAGGTATTATTCATATACAGATTGCATGAAAACAATAGCAAGCTCCTCCCTCCAACCTAGCTCTACATCTGAGGGTGTGTTGGGGGAGTACAACAAAAGACAATTTTAAGTAGACTATCCTACTAAAGAGTCTGATTCCTGCAGAATTTTGCATAGGGCTAGTGAAAGATTTTATGGTTAAGGCCTGTTTCTTTTGCGTTAAAGTGACTATAAAATTAGTATACAAAGTACTATAGCTTTATTTAACTATTTTAGTTAAATAAATCCTTGTAAGTACATGATGTTAAAGAAATATGGAGTTTTAGTTTCTCCTTGGGTAACTTTATAAAGATTCCTCCTATTGCCAAGGTATCCCATTCGGATCATGCTATGCTTTTATCCACCCAGAAAAAAATATCAATTGTCTCATGGAATCTCAGAATTTTGGCATGGTCTTTTGTTTGAGACTATAGAGTAGAGCCTCTTCATCCTTGAGCTGACAAATCTGGACAGCTTGTGTGTGTGTGTGTGTGTGTGTGTGTAAGAGACTGCCATCTGTGGTGGTTGGTGCTCTCTGGGAAGGCTTGTTGGAGCAGGAGTTGGTTTGTGTTCTAAGTTCACATTAATGTCAGCCCAATTGGAAAACCTCAATTTGCCATTGGCAAAATCAGTCATCTTGTACAGGCTCAGCTGAGCTGTAATGAATGTTTGCCATTGCTCTAGAGGAGTTTCAGCCAGGGATCGATTCCTTCATATCAAGAAGGTGAAAATCGGATGAACTGCTCAGACCCAACATGTGGGCTCGAATGTGACCCCTTCTTGGTACCCAGCTCAGATAGGGGCCACCCCTTGCTTTGAGTTGTGGGTTAGCCAATCTGTTCTACTTCTCAAATGCTGTTTTCTGTGAGCCATTCATTGCTCCTTGGTCATTAATAAAATAATATTTTTGGTACATATTAAGCTCTTACCTCAACTCTTCCATCTATGGAAGGAAAAAATCACGTGCACAAACACAAAACCAGCCTTTTTGCTTTCAGAAAGTTTCCATCATCTTGCTCTCCTATAGATGCAGAGGAGGTACATCAATTTGCATTTGAGCAAAACAAAGAACCCACTACAGTTTTGATGAAGCTCTGGAGAAGTTGGCAACAGACACTCAAAATATCGATTTAGATATGCTCACTTTCTTTCTTTCATAGTTTATTTTTACTTCAGACTAAGTAAAAATGAACCCCATTTATGAAATATTAGCTAAAGAGGAAACCATCTTGTTTTGGTGTGAATCTAAAATGACCTAGCCCAAAGAGGAAAGAACAACCAAATGCCTTTGTCCGGGAGTATCAAATGGGCTTCTGAAAAGGATTCATTTCTCCAACTACTTTGTTTGGGGGAGATAGTTCCAGGCAGGTACATGTGCCTAGATGTGTACACATACAAACCTCCATTCATATAGAGACATGAACAAAGCCACACAAAAGAACCAATGTTCAAATTTGGGAATGCCTGGCTCCTTTCTCTGAGGGTCTGGCAGCTCAGATTGCTAAAGAAAGAGTACTCTGGAACAACTCTTAGGAACCTGACAGTTACTTGATGTTCTAATACATAGGACGCTTTCAGTGTTTTCTCTTTCACAGGTTTAGATTAAACTTCAGAAACCTGGCCATCATACTTAACTCCCTCTTTCTTCCCACATCACTGACAACCACTCAGTCATGGAGCCCTGTCATTTCTAGTCCTAAAATAGCTCTCAAATCCATCCACTCTCTCCATATTTGCTGCCACTCCATCATCATCTCACACCTAGACCACTAGAACTGCTTCCTAACTGGGCTCTCTGATGCTGCAGTTCTGCCCAGATGCCTCCAATTCATTCTCTGCTTTGTAGCACTTTGCAGCCAGGGCACTCTTTCTAAAGCACAAACTCGATGTCACTCTTCTATTTAATTTTTTTTCAATGGTTTCCCATTGTTTACTGAATAAAATCTAAGTCCCTTGACTAAGATCCTTCTTATGTGGCCCCTGCCTACATAGCTGGCACCTTTCTCCCATGCCACCCCAACTCTGTCCCAACCACCCCCCCACACACTTGCATCTCCAGAGATACCAAATTATGGGCAGTTATTCCAAGCTCAACCTGTTCTCTTGTACTTCTATGCCTTTCCACAAACTTTTCTTCCTGCCTGGAAGACCCTCCATTTCATCCTTGTCCATTTGGCAAATCCCTACTCTTTCTTCAAGTCAGTTTAAAAGTTATGCTTATAAAAGAAATGTTCCTTGATACCTCTAAGCGATTCTTTCTTGATGTTCACAACTGCCCCCTTTATATCACTCCATTGTGGCCCTGATCATATTTGATCATAATTATCTCCTCCCCTGGCCTGGATGTTCCTTGAGGGCATAAACCATGTCTGATTCTTCAGTTTTCTCCCCAGTGTTTAGTATAAGGCATGAACATAGTTGATGTTTGATCCTCATTAACATGTGACCCTGGGCCTGAAAGACCAAAGGCATTTTTGGTCATATGAGAAAGAACTTTCTGTTGGTCTCTTGATATATCTCCTTTTTAATTGAGGCATAATTGACATGTAACATTGTATTAGTTTCAGGTGTACAATATACTGATTGACCCTTTGTATCAGTGAGAAATGATTGCCACAATAAGTCTAGTGACCATCCACCACCATACATAGTTACAACTTTTTTCCTGTAATAAGAACTTGTAGGATTTTACTCTTAGTAAATATGCAATACAGTATTATTAACTTTAGTCACCATGCTGTACATTACATCCCCATGACTTATTTATTTTATAACTAGATGTTTGTACCTTTGATTTCTTTCACCCATTTCATTCACCCCACCCCAACTCTCCTCTGGCAACCACCTGGATATATCTCTTAATCATGGAATGGAAGATAAGGATTGCCTCCCCTAGAGCAGCCAGCAAATAGGATATCACAAAGAGGGTCCTCTAGTGATTCAGAACCAAAAAGAACCCTGAGATTGACCAAATTCCAAGCATAAAGCTTTTTACATTGATGCTGTTTATTGGTACATGTTACTGAAGAACTAATAATAAGAAGAGGAAAAAATGTAAAAATGTGGCTGCACTGTAGAAAAGGAATATTGCCTTTTTCTACATTCTACATAATTGCCATCTTCTTAACATAGCATTCCAGATGCTCCAAAAACTGGCCCCTGTCCTGCTCTCCAGCTTTGCCTCTCCCTCCTCTCTTACTTTACCCTCTGGCCATACCAAACCCTATCCCCACTACCCTCATTTTGTGGTATATCCTACCTCCCTAATTTTACTCATACCATCTCTCTACCTAGCTTACATTTGCCTTTGCTTTAGGCAACTTCTACCAAAACTTTAAGATTTAGCCGAGGCCTTACTTCTTCCAGGAAGCCTTCCTCAACTAACCAACATGCACACATGTGTGCATGCATGCACTTACACACACACACACACACACACACACACACACACACACACACAGTCTAGATATACGTCTGTATAAATCAGGACTCTTTTGCTCACAAGTAACAGAAATATAACACAAATAAAACTTAGGCTAAAAAAGGAGTTACTGATACTAATTGAAAAGCACAGGAGTAACTTTAGGCATAGCTAGATCAGGTGCTCAAATAATGTCATCAGCAATCTGTTTCTCTTAGTTCTGATGTTCTCTATGTTGACTCAGTTCTCCAGTAGGCTCTCCCTACATGGTGGCCAAGATAGCCACAAAGAGCTACAGATTTGCATTTTGCCACTTAGCAACCCCAGTAGAAACATAGACCCACTTTCCCAATAGTTCTAGCAAAACTTCCAGAATTAAGTCCATTCCTGAACCAGTAACCAGAGAAGGAGAATTCTCCAAGTAGCCAGGTGTATTAGGGTTCTCCAGAGAAACAGAGAGGTGAGAAGTCCCATGGTCTATCTGCTGCCAGGAAAGCTGGCGGTATAATTCAGTCCAAGCCAGAAGGTCTGAGAGCCAGGAGCACTGATGTCCAAAGACAGGAGTAAATAGTGATATCCCAGCTCAGTCAATAGCAAATTTGCCCTTCCTCTGCCTTTTTGTTTTATTCAGACCCTTAACAGGTTGGTTGATACCCATAGGCATTGGTGAGGGTGATTTTTATTCAGTCTACTGATAAAAAGTGCTAATCTCTTCCAGAGACAACCTCTCAGACACACACAGAAATAATGTTTTACCAGCTATTTGGGCATTAAGTTGACATATAAAATGGGTGATGTACCCATCTAGGTGTGATAAGATCTGTTACCAGAAGAAGACATTTTGGGCAGCAAAAGCACTATATGTTCACACTTAGTTTTCCTCTTACGTTCTTCCAGTTTCTCTCCCTTTCAATGCTTCTGATCAGATAGTATCATTTGTATTTCTATATATGTATGTCTCTTCCACTAGACTGTTGAGTTCTCGTGCCTATCTCTGTATTGCTAGAGATCACGTGGGGGCTTGGTTTCTAGGAGGTATTCTCAATCAATGAAGGATGAATGAATGGCCTTGCTGTGCATTTTGAAAATATGATTAAATTACATGGAGCCATACTGAAGGCTAATCCAGGCAAATAGTTTAATTTGATAATTAGATTAATAGTATAAGTCTAATTTATTTGATTAAATGCACAATTATTACTGGGTTGCATGGTAAAGAGGCATAAATACTGAACAGTTCATTCACCATTCCAAAATTATATAATAAATGCTTTCTATGTGTCAGGCACTGTGCTAGAGGTTAAGATTAGCTTCTGCCTATTAATTAGCCCTTTAGCATTAATGAGAGTCAGTAGTGTATAGTGATTGTATGTGTGGGCTCTAGGGCCCTGGATTAAATAAAATCCTAGCACTTGCATTTACTAGTTAAGTGCCCTTAGCCAGTTACTTAACCACTGTGCCTAGTTTCTTCCTCTATCAAATAGGAATGGAACCCACCATAGAGGTTTATTGTGAAGATTAAATGTAGAAATGAATGTGAAGAGTTGAGAATAGTACCTAAACATTTTTAAGTGCTTAATAAGTGTTAATTCATGATTAGCTATTGGCAGAATCTTCTCTCCCCTGAAATATTGCTTTACTCATTATGCTTGATCTGAGGCAAGACTCTAGGTTAGGGATTTAAAATTGAGCCTAAATACAACTTCCGGGCTTCAAGAAAGGAAAATAGAACAGAATAGAAGCTTCTCTCAGCCCTGGCAGAATTATATTTGGACATAGAACAGAGGATGTTGGCTTTCTTAGTGTGAAATTACTATTTCCCAGTGAGCCACTAATCCAAGCTTAATGGATGTAGAGAAGGATGAAGTGGTCTTTTCTGTTGGGGAAAAGGTGGTGCTCCACAAGAGCTAGGGGATGAGTCTTAAATCCCAACATTGCCACTGCATGTGGTTCACTAGGAGAATCAGAGTATAAGCAAACAGTTTGGATGGCTCAACAGGGTTTCCTAGCAACATATACAAGTTCTAAGTGGGCTCTTTGGTTTAATGAAGAGAGGATGTTTGGTGGACAGCAAACCTGGGTTAAAAATCCAAGTTCTTCTCTTTATTTACTATGGCATCTTGGGAAATAATAATGATCACACCTCAGACCTTTTGAGTGCTTACTATGTGTCAGTAACTATGCAAAGCACCTTGTCTATATTGTTTTCTTCAATCCTTGCAAACAACCTTATAAGGTAGGTTCTTCTATTACTATCTTCTTTTTAATTATTTTGGAAATATTTATTTTTAATTACAAGAGTAATAGAAAATCCTTGTAAAAGAAATGTAAACAGTACAGAAATCTTCATATTCCCACCCAACCCCACCCTGAAGTAAATGTGAAAACATTTTGTTCTATATCCTTTCCAGACCTGTTTTTCTATGAATACACAAACATATATAGATACCTATCTTTAGGAAAAAAAAAACACATAAACACTCTTCTACAATTTGCTTTTTTGATTTTGTGATATATCACGGACATCTTTTCATGTCAGTACATTTGGATCTATCTTATTCTTTTTAATGGGTATAGAGTATTCCATTATTTGGCTGTACAATAATTTAATAATTACCCCAATATGGATGGACATTTAAGCTTCCAATTATTTATGTTGCAAACTATGCTGCAACAAACACTTTCATACTTACATTTTAGGATACTTTTATACATAGTGCTTTAAGATACGATAAATTTATAGAGATATGAGAATGCTGGGTCACAAATACACACACTTAATATTTTGATCAAGGTTGTCAAATTGCTCTCCAAAAGTCCATCATTCTTTTAATGTTTTTGAGTAACATCTAGTTAAAATATAAGGAATTGCTGAAGATCTATTTAAATATGACAAGTTTCCTAGGTTGTTTAGTATAGCTACCTAGTTTTCCAGCAGATCTTAAATAATTATTAATAAAGTCCCAGTAATATCATCTTGATTAAACTTTTCAAAGGAATGAATGGAGAAGTAGTGTTTTGAATTTTTAAGGTTATTTTATTTTTATTTTTTATGATTCAACAACTCTATACATTACTCAGAGCTTATCGCAAGATGTATACTCTTAATCCCCTTTATATATTTAACCTATTCACCCCAGAGATCTGCCCTCTGATAACCACCTATTTGTTCTCTATATTTAAGAGTCTGGTGGGGTTTTTTGTTTCTCTTTTTCTCTTTGTTTGTTCATTTGTTTTGTTTTTTAAATTCTACATATGAGTGAAATCATATGGTATTTGTCTTTCTCTGTCTGACTTATTTCGCTTAACAGTATACCCTGTAGGTCCATACATGTTGTTGCAAATGACAAGATTTCATTCTTTTTGATGGCTTAGTAATATTTCAATATATAAATATATCTATATCTATATATCACACCTTCTTTATCCATTCATTAATTGATGTACACTTGGGCTGCTTCCATATCTTAGCTATTATAAATTGTGCTGCAGTAAACATAGGGGCACATGTATCTTTTTGAACTGGTGTTTTCATTTTCTTTGGGTAAATACCCAGTAGTGGAATTACTGGATCATATGGCGTTTCTATTTTTAATTTTTTTGAGGAATCTCTATACTGTTTTCCACAGTGGCTGCACCAATTTACATTCCCACCAACAGTGCATGGAGGTTTTTTCTTCTTCTTTTATAAGCAGAAGAAACTGAAAGGCAGGCAAGTTAAGTAACATGCCTAATATCACATACCTAGTAAATGGGGAAGCCAGGTCACCAACCCGGGCACTCTAGCTCTAGAACTTATGCTATCAACCTCTCTGAGCCACAGATTCCTCATCTGAAAAGTTGGCTTAATTTTACCCACCTCCTAGGGTTGCTGTGAGGATTGGAAATGAACTGGGGGAAGCATTTTATACAATACTGGGCACATGGAAGGAGCTGTCTAAATAAGAGTTGTTATTATTCTGTCTTCCATTTTTCCTAGGAGCAGCAGGTCTGGACTTTCCTTCTATGTTGCCAGCACTACTTCTTGATTCTAATTAGTCTGACTACAAATTAGTTTCTGTATGAGGGAGGTACCACTGGGCCAGTTACAGAATAAAGGAAACTCTGGTGCCAGTGGTCTTCTCAGTTCATCATCAAACTGTGATTCTGCCTTCTATGTCCTGATTACATGTGCCACGCACCAAGTCTCCCAACACTGCTGATGTCTCTCCCCACTCTCCATTTTACCTTCCCAACTGGGACACCTGCCAGGCTGGCCATATTTCCACTTACCATCTCATTATGGAAAAATGGATCTGAAGAGAACTGAAAAGCCGGCCTGCTGTGAGACCCTCATGGACACGAATATCCCTAAAGGGATTTTATTTTATTTTTTGTTATTGTAAGTATTATTTTTATTGAGGTACAATTGACATACAATATTATATTAATTTCAGATGTACAACATAGTGATTTGACATTCATATACGTTGTGAAATGATCACTGCAATAAATCTAGTTATCATCTGTCAACATACAAAGTTAATACAATATTATTGAGCGTATTCCCCATGCTGTACATTACATACCCATGACATTTATTTTATAACTGGAAGTTTTTACTTCTTGGGCCCTTTCACTCAACCCCCCTCCTCTCTGGCAACCACCAATCTGTTCTCTGTATTTGTGAATCGGGATTTTGTTTTGTTTTGTTTTGTTTGTTCCATTTTCTGGATTTCACATATAAGTGAAATTGCATGATATTTGTCTTTCTCTGTCTGACTTACTTCACTTAGCATAATACCTTCAAGGTCCATCCATGTTGTTGCAAATGGCAAGATTTCATTCTTTTATTTGGACGTATAGTATTCCATTGTGTATATGTGTGTGTATATATATATATATATATATATCCATTGTATATATGTGTGTATATACTTCTTTATCCATTTATCCATTGATGGACACTTAGTTTGCTTCCATATCTTGGCTATTGTAAATAATGGCACAATGAACATAGGGGTGCATATATCTTTTCAAATTAGTGTTTTCATTTTCTTCAGATAGATATTCAGTAGTGGAGTTGTTGGATCATATGGTAGTTCTATTTTTTTCATTTTTTAAATTGAAGTGTAATTGACATACAATGTTATATTAGTTTCAGGTGTACAGCATATTGATTCGACAATTCTATACACTATTTTTAAAGATTTTATTTATTTGAGAGAGAAAGAGTGCACAAGTTGGGGGGAGGGGCAGAGGAAGAGGGAGAAGCAGACTCTCTGCTGAGCAGGGATTCCCCCATGAGGGGCTCAATCCCAGGACTCTGGGATCATGACCTGAGTCGAAGGCAGATGTTTAACGGACTGAGCCACCCAGGCACTCCTATAAATTATTTTTAATTTTTTGAAGAGCTTCCATACTTTTTCCCATTTTATATTTATAAATGTAAATATATTCACCAATTTATATTCCCACAAACAGTGCACATGAGGATTCCTTTTTCTCCACATCCTCACCCAACATTTGTTATTTCTTGTGTTTTTATTTTAGCCATCCTGCAGGTGTAAAGTGATATCTCATTGTGGTTTTAATCTGCATTTCCCTGATGATTAGTGATGTTGAGCATCTTTTCATGTATTTGTTGGCCATCTGTTTTTCTTCTTTGGAAAAATGTCTATTTAGATCCTCTGTTCACTTTTTAATCAAATTTTTATTTTTTCTATTGTTATTGAGTTATATGAGATCTTTATATATTTTGGATATTAAGCCCTGAAAGGGATTTTAAATTGTAGCCAGTTATTTCATTCCTTATTTGTAACTTTTATTTTACTGCCACCTTCACACTATCTTGAGTATGTATCTAATCATAGAAACAATAAAGATTAAGACTAAATTTAAAACATGGAAAGAAAAATTGCAACTAATAAACCTGTCTGCCAGTGATGAGCTTGCACTCTTACAACTGCAATGCAAATAGGTCTGATCCTTTGGGAAAACAATTTGGTAATTTGCATCAAGAGCCATAATTATGTTCCTGCCCTTTGACACTGCAATGCCTCTCTGGGAATTCTATCCTAAAGACAGACTTCAGTAGAAGGAAAACAAAAGTCTATAGACACAGAGATTGTCAGTGCAGTATTACTTTAACTAGTGAAAAACTGGAAATAATTTTAATGCTGAACAATTTGATGTATGCTCGGGTCCACCAATAAATGAAACAAGAATGATGAAATGTTCAATTCATAATGTTAAATGAATAAAGCAAAATTCAAAATAGTTACAACCAGGTAAAATTGACTTAATATGGACACAGCCTAGAAAGGACTATAGAAAATGAAAATTCTTGCATTAGGACAGTGGGCTATATTATAGTTTCTTCCTTCCCACTTCAATGTGATTATTGACTTCAGAAGTTTTTTTAGCTTTTTTTAAAGATTTTATTTATTTATTTGACATACACACAGAGAGAGAGAGCACAAGCAGGGGGAGTGGCAGGCAGGTAAAGGGAGAGGGAGAAGCAGTGCAAGGAGCCAGATGTGGGGCTCGATCCAAGGACCCTGAGATCATGACCTGAGCCGAAGGCAGCCACTTAACTGACTGAGCCACCCAGATACCCCTTGACTTCAGAAGTTTTAACATGTGTTTGGTTTGGGGGTGAGAAGTGGGAAGGAGCTGAGGAAAGAATTTTAAATGCCAGCCCTCTTAACTTTATTTCCTAATCATTACCTTACAAGTAAAGCCAACCGAGAAATCAAATTAATTTTGTCTTTCAATACAAAGATATACAGCACCCTCAGCTACTCATCCTATCCAATATGAGTACTCATATACTTCCACTCCTCAGGCCTTCCTTTCCTTGTCTACTGTGGCATGCCGCAGGGCATAAAAGTAAACACACTCAAAAAAGAAAGAAAAAAGTGGCAAACACACCGGTATTTCAATCCCAAATCTGCCACTATCAGCTATGTGACCTTAAGCATCTTACTTTAACTTGTCCAGAGGTTGGTTTGTTCATTTGAATAATGGGGCTAATAATAGTACTTAGATTTTCAGATGGTAGGAGAATTAAATAAGTGAATGCATACAAAGTGCTTAACACAGTACCTGGTATCATGTAAATGCTCAATAAACATTAGCTTCTGGCAACAAAACTGGGATAATACAAGCACCTACCTCATAAGGTTTATAGGGATGAAATGGAAGAATAAATCTCAAGCCCCTGACCTAATAGGTGCTAAATGTACGGTAGCTGTCATCATCAAAAATCGTTGCACTGGGCAGTCTCATCCAGTAACAAATTATCAGATGATAGAGGGGGCATTTAATGCTCATTGTGATCCCAAGTAGACTTTTACCTGGAGAGAAATACCTTTTAAAATTCTTTCTAAGCAAGCACTATGAATCTTGGTGATCTGAAGGTCAAGGGGAGCCTGAGATGGTGACTCAGCAGGAAAACATGTGCAGAATAAAGATGAAGCTCTTTTCAAAACCATGAAGAAACTAGAAAGTAAACAGGATGATTAATGCAGATTGTAGAAATTCATGGGGCAGCTCTCAAAGGAGTATGCTAAGAGGTCAGAAGCAAGTCAGCTAGAAAACCTGAAAAGCAAACTTAGGGGAGTTGAGTAGATGTGGAGGGTGTGATCTGAGCTCAGATAAGAAAGAGGCTAAGGGACACCTGGGTGGCTCAGTCGTTAAGCATCTGCCTTTGGCTCAGGTCATGATCCCAGGGTCCTGGGATCGAGCCCCACATTGAGCCCCGCATCGGGCTCCCTGCTCCACAGGAGGCCTGCTTCTCCCTCTCCCACTCCCCCCTGCTTGCGTTCCCTCTCTCTCTGTCAAGTAAATAAATAAAATCTTTTTTAAAAAAAGAAAGAGGCCAATAATAATAGCTAATCTATACTTAGAATTTACAATGTTAGGGATTGTGCTAAGCAATTCATATGCACTAGATTATTTTTATCTTCTTTATCATCTTATGAGGTAAATTTTTATTATTACCCCCATATTATAGTCCGGACCCAGGTATGCCTGACTAAAAACTTTAAAGTATACCAAATCTCAAAAAAGTATCTTCTGGAAATAAGCCAATGAATCATGTTTAGAGTGTCCAAAATTGAATTCATGATATTTTTCCAGGGAATCCATCCTTTGTTCTGTACTTCTCATTATAGCACTACCATCAACCCAAGCCAGAAACTTGGAAGCCACTCTTGAGTTTTCATTCTTTATTGAATTAGCCATTAAGGCCTTCTACTTTTACTTCTTAAATATTTTTCAAATCCATCTTTTCCTCTCTACCTCCTGCAATCATTCTTTCATCTCCTCTCCTACATGGACTTTTATAGTAGTGTCCTATCTGGATTCCTTGCATCTAAGTTTGACTTCCTTGTAATCTATCCTACAAACTGCAGCCAGCATGATCTCTTTTCTTTTACTTTCTCCTTTGTACAAAGTAATCCTTCAAAAATGTAAATCTGACCACATAATTTCCCTACCCACAAACTTCTAGTTGTTCCATTATCTTCCAGTTGTCCTCTGAGTGATATCCATGATCTGAATCTCCATGTCCTCCTGACTTGTGCCTACTTCTCTGGCTTCCTCTCCTGCCACTCTATATCCACTGAACTTCATGTAGTTCCTTCTTAATTCACCTCACAAGTCCATGGCCTCATGACTTTGCTTTGATTAATTCTTTCTGCCAAGTTCACCCTTTCCAATTCCTTTCCTCTGAGACTTTGAGTCTCAGGTTAGGCATCAGCACCTTCAGAAAGGCTTTCCTGACTATTAACTGTGCTAACTCTTGTCTACCCTCTGCCCGGCTCACTCCATGTCTGACCACTTACTACAAATATTGAAATGATCCTTGTGACTATGGATTATGCCCTATTCACCATTATACCCCCAAAACCTAGTGCATCCCTGATCCATAATTAGATTTTCATATATGTCTTTGAACTGTTGCAAGCACTTGAGTTCTGTATCAAAATAATATGCTTGTTAAAAAAAATAAAAAAAAATAATATGCTTGAAGTATAGAAACCAGAGACACCTAACAGAAATAACTACCATTTATGACGCATCTATTGCATGATGATCTCCAACTCTGGCACTTACTAGTGCCCATCCTCTTTTTTTTCTCCATATCACCTCTGTCATATTATATATTTTACTTACTTTGTTGTTTCTCAAATTTCCCTCACTATAGTATCAACTCCATACAGGTAGAAATATTTGTCTTTGTTCATTGGTGTATCCTCAATGCGTATAGCAGTATCTGGCACATAGTAGGTTCTCAGTAAATATTTTTTGAATGAATGAGGAGGGTAGACACTTTCAATTTATATTCTCATTTAGTTCTCACAACAACCCTGTGAGATTAGTATTAACGTTTCTATTTTACAGGTGAGAAAATTGAAACTCCTTATCACCCACATAGAGAATGACAGAGACTTTGAGAAAATCGTGTATTTGTTTGAGTCCATAGATTCAAAGATGATTGATTCAGAGATCAGGGTCACAAAGTCTCGGGACGCAATAATAATATAAGCCCAATAAAATACCAGTTAATAAGTGAATGTCTGACAATCTGAGCTAAATAGAAAGACTGTATGCTCTCTCCCCAGGGAGAGACTATATACTCCCACTTTCTACAAATAAAGTCAATTTTGCAACCTGAATAGCTAATTCTGTATCTGTTGTTCTAAAAGAATCTGGGGGCTTGTGAGGACTTCCATAAGAAAGTTATGAGGCAAGGCCATTAAAACAAGGGTACAATTTTCGCAGACAAGCCCCTAAGGATTTGCAGAGAAAGGTTTGTGGTACAGAGAATTAGGGTGTCTGCTATATGGCATCTGTAGTTACAAACCACACCTATCTCCATAAAGGGAGATGAGAACCAAGCACATTGCAAAAGGTCTTGCAAGGTTGCTTCTAGTTAGGGTCTGAACTTTAACCATTGTGTCTAGAAATTGGCCAGATGTCAATTCAGATGACATACCTCTAGAATTTTTAAATTCTACCTCAAGTTCTGGTCTCTGTAGTCCAAGCTTAAGCTTTGGCTCCTTCCAGCCCATTGAAGATGTACTTTCAAGTTTCTGACCTATTTTTAGTCTAGATAAATTAGGAAGAGAGAAAAACACACATTTAGGACAGGCAGGGTTGTTCCTATGCGTTCTTGAAACTTTTTATTGTCTCAGAGGGGAAGAGTTTCCTGAAGTTTACTAAGAGATGATCTAAAAGTAAGATTTTTGTGTCAGCCCTCCCCAAAAGAAAAATACCTGGCATTTGCATCATACTTTATACCTTATTGAGTGATTTTCACTTATACCAGGGCATTTTAATTATTACAATCATCTTATAGTGGAGGAAATGGTGGCTCAGCAAAGGCATATAGAGAGTTGAAGGCCACACAGGTACAAAATGGTAGAATTTGCTTTGTGAGTCTTAACTAATAGCAAATCCCAAACTTGTACATCCTATCTTTTTAATTTTTTTTTACATTTTTAAATTATTTTAAAGATTTTTATTTATTTCTTTGGGGGGTGCAGGAGGAGAGTGGAAACAGACTCCCCGCTGAGTGCAGAGCCCCACGTGGTGCTCAATCTCACAACCCTGAAATCATGACCTGAGCCAAAACGAAGAGTCAGAAGCTTAACTAACTGAGCCACCCAGGCATCCTCACATCCTATCTTTTATTAGACATCTCCACTTGGATGTCCCACAGGCTCTTCAAGCTCACCATGGTGAAAACTCAACTCATCATTTCTATCCCCCACCACCCAAATCTTGCTCTTTCTCCATTCCTTATCTCAGAGGATGGAGGGTGTTCAAGTCAGGCATTGGGAGTTAGCCTCGACTTCTACTCCCATGATGACTCTTGAATACATTCCCTCCTCAATAGCTCTCTGCCTCACTACTGTATCCCAGATTCTAATCTCCTCTCATCTGAACTGATGTAATGAACTCTTCATTGGTTTTCTTGCCTCTATTCTTACCCTGCTTCATTCTCCAAGCCAGAAAGACCTTTCTAAAACACAAACTAAATCAAGTCATTAAAACTTAATAACTTCCCATTGCCTTTAGGCTAAAGTATGAATTCCTTAGGTTGGCATCACATCCTCCCTCTTTTCTCCCTACATTCCCTGACATGAACCCTGTATTCTATTGACAGAAACTTTTAGTTTCCTGAAAGGTATATGAACTGAGCTCATATTTATTTGACACCTATTATGTGTCAGGTCATAGCTAGCCTAAACGTATCATCTCTTACAATTTAATCATCAGCAACTAACCTATATGGTAGATAATGTCATCATTTCCATGTAACAGATGAGGAAACTGAGACAGGGAGAGGCTAATTAACTTACACAAGGTCATGCAGTTAATAAGTGGCAGATTTGAGATTTGAACCCATGAAATCTGGTTCCAGAGTCTGTGTTCTTGACTACTATCTTACCTCTTTCATTTCTTTCTATCTTCTAAGAATGTCCTTCCCCCCTTCTTATTGTCCATCAGGCTAACCCCTTTAAGGCTTAACTCAAGAATCTTCCCTGGGAAATGTTCCCTGACTTCTCCACATTCCTTTGCTACCTCTGATCCCCACACGTAGCTGAATAAAATATGCCTCTTCTGGCTTCTCCTAAAACCTGTGCCTTTCTGTAATTATAGCACTTGGCACATAGTTTACATGTCTATTTGTGAACTTCTTGAGGGCAAGAAGCTTAATTTAGTCACATTTTATCCCAGCATATATGTAACACAGTGCTTGGCACACAGTAAATACTTGTTGAGTAATTATTTTTCTCTTGGAAGATCTCCCACAAATAATTGGGATGAGTTCACATTTGCCAAAACATGCAAATCCACAGGTGACATCCTTCAACTATTCTGAAGCCCTGAGAACCTCCACAGGGAAGGCTTCTAAGGATGGGATGGATCATGAGCTATATTTTATTTTATTTTATTTTTTAGGGGTAAGGAAGACCGCTGCAGAAACCACCTTTATTTATTTTTTCTTTTTTTATTATGTTATGTTAATCACCATACATTACATCATTAGTTTTTGATATAGTGTTCCATGATTCATTGTTTGTGTATAACACCCAGTGCTCCATTCAGTACGTGCCCTCTTTAATACCCATCACCAGGCCAACCCATCCCCCCACCCCCTCTCCTCTAGAACCCTCAGTTTGATTCCCACAGTCCATAGTCTCCCATGGTTCATCTCCCCCTCTGATTCCCCCCCTTCATTTTTCCCTTCCTGCTATCTTCTTCTTCTTCTTTTTTTTAACATATAATGTATTATTTGTTTCAGAGGTACAGGTCTGTGATTCAACAGTCTTACACAATTCACAGCGCTCACCATAGCACATACCCTCCCCAATGTCTATCACCCAGCCACCCCATCCCTCTCACCCCCCCACCACTCCAGCAACACTCAGTTTGTTTCCTGAGATTAAGAATTCCTCATATCAGTGAGATCATATGATACATGTCTTTCTCTGATTGGCTTATTTCGCTTAGCATAATACCCTGCAGTTCTATCCACATCATTGCAAATGGCAAGACTTCATTCTTTTGATGGGTGCATAATATTCCATTGTATATATATACCACATCTTCTTTATCCATTCATCTGTTGATGGACATCTTGGCTCTTTCCACAGTTTGGCTATTGTGGACATTGCTGCTATAAACATCGGGGTGCACATACCCCTTTGAATCCCTATATTTGTATCTTTGGGGTAAATACCCAGTAGTGCAATTGCTGGGTTGTATGGTAGCTCTATTTTCAACATTTTGAGGAACCTCCATGCTGTTTTCCAGAGTGGCTGCACCAGCTTGCATTGCCACCAACAGTGTAGGAAAGTTCCCCTTTCTCCGCATCCCCGCCAGCATCTGTCGTTTCCTGACTTGTTAATTTTAGCCATTCTGACTGGTGTGAGGTGGTATCTCATTGAGGGTTTGATTTGGATTTCCTTGATGCTGAGTGATGTTGAGCACTTTTTCATGTCTGTTGGCCATTTGGATGTCTTCTTTGGAAAAATGTCTGTTCATGTTTTCTGCCCATTTCTTGATTGGATCATTTGTTCTTTGGGTGTTGAGTTTGGTAAGTTCTTTATAGATTTTGGATACTAGCCCTTTATCTGATATGTCATTTGCAAATATCTTCTCCCACTCTGTCGGTTGTCTTTTGGTTTTGTTGACTGTTCTTTTTGCTGTGCAAAAGCTTTTTATCTGATGAAGTCCCAATAGTTCATTTTTGCCCTTGTATCCTTTGCCTTTGGCAATGTCTCTAGGAAGAAGTTGATGCGGCTGAGGTCGAAGAGGTTGCTGCCTGTGTTCTCCTAGAGGAGTTTGATGGACTCCTGTCTCACATTTAGGCCTTTCAACCATTTTGAGTCTATTTTTCTGCGTGGTGTAAGGAAATGGTCCAGTTTCATTCTTCTGCATGTGGCTGTCCAATTTTCCCAACACCATGTGTTGAAGAGACTGTCTTTTCTCCATAGGACATTCTTTCCTCCTTTGTCAAAGATTAGTTGACCATAGAGTTGGGCTCTCTATTCTGTTCCAATGATCTATGTGTCTGTTTTTGTGCCAGTACCATACTGTCTTGATGATGACAGCTTTGTAATAGAGCTGGAAGTCCGGAATTGTGATGCCACCAGCTTTGGTTCTCTTTTTGAACATTCCTCTGGCTATTCGGGGTCTTTTCTGGTTCCATACAAATTTTAGGATTATTTGTTCCATTTCTTTGGAAAAAGTGGATCGTATTTTGATAGGGATTGCATTGAATGTGTAGATTGCTCTAGGTAGCATTGACATCTTCACAATATTTGTTCTTCCAATCTATGAGCATGGAATGTTTTTCCATTTCTTTGTGTCTTCCTCAATTTCTTTCTTGAGTATTTTATAGTTTTCCGAGTACAGATTCTTTGCCTCTTTGGTTAGATTTATTCCCAGGGATCTTATGGTTTTGGGTGCAATTGTAAATAGGATCAACTCCTTAATTTCTCTTTCTTCTGTCTTGGTGGTGGTGTATAGGAATGCCACTGACTTCTGTGCATTGATTTTATATCCTGCCACTTTACTGAATTCCTGTATGAGTTCTAGAAGTTTTGGGGTGGAGTCTTTTGGGTTTTCCACACAAAGTATCATATCATCTGCAAAGAGTGAGAGTTTGACTTCTTTGCTGATTCGGATGCCTTTTATTTCTTTTTGTTCTCTGATGGCTGTGACTAGGACTTCTAATACTATGTTGAATAGCGGTGGTGATAGTGGACATCCCTGCCATGTTCCTGACCTTAGGGGGAAAACTCTCAGTTTTTCCCCATTGAAAATGATATTCGCTGTGGGTTTTCATAGATGGCTTTTATGATATTGAGGTATGTACCCTCTATCCCTCTACTCTGAAGAGTTTTGATCAAGAAAGGATGCTGTACTTTGTCAAATGCTTTTTCTGCATCTATTGAGAGGATCATATGGTTCTTGTTCTTTCTTTTATTAATGTATTGTATCACATGGATTGATTTGCAGATGTTGAACCAACCTTGCAGACCAGGGATAAATCCCACTTGGTCATGGTGAATAATCCTTTTAATGTACTGTTGGATCCTATTGGCTAGTATTTTGGTGAGAATTTTTGCATCCATGTTCATCAGGGATATTGGTCCGTAATTCTCCTTTTTGATGGGGTCTTTGTCTGGTTTTGGGATGAAGGTTATGCTGGCCTCCTAAAACGAGTTTGGAAGTTTTCCTTCCATTTCTATTTTTTGGAACAGTTTCAGAGAATAGGTATTAATTCTTCTTTCAATGTTTGGTAGAATTCCCCTGAGAAGCCATCTGGCCCTGGGCTTTTGTTTGTTGGGAGATTTTTGATGACTGCTTCAATTTCCTTAGTGGTTATAGCTCTGCTCAGGTTTTTTATTTCTTCCTGGTTCAGTTTTGGTAGTTTATACATCTCTAGGAATGCATCCATTTTTTCCAGATTATGTAATTTGCTGGCATATAGTTGTTTATATATTCTTATAATTGTTTATATTTCTTTGGTGTTGGTTGTGATCTCTCCTCTTTCATTCATGATTTTATTTATTTGCATCATTTCTCTTTTCTTTATGATAAGTCTGGCCAGGGGTTTATCAATCTTGTTAATTCTTTCAAAGAACCAGCTCCTAGTTTCGTTGATCTGTTCTACTGTTCTTTTGGTTTCTATTTCATTGATTTCTGCTCTGATCTTTATGATTTCTCTTCTCCTGCTGGGTTTAGGCTTTATTTGCTGTTCTTTCTCCAGCTCCTTTAAGTGAGGGTTAGGTTGTGTATTCAAGACCTTTCTTGTTCTTGAAAAAGGCTTGTATTGCTATATACCTTCTTCTTAGGACCACCTTTGCTGCATCCCAAAGATTTTGAACAGTTGTGTTTTTACTTTCATTGGTTTCCATGAATTTTTTCAATTCTTCTTTAATTTCCTGGTTGACCCATTCATTCTTTTATAGGATGCTCTTTAGCCTCCATGTATTTGAGTTCTTTCCAACTTTCCTCTTGTGATTGAGTACTAGTTTCAAAGCATTGTGATCTGAAAATATCCCAATCTTTTGGCACTGGTTGAGACCTGATTTGTGACCTAGGATGTGATCTATTCTGGAGAATGTTCCATGGACACTAGAGGAGAATGTGTATTCTGTTGCTTTGGGATGGAATGTTCTGAACAGATCTGTGAAGTCCATGTGGTCCAATGTTTCATTTAAAGTCTTTATTTCTTTGTTGATCTTTTGCTTAGATGATCTGTCCATTTCAGTGAGGGGGGGTGTTAAAGTCCCCCACTATTATTGTATTGTTGTCGATGTGTTTCTTTGCTTTTGTTATTAATTGGCTTATATAATTGGCTGCTCCCATGTTAGGGGCATAGATATTTATAATTGTTAGATCTTCTTGTTAGATAGACCCTTTAAGTAGGATATAGTGTCCTTCCTCATCTCTTATTATAGTCTTTGGTTTAAAATCGATTTTGTCTGATATAAGGATTGCCACCCCAGCTTTCTTTTGGTGTCCATTAGCATGGTAAATGGTTTTCCACCCCCTCACTTTCAAACTGGGGGTGTCTTTGGATCTAAAATGAGTCTCTTGCAGACAGCATATTGATGGGCCTTGTTTTTTTATCCAATCTAATACCCTGTTTCTTTTGATTGGGGCATTTAGCCCATTTACATTCAGGGTAACTATTGAAAGATATGAATTTAGTGCCTTTATATTGCCTGTAAGGTGACTGTTACTGTATATTGTCTGTGTTCCTTTCTGGTCTATGCTGCTTTTAGGCTCTCTCTTTGCTTAGAGGACCCCTTTCAATATTTTGTGTAGGGCTGGTTTCGTGTTTGCAAATTCCTTTAGTTTTTGTTTGTCCTGGAAGCTTTTTATCTCTCCTTTTATTTTCAATGACAGCCTAGCTGGATATAGTGTTCTTGGCTGCATATTTTTCTCATTTAGTGCTCAGAATATATCATGCCAGTCCTTTCTGGCCTGCCAGGTCTCTGTGGTTAGGTCTGTTGCCAATCTAATATTTCTACCATTGTAGGTTACATATCTCTTCTCCCAAGCTGCTTTCAGGATTTTCTCTTTGTCTCTGAGACTCGTAAGTTTTACTATTAGATATCAGGGGTTTGACATATTTTTATTGATTTTGAGGGGGATTCTCTGTGCCTCCTGGATTTTGATGCCTCTTTCCTTCCCCAAATTAGGGAAGTTCTCTGCTATAATTTGCTCCAATATACTTTCTGCCCCTCTGTCTCTTTCTTCTTCTTCTGCAATCCCAGTTGTTTCAATATTGTTTTGTCTTATGGTATCATTTATCTCTCGCATTCTGCCCTCGTGATCCAGTAGTTGTTTCTCTCTCTTTTTCTCAGCTTCTTTATTTTCCATCATTTGGTCTTCTATATCACTAATTCTCTCTTCTGCCTCATTTATCCTAGCAGTTAGAGCCTCCATTTGTAATTGCACCTCATTAATAGCCTTTTTGATTTCGACTTGGTTAGATTTTAGTTCTTTTATTTCTCCAGAAAGGGTTTCTCTAATATCTTCCATGCTTTTTTCAAGCTGAGCTAGTATCTTTAACATGGTCATTCTGAACTCTAGTTCTGACATCTTACTAATGTCCGTATTGATTAGGTCCCTGGCAGTCGGTACTGCCTCTTGTTCTTTTTTTTTTTTTTTGAGGTGATTTTTTTTCCATCTTGTCATTTTGTCCAGAGGAGAATAGATGAATGAGAGAACAAAATGCTAACAGGGTAACAACGACCCAGAAAAATATACACTAAACAAATCAGAAGAGACCTGAAACCGGGGGAAAAGAAAGGGAAAGAAAGAAACAAGAAAAAGAAAAAGATTTAAAAAACAGAATATGATCAAATATGATCAGGCTGGTGCATAGATCAGTGCCACACACTAGATTTTGGGCGTATTTTAAATGGCGTTTTAGAAGAAAGTGCCTCCCAAAATTTTAAAGAAAGAAAAACTTATATATGTATAAAAATAAGGGTAAATACAATGAAGGGATGGAATATGACTGTAAAGTTGAAAATTATAAAAGATTTTATAAAAGGAATTGATAAGATTAGAAGTTGGTTGAAAAAAGAAAGAAGAGGATTAAAAAAAAAGGGAGAGAATGTGATCAGGCAGGAGGCTAGAACAACCATACACTAGAGATTTAGGGTATATTTTGGTCTGTTAGAAGAAACTGTATCCCAAAATTTTAAAGAGAGAAATATATATATATATATATACCAAAAATAAGGTTAACTACTATGAAGGGATAGAATATGACTCTAAAAATGAAAAATAAGATTTTTTTGAAAAAGGATTGATAAAATGTTGGCTGAAAACGGGAAAAAGAAAAATTCAAAAAAAAAGAAAGAAAAGAAAAAGAAAATTAAAAAAATTAACTTTAAAATACTAAAGAATCAGGGGGAAAAATGCCGTGAATTCTATGTGCAGTATTCCCCTAGCACTGGAGTTCTGCCTTTCTCATTGATTGGTAAACCTGGTCTTGGCTGGCTGTTCTTGCTGATCTTCTGGGGGAGGGACCTGTTGCTGTGGTTCCCAAATGTCTTTGCCGGAGGCGGAATTGCCCCACCCTTGCCGGTCCGGGCTAAGTAATCTGCTCGGGTTTCCTCTCAGGAGCTTTTGTTCCCTGCAAGCTTTCCCTATAGCTTTGGAGGACCAGGGTGAAAATGGTGGCCTCCCAATCTCCGTCGCGGAGGAGCCGAGAACTAGGGGCCCCGCTCCTCAGTGCGCCCCCAGAGAAAAGCAGTCAATCGCTCCCATCTCCCCGGTCTCCGGTGCACTCCATGCTCACTCGGCCTGTGACCGAGCATTTCTATCTCTGGCACCCGACCCTGTGTGGAGTCTCCAAACCCAGCAGATCCCTGCGGTGCGCTCCCACACCCTTCCTCCCGGGGGAGGAAGGGGAGTATCCCCGGATCTGCCGCTTGTTGGGTCCCTGCTGGAGGAGCAGTGTCCCGACTGTGCCACGGATCATGGTTTATGGCAACCCCGAGCTGAGAGCCCGCTCCTCGGCTCCGTCTCTGCAGCTGGCTTCCCCGCTCCAATACCTGGGGGTTCTGCCACACTCAGGCACCCCCAGTCTTTCTGTGACCCCGAGGGTCCTGAGACCACACTGTCCCACGAGGGTTCCACCCCCCGCTTAGCCACTGGAGCGACGTCCCTCAGCGGAGCCGACTTCTAAAAGTTCCGATTTTGTGCTCCCGGCTCTATCACTTGCCAGAAGCGGCCGACGGAGTCCTCCTCCCCCACCGTCTATCTTCCCTAATATTGCCTCGGATTCACTTCTCCGCACGTCCTGCCTTCCAGAAAGTGGTCGCTTTTCTGTTTAGAGAGTTGCTCCTATTCTCTTCTTCAATCTCCTGTTGAGTTTGTAGGTGTTCAGAATGGTTTGATCCCTATCTAGCTGAATTCCTGGGACCAGACGAAATTTAGGTCTCCTACTCCTCCATCTTGTTTCTCTCCCATGAGCTATATTTTAAAAAATGTTTTATTTGGATATATTTTCAAAATTATAGAAAAGTTGTAAGAATAAGAACAGTACAAAGAATACTCATTTACCCTTTACTCAGATTCGCCTATTGGTGTTTTCACCATTTACTCTATCATTTGCTTACTTGTTCATTCTATCTATATGTATGTGTGTCTACCTACCATATTTTTAACTATCTATACAGTTGACCCTTGAACAAACTGCGTTTGAACAACATGGGTCCACTTACACGTGGATTTATTTTTAAATACAATACAGTACTGTAAATGTATTTTTTCTTCCTTATTTTCTTAATAACATTTTCTTTTCACTAGCTTACTTTATTTTAGGAATACATTATGTAATACACATAACATATAAAATAGGGGTTAATTAACTATGTTATTGGTAAGGCTTCCAGTCAACAGTAGGCTATGAGTAGTTAAACTTTGGGGGAGTCAAAAGTTATATTCAGACTTTTGACTTTGTAGGGGGTTGGGGATTGGTGCTCCTAGCCCCGTGCTGTTCAAATGTCAACTGTACATATATCATAGTTGATTTTCCTGAACCATCTGAGAGAGAATATGCATATCTCATGGCCCCTTTCCTCATAAATACTTCAGTATTCTCTTACATAACCACAGTACAGTTATCAACTTCATCAAATTTAATATTGATATGATACCTTAATATCTACTTTCCATATTTTATATATGTAACATTCCATATTCCAACTATGGCAATTGACTATCCTTTTTAGCATGTTTGTTTGTTTCTGCCAGTACAGAATCCAGTCTAGGATCAGGTATTGAATTTAGTTGTCATGTATGTTTACTCTCTTTTGATCTAGAACATTTCCACAGCATTTCTTTGTATTTTATGACATTGGCATTTTTGAAGAATACAGTCTTCTCCATTTTATGCTTTAAAAAATGTACAGTGTCTCTCACTGTATTTGCCTGGTTTTCCCTCATGCTTAGATTTAGGATATATATATTCCAGGCTAGAATACCACATAGATGATACTATGTCCTCCTTTTGGAATCACATATGAAGGCAGATAACATCCATCTGCCCCTTTATTATTCATATTAATTTTGATCACCCAGTTAAGATGTTGCCCAATACTTTCACTGTATAGTTACTATTTAATCTCTTGAAATCTGTGGGAAGACACACTAAAAGCCTGCAAATAACTTGCTTCTCATTAAAAATGTCCCAAGATTTAGTGTCCATTGATCCCTGCCTGAACCAATCTTTACCATGATAATTGCAAAATGATGATTTTTTCAACTCTAGTACTTTCTCCACATATACTAGTCAGTCCTTAGTATTCTACTATAAGCATGAGCACCCCCTTCTCCTTTATATGTTTATCTGTTATTACCATTAGTTCATGGCTTCCTGTTTTTTTAAATATATTTTTATTTAAATTAAATTAATTAACATGTAACGTATTATTGGTTTCAGAGGTAAGGTCAGTGATTCATCAGTCTTATATAATACCCAGTGTTCATTACATCACATGCTCTCGTTAATGTCCATCACCCAGTTACCCCATCCTGCTAACTCTCCTCCCCTCCAGCAACCCTCAGTTTGTTTTCTATGATTAGTCTCTTATGGTTTGTCTCTCTCTCTGGTTTCATCTTGTTTTGATTTTTCCTCCCTTCTCCTATGATCCTCTGTTTGGTTTCTTAAAATCCACATAGCGAGATCATATAATAATTCTCTTTCTCTGACTGACTTATTTTGCTTAGCATAATACCCTCTAGTTCCATCCACGTCATTGCAAATGGCAAGATTTCATTTTTTGAAGGCTGTGTAATATTCCATTTTGTATATATACCACATCTTCTTTATCCATTCATCTGTTGATGAACATCTGTGCTCTTTCCATAGTTTGGCTATTGTGGACATTGCTGCTATAAACATTGGGGTGCAGGTGCCCCTTCAGATCACTACATTTGTATCTTTGGGGTAAATACCCAGTAGTGTAATTGCTGGGTCATAGGGTAGCTCTATTTTCAACATTTTGAGGAACCTCCATACTGTTTTCCAGAGTGGCTGCACAGGCTTGCATTGCCACCAACAGTGTTGGAGGGTTCCCCTTTCTCCACATCCCCGCCAACATCTGTCATTTCCTGATTTGTTAATTTTAGCCATTCTGACTGCTGTGAGGTGGTATCTCATTGTAGTTTTTACTTGTACTTCCCTGATGCCGAGTGATGTTGAACATTTTTTCATGTGTCTGTTGGCCATTTGGATGTCTTCTTTGGAGAAATGTCTGTTCGTGTTTTCTGCCCATTTCTTGATTGGATTATTTGCCCTTTGTTGAGTCTGATAAATTTTTTATAGATTTTGGATACTAGCCCTTTATCTGATATGTCATTTGCAAATATCTTCTCCCATTCTGTTGGTTGCTTTTGGTTTTGTCAACTGTTTCCTTTCCTTTGCAAAAGCTTTTTATCTTCATGAAGTCCAAATAGTTCATTTTTGTCTTTGTTTCCCTTGCCTTTGGAGATGTGTCTAGGAAGAAGTTGCTGTGGCTGAGGTCGATGAGGTTGCTGCCTGTGTTCTTCTAGGATTTTGATGGATTCCTGTCTCACATTTAGGTCTTTCATCCATTTTGAGTCTATTTTTGTGTATGGTGTAAGGGAATGGTCCAGTTTCATTCATCTGCATGTGGCTGGCCAAATTTCCCACCATGTGTTGAAGAGACATTTTTCCATTGGATATTCTTTCCTGCTTTGTCAAAGATTAGTTGACCATAGAGTTGAGGGTCCATTTCTGGGTTGTCTATTCTGTTCCGTTGATCTATGTGTCTGTTTTTGTGCCAGTACCATACTGTCGTGTTGATGACAGCTTTGTAATAGAGCTTGAAGTCCGCAATTGTGTTGCCACCAGCTTTGGTTCTCTTTTTCAACATTCCTGTGGCTATTCAGGGTCTTTTCTGGTTCCATACAAGTTTTAGGATTATTTGTTCCATTTCTTTGAAAAAAGTTGATGGTATTTTGATAGGGATTGCATTAAATGTATAGATTGCTCTGGGTAGCCCAGACATTTTAACAATATTTGTTCTTCCAATCCATGAGCATGGAATGTTTTTCCATTTCTTTGTGTCTTCCTCAATTTCTCTCATGAGTGTTCAAATTTTTTTGAGTACAGATCTTTTGCCTTTTTGGTTAGGTTTACTCCTAGGTGTCTTATGGTTTTGGATGCAATTCTAAATGGGATCAACTCTTTAATTTCTCTTTCTTCTGTCTCATTGATAGTGTGTAGAAATGCAACTGACTTCTGTGCATTGATTTTATATCATGCCACTTTGGTCAGTTCCTGTGTATGAGTTCTAACAATTGTGGGGTGGAGTCTTTGGGGTTTTTCTCATTGAGTATCATGTCATCTGCAAAGAATGAGAGTTTGACTTCTTTGCCAATTTGGAGGCCTTCTATTTCCCTGCCATGTTCCTGACCTTAGGGGTAAAGCTCTCAGTTTTCCTCCATTGAGAATGATCTTCACTGTGGGCTTTTCATATATGGCTTTTATGATACTGAGGTATGTTCTCTCTATCCCTATGCTGAAGAGTTTTAATCAAGAAAGGATGCTGTACTTTGTCAAATGCTTTTTCTGCATCTATTGAGAGGATCATATGGTTCTTGTCCATTCTTTTATTTATGTAGTGTATCACATTGATTGATTTGTGGATGTTGAACCACACTTGCATCCCAGGAAATTATCCCACTTGGTTGTGGTAGATAATCCTTTTAATGTACTATTGGATCCTATTGGCTAGTATTTTAGTGAGAATTTTTGCATCCATGTTCATCAGGGATATTGGTCTGTAATTCTCCTTTTTGATGGGGTCTTTGTCTGGTTTTGGGATCAAGGTTATGCTGGCCTCATAAAATGAGTTTGGACGTTTTCCTTCCATTTCTATTTTTTGGAACAGTTTCAGAAGAATAGGTATAATTCTTCTTTGAATGTTTGGTAGAATTCCCCTGGGAAGCCATCTGGTCCTTGGTTCTTGTTTGTTGGGAGATTTTTTATTACTGCTTCTATTTCCTTACTGGTTATGGGTCTGTTTAGATTTTCTATTTCTTCCTGGTTCAGTTTTGGTAGTTTATAGGTCTCTAGAAATGCATCCATTTCTTCCACATTATCTAATTTGCTGGCATATAGTTGCTCATATGTTCTTATAATTGTTTGCATTTCTTTGATGTGATTGTGATCTCTCCTCTTTCATTCATGATTTTATTTACTTGGGTCATTTCTCTTTTCTTTTTCATAAGTCTGGCCAGGGGTTTATCAATCTTATTAATTCTTTCAAAGAACCAGCTCCTAGTTTTGTTGATCTGTTCTACTGTTTTTTGGTTTCTATTTCATTGATTTCTGCTCTGATCTTTATTATTTCTCTTCTCCTGCTGGGTTTAGGCTTTATTTGCTGTTCTTTCTCCAGCTCCTTTAAGTGTAGGGTTAGGTTGTGTATTTGAGACCTTTCTTGTTCTTGAGAAAGGCTTCTATTGCTATATACATTCTTCTTAGAACCACCTTTGCTGCATCCCAAAGATTTTGAACAGTTGTGTTTTCATTTTCATTTGTTTCCATGAATTTTTTCAATTCTTCTTTAATTTCCTGGTTGACCCATTCATTCTTTAGTAGGGTGCTCTTTAGCCTCCATGTATTTGAGTTCTTTCCAACTTTCCTCTTGTGATTGAGTTCTAGTTTCAAAGCATTGTGATCTGAAAATATGCAGGGAATGATCCCAATCTTTTGGTACCATTTAAGACCGGATTTGTGACCCAGGATGTGATCTATTCTAGAGAATGTTCCATGGGCACTTAAGAGAATGTGTGTTCTGTTGCTTTGGGGTGGAATGTTCTGAATATATCTGTGAAGTCCATGTGGTCCAGTGTGTCATTTGAAGCCTTTATTTCTTTGTTGATCTTTTGCTTAGATGATCTGTCCATTTTAGTGAGGGGAGTGTTAAAGTCCCCTACTATTATTGTATTATTGTTGATGTGTTTCTTTCATTTTGTTATTAATTGGCTTATATAATTGGTTGCTCTCATGTTAAGGGCATAGATATTTACAATTGTTTGATCTTGTTGGATAGACCCTTTAAGTATGATATAGTGTCCTTCCTCATCTCTTATTATAGTCTTTGGTTTAAAATCTAATTTGTCTGATATAAGGATTGCCACCCTAGCTTTCTTTTGATATCCACTAGCATGATAAATGATTCTCCACCCCTCACTTTAAATCTGGAGGTGTCTTTGGGTCTAAAGTGAGTCTCTTGCAGACAGCATATCGATGGGTCTTGCTTTTTTATCCAATCTGATACCCTGTGTCTTTTGATTGGGACATTTAGCCCATTTACATTCAGAGTAACTATTGAAAGATATGAATTTAGTGCCATTGTATTACCTGTAAAGTGATTGTTACTGTACATTGTCTCTAGTCCTTTCTGGTCTATGTGACTTTTGGGCTTTGTCTTTGCTTAGAGGATCCCTTTTAATATTTCCTGTAGGGCTGGTTTGGTGGTCACAAATTCTATAGTTTCTGTCTGTCCTGGAATCTTTTTATGACTCTTTCCATTTTGAATGACATTCTAGCAGGATAAGGTATTCTTGGCTGCATATTTTTCTCATTTAGCACCCTGAATATATTATGCCAGTCCTTTCTGATCTGCCAGGCCTCTGTGGATAGGTCTGTTGCCAATCTAATGTTTCTACCATTGTAGGTTACAGACCTCTTGTCCTAAGCTGCTTTCATGATTTTCTCTTTGTCTTTGAGATTTGTAAGTTTCACTACTATATGTTGGGGTGTTGACCTATTTGTATTGATTTTGAGGGGGGTTCTCTGTACCTCCTGGATTTTGATGCCTGTTTCCTTCCCCAGATTAGGGAAGTTCTCCCCTATAATTTGCTCCAATATATCTTCTGCTGCCCCCCTTCTCTTTCCTCTTCTGGGATCCCAATTATTCTAATATTGTTCTGCTTTATGGTATCACTTACCTCTCAAAATCTCGCCTTGTGATCCAGTAGTTGTTTATCTCTCTTTTTTTCAGCTTCTTTATTCTCCATCATTTGGTCTTCTATACCACGAATTCTCTCTTCTGCCTTATTTATCCTAGCAATTAGAGCCTCCAGTTTTTATTGCATCTCTTTAATCACCTTTTTGAGTTCAACTGAGATAGATTTTAGTTCTTTCATTTATCCAGAAATGGATTCTCTAGTGTCCTCTATGCTTTTTTCAAGTCCAGCTAGTATCTTCATAATCAGTATTCTGAACTCTAATTCTGACATCTTATGTCCATACTGATTAGGTCCCTGGTAACCAGTACTGCCTCTTGTTCTCTTTTTTGAGGTGAGATTTTCTGTCTTGTCATTCTGTCCAGAAAAGAACAGATGAATGTGAGAACAAAATACTAAAATGACAAAAATGACACCAGAGAAATATACACTAAGCAAATCAGAAGAGACCCGGAACCAGGAAAAAAAAAAAGGAAAAAAAAGAAAAGAATATAATCAGGCAGGTGAACAGAATAGAGCAATACACTGGATTCTGTGTGTATTTTGGTCTATTTTTTAGAAAACTAGATCCCAAAATTGTAAATATATGTATAAAAATATAATTAAATACAATGAAAGGATTGAATGTAACTGTAAAAATGGAAATTAAAAGACAAGAAAAAAACAACAAAAGGAAGAAATATAAACAGACAGATGAACAGAACAGAGCAATACACTCTCTCTTGAGTGTATTTTGGTCAGTTTGTTAGAAGAAACTACATCTCAAAATTGCAAAGAAAGAAAAACATATATACAAAAATAAAAGTAAATACAATGAAAGAATAGAATGCAACTGTAAAGATGAAAATTAAAAAAGATTTTAACAAAACAAACAAAAAGAAGGAAGAAGAAGAAAAAAAAACCCAAACAAACAAAAAAGAGAATATGATCAGACAGGTGAATAGAATAGAGCCATACACTAGATTTTGGGTGTATTTTGGTCTGTTAGAAGAAATTGCATCTCAAAATTGTAAAGAAAGATAAACATATATATATATATACAAAAATGAGATTAAATATAATGAAGGGATAGAATGTAATTGTAAAAAATTAAGTTAAAAAAGATTTAAAAAGAGTTGATAAAATAAGAAATTGATTGAAAAAGGAAAGAAAACATTTTTAAAAATTAAAGTTGGAAGACTAAAGAATCATGGGGAAAAAGCCATGAATTCTATGTGCTGTATTCCCCTAGCACTGGAGTTTTGCAGTTCTCATTGATCGGTAAACTTGGTCTTGGCTGGATGTTCTGTTCTTGCTGATCTTCTCGGAGAGCGGCCTGTTGAGTTGATTCTCAAGTGTACTTGCCCCAGGCAAATTGCTCTGCACTTGCCAGGGGGCCTGGCTAAGTAATCTGGTCCAGTTTGCTCTATGTGGGTTTTGTTTCCCGATGGCTTTCCATGCTGCTTCAGGGGATGAGAATGAAAATGGCGGCCTCCCAATCTCTGGCTTTGGAGCCAAAAGCTCAGGGCCCCACTCTTCAGTGAGCCCTCAGAGAAAAGCAGTCAATCACTCCTGTCTCCCTGGTCTCTGGCTACACTCACTGCTCACCCAGCCTGTGCCTGAGCATTTCTATCTCAGGCATATGACCCCGTTTCGAGTCTCTAAACCTTGCAGACTCCTGTGGTGTGCTCCCACGCTACTCCTCCCAGGGGAGGAAGGGGGGGTTCTCATGGTTCTGCCACTTTTTAGTCCTCTGCTAAGAGAGGAGTCACCTGACTGTGGTTTATGGCAACCTTGAGCTGAGAGTCCACTCCTGGGCTCACTCTTTGCAGCCAGTTTCCCTGCTCCAATGTCTGGGAGCTCTGTCACATTCAGGTACACCCGGTCTTCCTGTGACCCCAAGGATCCTGAGACCACAGTGTCCCAGCTAAAGTTCTGCCCCCACTTAGCCACCTGAGTAATGTCCCTCACCAGAGCAGACTTCTAAAAGTTCTGATTTTGTACTTCATTTCTATATCACTTGCCAGTAGCCAGCTTATGGAGGCTCCCTCTCCCCATGATTTATCTTCCCATATATTGCCTCGGATTCACTTCTCTGCACCTCCTACCTTGCAGAAAGTGGTTGCTTTTCTATCTGTAGAGTTGCAGCTATTCTTTTCTTAGATCTCTGGTTGAGTTCACAGGTGTGCAGAATGATTTGATAGCTATCTAGCTGAATTTCTGGGACCAGATAAAATTAAGTTCTCCTACTCCTCCATCTTGGACTCGTCAGCCCTCATGGATTCCTATTTTTCATCAATGGTTTATAATTCATTTCTGCACTTAATTATAATGATGCTTAAATTGTTCTATATTTGGACAGTGGGAACCCCCTCAATCTGGCTCCTGTGTTCCTGTGATACGTTCTATTATTTTTTTCAGGATTTCCTTACTTTCTGGAATAATAAGATGTTCTAGGCTCATCTTGTACCTACACTGCTCCAACTGTATAATCATCCATTTCCCCCAAAGAGTTCTGACTTCTTTTAGTGGGAAATGATATTATAGATGAAGATCTGGGCACTAGGTTGAGTTGAATGACCGAAAGCATTATGGAAGCTGGCCAGATGGACAAGGGTTGTCCTAGCCATGAGGAAAAGAGGGGAGAATAGGGGTTAGAAAATGTTCTCAAGGGTATGTTCAGCTACCATGGCAAACATTGTAGGTCGCTCACATGACAGCCCCACATGCTAAAGAAAAACTCAGAATTGTTCTTTGCCCAGCCCTGGGAGATGAATCATTATTAGTTTAAGCTAATCATGGCAATCCCATTTCCATTTGCCTAGTGAGGCCAATTGGTGAGCATGTGACCAGTTCTAGCTAATGAGACCTTAGGGAAAATCTGTTGTGGTATTTCTGAAAAAGATCACACTTTCTGGTAAAAGCTGCAGGCCTTGGAAGGAAACAGCCTCTTTGTTCCATGCCTCTTTTTTGCTGCCTAGAATGTCATCGTTTGATGATGTAATATTTAGTGCGGTAGCAGTCATCTTGTGGCCATTCATTAAGTCAATAAATATTTATGGAGTGCATTCTATGTGCCAGGCAATGTTCTAGGTATTGGGGATACAAGAGTAAACAAAACAGATTAAAGTCTCTGCCTTCATGGAATTTACATTCTAATGTGGGAGAGAGGAAACAAATAAATAAAATATATGGTATACCCAATGGTGACAAGTGATAGGGAAAAAATGAAGCAGGGAAAGAAGAGAGGGAATGCCAGAGGTGAGTTTGTAATTTTTAATAGGGTCATCAGGGACAGTCCAATTAAAAAAGAGTTATTTGAGGAAAAAATGGCATGCTTCATGATTAAATTATTTTTATACAGGAGCAATGGTAATCTTCTCTATTTCATTTCAGTTTTAGGGAATATGTGCTCTTGAAGAAAAGGGAGACATTACTAGACACCTACGATGTTAGAGTATAAAGATGGAGAGAGCTTGGGTCTTTGATGACATAATTGAACTGCTGAATTAAGCAACTTTGGAACTGACTTGCTTCCATACTTCTTGTTATGTGACATCATGAAATCTCTTTATTGTCTCAGTGACAATTAGTGAGATATTTGTAGTCACAGCCCAAAGCACTGTAACCAATACAGGGGTCATTAAATAAGTTTGCTTGACTGGTTCAGAAAGCAGATAAAAGGCAAGCTTTGTGATTTCAGGTGTGCAAGATTTGGAAGATGGCAATACTAGAGTTGTAAAAATTATCATTTTGCAGCCATCGTGGTTAAGATTGGTGCAGAAAAGATCAATGGACACAAGTCTGGGGGACATTTTAATGAGAAGGTTATAGACTAGTTAGAGGGTCAATGTTAAAGACTGAATGTTACCAGGGGTCCCAGATGGGACTTACCAATCTGGAAAGTTGAAGATGACCATAAGAACACAAAATTGGGAAGAATAAAAGTACTAGAAGAAGGGAAATTATTTGGGAGGTGGGAAAGCACATGAGGCAAGAAAGAACAGCCTTTGGCATAAAAGTCCTGGGTTGCATCTCTAGTTCCGATGGTTGTTGACTGGCTGACCTTGGGTGAGTGGCTTCATCTCTGAGCTTCAGTTCATTGGTCTATAAAATGAAGGTGATGATGCCTGCTTTAAGTTAAATATTGGAGGATTACATGGGGTAATTTATATGACAGTTTCCTGGCATACAGCAGGTTTTTAATAAGTATTAGGGTTTGGTCAACCATATCAGCATAGCATAATGGGTATACATGTGGGCTCTGAAGTCAGTCTGCTCAGTTCAAAACTGTGCTCAGCCACTTCCCAGCCAAGTGGCTTGGACAAGTTAAATAATCCCTAGGTTTCAATTTCTTCAACATTAAATAGTGATGATAGTGATGTCTGCCTGAGTAGTTATATTAAATTAGACTCTACACCTAAATGTGAGACCTGAAACCATAAAACAGAAGAAGAAAACATAGATAGTAATTTCTTTGACATCAGCTATAGAAACCTTTTTCTAGATGCTCCTGAGGCAAGGGAAACTAAACCACAATTAAACTATTGGGTCTACACCAAAATAAAAAACTTTTACACATTAAAGGAAACCATCAACAAAACAAAAAGACAGCCTACTCTCTGGAAGAAGATACATACAAGTGATAGACCTGACAAGGGATTAATATCCCAAATATATGAAGAACTTATGTAACTCAACACCAAAACAAAAGCAAAAACAAGAACAAAACAACAAATAGTCCAATTAAAAAATGGGCGGAGAACCTGAATAGACATTTTTCCAAGAAAGACAGGCAGATGACCAACAGACACATAACAAGATGCTCAACATCCCTAATCATCAGGGAAATGCAAATTCAAACCACAATGAGATACCACTTTACACCTGCAGAGTGGCTGAAATCAGAAACACAAGAAACAACACATGTTGGTGACGATGTGGAGAAAAAGTTACACTTATGCACTGTTGGTGGGAATGCAAGCTGGTGCAGCCACTATGGAAAACAGTATGGAGATTCCTCAAAAAAATTAAAAATAGAATTACCATATAATCCAGTAATTCCACTACTGAATATTTATCCAAAAAAACCCAAGACCATTAATTTGAAAAGATATATATATACATCCTTATGTTTATTGCAGCATTATTTACAATAACCAAGATGTGGAAGCAACCTAAGTGTCCATCCATAGATGAATGAATACAGAAGATGTGAAATATATATATAATGAAATATTATTCAGCCATAAAAAGAATGAGATCTTGCCATTTGCAACAACATGATGGACCTAGAGGGTATAGTGCTAAGAGACATAAGTCAGTCAGAGAAGGACAAATACCATATGATTTCGAACATATGTGGAATTTAAGAAACAAACAAACAGTGGCAGGGGGGAAGACAAACAAAAAACCAGATTTAAATACAGAGAACAAAAATGTGGTTGCCAGAGGGTAAGTCAGTGGGGCAATGGGTGAAATAGATAAAGGGGATTAAGATTACACTTATTTTGATAAGCACTGAGAAGTGTAAAGAATTGTTGAATTGTATACCTGAAACTAATATAACACTGTATTTTAATTACACTTGAATAAAAAATATTTCTTTTGATTTTAAAATAAATAAATACTTCCAGTACTATGTTGAATAAAAATGGTGACTGGACACCCTTGTCTTGTTCCTGACCTTAGGGGAAAAGCTCTCAGTTTGCAAATGACATATCCAATAAAGGGTTAGTATCCAAAATATACAAAGAACTTATAAAACTCAACACCCAAAAAACAAATAATCCACCTAAAAATGGGCAGAAGACATGAACAGACATTTCTCCAGAGAAGACATACAGATGGCCAACAGGCAAATGAAAAGATGCTCATCATCACTCATCATCAGGGAAATGCAAATCAGGAAGTATAATGAGATATCACCTCACACTTGTCAGAATGGCTAAAATCAACAACACAAGAAACAACAGGTGTTGGCAAGGATGTGGAGAACAAGGAACCATCTTGCACTGTGGGTAGGAGTGCAAACTGGTCCAAACTCCACTTTGGAAAACAGTATAGAGTTTCCTCAAAAAGTTAAAAATAGAACTACCCTAGGATCCAGTAATCACCCTGCTGGGTATTCACCCAAAGAATACAGAAACACTAATTCAAAGGAACACATTCACCCCTGTGTTTATAGCAGCATTATTTACAATAGCCAAAATATGGAAGCAGCTCAAGCATCCATCCATTGATGAATAAAGAAAAGTGGTATATATACAATGGAATATTATTCAGCCATAAAAAAGAATGAAATCTTGCCATTTGCGTCAACATGGATGGAGCCAGAGAGTATAATGCTAAGTGAAATAAGTCAGTCAGAGAAAGACTGAGAAAGAATGATTTCACTCATACGTGGAATTTAAGAAAAAAACGAAATAAGCAAAGGAAAGAGAGAGAGATCAAGAAATAGACTCTTAATTACAGAAAACAAACTGATGGTTACCAGAGGGGAGGTGGGTGAGGGAAATGGGTGAAATAGGGGATGGAGATTAAGGAGTCCACTTGTGATGAGCACTGGGTGTTGTATGGAACTGTTGAATCACTATATTGTTCACCTAAAACTAATATAACACTGTATGTTAACTAATTGGAATTAAAATAAAAACTTGAAAGAAATTTAAATAAATAAGTAAGATAAATAAGACTACATGTAAAATGCTTAGAATAGCGTCAGGTTGAGTAAGTGCTCAGTAAATGTTAACTGATATTATTAAATGTGACAGATATTTCAAAGAGGATCACTGCCTTATGAAAAAAATGGTGTAATCTACTGTACTAAGAACTGTCAGAGGAACAATAACAGTAATTAACAAATCCTAACTTATATAGTTAAAGACAATCTTTCCTGTCTTTCATCAGGAGATTTTGGAATATATTATTAATCTTTATAACACTAAATCCACTTTGTTACAAAACGCTTAAGTGTCTACCTCAGGTTATGATGTTGAGAATTAGAACCCAGCCCTTCACTGACTCCTCTTCCTGACCTGAATTGCTCTGTATTTCTTCTTTACATATAGAACACTAAAATTCTTCCAAATTTGGCTTCTCACCATTGAAGTGCTTGACCACAGGTCTCATTTCCCCTCTCCCAAACAAAAGACTTGAGATTTAATTAGGGGTAACATTAAAAAATATTTAACCATCTTTGGTCTCAGCGGGACCTGGGTCTGGAATATTCCTTGAACGTCAGATATTTCCCCGTAGTTGCTGGATCATAAGGACGTGTGGCAGGAGCCTTGGGGAGAGGGAGGCTGGAGTGGCCATGACCAAAGCTGTACTTGAGAGGCTTTGGGGAAGTGGCTATTTACAAACCAGTATAGAGGTATGTTAATATTTTAACCGCAGAATTTTAGTCACAGAGCATACCAGCAGTATATCAGTTCTGGGCTTAGAAGAGCACTCTTAGCCATCTATTTGGTGTTTACCCTTACACAGCCATAGAGAATTCTTAAATTCCTTGAAATCCTCCTGTCAGCTGTGATTAGGCCTACAGCCAATACTATAGCATTGCAAAGAGGTGATTTAAATAGGTCTCTAAAATCTTCTACCATCAACCTTGGAGATGTGTGCTGATGACACCAGCAATATTGGAGTCTTGACCAATTGCAAATCAATTGTCTTCTTGGCTTTGTCCTGAGCCATGCTGTTCTATTGCTACTGTATTTATACTTAAAGCCAAGATGGGGTTTAATGGATAAGGGAATTACAACTTGCAAGTGTGGTGGAATTAAGTTAGAGGGTCTTCAACTATATTTTTCAAGTGGAAGGTGTCCTGTAGTTTGAGAATGGCCAAGGAGTAAGGTGAGTCCTCTCAGCTGTTCACATTTCTCCAGTGTTGGCTGCCAAATGCAGACAGTGCTGAGTCCCTCCTGTTCTTCTGCTTTCAAGATTGAACTTTAGATTCAGGGAGTTGGGCAGGTGAACTTGTTATCGTGACTGCTGCTGGAGAAACACCCCATGTGTCTTTGGGAAGCAGAGGTTTCAGTCTCCCATCCTGAACTTCATGGGTTCCCCTTTGCCACCTAGGAAACAGGTGGGGCAGAAGCGGAGCAGCCCAAGGTGTCCGGAGTCCACCTGTCCTACTTCACCAGACTTTCTCCATCCAGGCTCTCACCAGACTCAGGCTAGAAAAGCTTTCAGATCACCTGCTCCCACCTTCTCTACCTGGTGCAAGACTCCCCTCCTCAGCCATCCTGCCAAGTGCTCCCCACCCAGCTTCCTGGTGAACTGGGACAGACCTGGAAGCTCCTTGCCTCAGCAGGCACAGGATTTTACTTGGCCAAAACCTGCTCCCCTGTAACTTCCTCCTGCACACCTACATTCTGCCCTCAGGACAACCAACCAGACAAAACTGCTCCTTATTCTCGGGAATGTCCCGCACATATTTGAACACAGCTATCTCTAGGCAGGCTTCTCTTTCCCAAGCTAAATACCCTCATTTATTTCAGTCACTCTTCATCAGTGCCAAAGGAGGTAATGCTTATCTTGATGCCTGAGTGAGGCAGCTAATTGCCCAGCTTGGGCAACTTGGGTGTGATTTACACTTGTGAAACTTTGGCCAAATCACTGTGCCTCTCTAAGACTCAGTTTCCCCATGTGTATAATGGTTTTCTTTCTGGTAATGGAATATTTTACATTCTATGCCAGAGCTTGTAGAACATAATGGCAGAGTTACACATTACTAATAATGATTTTTTTCTAGAAATCTCAATGTGATGTTAATAGGTAAGGCTGTGCATATACCACAAAGAATGCGGTAATTGGTTCATCTTAGCTAACACTTAACTAACAAGATGTTGTTTATGTCATGTCATTTGCTCTTGTCATTATTTTTATTCTTAATTTTGCATATTTCATGGTTATCATTTTGTGCATTTTAACTCTAATTCCCAAAAATGTATTAATGGCTCAACATTGGTCTGTTCAAGCACAAAAGCAATGGTGAAAAATAATAGAAACTCAAGGTAACATTAAAAACATAGTGAACTTGACTTTGGGATAAATACAGAATGTGAAAATATATGCATTAGGACAAGTAAATCTGAAAATGTGATGATTTAATGTAGCAGATAAAAAGGCTTTTAATTTACAATGCTACTTTCTCATGATTAATAGGATTAATATGTGGCTTTTTTATAACCAAAAATATTTTCTGCTAATGTAACAGCAGAGATTAGTAAATAGTAATTAAAATAATGAATATCTGAACACTGACTTTTATTATGTGGAGATCATAGCCTGTTATGAAACTTTATCCAATGATGCTACCATAGCTTTCATGTCATTTTAATAGAAAACACAGGGATCCCTCTGGCAACCTGTCAGATGTCTCCAGAGAAAGCAGAAAATAATGCTTTCTAATACTAAATTGATGAGTATTACTACTAATAAGAGATAAGAATCCCAAACCACAATGGCATTAACAAAATCACATATATTCTAATATAGGCACTACTTCTGGCACTATTTCTAAAAAGTTTGTGGCAACTATTATATTCATAAAACTTCAGAATGAATGTTTGACACTATTCTTTTATCTTTATCGTATGTTTCATAGTATCATTGGAATGCACAGTGGAAGAACAATTTCTAATATGTGAACATGCTGTGGGATATTTTCATTGGCATTACTGATAAATATATTCAAGAAAACTGCTAGTGAACTTTTGTTCCATTTACCACTGAGAAACCAGAGATGATAATATTAATTTACTTAAAGATCAGTTTCTGATGTGTGGTAAAGACTGAAAAAAATAAGGCTAAAATCAGTGTAAACAAAGCAGCAGCTATGCATGCCACAAGGAAGGATGCTGCAGCCACATGCATAAAAGAAGTTGTACCTGAATGTCAAGTCATACATAGATGTATTAAAAGGAACATTAGTGGTCAAAAATATGCTTCTTGATTTTGATTCAGTGTTGAAGAGTCAAGACTGGGAGTATGATAACATATCAACCATTGAGTGTTCATCTTTTCATGATGTTAAATGAAGAAAAGGGCAGTAAGTACAAGCCTATTTTTCCATACTGGTTTATGAGGCCTATCAACAGGAAATATGTTTTCCCAAGTTTTTTGAGGGATGAAATATAAAGCATCTCTTCATGACTGTGATAACACCAAAGACCATTTGAATTCTTTCAAATGAATTGTTCAAGTGGTATATCTCAGCAATGTATTTCGTATTTTGAACAGCCTGAACATACCAATTCAGGGCTTAAATATTACCATTTTATGACATCAGGATTTCTTTGTATGGCTTAAATGTGATACAAATGGTTCAGTCACCGAGTTTGATGTAGTGATCTTCTTCACTCATTGGAGAAAAACGTCTGGCATATTTAAAAACCACATCCACATGCTCTAATGAAACGTGAAAAAATACTTTTCAGTACTGAATGCAACCAAAGAAAGGATTTGATCCATTTGCTATTATTTTCCAAGTTGAAATATTCACACTTTCAGCTTGCAAGTGTGAAATGCTTATCTATCATCTTCATGTCTGATGGAGTGTTTAATGTAGTTTTTAGTGAGAAATAATTCCATAATTTCTAGGTTTCTAGGTTTTATCTAATATGAATATCCAAAACTATCTGCCAGAACCATCAAATACTTGCTATCATTCCCAACAAATTTAATTTGTGAATTAGATTTTTTCTTTTAGTAAAAATAGAGACATGAAAAGAAACCAAAGGGATATCAAACCTGACCTACAACTCCAGCATTATTTAGCTAGATATAGGTGTCTTGGTGAAATATTGCAAATAAATTATTGCTATTCTCGCTATATGAAATGTTTATTATTGATTTTTGAAATTCAGTTTCCTTGTTTTAGTTAAAGTTTGTAATGGATATTTATGTGTGTGTGTGTGTGTGTGTGTGTGTGTGTGTGTGTGTGTGTGTGTATAAAAGACATGGAAAACACTAACCTATATGAATTGGAGGCTGGGAAACTTTTCCAACCTAAATATCTCTCCCATGCCTGAATTTCTATCATCAGAGTTTTTTCTGTTTTTCATAATCAAAATGAAAAATTCCACTGATGGCTAGCACATTAAGGTTCTATCAATTATCAATGCCTTATGGCAGATGAATTTACTAGATCTTTTCCAAGTAATAGATAGACGAGAACACCTTTTGATAGATAAAAAGGTGGGGTGAGGAAGACAGACCCTTGAGAATAGAATTAGAACCATCATCTAAGAAGCTGTGAAAAAATACTGATACTTAAGCTCCACCCTAGACAATTGATTGGGAAAAAAACCTCCCCACATGATTCCATCATTCAACCAGGGTTGAGAACCACTGGTTTATAGGCCTCTGGCCAATTTTGTTTAATTGGTGGTCGGGGAGGGAGCTGATCCTGGGCTCCTGAGAGGGTTGTGAAGAGGAAGGACATTGGGCAGCAGAGAAGGGAGGATGCTAGAAAAAGAAGATGGCACTAATAAAAGAGAATAGGAAAGGCCCTGTAATAAAACTAGTTTAATTATCAGTTCAAATTTTATTCAAATTATTTAGTTAAGATGGAACACATATAGTCTCTTTCCATTTTCTGGAGCACTTTGTAAGTATGTCCATTGTTAAGGGGTTTCTAGGAGGAACTAGATAAGAAACTTAGCAGTAACCTTAGCAATGTATGTAAGCAACTCTGCTTGAGGCACTCCTGTGGAAGGGTGGAATGTAGAATGAACTCTAATAAGGAAGAAGGGAAAAATTACATACAAGAAAAAACTGCTCAGGCAAAATAGCTATAAAACAGTATAACTGGAGTAAGCCTAGCCAAGTGGGGCATTTGATCTTGCTCAAGGAAAGGAAGAAAGGAGAAATGTTAGGGGAGAGAGATCACCACTAGTCTTTCTCCTACCTCCTTGCCTCCACTTAAGGTGATTTTTCAGGCTGCGAGAGGGACATACAAAATAGGAAGACAAGTTGATCTGACGGGTGAAATGAAGGCTGAAAAGACTTTTACGCTGAATAAGAGGTACAGGCCAAACTGCCAGGAAAACTTTCCTTTCCAAAGTATCACAAGGAAAAGGAATTAAGAACAAGAGAAAGGGGAGCACCTGAGTGGCTCAGTCAGTTAAAACACTGCCTTTGGCTCAGGTCATGATTCCTGAGTCCTGGGATCTAGGGTCCTGGGATTGAGCCCCCCATTGGGCTCCCTGCTTGTCCAGGAGCCTACTTCTTCCTCTCCTGCTCCCCCTGCTTGTGGGCTCCCTCTCTCTCTTTCCCCGTCAAATAAATAAATAAAATCTTAAAAAAAAAGAACAAGAGAAAGGGAGCAAAGATGTCTGATTTTATCTAATAATTTTGTTTAAAAACAGCCCTAAATCATTAACGTTTAAAAGGAAATATTTATTTGAAGTTCTTTTAAGATTGGTCATATGTTTGATATAAGGAGGTGGGGTAATTAATTGTGCTTTGAAATCTTATGAACCTGAGTTCAAAATCCCATGGAAGACACGTGCTTTTCTACTTATCCTTTGACAGTGTACATAGACTGCCCTCTCTCCCAGACTAGCCTCTCCAAGGGGAGAGACAGCTTTTAAGGTAGCATGGTGTAGCGGAAAGCCTGTGAATCATGGACATCACACACACCTGGATTCAAACCCCAGGTCTGCTATCATGATCTTGGGCAAGGTACTTTGCCTTATTGATTCACAATTTCCTCATTTGTAAAATGGGAAAATAACTGTGTCCACTTGTCAGGGTTTTTTTTTTTTGAGGATTACATGAAATGATTTATGTAGTGTGTTAATGTGTTAAGCACATAGTAGGTGCTCATATAATTACAATACCAGGTTAAGCTGTATTGCCTCTTTGTTCTCAGTACTGAAAATGACCTGTGAAGGTGGAACCCAAGATTAAGGAAGACCAAAATTATTATGTTAAAGTGGGGAACCACAAATATGCCCAGTTCACTCCAAAGAGACAACATGAGTTTGCAAAGGTGAAACTTTCTTGGCAGACTATAATTGGTACCTCTCTTTTCTTGCATGCATAAAATCTGAACCAGTGTCTAGGAACTCCAAATATATTTTCAATATTTGAATAAAAGGAGAGTCTTTATGGACTGAAAACTTTAAAGGGAAGGTCAAACTGTTGATAGCCTAAATTTCAGAGAACCCAAATTTTTCAACATGGCTCTGTAAGCACTACCTCATTCCAGGGGTCTTCAGTGGATGGTCTCAACAGAACAAGGTGTTTTGCTCATAGCCTCAATATCAATTATAAAGACAATTTTCGTGGCTGAATAATATTCCATTGTATTTATATGCCACATCTTCTTTATTACTCAGCCACAAAAAAGAATGAAATCTTGTCATTTACAACAACATGGATGGAGCTAGAGAGTATAATGCTAAGTGAAATAAGTCAGTCAGAAAAGACTGATGTCATATGATGTCACTCATATGTGGAATTTAAGAAACAAAACAAACAAGCAAAGAAAAAAAATGAGACAGAGAGAGACAAAGCAAGAGAAGAGAACTCTCTTTTAATTATAGAGAATAATCTGATAGTTACCAGAGGGGAGGTGGGTGGGGGTGATGAATGAAATGGGTGATGGGGATTAAGGAGTGCACTTGTTGTGATGAGCACCAGGTGTTGTATGGAAGTGTTAAATCACTATATTGTACACCTAAAACTAATATAACACTGTATATCAACTAAGTAGGATTTAAATAAAAATAAAGATAATTTTCAGCAACAAGCAGATTATACAATTAATTAGAGGTATTCTGCTTTGGAGCTATCCAGTATTTAAAACTACCAAGTGTAGGGGCGCCTGGGTGGCTCAGTCGGTTAAGCATCTGCCTTCAGCTTAGGTCATGATCCCAGGAGCCTGGGATTGAGTCCTGCATCGGGCTTCTTGCTCACTGGGGAGCCTGTTTCTCCCTCTGCCTCTGCCTGCTACTCCCCCTGCTTGTGTGTGCTCTCTCTCTCTCTGATAAATAAATAAAAAAATAAAATCTTTGAAAAAATAAAACTACCAAGTGTAGTTTCTTCTCTGGGTACCAGGTAACCACAGCGTTTATTTACTGTCCTATTGTCCAGCACTCATTCTTTTAGACCTAGAAGACTAGATCCTCTTGATCACACTACAATGACAGTTGGCCAACAATCCTCATCTCACTTTGGCATATCTCTGTCTATTCAGGTTTCTCTGAGTCCTCAAGTAGTCCAGGGTTACTTAGTGTGGTGTGCTACTGTCTGGTACCTGCCCATGAGAGCTAATAGTTATATATTCAAGACGTTTTCAAGGATCTTGTTAAACACAACCATCATTAAAAATTATATAAACTTACATTTAAATAAAGGTAATAGATACTCATCATTTATTATTTTATTATATTTTGCTATTATCTATGATTTTGAAGTTAATTATATCTGTTGTATCTATATAGTGAAAATACTATATAATGTTGTGCTATAGAGCATTTCTTCTCAACTCTGCAGTCAATGATGCCACACTGATAGCTTGAAATTTGCCATAAGAGGAGTATTTACAAGAAGAAAATTGGCAAATGTCACAAACTAAGGTCTCCCCCCACCCAGAGAGCAAGTTGTTAAATATTTACCAGCATACCACTGGACTTACCTCCCTTAAGTCTCTAGGGAATCTAATGGCTATCGTCTCAAGTGAACACCAAGACCTCTCTCAGTATCTCTGAGCCCGAAACAGTATTTCCTTGTACAGACTTGAAATTGGCTGTTACTCCTCACTGCCCGCTTCTCATTCACGTTCATTCATTTATTTTCTGCCCTCTCCCCACCTTTCTCTCTCTCTTTATTGGGAGCAAGTACTGGATAAATTTCTCCCCTTTAAGCCCTTAAAGGCATGAGCTATAAACCCTTCTAAATGAAAAAAGGAAAAGACTCTGGTTTCCACTATAATCAAGTAGATCTATGCTGGCACCATTATGCATTTACTTATTCATACACTCAGGAAGCTTTTATCAAGCATGTACAGTGTGTCAAGCAGCTAGGTGCTGAAAATCCTGAGATAAAATAAGACATGGCCCTGCCCTCAAAAGCCTCACAGTCTAGAAGGGAGACAGACAAGTAAACATAAAACAATCAGACATTGTGATAAGTGCTGAAACAGAGGTATGTGTAAAGTGTTAAGGGAAACTGGGGGAGTAAGCAACTAATGTTTTCTAGAGAGAGTGGGGACTGGAGATGTTTTCACAGAAGTAACATTTGGAGTGGGTATTGAAGGATGAATAGATATTCTTTTTAAAAAATTTTTTCATTTAAATTCAATTTAGTTAACATATAATGTATTATTAGTTTCAGGGGTAGAATTTAGTGATTCATGAGTTGTATATAACACCCAGTGCTCGTTACATCAAGTGCCCTCCTTAATGCCCATCACCCAGTTACCCCATCCCCCCACCCACCTCCCCTCCAGCAACCCTCCGTTTGTTTCCTAGAGTTAAGAGTGTCTTGTGGTTGCCTCCCTCGGATGAATAGATATTCTTAAGGCCAAGGAAACATGGAAGGGCATTCTGGGAATTGGAAACAGGACTTTATGTATGGTGGGAATAACCGGCATCATGTGTGACGAGCACTGGGTGCTGTATGGAAATGTTGAACCACTATATTGTAGACCTGAAACTAATATTACACTGTATGTTAACTAACTGGAATTAAATAAAAACTTAAAATAAAAAATAAATAAAAAATTGTCAGACTTAAGCAAACTAGAACAAATGAAGGAATTTAATGGAAAAAATGATAAAGGCTTTGGGGGAAAATAAAACAAAATATGAATTAGAGTCTCTCTTGGGGATCTAGGTGGATAGTAATAGATGCAGTTTCTTTTCAAGCTACTGCCTATGGCTGAAACAGGTCCAACTATTTTCTGTTCTTGTGTTCAAGATTAAAATTACAGAGAGAGGATGTATTTGGTATACCATGTATCATATGCCTACCCATACCCTCATGAGGGTTGGGCAGAGCACCTTGAATGACAGTATCACCAAGACTAAACCAAACGGGAGAAGAGCAGTTCCCCAGAAAGAAAAATCATGGTGTCGATATTAGAAGATATGGAAATGGGTGTTGACTGAACAACAACAAAATGTACCCAGCACAGTGTTCTCTAATTCGAGTGGCATCTCTGGCTGTAGCTGGTTCTCCTACATTCTGGTTTCTGCTGAGGAGCCTTGCCTCAATTGTTACAGCGTCTACCTGGAAGCCTCTACAATCAACGAGGCACCTGGGCCATAATAACGCTACTTCTTTCCTGTATTCTTGCCAGTCCTAGGGATTGTAGGCAGGTTTCTACTATTTCTAATCTTTAGGTTGCCTCACTTTCTTCTGTTTGGTCTCTCAGCTCTCCTAATTTGCTACCTTACCAAATTTCATCTATTAGACACTTGATGCAAGCTCTGCTTTCCTGACTAGATTCTAACTGATATATTTCCTACTCCTTTTGCCAGGGTAAAAACCGACAAAAATCAACACAGGGAGCTGCTGGGCTCAGAAGAGCCCACATATCAAAGCTGCAAATAGAGCTATTTTATTCACATACCTGAACTTTAATCTTTGAATCACTAGTGCTGAGCAAGATTGGCAAAGGAAGCTGAAAAATCACAGCAGTGTATCAAGGGCAAAAGAAGTAGCTATAAACTGTAACCAAACATTCACTAAGCTGTTGTTTTGTCCTAAACCTCCATGGGGGGTATTTAAAAAAATGAGTTTTCCATTCACTTAGTTAATTATTATAGGCTTTTTCTTGTGACCTTGTCCCTTTTTTGGAAATAAATGCTTTGCTGTTGTTGTTTTAGAGTACAATCATGCTGTGTCTCGGCTCATAGCATGTGTGTGGGGTGTGGTATGTGGACTCTTAGGGGAACACGTGAGTGCAGGGGACTGGGTGTGCATGCCTTTAAGTCTGGTGACCAGTTTAGGCTTTTTATCTCTAATCTTATATAGGAGGACCCTGACCCTGGACAGTCAAGCTGGAGATTTCTGCTGTCTCATCTGACTGGTCTTTGCCTCCACTCTTTCAAGTCCATTTACTTGTTAGGAGAACTTAGGGCCATCCAGGGGAGAGACACATGGCTTGGCAACAGGACAAAGGTAGAGCTTTAGACTCCTCATAACCTCCACCAGTCACTCATAAAACCCCCAGAAAAATACACAGTCTAATTCAAAATAGTATGCAAATGTAGTTTCAGAACAAATTCTAGTTTGCCCTCACCCTGATCATTTACAAACAGAACAATTATTCAAGTTTCTCCTTCACTGAAATTTAGAAAGCCTCCACTGGGGCGCCTGGGTGGCTCAGTCATTAAGTGTCTGCCTTCAGCTCAGGTCATGATCCCAGAGTCCTGGGATCCAGTCCCGCATCAGGCTCCCTGCTCAACAGAGAATCTGCTTCTCCCTCTGCCTGCCGCTCCCCCTGCTTGTGCTCCACCCCACACCCCCGTCAAAATAAATAAATAAAATCTTAAAAAAAAGAAAACCTCCACTGTCCCACAGCATCATTTATTTGAGAATTACTTGAATTTCTTCCAGTCTCTAGATTTGGGGTGTATGACTTTCTTACAGCTATTGAGAACAGTAGTAACCCTGCCTCTGTAGAGTGGGATTAAGCCAAGATCAAGTCCTAGATCTCATGTGTCCAGTCATAGCTGGTCTGGCTTTACTCAGACTTTGGTTCACCTAGATAAAACTAGTATAAGGGTTGTGGAGCTAATGATGAGTGGCCATGACTGTCTGTCCTGTTTAGGAGCAGTAGGAAAGGGAGACATGAGTGAACTACAACTCACCACTGGACTCCCATTCTGGATTTCTCAAAGAATCCTGACATAGAGATGCCAGAGTGTCACAAAGCCTCCAGTTATGCCCCCAGGAAATTAAGCCACAACTTATAGGCCACACAATAAGTTGTCAAACTTGAGTTTGCATCAGAATCACCTACAAGGCTTGTAGAAACTCTGTGTTCCCACAGAAGCATCAAAAAGCAGGAAAAAAAGTCAGAACCAACTTTGCCAGGGCTGTGGTAAATAGTCAAGGGTTTATAGCAACCAACTGAATGCTTCATCAAGAAAAATGCAACTTCAAAATGGCAGGAAATCCTTGTGGCTCTTTAACTTGCTTTTCTCACATCTCCTTCCCAGAGCAGAAATAAACAATCTTAGTCCATATTCCCAGTGTGGGATGCTGGTCCCTGGTTCCAGAGGAAGAAGACACCTTATTTGCACATTATTTGCTATGTCTGTTCTAACCTGTCTGGGGCAACCTGAAGGACGGACACACGATTCTCATTTCTGTTTCACCTAACTTGGAACTCAGGCTGGAAAAGCATCAGGCATTGCTTGAAAACATTGCAAGCTGAACTAACAACCCACAGATGCCTGGGGCAAAACACTACTTTAAAAATATACAATAGTCTGGTCTAAAGCCTGGGAACTTAAGCTGGGAAGAGTTTCTTTGGGAAATTAGGACATTCAAAAGCACCATGCATACAGGAGAATTTAGAAGGCCACATGCATGCCTAAGGCAAGACATGCTAAGAAAATACTTGAGAGAACCCTAAATTTTCACCTCAGGCTGATCTCTAGGCTCTGTGCAAGCTTGGCTAAGAGACAATCTGCAAAGACTGAAAGAGGTGTTTGTTTGTTTTAAGCTGTGGGCATTTGAGGAAATGTGCCAAAATACTAGCTGAACACAAGCTAAGGAACAGATACTTCAGTGAACACACACAATATACCAAAACTTTTGGAATTCAGCAAAGGCAGCGCTCAGGGGGAAATGTATAGCTATAAATGCCTATATTTAAAAAGAAGAAGGGCACCTGCTGGCTCAGTCACTAGAGCATGTGACTCTGGATTTTGGGGTTGTGAGTTTGAGCCCCACATTTGGTATAGAGATTATTTAAAAATAAAACCTTTAGAAAAAATAAAATAAATTTAAAAAAGAACTATCTCAAATCAATACCCCAACCTTACACTTTGAGGAACTAGAAAAAGAAGAGCAAACTAAACACAAAACTAGCAGAATGAAGGAGATAATAAAGACAAGGGTGGGGAAAAATAAAACAGATAATAGAAAAACAGTAGAATCTACAAAACCAAAATTTGGTTCTTTGAAAAGATCAACAAAAATAACAAATCTTGGGTGCCTGGGTGGCTCAGTCATTAAGCGTCTGCCTTCGGCTCAGGTCATGATCCCAGGGTCCTGGAATCAAGTCCCACATCGGGCTCCCTGCTCCGCGGGAAGCCTGCTTCTCCCTCTCCTACTCCCCCTGCTTGTGTTCCTGCTCTTGCTATGTCTCTCTCTGTCAAATAAATAAATAAAATCTTTAAAAAAAATAACAAATTTTTAGCTATTCTGACAATGAAAAAAAGAGAAATAACTAAAATAAAAACTGAAAGTGGGGACATTACTAACAACATTACAGAAATTAAAAAGAATCATAAAAGAATACTATATACAATTGTATGCCAGAATATTTGATAACCTAGATGAAATGGAGAAATTCCTCAAAATACACAAACTACCTAAATTGACTCAAGAAGTGGAAAATCTATGGGGCGCCTGGGTGGCTCAGTTGGTTAAGCGACTGCCTTTGGCTCAGGTCATGATCCTGGAGTCCCAGGATCGAGTCCCACATCGGGCTCCCTGCTCAGCAGGGAGTCTGCTTCTCCCTCTGACCCTCTTCCCTCTTGTGCTCTCTATCTCTCATTCTCTCTCTCTCAAATAAATAAATAAAATCTTAAAAAAAAAGAAGTGGAAAATCTCAATAGACCTATAAAAAGTAAAGAGATTGAATCAGTAATCAAAAACCTCCCAAGAAAGAAAAGTCCAGTACCAAATGGCTTCAATAGTGAATTCTAGCAAATATTTAAAGGAGAATAAACATCGATCTTTCTCAAACTTTTCATAAATAGAGGAGGAGGAAATACTATCTAACTCATTCTTCTTTTTAATAATTTTTTTATTATGTTATGTTAATCACCATAGACAGAGAGTGAGACAGTGAGAGGGGGAACACAAGCAGAGGGAGTGGGAGAGGGAGAAGCAGGCCTCCTGCTGAGCTGGGAGCCCGATGCGGGGCTCGATCCCAGGACCCTAAGATCATGACCCGAGCTGAAGGCAGTTGCTTAACCGACTGAGCCACCCAGGCGCCCCTATATCATTAGTTTTTGATGTAGTGTTCCATGATTCGTTGTTCACGTATAACATCCAGTGCTCCATGCAATACGTGCCCTCCTTAATACCCATCACCGTGCTCACCCATCTTCCCAACCCCTCCCCTTTAAAACCCTCAGTTTGATTCCCGGAGTCCATAGTCTCTCATGGTTCATCTCCCCCTCTGATTTCCCCCCCTTCATTTTTCCCTTTCTTCTTCTAACTCATTCTATGAGGCCAGCATTACCCTGATACCGAAGTCAGACAAGACATCACAAGAAAATAATAAATATCCCTTATGAATATAGAAGCAAAATTCTCAGCAAATTCTAACAAACTAAATCCAACAGTATAATGAAAGGATTATACACTATGACTAGGTCGGAATCAAGAGTGGTTCAAAATAAGAAAATCAATCAATGTAATATGCCACATAAATAGATGGAAGGAAAAAATCCACATGACTATCTCCATTGATGCAGAAAAGGCATTTTCCAAAATCCAACACCATTTCATGATAAAAGCACTCAGAAAACCAGAAATGGAAGAAAACTTCCTCAACATGATTCAGGGCATTTATGAAAAACCCACAACAAATACCATACTCAATGGTGAAAAACTGAATGCTTTCCCCTTCAGATCAGGGACAAGACAAGGATGCCCACTCTTACCACTGCTATCCAACATTGTACTGAAAGTTCTAGTCAGAGCAATTAGATAAGAAAAAAAGTAAAAAGCATCAAATTTAAAAGAGAGAAGTCAAACTATCTCAACTTATAGATGACATGATCCTACACATACAAAATGCCAAAGAATCCACAAGAAAGCTGCTAGAACTAATAAAAGAATTCAGTAAAGTTGCTGGGTACAAGAGCAACACAAAAATAAATTGTGCTTCTATATAACTGCAATAAACAATCTGAAAAAGAAATTAAGAAAGCAATTCCATTTACAATAGCGTCTTAAAGAATAAAATACTTAGGAATGCATTTAACAAGAAAATGAAAGACTTGTACACTGAAAACTACAAAACATAGTTGAAAGAAATTAAAGAAAGCCTAAATAAATAGAAAGTCATCCTATATTCATGGGCTGGAAGACAACATTGCTAAGGTGTCAATATTACCCATAATGATCTACAGATTTAACACAATGCCTATCAAAATTCGAAAAGCCTTTTTTTTCAGAAATGGAAAAGCAGATCATTAAATTCATATGGAATTGTCAGGGATTCAGATAGCTAAAACAATCTTAAAAAAGGAGAGAAGAGTTGGAGGACTCACACTCACAGATTTGAAATCTTACTGGAGGCTACAGTAGTCAAAACTGTGGTAGTAGCATAAGGATAGATATATAGATCAACGGAATAGAATTGAAAGTCCAAAAATAAACCCATAATCTATGCCTAATTAATTTTTGACAGCAGTGCTAAACCCATTCAGTGGGGAAAGAATAGTCTCTTCAACAAATAATGCTGGGACAACTGGATTTCTACTTGTAAAATAATGAATTTGAACCCCTACCTCATACCATATACAAAAATTAACTCAAAATTCATCAATGATTGGGGCACCTGGGTGGCTCAGTTGGTTAAGCATCTGGCTCTTGATTTTGGCTCAGGTCATGATCTCAGAGTCATAAGACCAAGCCCCATATCATGCTCTGTGCTGGGCACAGAGCCTGCTTAAGATTCTCTCTCTCTCCCTCTCCTTCTACCCAACCCCTGCTCTTGCTCTCTCTCTCTCTCAAAAAAAAAAAAAAATCAATATAGGAGTTATATAAGATATATGTCCATAGGGGTACATCTTCATGACCTTGAATTTGGCAATAGATTCTTAGATGTGACACCAAAAGTATGAGTAATAATGGAAAAATAGCTAAATTGGACTTCACAAAAATTTAACTTTTATGTATTAAAGGATATCATTTAGAAAATGAAAAGACAATCTACAGAATGGGAGAAAATATTTGAAAATCATATATACAATAAGGGTTTAATATCTAGGATATATAAAAACTCTTACAACTTGGGCGCCTGGGTGGCTCAGTTGGTTAAGAGACTGCCTTTGGCTCAGGTCATGATCCTGGAGTCCCGGGATCGAGTCCCGCATTGGGCTCCCTGCTCAGCGAGGAGTCTGCTTCTCCCTCTAACCCTCCCCCCTCTCATATACTCTCTCTCTCTCTCATTCTCGCTCTCTCAAATAAATAAATCTTAAAAAAAGTATACTTTCTAAAAAAAAACTCTTACAACTCAACAACATATAAAGACAAAAAAAAACAATTGAAAAATTTGAAAAGGATTTGTGTAGACATTTCTTCAAAGAAGATATAAAAATGGCACATGAACTAACACTCAACATCATTTGTTGTTAGGGAAATACAAAAGCAAACCACAATGAGATACCTCTTCATACTTACTAGGATATGTATAACTTTTAAAAATTAAAAACATCAAGTGTTGGCAAAGATGTGGTAAAATTGGAACCCACATACTTTGCTGGTGGGAATGTAAAAACAGTTTAGATGCTATGAAAAACAGTTTGGCAGTTCCTCAAAAAGCTAAGCACAGAATTATTATATAACTCAGTAATTCTATTCCTAGGTATATAACTAAAAAAATTCAAAACAAGTTTCAAACAGATACTTGTATGCCAATGTTTATTGGAGCATTATTCACAAGGGTTAAAAGGTGGAAGCAACCCTAATGTCCATCGACAGGCTAAGGTATAAACTAAATTGGATACAACAGAATATTATTTGGCCATAGAAAGGGATGACGTTCTGATACATGCTACAACACGGATGCACGTTGAAAACATTATGCTAAATGAAATGAATCAGACACAAAGGACAAATATTTTATGATTCCACTTGTATGAAATATCTAGAACAGGCAAATTCATAGGGACAGGAAATAGACTGGCAGTTACCAGAATCTGGGGAGAAGAGGAAGTGTAGGTTATTGCTTAATGTTTACAGAGTCTCTGTTTAGAGTGATGAAAAATTTTGGAAATAGATGGTAGTGATGGTTGTATAACATTATGAATGTAATTAATGCCACTGAATTGTACACTTAGCAATGATAAAAATGGCAATTTTATGCTATATGTGTATTTTACATATACCTAAAAAAGGGGGGGAGATGAGAAAAAAATGACAACAGTAAAAATAACTTCCCAGTTGCAAAAAATAAAAAAAAATGAAAATGCAAACTAATCTTTCGTGTCAGAAATCAGGTCAGTGATCACCTGGGGAGAGAGAGATTACAAAGGGACAGGAGGAAATATTGGAGATGGTAAGGGTAAGTATTATACTGATTGCAGTGATGGCTTCAGGATATATACATACATTAGGATTCATTCAATTGTACATTTTTAGTATGTTCAGGTTATCACATGCCATGCATATCTCAGCAAAGCAGTTTTTTTTTAAAATGAAAACTTATTAAGTAAGCAATTGTGTTAAAGATGGTGTCTGTATCAACAAGACAGGCCCAGTCTCTGCTCCATGGAGTTTACACCCTGGTAAGGGGAATAGGCTTTAATAAAATAGTCCCATAAACCACTGCTTAATTCAAAACTGGTATATGTTCTAGGCAAGAAAATTATGGGGAGTTCTGAAAGCATTTTATTTTATTTTAATTCCAGTATAGTTAATGTATGGTGTTATACTGGTTTCAGATGTACAGTATAGTGATTCAACACTTCCATACAACACCCGGTGCTCATCACAAAAAGTGCACTCCTTAACCCCCATCACCTGTTTAACTCAACCCCCTACCCACCTCCCCTCTGGTAACCATCAGTTTGTTCTCCATAGCTGAGTCTGTTTCTTGTTTTTCCTCTCTCCTCCCACCCCATGTTCATTTGTTTTGTTTCTTAAATTCCACATATGAGCAAAATCATATGGTATTTGTCTTTCTCTAACTGGCTTATATCACTTAGCATAACACTCTCTAGCTCCATCCACATCGTTGCAAATGGCAAGATTTCAGTCTTTTTTATGGCTGAATGATATTCCATTGTATATATATATACATGGTATATATGTATATATGTATGTATACATACATATGTATATATATCACATTTTTTTATCCATTCATCTATCAGTGAACACTTGGGCTGCTTCCATAATTTGTCTATTGTAAATAATGCTGCTATAAACAATAGCATTTAAATGCGGGGTCCATTCTAGTCTGGGAATGACTAGGGAAAGCATTCCAAAGCAAATGACCTTTGAGTTGAGGGTTGGTGGATGAAGAAGCATTATTTATGCATGTTTTAATGGAGATGGAAGGACGGGAAGAAGGCAGATTTTTAGTACAGGGAAAAGCTTATGCAAAGCCCCTGAAGTATAAAGGGGCTTGGTATGTTTGAAGAACTGAAAGAAGACCAGTATGGCTAAGGCATAGTGATTGGGGAGAGAGTGGTAGGGAAAAAGCCTGAAAAGATAGGGTCAAATCATGCAGCATGTTATAAGCCATATTAAAATTTGGATCTTTATCTTAAGAAAAGTGTAAAGCCACTGAATGATTTTAAATAGAAGGATAACATGGTCAGATGTGAATTTTGAAAGGAACACTCTGGCTATTATGTGAAAAATGAACTGTAGGAGGACAAGAGTAGAATCAGAGAAACCAATCAGGAAGTTCCTATAATGAATGGTCCAGGCAAGAGATGATAGTGGCTTGGCCCAGGGTGAAGGTAGCCGAGTTAGCAAGAAGCAAACAGACTTCAGATATTTTTTTTTTTTGAACTGGATAAGAGTTCATGGGTTTTGAGGAAAAAAGAATGCTCTACAATATTTTTTATTGAACTACAGCTTTTGGGCCAAATCTGGCCCACTGTCTGTGTTTGTAAATAAAATTTTATTGGAACACAGCCACACCCATGGCTTATGTATTGCCTATGACTGCTTTTATATTCGATGACAGAGTTGAATAGCTGGTACAGAACTATATGTGGCCCTCAAATCCTAAAATATTTACTATCTGGCTATTTATAGAAAAAGTTTAGGGGCGCCTGGGTGGCTCATTCGTTAAGCATCTACCTTCAGCTCAGGTCAGGATCAAGCCCTGCATCGGGCTCCCTGCTCCGTGGGAAGCCTGCCTCTCCCTCTCCCACTCCCCCTGCTTGTGTTCCCTCTCTTGCTGTGTCTCTCTCTGTCAAATAAATAAATAAAATCTTAAAAAAAGAAAAAGTTTGCTGATCCCTGATCTAGTATGATGAGTCTTAGGTATCTGCTTGTGTGACTAGATGGATGGATGGTCAGTGTAGGTAGAGGGAGAAGACAGAGAGGAAGGGAGGAAAGATAGAAGGAGCAACATTCTGGAGAAAGAAGCTTGTGGTAATATGGGGAATAGAGGATGCGGGGAGTGGTCCTAGAATGGTGCAGCAGGGGTGAGAGGTGGGACCACAGTAATTATAATATCTATACATGTACATACCAGAAGTGTCCACATAGGTCAGAGAACCAAATGGGAGGCTGGTAGGAAGGGAAGAGGAGATTCTTTTTTGTGCCAACATCATTTTTTCAGTGGCTTAATTAGGGACATTTACATAAGACTCAAAGCAGGAAAGACGAAGCCTAATTGGATAATGTGTCAGAATCCACATCCTAACATTTATTGAGTTATTAGTACCTGCTAAGCTCTGTGCAAGTGCTCACCAATAAGCAAGTGACCTACAACGTGATTCCTCACACTAATTCTATGATGCAGATTCTCTTATTATAATCATTCTACAGATGAGAAAACTGAGTCACAGAGAGGTGAAGTTAACAGTAAGTGGTAGGGCTAGAATTTGAGCCCAGGCATACTCTGCTTTTAAGCAATCACATTATGAAACCAGATGAAATGGAAGAGACAGCTGGCCTTGTCTTCTGGAGAAAAAGGTCCAATCTACACTTGGGGGTTTCACTCCAAAAGACACCTTGCCTTGCTAGACACTTTGGGGTTTTCATTAGCAAGTAATCCTAGCATAGTATTCAAGAGAGATGTCGTAAGAATCAGTAGCATTAGCTCTAAGGTCTGTACAGAGCATCTTAGTTCTCTCGAATAACTGTTCCCCACCCCACAACACTCAGCCACCAAAGTTGAGCAAGAAGCGAAGCTGAAATTCTACCCTCTCCCTTCCCCTTCTAAGCTGCTTTACTGCCTTCTGAGGAGATACTGTTTTTCTTTTTCTCCAAGTTCCAGATGGCAGCTCTTGTCCTCAGCACCTCAGCTGCCTACCCCAAAAAAGCCTATGCCTTCCTCGTTAGATAGGCTGCCCTCATCACTACCCTGGCTCGTCAGATTATCTGCTCTCAGTGCAGATAGTGCCATGTGTCAGCGGCTTGCACCGGCTGCCCTCCTCCCCACCCTACCCCTTTCAGCACGAATGAGAAGCCAGTCAGACAAATAGCAAAAAGCCCAACTCTCCAAATAACAAGATTGGAACTACCTTGCTAGTCTGAGTCCCAGGGGGAATGTTCTAGATACCACCCTCACCCCATTTACCTGTCCCTGTCCTCCACTATCTCCCGCACTGAGGACCAAAAACCTACTTGCTGTCCTCTTTCCAGGGTAATGTTTCTATTCATCTTCTTCTTCTCAGATTTCCTGGACTGTCTCTAACTTGGCCTGAGGTTCTTTTCTCCCTGCACTTCTGAAGCTCCCTTCCTGGCTGCTCTTCCCAGATCAGCCTTCACCTGGAGAACTGCCTGGAACTAGAAGTGATCTGGCTTGGCTACATCTCTGTTCAGATTGGAGGTTTGCCCCCTTTTAAAGTCTATCTCCTTCTCTTTCTTGAGGCCATCTCATTTTCTCTCAGTGTGTAGTCTATTCTAATTTTGTGATTGAGGGGAAGCCTGAATAGAGCCCTTTCCAATTCAGAGGAGCCAAAGAACAAATACGGGGTCTAGGTGTCATTGCTGCCATTGCTGAAACTGCCTGCTCAGTACCCTCAAAGCCATTTTAGTAAGTCTGGTAATGAAGCACACATCCTAATTCAAGGAGCTTAACAGTCAACATGAATCACCTTTGTAAATGTAAGATTGTGAACATAGGTCCCAAACACGACCTAGAGCAGCTTATTAAGAGGTGATAGAGCTTAGCAAAAATCTGAATAGAAAAGGCTTGAGGGCTTCATTCTCAGTGCTCAGTGCAGTGTGGTGTGGCTAGCAAAACCCACCGAGAATATAGTCTGCATAACCAGAAGTGTGTTGTCCATAGCAAGGAAGATCATATTACTGCTCGGGCCCAACCTCTGGCCAGTATACATGATATGGTCATAGTGGTTGTTAAAATATCAAAATTCTTTTATTTTTAGGTTTAAGTTTTTAATTCCAGTTAGTTAATATACAATATTATATAGTTTGAGGTGTACAATATAGTGTTCCAAAAATTCCATACGTCACCCAGTGCTCATCACAAGTGCCCTCCTTAATCCCCATCACCTATTTCACTCGTCCACCCACCCCCTTCCCTTCTGGTAACTATCAGTTTGTCCTCTATAGTTAAGAGTCTGTTTATTTTTTTAAAGTTTTTATTTTAATTCCAGTTAGTTAATATACAATGATATATTAGCTTCATGTGTACAATATAGTAATTCAACAATTCCATAAATCACTGGTTCTCATCACAAAGAAGTGCCCTGCTTAATCCCCATCACTTACTTAACCCATCCCCGTCCTTGCCCTCACTCTGGTAACCATCATTTTGTTCTCTATAGTTAAGAGTTGGTTTCTTGGTTTGTCTCTCTCTTCTTTTTCCCCTTTCCTCATTTGTTTTGTTTCTTGACTTCCACATATGAGTGAAATCATATGGTATTTGTTTTTCTCTGTCTGACTTATTTTGCTTAGCATTACACTCTCTAGCTCTATGTCATTGCAAATGGCAAGATTTCATTCTTTCTTATAGCTGAATAACATTCCATTGTATATATATACCACATCTTCTATACCCATTCATCAATCGATAGACACTTGGGCTCCTTCCATAAATAGACTTATAAATAATCCTGCTATAAAAATAAGGGTGCATGTATTCTTTTGAATTAGTGTTTTTGTATTCTTTGGGTAAATACCCAGCAGTGTGATTGCTGGATTCTAGGGTAGTTCTATTTTTAACTTTTTAAGGAAACTCCATACTGTTTTCCCCAGTGGCTGCATCAGTTTGCATTCCCACCAACAGTGCACGGGGGGGTGTGGGGGGGTCCTTTTTCTCAACATCCTTGCCAACACCTCTTCTTTATTGTGTTGATTTTAACCATTCTGACGGGTGTGAGGTGATAACTCATTGTACTTTTGATTTGCATTTGCCTGATGATGAGTGATGTTGAGCATCTTTTCATGTCTGTTGGCCATCTGTATGTCTTCTTTGGAGAAATGTCTGCTCATGTCTTCTGCACATTTTTTAAGTGGATTATTTGTTTTTTGGGTGTTGAGTTTTATAAGTTCTTTATATGTTTTGGATACCAACCCTTTATCGGATATGTCATTTACAAATATCTTCTCCTATTCAGGAAGTTGCCTTTTAGTTTTGTTGATTGTTTCCTTTACTGTGCAGAAGCTTTTTATTTTGATGTAGTCCCAACAGTTTATTTTTGCTTTTGTTTCCTTTGCCTCAGGAGACATATCTAGAAAAAAGTTGCTATAGCCGATGTCAGAGGGGTTACTGCCTATGTTCTTTTCTGGGATTTTTATCTTTTCAGGTCTCACATTTAGGTCTTTTGTCCATTTTGAATTTATTTTTGTGTATGATGTAATAAAGAGGTCCAGTTTCTTTCTTTTATGTAATGCTGTTCAATTTTCACAATATTTGTTGAAGACACTGTCCTTTTCCAATTGGATATTCTTTCCTGCTTTGCTGAAGATTAATTGACCATAAAATTGTGGTTTTATTTCTGGGTTTTTTATTCTGTTCCATTTATCTAGGTGTCTATTTTTGTGCCACTACCATACTGTTTTGATCTCTACACCTTTGTAATATAACTTGAAGTCTGGAATTGTGGTGTCTCCAGCTTTGCTTTTCTTTTTCAAGATTGCTTTGGCTATTTGGGGTCTTTTGTGGTTCCACACACATTTTAGCATGGTTTGTTCTAGTTCTGTGAAAAATGCTGTTGGTATTTTGATAGGGATTGCATTAAATGTGTACATTGCTTTGGGTAGTATAGACATTTTAACATTATTTGTTCTTCCAATCCATGAGCATTGAATGTCTTTCCATTTCTTTGTGTCATCATCAATTTCTTTCTTCAGTGTTTTATAGTTTTCAGAGTACAGGTCTTTCACCTCTCCAGTTAGGTTTTTTCCCCAGGTATATTATTATTTTTAATTCAATTTTAAATGGGATTGTTTTCTTAATTTTTCTTTCTGATGCATTATTATTGGTGTATAGAAATGCAACAGATTTCTGTACATTGATTTTGTATCCTGAGACTTTACTGAATTTGTTTATCAGTTCTAGCAGTTTTTTGGTGGAGTCTTTTGGGTTTTCTATATATAGCATCATGTCATCTGCAAATAGTGAAAGTTTTAATTCTTACTTACAGATTTGGATTCCTTTAATTTCTTTTTGTTGTCTGATTGCTGTGTATATGACTTCCAGTTCTGTGTTGAATAAAAGTCATGAGAGTGGACATCCCTGTTTTGTTCCTGACCTTAGGGGGAAAGCTCTTAGTTTTCCCCCATTAAGGATGATGTTACCTGTGGGTTTTTCATATAGGGCCTTTATGTTATTGTGTATTATGTATATTGGCCTGTAGTTATCTTTTTAGTGGGATCTTTTTCAAAAAAATATTTTATTTATTTATTTGTCTCAGAGAGAGAGAGTGTGAGCACACACAAGCAGGGGGAGCTGCAGGGCAGAGGGAGAAGCAGGCTCCCTGCTGAGCAAGGAGCCTGATGTGGGACTCGATCCCATTAAAAAGATAACTACAGGCCAATATACATAAAACATAGATGCAAATATCCTTAATAAAATACCAGCAAATTGAATTTAACAATGCATTAAAAAAAGTCATTCACCATGATCAAGTAGGATTTATTCCCAGGTTGCAAGGACAGTTCAATATTTGCAAATCAATCAGTGTGATACATCACATCAACAACAGAAAGGATAAGAACCATATGATCATTTCAATAGATGCAGAAAAAGCATTTGACAAAGTTCAACATCCATCCATGATTAAAAAAAAAAAAAAGCCCTCAAACAAAGTAAGTTTAGAGGGAGCATACTTCAACATAAAGTCCCTATATGAAAAACCCACAGGTAACTCATCCTTAATGGGGGATAATTACCTGAGCCAAAGGCAGACTACTTAACTGAATGAGCCACCCAGGCATTCCTTTAGTGGGGTCTTTATCTGGTTTTGGTATCGGGATAATGGCGTCCTAGAAAGAATTTGGAAGTTTTCCTCCTTTCCTATTTTTTGGGGGATAGTTTGAGAAGAATAGGTATTAACTCTTCTTTAAATGTTTGGTAGAATTCACCTGTGAAGCCATCTAGTCCTAGACTTTTGTTTGTTGGGAGTTTTTTGATTACCAATTCATTTCTTTGCAGGTTATCAGTCTGTTCAAATGTTCTATTTCTTTCTGATTTAGTTTTGGTAGCTTATATGTTTCTAGGAATTTATCCATTTCTTTTAGGTTGTCTAATTAGTTGGAATATAGGTTTTCATAATATTCTCTTATAATTGTATTTCTGTGGTGTTGGTTGTTATTTCTCCTCTCTTGTTTGTGATTTTATTTATTTGAGTCCTTTCTCTTTGTTTCTTGATTAGTCTGGTTAGAGGTTTATCAAATTTAATAATTTTTTGAAAGACCATCTCCTGGTTCCATTGATCAGTTCTATTGTTTTTTAAGTTTCTATGTCATTTATTTCTGTTCTACTCTTTATTATTTCCTATCTCCTGCTGGTTTTAGGTTTTGTTTGTTGTTCTTTTTTTAGACTTTTTAGGTGTAAGGCTAAGTTGTTTGAGATTTTTTCTTGCTTATTGAGGTAAGCCTGTTTTGCTATAGACTTCCCTCTTACAGCAGCTTTTACTGCATCCCAAAGATTTTGGACCATTGTGTTTCCATTTTCATTTGTTTCCATGTACTGTTTTTATTTCTTCTTTCATTTCCTGGTTGACCCATTCATTGTTTAGTAGCATGTTATTTAACCTCCATGTATTTGTGGTCTTTCCAGATTTTTTCTTGTGGTTGACTTCTATTTTCATAGTGTTGTGGTCATAAAAGATGCATGGTATGATCTCAATCTTTTTTTATTGTTTAGGCTTGATTTGTGACCTAATATGTGATCTATTCTGGAGAATGTCCCATGTGTACTTGAATAGAACATGTATTCTGCTGTTTTAGGATGGAATGTTCTGAATATATCTGTTAAGTTCATCTGGTCCAGTGTATCATTCAAAGCGATTGTTTCCTTGTTGATTGTCTGTTTGGATGATCTGTCTATTGATGTAAGTGGGGTGATAAAGTCCCCTAGTATTATTGTATTATTATCAGTTAGTTCCCTTATGTTTGTTATTAACTGTTTTATGTATTTGGGTGCTCCTATGTTGGGTACATAAATATTTACAGTTGTTATACCTCTTTTTTCATTGTCCTCATTATTATATAGTGCCCTTCTTTGTCTCTTGTTACAGTCTTTGTTTTAAAGTCTCTTTTGTCTGATATAAGTATTGCTACTCTGGCTTTTCTTTAACACCTGTTTTCATGAGACATTTCTTTGTTCCCTCACTTTCAATCTGTAGGTGTCTTTAGGTCTATATGTAGGCGGCATATAGATGGTTCTTGTTTTTTTATCCATTCTGTCACCCTATGTCTTTTGATTGGAGTATTTAGTCTATTTATATTCAAAGTAATTATTGATAAATATGTACTTATTGTCATTTTATTATTGTTTTGTGGTTGTTTCTGAAGATTTTCTTTGAACCTGTCTTGTCTTTCTCTTTCATGGTTTTGCTGATTTTCTTTATTGATATATTCAGGTTTGTTTTTCTTTATTCTTTGCATATTTATTAGAGGGTTTTGATATATGGCTATCATTAGATTTGTATATAACTTGAAATTTTCCATACTGATTAATAAATATCAGCAGGCCAGGAGCCTCCAAGTGCCTCTACTATTACCCCAATGAACCCTTGAACCCTTGACCTCCCTACTGCAGAAATTAGTGAGTTAGTGCCCAGCCCAACAGAGAGCCTATAGGACTTGCTTCTTTGTTGAGGCCATTCTGATAGGTCATGTCTATGCTTTAACAGGTTGCTAAATTTGTTGAATATCACATAATACTTACATTATCACCCCAGATCCTTCTCTGCTCCATTCCAACGAGAACACATCAGTTGAAGGTGAGAACAATAATCTGGAAATTCACTTTATAAAAAGCAATAATAAAAGCAAATCTTCCGCTAAATGTTTTATAATGTACTAGCTCATGTAAGCATCATTATTACCCTATGAAGTAAAAACCAATATTACTATTTTTTTTTATGCTGGGGACACTGAGTCATAGACAGGTCAAGTGACTTAGCCAAAGTTCCACAGAGTGTGAATTAAACCCATGTTGCTAACCCCATTTATTTGAAATTTCCAGAATAGACAAATCAATAGAAATATGAAGTAGATAAGTGGTTACCTAGGCCTTAGGTGCCGAGAAGGAGTCAGTTGATGGCAGGTATTAGATTTCTTTTTGAGGTGGTAAAAATTTTCTTGATTGTGGTGACGGCTGCCCAACTCTGTGAATAAACTAAAACATATTGAATTGTACACTTTAAATGGATGAATAATTTTATAGTATGTGAAGTATATAACAATAACACTGAGGGGTGGGGAGTGGCTGGTTAGGGAGCCAGAATGGCAGAGATAGCTGTGTTCAAATATGTGCAGGACATTCCCGAGAATAAGTTTTGTCTAGTTGGTTGTCCTGAGGGCAGAATGTGGGTGTGCAGGAGGAAGTTACAGGGGAGCAGGTTTGGCTCACCAGCAGGAAGAACATGTTGCCAAGTGGAATCCTGTGCCTGCTGAGGCAGGGAGCTTCCAGGTCTGTCCCAGTTCACTGGGAAGCTGGGTGGGGAGCACTTAGCAGGAAGGCTGAGGAGGAGAGTCTTGCACCAAGTAGAGAAGGTGGGAGCAGGTGATCTGAAAGCCTTTCTAGCCTGAGTCTGGTGAGAGCCTGCATGGAGAAAGGCTGATGAAGTGGAACAGATAGATTCCAGTTCCCTCTGCCCTTGACACTCTGGTGCACTGGGCTAGCTCCATCTCTTGGCTGCTTAACTTCAGCCCCACCTGTTTCATGGGTGGCAAAAGGGAACCTATGAAGTTCAGGATGGGAGACTGGAACCTCTGTTTCCCAAAGACATGTGGGCTGTTTCTCCTGCAGCAGTCAAGATCCCAAGTTCACAATGGGGTCCCTTCCCCTGCCCAGCACTGTGAATCTAAAATTAAAAATACAATTACTGTATGATCCAGTAAATCCACTAATGGATATTTACCCAAAGTAACTGAAAACACTAATTTGAAAACATACATGTACCTTTATGTTTATTGCAGCATTATTTACAATAGTCAAGATATGGAAGCAGCCCAAGTGTCCATGCATAGATGAATAGAGAAAGAAGATGTGGGGGGTGTGTGTGTGTGTGTGTGTATGGATTTTATATATACATATGTGGAATATATATATGTAGTGGAATATTACTCAGCCATAAAAAAGAATGAAATCTTGCCTTTTGCAACAACATGGACAGATGGTCCTAGGGAGTATAATGTTAAGTGAAAAAAGTCAGTCAGAGAAAGAAAAATACCATATGATTTCACTCATATGTGGAATTTAAGAAACAAAACACATGAAAAAAGAAAAAAAGACAAACCAAAAGAAAAGAAAAACCTCTTAAATATAGAGAACAAACTGGTGGTTACCAGAGGGGAGGCAGGTTGGGGGATGGGTGTCATAGGTAAAGGAGATTAAGAGTACACTTATCACAATGAGCAATGTGTAATGTATAGAATTGTTGAATTACTACATTGTACATCTGAAACAAATATAACACTATGTTAAGTTTATACTGGAACTTAAAAAAATAAATAAATAAAAATAAAAAATAAGTAAATAAAGCGTAATTCTGAAAGTAAGAGAACAAAATGGGTTCAGGCTGACATGGGCTTTAGCTATTGGTGTCATTGCTTCTGATTAGATTGGACAAACACTGTTCACAGTTATTCTCTGGGTTCCTTGGAGTGTGTAGCATTGTAGAGTGTGTGTGGGGGGGGAAGAGGTCTGTAAGAGGGTGGATTTCCTTCAGGCTAAGAGTTTAGGTGCCTGCACAGATTTTGTTGCAGATGGAAAAGCAGAGGTCACAGATAGCAAGTGACCTGTCCAAGGTCATAGTGATTTATTGAATTAGCATATAGTAAGTTAATGACATACCCAGAATAATTAATCATAGTTCTGTTTCTTGACTTAGGAATATTTATTATCTAACTATCTATCATCTATCTATCTGTCTATCTATCTATCGTCTATCTATCATCTATCCTCTATTATATCTATCCATCCATCTACACATTAATCTTATTTATCCTCTGTCATCTATCATCTATCCATCTTTCTAAATAGCCAAATCTGTGCTTGATCAAAGAATGGAGGAAATGTCTATCACATGAAATATGCTCATTTTAACTTCCAAGCCTTTATTCAAGTTGTTCCCTTGCCTGGAGTTCCCTTCCCTCCTTGCCTTTTCCCTTTCCCACGTTCACAAATCTAACCATTCTTTAAGGTCTAGCAGCTCAGTTCACTTTTGCTTTCCTGGGGTCTCTGAGCCCACTCATTTGGCCCTTTAGTACATATTGTAATGGAACCCAAGGGTTTGTTTTATCTTTAGCAAAACCTAGCTCTTAGCCTATTTGTATCTACTATAATCCCCTTCTGAGGCTAGGTACCACTTACGTGCTCACAAAATCCAGATTAAAATCCAGTTGATGAGCAGTAGATATAGTACAAGCCAGTCAAGTAGCCATATAGCTGTAGCTGTATATTTTTGTTGAAATACATTAATATTATGTAAGATGTATAGCACAGCTTTCACATTCAGTCTGAGGTATCCTATGTTTTCCAAACCTCACTAAGCCCTCTCCCAGCAGCCCCTCTGCTATTAAATGGCCAGTGGGGTGTTTGTGTAGCCATCCCTATAAGGTCACTGTGAGCATTACAAAACAATAAAAAATACTACAAGTTCTGTTCTAGTTTCTACATGGTAAAAATGTTTGCAAACTCTACTCACCATGGTCTCTCTGGTCCCAGTCCAGGCACTGTACTTATACTCAATCCAGCCTTCTTTAGATCAGTCCCTCAGTCCACTCTGTCCATAAATCTCTCCCTCCCTTCTCTTTCTTTCATACCTTCCCACTCAAACCTCACTCAGCAGCTGCCAGCAGTCAGGGGATCTGAAAACCCAAATGGGGGTTTTTCCAGACACTTTACTTTTTCCTCACTGTTAAAAAATGTGTTTAACTCACTTGAAATGATTGGATTCTTCCTGCCCTCAGTGAGGCTGGGTAGATGAGGTTCTCGTCCTAGGCAGACCAAAGAAAGTCACAGCCTGAGCAGAATTTAGCCAGTCTTGTCTCAGAAATCCTAGTATGTATAAACTGTAATCATCTTCTCAAGCCCTTCATACACACCAGTTTAGGACATTTTAGAGCAATGTATGGTTATTTTGCCTCCTACTCACTTTCTTCTTGAGAACCAGGGTTACTGGACTGTTGATAAACTCCTTTTCCTCCTCCATACTTCTCTCTCTCACTCATGGTGTCAAGGTAGACAACGTGTAGCTTGGACTGGGACACATTGATCTAATCCAAGTCTCTCATTTGCTCTGTATCTTGGTCACCCTCTTTATCGGAGGAGACCTGCAGTGCATAGGGTGGAAACTTTTCATAAGGTTTCACAGGTTTTTTTCTCCTTGTCACATCAGTTGATCTAGTTTAGTTTCTTTCTGTACCCTGGAACTCTTCCTGCCAAACCCAGACTAGCTCTTGGGCCTATTACAAGGGTAAAACAGGAGACATCCAGCAGACTTTGTAGCCCATGGTCTGCATGAGGGAAGAGGTCTATTTATAGAACACTGTGCTCACACATGATCTAGCAATTGTGGGTCTCTTGACACTGGCAGGGCCAACCCTAGAAGCTTTATCCAGCCTTCTGTGGAGTTGCTGCTTACCTGTGAATGTGAAGCTAAGTTACATTGAACCTGAGCTTCAAGGCCTGCACAGAGTGATTTGGAATATTTTCTAAGATTAGGTTTAGCATCTACACTGTGCTGTTAAGATGACAAGGCATTTCCACATCTTTTGCCTCATTTGATCCTCATGACAACCTGATGAGATAAATATTATCTCCATTTTTGTATAAAAATATTAAAGAATAATAAATTAATGACTAACATTCATCAAGCACTTGCTATGTCACAGATAGTGTTCTAAGCACTATGTATTTACAGGCATACCACAGAGATATTGGAGGTTTGGTTCCAGACCACTGCAATAACATGAATATATAAATAAGTCAAATGAATTTTTTTGTTTCTCAGTACATATAAAATTATTTTACATGATACTATAGTCTATTAAGTATGCAGTAGCATTATGTCTAAAAATATTCATACCTTAATTCATAAGTAGTTTATTGCTAAAAATTCTAACCATCATCTGAACTTCAATGAATCATAATCTTTTTGCTGGTGGAGGGTCTTGCTTTGATGTTGATGGCTGCTGATTGAGCAGGGGTGGTTGCTGAAGGCTGGGTTGGCTGTGGCAAGTTCTTAAAAAAAGACAACAATGAAATTTGCTACATCAATCCTTTCATAGACTATTTCTTGGTAACGTGATACTCTTTGATAGCATTTTACTCACAGTAGAACTCCTCTCAAACTTTATCAACTAAGTTTATATAATATTCTAAATCATTTGTTGTCATTTCAACAATTCACCAGGAGTCGACTCCATTTCAATAAACCACTTTCTCTCCTCATCCATAAGAAGCAGTAAGTTTTGTTGAGATTATAGCAATGCAGTTACATCTTCAGGCTCCACTTCTAATTCTAGTTCTCCTGTTATTTCCACCACATCTGCTGTTACTTCCTTCATTGAAGTCTTGAACCCTCAAAGTCATCTATGTGGGTTGGAATCAACTTCATCCAAACTCCTGTTAATATTGATATTTTGACCTCTTCCCATGAATCACAAATGTCTTTAGTGGCACCCAGAATGGTGAATCCTTTCCAGAAGGTTTTCAATTTAATTTGCCCAGATCCATCAGAAGAATAACTACCTATGGCAATTATAACCTTACAAACTGTATTTCTTAAATAATAAGACTTGAAAGTCAAAATTACTCCTTGATCCATGGGCTGCAGAATGGATGTTAGCAGGTGTGAGAACAACATTAATCTCATTGTATATCTTCATCAGAGCTCTTTGGTGACCAGCTGCATTGTCAGTGAGCAGTAATATTTTGAAAGAATTTTTTTTTCTGAGCAGTAGTTCTCAACAATGGGTTTAAAATATTCAGTAAACCATGTTATAAAAAGATGTGCTGTCCTGATATGAGGAATTTGAGAAACAAGACAGAGGATCATAGGGGAAGGGAGGGAAAAATGAAACAAGATGAAACCAGAGAGGGAGACAAACCGTAAGACACCCTTAATCTCAGGAAACAAACTGGGGGTTGCTGTAGTGGTGGGGGTGGAAGGGATGAGGTGGCTGGGTGATGGACATTGGGGAGGGTATGTGCTGTGGTGAGTGCTGTGAATTATGGAAGACTGATGAATCACAGCTCTGTACCCCTGAAACAAATAATACATTATATGTTAATTTAAAAAAAGATGTGCTGCCATCCAAGTTTTGTTGTTCCATTTATAGAGCAGAGGCAGAGTGGATTTAGCATAATTCTTAAGAGTCCTAGGATTTTCAGAATGGTAAATGAGCATTGGCTTCAACTTAAGGTCACCAGTTGCATTAGCCCCTAATAAGGGAGTCAGCCTGCCCTTTGATGCCAGACGTTGACTTCTCCTATCCAGCTATGAAAGTCCTGGATGGCCTCTTCTTCCAATAGAAGGCTGTTTCATCTACACTGAAAATCTGTTGTTTAGTTTAGCCACCTTCATTAATTATCTTAGCTAGATCTTCTGCATACCTTGCTGCTTCTATATCAGCATTTGCTGCTTCACCTTACTCTTTTATGTTATGGAGATGTCTTCTTTCCCTAAATCCCATGAACCAGCCTCTGCTAGCTTCAAATTTTCTTCTGCAGCTTCCTCACCTCTCTCAGCCTTCACAGAATTGAAGAGAATTAGGGCCTTGCTCTGGAGCAGGCTTTCACTTAAGGGACAGTTGTGGCTGATTTGATCTATCCAGACTCCTAAAACTTTCTCCATATTCACAGTCAGTCTGTTTCACTTTCTTATCGTTCGTGTACTCACTGGAATAGCACTTTTAATTTCCATCAAGAACTTTTCCTTTGCATTCATAACTTGGCTGTTTGCACCAGCAGTCTAGCTTTCAGCCTATCTCGGCTTTCAACATGTCTTCCTCACTAAGCTTAATAACTGCTAGGTTTTGATATAAAGTGAGACATGTGACTCTTCCTCTCACTTGAACACTTGGAGGCCATGGTAGTGTTATTACTTGGCCTAATTTCAGTTGTGTCTCAGGGAATAGGGAGGCCTGAGTAAAGGGAAAGAGATGGGGCTGAGATGGGGGTGGTGGGCAGCCAGTTGGCAGAGCAGTCATAAAACACACATTTATGGATTAAATTTGCCATTTTATATGGGTGCGGTTCATGATGATTACAATAGTAACATCAAAGATAACTGGTTACAGATCACCATAGAAATATAATAATAATGAAAAAGTTTGAAATATTATGAGAATTACCAAAATATTATACAGAGACATAAAGTGAGCAAATGCTGCTGGGAAAATGATGTCAATAGACTGGTTCAATGCAGAGCTGCCAACAAACCTTCAGTTTGTAAAAAACACAATATTTGCAAAGTGCAATAAAATGAGGTATGCCTGTATTAACTCATATTTACCTCACAACAACCCTGTAACTTTATTACAATTATCCTAATTTTAGATTAGGAAACTAAGGCTCAGAAAGGGTAAGGGGTTTGCTCGAGATCATATAGATCCACCCACTGACTGGAGTGCTCTGGCACCTGTTCCTGTAGGAAGTGGTAGGTCCTCAGACCCACCAGACATGCTCTAATGCTTCGTGTCCTTTGCGGTACTGATGTGCTCAGCCACCTAGCAAGGCTGGCCCTTCCCACTTGCAGCTCCCCTGTGCTCCAGGCCTACCCGGGAGCTCAGTGTGCAGGAGCCTACTGGAACTTAACCTGAGGACTGACAGAATGACCTGTGAGCCCAGGTGCAGTGACGGCCTGCACCTGCTGAACTCCCAGCTCCTGAGGATGTCTGTGCTGAGGAAGGTGGTTTTCCATACTGTGCCTATATGATGAAATTGAAGAAATGCTGTAATTCTTTTGTTGTTATATTTGAGGAAAACTTCATGATTACCCAAGGAGTTGAATGATATACACTTTAAGTTTAGATTTTAAAGGGAAAAAAATTAAATGCATTATTTATTGACCCTTGTGAAAAAACAGTGGTGGTGCCTTATTGGAGCATAGGCACCCTGGCTCCAGAGCCCACACATATAAATACTATGTATGTTATTTGGGCTTAGAAAGGTTGAAAGTTTGACTCACGCACTAAAAGCCACAAAAATTATCAGATGGTAGATACTAGACTGGACACTAGGCTTTCTGACTCCATATTCTGTGCTCTTTTCACTGTGTATTTATTTATTCACTTACCTAATAAACATTTATTAAGCACTATTATGAGCCAAGCACTGTCCTAGGCCCTGGGCATAAAATTGCTGCTCATAAGTAACACATAGGAAGAGATAGACAAGTAAGCCAAAAACAAAGCATAGCCTGCTGATTAAAAGCATAGTTTTCATACCCAGTGTATATGGGTTCAAATCATAATGCCACTCATATTAGCAGTAGGACCTGAACCTTGAGATCCTCATCCATAAAATGGATATGATAATATCAGTACTCTTAATAGATTGTCATGGTGATGACTGAATGCATTAATATATGCAATAAACTTAGAAAGTTGCCCAGCACATAAGTATTAGATGCCATTATTATCATTATTATTAATTATTATTATCATCATCATTGTTGCTGTTGGTGGTGGTGGTAATTTCTCTGTTCTATGATGCAGTGCCAATGACTAAGGAAGAGCCCAAGGATGTCTGGAAGGAGAACTGAGAAGAGGTAGGCAAGGGTCAGATCATACAGAACTTTGTTATGCACTATGCCAAGCTATGTAGCAGAATGGGATTGGAGCAGAATCTCCAAAGAGGTGGTTTACCAATACCTATATTTCTGCTATTTCAAGGGAGAACAGGCTGGGTGATCAACCTGTATGTGTGGCCTAGTGCCCCTAGCATGCAGCAAACTTTTTTTCCATAGCTCATGGTCACAAGAGTGAATAGCTGGGAGTGGCCATATTAACTGCTGGTCTGTTTTGAAAAAAACTCAACACTTCCTCAGTTGTCAGCAGCCTTCTGCTCTACCTGGTAAGAGCTATAGGTCATCATATAATGCCCATGGCCTTGGGCAGTGAGTGGCCCAGGAGTAATGAAGATTGGACAATGGCTTTTGGAGCTGATTTCTATAAAGTGAGGATTTGGAAGCAGGGTGGGTAGAGAGAAAAGGGATGTGACATTGCACTGGGCTGCTGGGTAGTCTGAGGCCAAAGGAGTCAGACACCTTAAGAATCTAGTCAGAATGTCTTCCAAACAGCTTGAGATGTTTCAATCTGTTTACAGGAATGTGCTTCCTAAAATCATACATTCCGACAAGGGCTCGACAGGCCAGCATCAGTTTTCAGGCCATTGACGTTTTTTGGTTCTTTCCCATCTTCTATTTTTCCAAGGTCACCTGCTTGAGCTGCTAGGCCCTGGGGAGTCTGGAAAGAAAAATAACAGTTATTCTTCACATTTGTACAATGCTTCATGATTTACAAAGAGCTTTCACACTCATCAGATTCTAAAGTAACCCTGGAAGGGAGGCAGGGCAAGCATTTGCATGGTCATCATTTCCTATTTTATAAATGAGCAAATTGAGACAAAGAGAGGGAAAGGCCCATGCTCAGAGTCACACAGCCAGTGAATGGTGGAGCTAGGACTGTGTATTAGTTTTCTATGCTGCACAACAAATTACCACAAGCTTAGCTGTTTAAAACACCACATATTTCTTATTTCCCAATTCCTTTTCTCAGAAGTCTGGGCATTGCTTAGATGAGTCCTCTGCTTCAGGTCTTGCAAGTCTGCAATCAAGGTGTTGGTCAGGGCTGGGTTCTCATCTGGAGGCTCAACTAAGGAACAATCTGCTTCCACACTCATGTGGTTGTTGGTAGCATTCAGTTCCTTGCAGCTGGATTCATGGCAGCTTGTTCTTCAAAGCCAGCAAGGGGAGAGGGAGCAAGTCTGCTAGCAAGATGGTGTCATATATAACATAATGTAATCATGACAGCGACATCCCATTACATTTGCCATATTCTATTGGTTGGGAGCAAATCATAGGTTATATCCCCACTCAAGGGGAGGGGATTATACAGGGACATGGATACCATAAAGTGGTTATTATTGCTGCCATCTTAAAGTCCGTTTCATAGACTCCAACCCAGCTTTTCCTGACTCCAAATCCAGTGATCTTTCCACTGGATCACACTGTTACTGCCAGGGATGCATGATATCCATTCCTACTACTCCCAGATGTGTGTTCACCTATTCAAAGGTATATTTGCCAAGCACAGAGTAGAGGAAATCTAAGAAGCCTGCTCTGCCATTAAACTTGTGCCCTGTGTTACACAGCCTAGGGTCCTAACCAATTGACATATGAACACACTCCCATTTTCTTAACTTAGAAAAAACAATTTGTCACTTCTAAAGATGGAATGTTGTTTTGGGACAATTTTGTGGAAAACCCTGAGCTTGTTATCTTCAAAAAAGGAGGCATGCCTTTTCATTTTAGGAGACTTCAGCTCTTATCCTGACAACTTCCAAATTACATATAAAGGCAAAGGGAGTCATGCTGTATTTTCCTTCTTTTGCCTTTGTAGCTTAGCCTCATTAGTTTGATCCCATTAATGACTGTCAGAGAAGATGTGGCCTTGGAGGAAAGGGGTTAAAGAGAACTCTTTAAATCTCCTAGCCAGGACCAGAAAGCTCTCTGTGGATTACAGTAGGGGATATCTCAACTATTCATTTCATTTCATTTCATCTCATTTCATTTCATTCATTCAGTCAGTCATTCAAGAAGTATTTATTGAGCACTTCTTTGTGTAAGGTGCCATTCTAGGTACTAGCAATACTGAGATCACCATCCTTACATTCAAAAAGCCTACAGAAAAGACTCAAATAAGAAAACAGGGGTGTTGGGTGGCCCAGAAGGTTAAGCATCTGTTTTTGGCTCAGGTCATGATCCCGGTGTCCTGGGATCGAGCCCTGCATCGGGCTCCTTGCTCAGCAGAGAGCCTGCTTCTTCCTCTCCCTCTGCTGCTCCCCCTGCTCGTGCTCTCTCACTTTCTCTCTCTCTCTCTCTCAAATAAATAAAATCTTTAAAAAAGGAAACAATCAGAAGGCAGTAGAACTGCTTTAATGGAGGTATGCACAGAGCCTGTAGAACTCTGAAGGAGTGAGAAAAGAGAAGTGCTTACTTAAGATGGCAAGCCCAAAGCTTCCAGGACCAAGCAAATGAATCAAACAGGTGGTTGCAGGGAGTAATGGAGTTTGTACTAAAGTGGAGGGTATTGTAATAAAAAAATGTAAATGCCATTTTGTCCTACTAAAACATAGCCTATAAGCAGCCCGTTTGTGACCCCAGTTTAGACAAAGGAGGTAGTGTTTGTGCAATGATTTAAATGATAACAGCAAATACTTATATAAAGGCTACTATGTACCAGCTATGCTAATAAACAATTTAAATGTATTAATTCATTTATTCTCCATAACATCCTATTAGGTAGGTACTTTTATTAGCCCTATTTTATATATAGGGAAGTAGAAACCCAGAGAAGTTAGATAATTTGCCTGAGGTCACATAGCTAATAGCCAGAGCTAGAATTTAAAATCAGGCAGCCTGGTTTCAGAGCCCAAACTACATATATGTATACATGTACATCTTCAGCTTTTGCTAAAAGATGATTAAGGGGTTGCAAGGTGGTAAGAAAACATACCATGCAGAAGAAACCATATGTGCAAAGATGGAGACCTAGAGAGTTTGATGGATTCCAGAGTCTATAAACAGCGTAATATTTCTGGAACAGCAAGTGTGTGTTTTGGGGTGGTGGTTTGGGGATAGATGGAGCAGGGTAAGGGGATGGATAGAGAGAAATTAGGCTAGACAGAAAAAAACAACGAAGTACTTGCATGTTGTACAATGATCATATCCATTCCTTGGATACGCATTTATTAAGCACCTGTATGCCAAACACAAGGCATTGTGCTAAGTACTAAGATAGACCTAGGCACGAAGTGTTTGGGGACGATGGGTTCAGAGAAGGGGCATTAAATTCAGCATGAGGAAATCTGAGAGCACTTCCCAGAAAAATGGTTAGATTGACCTAAGTCTTGATGGATAAGTAGGGGTCGACTGGCAAAGGAGACTGGAGAGGGCATTGTAAAGAGAGGGAACAGGGTATACAAAAGCATTTCTGAACTCATGGTAAAAACGACCTTTCTTCTTATCTCAGCTTTTCCTTTTCCTTTCTATCCTCTCACCTATTCACATGTCACAATGGGAAATAAAAAGCCAGACAAGAATTGAACTAGTAGTTGCTCCACAGGATTTCCACATTTTGGCATACCTAAGAGAGGCAAGGGGAATAAGTCTGGGGTTAGAATAACTGAGTTTGGGCTCAGGCACTTTATTCACATTAAGTCCAATAAACTCAGATCATCAATCAACCCTGCAAGCTTTTCCTTTTAGCCCTTCATCCTCATTTTATAGATAAGGAAATGGAGGCTTAGAGAAGTGATGCTACCTGTTCAAAGTACTCTGCTAGTAAGTGGAACAATTTGGGGTTTGGACCCAAGACTGTTTGGCTTCAGAGCCTGTATTCTCATATTCTCAACCTCTGAGAATCTTCTTTCAACCAAAAGCAATTCTGTCTCTTAGTAACAATAGCTAAAAATCATTTATTGCAAGTTTGGTCCACAATTCCAAACTGCTTCCTTCAACATGTCATTCCTCTGAGTCTTGGCTTTCTTAGTTATAAAATGAGGCTGTGATGGAAATTACTATTCAGTTCCTTTCTACTTTCAGTAATGCAGGAATATTATACTTCTTTGTCATCTTAAAGTTAAATGTGGCTCACTGACTTCCTCTCACCAATGCAATATGAGCAGAAGTGATGTGTGTCATTTTAGGGTGGAAGCATTAAAGAGATCATGTGATTATCTGTCCTCTCTTGCCCTTGCTACTAGACAACATTTCCAATTGTAGTGCTTCCATTGCCTTGGGTTTCTGTGTGAAGATGACATGGACCAGAGTCTTCTACTGACCAGCAAATAAATACATAGAATGAGCAAAAATATATACTTTCATTGGTTTAAAGCCACTGAAATTCTGGGATTGTTTCTTACCTCAGCATAACCTATTATATTCTGAGCAATATAGAGGTAAATGCTCTCTATCTCATGGATTTATTGTGAAGATCAATGAAATAATGGGAGTGGAAGTGTTTTATAAACTCTGAAGCTGTGTGCTCATACCATGTATTATTACGTGCCAAGTGGTATATCTGAATGCAGATCCTATTGAGTTGTGTTCTAATAGATTTTCACAAATAGAATTTTTGTAGACACTTACATTGCATTTTTTTTTACACTATAGGAATATATTTAGTTTGCATAATGCTCTTATGTGGGGAGGTTTCTCTTTTGATAGGGAGGGAACCAACTGTGAGATCTGAAGACTTCTCAAAGAGTATGAGTAGCTGATACCAAGTCACTCTGAGCACAACAGTTACTACTAGCTCCATTTTCTTTTTGTCTAGGCTCAAAGAAACAACTGGGGTGGGGGAGAAACCCCACTCCTCCCAAAGAGCAGCTCTGGATCCTACCTCTCTTGGAGCAGAGGAAAGGCTCTTGTGTTGTAGGCTTGATAGTTCCAAGTCAATAATTCCACCAGATGATGACTTGCAAACATTAGCCTGAAAGGGCTAGTCATGACACTTGTCATGTAGTGTGGCTCGGATCATTTATGAGCATGAGAAAAAGTCAGCCCTTCCCCTAGGACTTTCTTCACTTGAGCCCAACAAGGTTACCATGGAGAAACTGAGCACTAAGGGAGTTTGTGGGCAAAAGAGGAACCCAGACCTAAACAACATCTGCTACTGGTCTCTCCTTTATCCATGAGACTCTAATCACAATAGCAATCTTTTTCTTCTTTGAACATAGAGGTTATTCCTAAGAACATTTATGCTTCCTGTTCTCTCTGACTAAAATTCTCTTCCCACAGGTCTTCCCGTGCCTGCCTATTCTCACCATTCAGATTTTAGCTCAAAGGTAATGCCTCAAAGAAGCCTTCTTTGTCCTTTTTAGTGTTATCCCCACCCCAATTGCTCCCTATGTCCTTACCTAATTTAGTTTACATTAGCGCATGTATTATCAATCTTATGTTACATTTTATATTTATTATTTATTTTATATAGTTATTTATTTCTTATATATTTATTTTATGTTTTGTTATTTATTTATTTATTTATTGAGCGAGTGAGGGTGCGTGCAAGCAGGAGGAAGGGCAGAAGGAGAGGGAGAGAAAGAATCCTAAGCAGGCTTCATGCTCAGCATGTAGCCTGATGCAGAGCTCACTCAATCTCATGATCCTGAGATCATGACCTGAGCTGAAATCAAGTCAGATGCTTAACAGACTGAGCCACCCAGGCATCCCAACTTTGTTATTTATTTTTATACATGTATTTATTTGGTATATATAATATATTCATTTTTTATTTTATTTGTCTCTTTTGTTCATTTGCTCTACCCTCAGTGTCTAAAACAATGTTTGGGACATAGTAGGTGCTCAACAAATATTTCTTGAGTTCATGAGCAAACAATATTCTTCCAACAGCAGAGCAGCATTTCTCAAATACATACCCTAAATTCTAAGTGTCTTTTGGAAGTGCCAGTGGCATGGGAAAGCAAATATAAACTTGTTTATATTTTGACATCTTTCAGCAATCAAACACCATGCTGTGACTTTATCTTTTATTCAATTAACAAATGCTTATTGAGCACCTAAGGGAAGAAGAATATAGAAGAAAGCCCTGGGCCCATGTTCCTGTCTTTATTCTTCTGGATGACTTCTAAAATATTACTGAGAAAATAAACAGGCAATAACATCAAAGAAAGTTCTGAAAAGGCTGGGCAATAACAGGGAGAGGTACTAGATACTAAAACCTTTTATAAAGGACACTGTCAATGGATAAATGGAAAAATGGAATATTACTCAGCCATAAAAAGAATGAAAGCTTCCCATTTGCAACAACATAGATGGATTTAGGGAATCTAATGCTAAGTGAAATAAGTCAGTCAGAGAAGAAATATACCGTATGATTACACTCATATGTGGAATTTAAGAAACAAAACAAACAAACAAAAAAGAGACAAAAAAAAAAAAACAAACCCTGACTCTTAATGTAGAGAACAAACTGGTGGTTGTGTGAGAGGAGGTGGGTGGGGGGATGTGTGAAATAGGTGAAGGGGATTAAGAGTACACTTATACTGATGAGCACTGAATAATATATAGAATTGTCTCATCATTATATTATATACCTGAAACTAATATAACATTGTATGTTAATTATATTTCAATAAAAAAACTTTTACAAAGTAACAGTAACAGAAATGCAGTGGGAAGGAGGAGTTAGGGTGGTGGAGTAATAGGGGGACCCTATGCTTGCCTCATCCCTTGAACACAGCCAGATAAATATCAAATCACTGAACACCCAAGAAATTGATCGGAGGACTGAGAGAACAAAGTGTACATCTAGAGGGAGAAAACATGGCCACACTGTGGAAGGTAGGAACTGTGGAGAGTTAATTTGGGGGAGCAAAGAATTGCAGGTGCTGTGGAGGGAAGGGAGCCCTGATTATGGAGAGAGGAGTGAGAGAGAAAGAGAGAGAAAGAGTGAAAGCATCATGCAGGGCATTACATAAGAAAAACTCTTCCCCAAAACTACTGACTGGGAAAAGGAGAGGGGCTCAAAGTCTGAAGTTTTAGGAGTCCCTGTCATTGCTGGGGTCATACCTGGCAGGCTTAGTGGTGCTCCAGTGGGGAAGGAGGTGGAGGCCAGGGAGTGGACAGTGTGGTCTGAGGATCCCCTGGATCAAAAGGGGAGAAACAGTTCCCCTTCTTAAAGTGCATTTGGGAGAGGTGGCATGGCCTCTCTGGGGACAAAAGAGCGGGGCACCAATGTGCTGCCCTATTCATTAGCATAGGAACAGAGACACCTGCTGAGGGCAGCAAACCTTAGCGCTGGCTTTTTGCTGCACTTTACCTTAAACTCCGAACCACTGCTCAGTCTTGCAACTGCTTTTCTGGGACAAACTGGCACCAGCCACAGTGGCAAGACCCTCCCCCAGAGGATAAGTGCAGGTCTGCACTGCACCGGGTCCCTAAAATTTGGAATTTTGAAACCCAGCTGTGCATCTGAGATAAAACATGGGAGTCTTGTGCTTCCTGGGAGGCAGACAGCTTGGACACAGGGTGGAGGCAGGGATTTGATGGAAGCCAGAGACACAAGAGGGGAGATTGTTTGCTCTTCTGTGAGGGCTTCCTGAAGAGTGGTGGGCATGAACTCCTTGCTCAGGGGATGAGAGAGCAGGCCAAAGTCATTTTCTCCCTTCCAATCAGCACTGATAGATTTCAGTGAGCAACAGAGCAGCCCCCAGTGGAGGCTGGAGGCACTTACACCAAGTCCCACTCACTGCGCCCTGCAGGTGGCATCTTTACAAGGGCAAGCCTGATTGAGAACCAGCACAGCAGACCCATCCCCCAGAAGATGAGTACAAACCCCTTGAATACACCAAATCTATTGATCATAGAATGCTGCAAAGCTTCAGCTCTAGGGGAAATAAGATCTAGCTTCTTTTAACAAGCATACCAAAACACACATAGTTAAAACTTCCCACAGAGTGGACAAGATTCAAACACTCCTCACTGCAGGCAAGGAGAAATTCTTCAGAGGACTGACCTGAGGGAATGAACAGCCAAAACACAACAGCAGAGTGCACACTCTGAAACATTCCCTGAAGCACCATGCCCAAGACTTTATAGGACCTCTTCTTAATATAGCCATTAATCTCAGGAGCAGGAATATAACAGGCTTTCCTAATATATGCACTAAAAAACAGTGATCTAGACAAAATGACAAGATGGAGGAATTCACCCCAAAAGAAAGAACAGGAAGAAATCACAGCCAGGGATTTAATCAAAGCAGATATAAGTTAGATGCCTGAACCAGAATTTAAAACAACTATCATAAGGATACTACCTGGGTTTGAGAAAAGCATAGGAGACACTGGAGAATCCCTTACTACAGAGATAAAAGACTAAAAACTAGTCAGGCCAAAATCAAAAATGTTATAACCAAGATACAAAACTGACTGGATGAAATGACAATGGAGATGGATGAAGCAGAGGAATGAATCAGTGATATAGAAGATAAAATTATGGAAAACAATGAAGCTGAAAGGAAGAGGGAAAGAAAAGTATTGGATCACGAATGTAGATTTAAGGAATTTAGCAACTCCTTAAGGTATAATAACATTAGTATCATAGGCATCCCAAAAGAGGAAGAAAGGGAAAAGGGGGCAGAAGGTTTATTTGAGCAAATTATAGCTGAAAACTTCCCTAATCTGGGGAAGGAAACACACATTGAAATCCAAGAGGCACAGAGAACTCCCATCAAATTCAACAAAACCTGGCCAATACCAAGACATATTATAGACAAATTCACAAAATACACAGACAAGGGGAGAATCCTGAAAGAACAAGGGAAAAAAAAGTCAACCTACAAGAAAAGACAAATCAGGTTCACAGCAGATCTGTCCACAGAAACTTGGCAGGACAGAAGATACTGGCAGATATGTTCAATGTGCTGAATGTGAAAACTATGCAGCCAAGAATACTTTATCCAGCAAGGCTGTCATTCAGAATAGAAGGAGAGATAAAGACTTTCCCAGACAAAAACTAAAGGAGTTTGTGACCACTAAACCATCCCTGCAAGAAATATTAAAAGGGACTCTTTGAGTGGGAAAGAAAGACCAAAAGCAACAAAGACTTGAAAGTAATAGAGAACAACATCAGAAACACCAACTTTACATGTAACACAATGGCTCTAAATTCTTATCTATCAAAAATCACTCTGAATGTAAATGGACTAAATTCTCCAATCAAAAGACATAGGGTCAGAGAAAGACAAATACCATATGATTTCACTCATATATCGAATTTAAGAAACAAAACAGATGAGCATAAGGGAAGAGAAGGAAAAATAAAATAAATGAAAACAGAGAGGAAGGCAAACCATAAGAGACTCTTAACTCTAGGAAACAAACTGAGGGTTGCTGGAGGGGAGGTGGGTGGGGGAAGGGGTAACTGGGTGATGGGCATTAAGGCGGGCACTTGATGTAATGAGCACTGGGTGTTATATGCAACTGATGAATCACTAAATTCTATCCCATTAACTAATAATACAGGATATGTTAACTAAATTGAATTTAAATAAAGAATGTTTTAAAAAGACATGGGGTATTAGAATGGATAAGAAAACAAGGCCCATCATGCTAATGGATGTCAAAGAAAGCCAGAGTAGCCATACTTATACCAGACAAACGAGATTTTTAAACCAAAGACTGTAACAAGATATGGAGAAGGGTACTATATCATAATGAAGGAGTCTATCCATCAAGAAGATCTAACAATTATAAATATTTATGCCCCCAACTGAGCCACCCAGGCACCCCAAGCCTGCTGATTTTTAAAGTACCCGGAGTTAAGCCCCATTGGTTGTAAAAACTCACAGTTAAGCCCCACTGGTTTTCAAAGTCAGACATTATGGGGACTTGTCTTACCAGCACAGGTCCCCTGTGCCCGAGGTGCATGGTGTGGGATCTGCTCTCCTTTCTCCAAGCTTGTTGTGTCCCTCTTGTTTGTAGTTTTCCTGACAGGGAGTTTGGTTCTTGACTGCAACTCTGCCTCTCCTACCATGTTTTCAATATGACCTCCTCTCTATGTTTTACTGTGGAAAGTCTGTTCTGCCAGTCTTTGGGTCATTATCTGGGTTGGGTGCACTGACGTCAGGAACAGGACAGGGATGTCCACTCTCACCACTATTATTTCACATGGTGCTGGAAGTCCTAGCCTCAGCAATCACACAACAAAAATAAATAAAAGGCATCCACATCGGCAAAGAAGTCAAACTTTTACTCTTCCCAGAAGACATGATACTCTATGTAGAAAACCTGAAAGAGTCCACCAAAAAACTGCCAGCACTAATACATGAATTCAGTAAAGTTGCAGGATACAAATTCAATGTACAGAAACATCTTGCATTTCTATACACCAATAATGAAGCAGCAGTAAGAAAAATCAAGGAATCAATCCCATTTGCAATTGCACCAAAAACCTTAAGATACCTAGGAATAAACCTAACCAAAGAGGTAAAAGATCTGTATGCTGAAAACTATAGAACACTTATGAAAGAAATTGAAGAGGACATAAAGAAATGGAAAAACATTCCATGCTCATGGATTAGAAGAACAAACATTGTTCAAATGTCTATACCACCCAAAGCAATCTACATATTTAATGCAATCCTTATCAAAATACCACCAGCATTTTTCAAGAGCTAGAACAAACAATCCTAAAATTTGTATGGAACCACAAAAGATCCTGAATAGCCAAAGCAATCCTGAAAAAGAAAAGCAAAGCTGGAGGCATCACAATTCTGGACTTCAAGCTATATTACAAACTATAGTCATCAAAACAGTATGGGACTGGCATAACAGCAGACACATAGATCAGTGGAACAGAATAGAAAGCCCTGAAATGGACCCACAACCATATGGTCAACTAATCTTTGACAAAACAGAAAAGAATATCAATGGGAAAAAAACAGTCTCTTCAACAAATGGTGTTGGGAAAACTAGAGAGCAACATGCACATAAATGAAACTGGACCACTTTCTTACACCATACACAAAAATAAATTCAAAATGGGTGAAAGACCTAAATGTGAGACAGGAAACTATCAAAATCCTAGAGAAGAACCCAGGCAGCAACTTCTTTGACCTCAGCCATAGCAACTTCTCACTAGACACTTGTCTGGAGACAAGGGAAACAAAAGCAAAAATGAACTACTGGAACTTTATCAAGATAAAAAGCTTCTGCACAGCAAAGGAAACAACAAAACTAAAAGGCAACCTACAGAATGGGAGAAGATATTTGCAAATGACATATCTGATAAAGGGTTAGTATCCAAAATCTATAAAAAACTTATCAAACTCAACACCTAAAAACCAAACAATTCTTCCCCAGTTGAGAACCTGTGAAATCAGACCAAGTTATGTACTTCTAAAATGCAATTGTAGGATAGGCATAAGATACGCATTCCAAATTGAAAAGAAAGAAATAGGAAAGAAGGAAGAAGCGAAGGGTCCCAAACAAGTCCAAGACCTAGCAAGGTAAATTCCATTAGATGTTAAAGCTCGACTTTTTTCTTTTTTATATGAATATAGTTGATACACGATGTTACATTAGTTTCAGATATACAACATAGTGATTCAATACCTCTATACCTCATGCTATGCTCACCACAAGTGTAGTTACCATTTGTCACCATACAACACCATTACAATATCACTGACCACATTTTCTATTCTGTACCTTTTATCCCTATGATTTATTCATTCCATAACTGGAAGCCTGTATCTTTCACTCCTCTTTACTCATTTTACCCATTCCCCCATCCCCTCCCCCCTTCTGGTAACCATCAGTTTATTCTCTGTATTTATAGGTCTGATTCTGCTTATAATTCTCTTTGGCTGAATGACCCATCTTCTGGATGCACAGGGATGGTAGTCCCACCCACAAGACCCTAGGCAGCCCTGTCCTCACAGCTCTAGTCAAAGGCCATCTGGCTTGTCAAATTACTAAAGAATAGCCCCAGTCTTTGAAAACAAGGAAACAGACCTGATCATCTCTGAATTGCCTTAAGGGTCATTCTTTTTTTTTTTTTTTAAGATTTAATTGATTTATTTAGAGTGGGGGGGAGGGCAGAAAGAGAGGGAGAGAGAGAATCCCAAGCAGACTCTGTGCTGAGCACGGAGCCCTACCGGAGCTCAATCTCACAACCCTGAGATCAGGACCTGAGCCGAAATCAAGAGTTGGGCGCTTAACCAACTGGGCGACTCAGGAGCCCCAGGGGTCATTCTTTCCTTTTCTTGAAGAATAGTGCATGTTCACAAAGAGATCTAGAGTCCAGGCCTGTGGGATCTAACAAGTCTGATAGCCTTCCTTCATTTTGTCTAATTTTTTCTGTCCTTTTTAGTCCCAGCTGTCAGTGTTTCTGTTGGTATAATGCCATCTCTATTTCTAGCTTCTGCTGAGATGGCTAATCAGTTTATGTGTCACACCCAGGAACTCCTTATCAAATGATTGTTCAGCCACACCCTTAGTGTTCTCCTCAGGACAAGCTTCCTGATTTTTAAAAATAGAATAGATAGAATATACTGAGAATAGAGAATACTGAGAATGAGATAGCCTAAGAACTGTCCAAATCTCCAAGTTCTGGTTCCTTTTTTCCTAATAATTCCTTCTTAAATTCATCTCTCTTCTCTCACATTTTACTATAAAAAGTAAGGATGACCAAAGCTGCATCTTCAATACTTTGCTTAGAAGTCTCCTCTGCTAACATCCAATTTTATCACTCTCATGTTCTACCTTCCACAAAACAGTAGAACAGAACTCAGCCAAGTTCATTGCCACTTTGTAACAAGGATCACCTTCCCTCCTCTTTCCAATAATAACGTGCTCTTCATTTCTGTCTGAGATCTCACCAGACTTGCCCTCAATGTGCAAATTTCTACATGCACCTCAAAACTCTTCCAGCTTCTAGCCATTACCTAAGTCCAAAGTCACTTCCACATTTTCAGGTATTTGTTGCATCAGTACCTTATTCCTAAGTACCAAAATCTATATTAATCAGGGGGTTCTCCAGAGAAATAGAACCAACAAAAGGCATATATATATGTGACACACGCACACAGACACACACACATGTATGTGTATATACATGTGTGTGTGTGTGTGTGTGTGTGTGTGTATCCTATTATAAGGAATTAGCTCACGTAATTATGATGGCTAAGAAGTCCCAAGATCTGTAGTAGGCAAGTTGAGACCCAGGAAAGCTGATAATGTAGTTCCAATCCTAGTCTGAAGGTGTGAGAAACAGGATAACTAATGGTATAAGTTACAGTCTGAGAGCCAGCAGGCTCAAGACCCCAAAGGAGTTGATTTTTCAGTTCAAGTCCAAAGGCAGGAAAAGACCCACGTCAGGCAGGAGGAGCTTCTTCTTTTTCACAGGAGGGTCAACATTTTTGTTCTATTCAGGCCTTCAGTGAATTAGATAGGGCCCACTCACATTAGGGATGGCAATCTGCTTTACTCAGTCTACCAATTCACATCTTAATCTCATCTAGGATTATCCTCACAAACACACCCAGAAAAATGTTTGACCAAATGTCTAGGCACCCCATGGGCCAGTAGAGATGACACAAAATTAACCATCACAATGAGTTTAACCATGGGGTTATTTTACGCGTGCCTGCCTTCCTTGACACCTATTAATTGGCCTTTTGTACAATTTTCTTAATTATATTGCCATTTACTTTTCCAAGTGTATTTTTCTGGACTCTAAAAGTTATTATTAGGATTTTCATTGGAATTGCCTTGTCCGATTCAGTCTCCAAGCTACCGCCAAGGCAAACTTCTTCAAGTACAAATCAAATACTGTTCCTCTCTTGATTAAAATATTTTTTATAGTTTGCCAAGCTCTGTAAACTCCTGAGCTGGGATACTAGACCTCTCATAATCTAATCCCTGTCAATTGATGTAGCCTCCTACCCCACTTCTCTTACTGCACTCTACTTACTCATTTTTAATAACTTGCATTTCCCAAAGGGTGCTCTCTCTTTTTCCCATGCTTTTGCTCATGCTTATTCCTCTGTTTGGAATATTGTATTAATTCTCCTGTGCTAGATAAACTCCTATACTTATCAGTCCATTTTCTCTGTGAAGCTTTCCTTAACCCTACAGTCTTGGTTAGGGGCTACCCTTCTCTGTCTCACAGTTTCCTGAATTTACATCTATTTTGACACTTATCTCTGTTAAGGTTATTTCCTTTTTAGTTGTCTGTTTTTCCTACTGGACTGCATGTTCCTTGAAATCAAATACACTGTTGAATACCCAGTGCCCAGCATGCTGTTAATTGACTCCATATATGTTTGCTGAAGAAACAAGCTGTTGTAGTAATAATGAAATGTATAAAGAGGTTATTGTAATTGTTCAGCAGAGAGGTAATGAGAACCAGACTTAGTGTGATGGCAATGGGAATGGCAAAGAGAGAACATATTTAAGATACTTCTGAAGGAAGAATTAATAGGATGTGGGGACCAAATATGAAGGCTGAAGGAGAAAGAGAAGTCAAAGATGACTGGGTTTCTTGGCAGAGAAAGTGGTAGTGGCAATAGTAGAAGAGAATACATGATGGAGAACTGGCTTGGGAAAGTAGATATGTGTTGTTAGGATAAGAGTAGCAGTTGACAGTAAGAAATCCAGGTAGAGATGTCCAGATAGTAATTAGAAATACTAAGTAGAGCCTGAGATTGAGATGAAGAGACCAAAATCACTCAGAGAGGATAGGTTGATGTTGTGGAAATGTGGTGGAAAGAAAGAGTCTGCAGAAAGAGAAAAAAAAGAGAATCATGCATTGGAGAGGGTATGTGCTATGGTGAGTGCTGTGAATTGTGTAAGACTAATGAATCACAGACCTGTACCCCTGAAACAAATAAAACATTAAATGTTAATTAAAAAAAAGAGAGAGAGAGAGAATCATGAGGAAAACCTGCTCTGAGTGGGCCAGTGGAAAAATGGAGCCTTAAAAAGCAAAGAAAGAGCTGTCAGAAAGGTAATAAGAGAACCTGACATGTGCTGGCACATGGAAGCCAAGGGGGAAAAAGTTTCAAAGAGGAATAAATCAGCAATGTTAGAAAATCACAAAAGAGAACAGAGATTTAGACGATATGGAAGCTGTTGAAACATCTCAGATAATAGTATAGGTTGAAGAGCAGAAGCAGAAGTCAGTGTACAATTATGAATTATGAAGCCAGTTTAATGGTGAGAGGAGGGAAAGAGATAGAACTATATCTCCAGGGAGTAGAAAGATTGAAAGAAAAGCCTGTTTAATATGGCTACTTGTAGAATTCCTTACACAAGTGATTAATATAAAAATCACCCAAATGATCACATGGCAAATATTATTTTCCAGTCCTCCCCAGCTCTATTCATACCACAAAACCCTTATCAATCTTGTGAAAATGTCCATGTCATACAATATAAACTCATGTTCTCAACCTCTGTATTAGTTGGCGCAAAGCAAGGTTCTCCAATTGGGCCACTCAGCCCAATTCTACTCTTGAGAAAGAGATAGTTATAAACCTCGGTCTCAAATTCCACAAGTTAAATGCAAACCATACCCCTTTTTGTGCAAAACATCTTTCCAGAACATCTCTCTAGACCTCCTTCTTTCACTGATGATGACACCCTGCCTGCCCCTGCCCTCTATCCCACTCTATCTCAATTTTACCCTCCTTTCCTTTTTTCCACAGAGCATCCAGAGCTTCATAGTTTGTAAACAGTAATTAGTCTGTATTACATCCTGATCTGATGGTAGGAATGGGGGCAGGAGAGAAGAGAAAGCGATTAGAATTGTGAAAACAGAGTGGCTTATGCAAGACAACACAAGTAAAGCTGAGCCTGACAGGGTAAGATGTCCAAATTTTATGGTGTTACCATCCCTATTACATCTCTCATTTACCCCCAACTCAGCCTACCCATATAGAAAGTACTCAAATAATAATCCCCAGCTACAGTTGTACTTTCTTCATTCATCCAATGATTCTCCCCTCTATATACCCCATCTGTAAGATCTGAGCCCTTAGATAAGCTCTTTCTGCTCAACTCAGAACTTGGGATTTCAAAATCTTTGTCTCTCAGAGCAAGAGTCACCTACCACTCAGGTGTTTCCCACAAATAAGGGGAAAATTAATTAGCATTGATTGACTACCTCCTAGGTTCTAGGCATTCAATCCTCATATAGGTGAAGTTGGCACTACTAACTTCATTTTATAGGTGGGGAAATTGAGGCTCAATGAGGGACTTTTCCAAAGTCACATACCTAATAAATTGGCAAAGGTGGAGTTTGAACAAAGTGAATCTAAGGCTAGTGTTCCTTCTACTACACTTTGACAACTTCTACGGGACTTTAACCAGGCCCATATTGCTCATTGCTCCTATGTTTTCCCAAGCTTTGTCTCCTATCCAATTCTCCAATTTCCTGTTTCTTCAAAGAACTAATAAAATTGACCAATGGATGAAAGTTATGCTTGGTAGTTGACAGAAAGCATAGTATAAAGGGAAAGTACGATGGAGTTTGATTTTCTTACTTCCTACCTCCTGTTGTAGTCCAGGCCCTCATAGAAGAGTAAAAATCTTTTGAACTGAGATACTGGATTCCCAGAAACACCAATCCTAGCCATCCCAGAAAAGCCCAATAGACTGGGTGGGCATTATCTTCTTATGGGTAGGCCTGAAGTGGCCAGATGAGGTATCTTGACTTATTCGCCCCGTTTGTGATATCTGTAAGCAAGGCCTTTCCTATCCCTCCACAGGGACTGTAAAAATCCTGGAATTTGGGGGGCTATTTTTCTCATGGACTTGGCTCTGCTAGGGGATCCTAGCCTACCTACCCCCTCTTCATCAAACTGAAAGGCTCTGTTGGAAATGATCTATCTCTGGAAATGGCCTGAATCCCTGCTGCATTCCACTGAGTTCTCTACCTTGGGCATCTGGGATGGGTAGTATAAGTGATTTTGATATGCCTTTTAGTTCAACAAGATAATTAAAATTGCCCCAAGTCTGTTTTAGGCTCTAAATCAATTTTTCCTTGCACTTGGTTACTTGGTTATATTTCATATTGGCTTGTTTCTGCCTTAGTGCCATCCCAACATCACTTCTGGGCAAAGTGATACTGTTCGCTGTTTCCCAACAGCTACCTCCCACTTCCAATTTCTCTGTCTGGCCCCCTCTTCCCTTTCTAGCACTCCTCCCTCCTTCAGGGACTTCCAGTAACACCCAGCCCTTGTTCAGGGAAATAAAACTCTGATGGGATAAAGTCCAGGGATAGGCTAACAGGAGTGATGGTTTAATGCAATGAGGAGCTCAATGATTTCCTAAAATCTTATCACATAAGTATCCTCCAACTACCCCAAATAAAGACCCCACTCATTACCATGTACAGCCATGTAGCCCCTCTCAAAAATGGCGAATGGAACTGAAGTAAATGCATACATGCATTCATTCATCCATACACTTATTCGTATATTTAATAATTTTTTTGTTGAGCTCCTCATCTGAAAGCATTCTAGCTAGGTAAGGTGAACAGCATGAGAAAAGGCAGAGGAGGTTAAGGGAGAGTTCAACTGGATCAAAGAACTGTTAGTAGTTGGGTTTAAAGGGAGTGTAGGATACAAATGTGCATGTGAATATAGATGAGACTTGAAAAATAGTTATACAAGGTCAAATCAGAGAAGGCCTTGCTTCTTACAGTTATGGAATGAATGAGTCATAGGAATCAAAGGCACAGCATAGGGAATCTAGTCAAGGATATTGTAATAGAATTGTATGGTGACAGATGGTAGCTATACTTGTGGTGAGCATAGCATAATGTATAAACTTGTTGAATCACTATGTTGTACACCTGAAACTAATGTAACATCCTGTGTAAAGTATACTCAAATAAAAAAAAAAGGAAGAAAAGGCCTTGCTTGTCATTCTGAGGAGTCTGGGACTATCTTGAAGGTCATGGAGAATATTTGAAATATGTTAAACAGGACAATGATGTGTGTTTTAGAAAAGTTACTCAAGTAGAGTATGAGCAATGTTGAGCAAAACTAAACACAGCTTCAAGATAACATCCAAGTGAAAAAAAACAGGGCCTTAGCCCATAAATGTTACAGAAAAAAACCCTCTTCCTTTAGGGGCCATCAGAGAAACTAAAGTATAGCTTATTTAAAAGCAATTGAGAACAGTGTACTTGGGTCTGATCAGGACACCCCAAAGGAATCAGCTTTTGTTGGCAGTGAGCCCAAGCACTCTATCTATGGCCTGACCTTGACTAATTGCTAGTCCTTGGATCCTGAAAAATGGAATTGGTGCATGATACTTTCTGATCAGCAGTCGTAAGTTTCTTCCATTTAAAAATTTCCTGGATCCCACACATTCCTCTAGCTACCACTTAATCTATTTTCTCTCCTTTACAACCACACTTCTGAAATGATTCTCTAGTCTCACTTTTTCCATTGTCTCACCTCCTATTCACTCTCAAACTCAATATAAACAGATTAGTGCTACCATTTTTTTCACCAAACACAACTCTCACCAAGGTTATCAATGACCTTGATGCTAAATTCAAAGGGTCACTTGATGGTTCTCATATTCTTTATTTCTGTGCATAATTCTATACAATTCTTTATTTCCTTCTCGAAACATGATCTTTCTTTAGCTCCTGGGCTCAGCATTCTCCTGGCTCTCCTCCTGCCTCTTTGGCCCTCTTACGTCTACTCAGTCTTAAAATATTGGACGCATCTAAGTTTTACTCTAAGCCCTCTCATTCTCACTCTGTACTTTCTCCTCCAGATGAACCCAACCATCCCCATAGTTTCAATAATCATGTATATGCCAACAACTCTTGCTCTGTATTTCTAGATTTCTCTTCTGAACTTCAAAATAATATATCCATCACCTACTTGACATGCATTTAAAGTCATACTATCCAAAATCAAATTCATTATCTCTCCTCCTCTCCAAACTTAGTCTTCTTCCAGTACTCTACAACTCAGTAACAAGGACCACCAGTGGAATATACCAGAATTCAATTATTCTTGAAACCTTCCTCTCCCAAATGCAAAATCATTGATATAATCTAAATGGCCATTGCATGGTTTGACCCCTGCTGAATTCTCCAGCCTCATCTTATGTTCTCCGTTTATGCCAAACTTGCTTTCTTTCAACCTTGAGGATACCCAGGTCTTTTTTTTTTTTTTTTTTGCCTCAGTCTTTATATTGGTATATTATCTTCCTGGGATGTTCTTCTCCCAAATCTTTACCTGGTAGACGCCTACTTAATTTTTATGTCTTAACGTAAATGTCACTTTCTTGGATGTACCTTCCTGGACACATCTGATTAAATTGGGTCTTCCAACCTACATTTACCTCCTTGTTGGATTGTGCTCCCAGTGTGGGCCATAATTTTCCTTCATAGCATTACATTACAATTTTAAATATTTATTAATTTTTGAGGTTGTCTACATAATGACTGTCTCCCCCTGCTTGACTGTAAATTCCACAAAGACAGGAACACTTATCACTCTTCTCTTTGGTGTGCTCTACATTGAAAACTAACACATAGAAGGTAGTTAATGTATATTCATTCAGTGAATATATGAATGAGTAAATGAGTATAAGTTTTTCTCAAAGACCGTGCATTTCTCTGTTAAAGGGGAAGGACCTTCTGAGTTTGGGGGCCTTCTTCAGGGCCTGATGAGTGGATACTCAAAAAGATTGAGAACTGTCTTTGAAAACTCAGTGAAGTTCTCAACAAACTTCCCAAACAGTTTTACAATTATTTCCCAAGTTTGAGCTGACTATTATACTCTTACTCTTTTTTTGTCCCAAATCCTTGGGATTTCCATAAGCTTTTCTTTAACCTGAGAAAAGACAAAAAGAAAAGAACCATAAAAATGTTCACTAGATTTTCCTGAGAATCCAGAAGATTTGAGGCCTGTTTAGAAATTTGGCCAAAGTTTTAGATTGTCATCAAGTTTATGCAACCAGTTTATCTGGGGCTAATTCAGTCTTTCACTTTCACTTACTTTTTCAAATTTTAGTTTCGATGTAAGATGGAATTAGATTCTCCTCATGGTCCAAGTGAAGCAGTAAAACTCAGGGCCTAAGGTGGAAAAACTGAAACAAGAACTCTTAACTTTTAAGCTTTATGACCCACAGTGGCTGTGTCTCAGATTCTGAGTCCCAGGTCCATGGGGGCTTATGCACTGGTCTTTCTTAGAAGTCTTGCCACAGGAGTAGGAGAAGCGAACATTTGTTATGGACAATGAAGGAGAAACATCAACCTGTGCATTTTCCTCCTGATATCAAAAGTGAAAAGCAAGACAAAAGCATTTCTAGCCCTTACACAGCAGAACAGTGTCAAGGATTTGTTTGGAGACAAAAAGTGACCATTCCAAAAATAATCCTTCATACATCACACTGTTGGTCTCAAGGGCTTGGCTTAGGTCCAAGTACTAAATCTATTCTTTTTTATTGTTTTTTTTTTTTCATAAAACAGAGATTTTAATTTTTTCATTAGTTTTAGAGGTAGAATTTAGTGATTCATCAGTTGCATATAACACCCAGTGCTCATTACATCAAGTGCCCTCCTTAATGCCCATCACTCAATTATCCCCCACCCACCTCCCCTCCAGCAACTCTCCGTTTGTTTCTCATAGTTAAGAGTCTCTTATGGTTTGTCTCCCTCTCTGTTTTTATTATTTTATTTTTCCTTCCCTTCCCCTATGATCGTCTGTTTTGTTTCTTTTTTTAAAAAGATTTTATTTGGGCGCCTGGGTGGCTCAGTTGGTTAAGTGACTGTCTTCGGCTCAGGTCATGATCCTGGAGTCCCGGGATCGAGTCCCACATAGGGCTCCTTGCTCAGCAGGGAGTCTGCTTCTCCCTCTGACCCTCTTCCCTCTCGTGCTCTCTATGTCTCATTCTCTCTCAAAATAAAATAAAATCTTTAAAAAATATTTTAAAAGATTTTATTTATTTACTTGAGAGTGAGAGAGAGAGAGCATGAGAAGGGGGAGGGTCAGAGGGAGAAGTCGACTCCCCATTAAGTGCGGAGCCCAGTGCAGGACTTGATCCTGGGACTCTAGGATCATGACTTGAGCTGAAGGCAGATGCCCAACTGACTGAGCCACCCAGAAGCCCTGTTTTGTTTCTTAAATTCCACATACGAGTGAAATCATATTTGTCCTTCTCTGACTGACTTATTTTGCTTAGCCTAATAACCTCTAGTTCCATCCATGCTATTGCAAATGGCAAGATTTCATTCTTTTTGATGACTAATATTCCATTGTGTGTGTGTATCACAGTAATATTCCATTGTGTGTGTGTGTGTGTGTGAGTGTGTGTATCACATCTTTTTTTTTTAAGATTTTATTTATTTATTTGACAGAGAGAGACACAGTGAGAGAGAGAACACAAGCAGGGGGAGTGGGAGAGGGAGAAGCAGGCTTCCCACCGAGTAGGGAGCCCAATGCGGGGCTCTATCCCAGGACCCTGGGACCATGACCTGAGCCAAAGGCAGACACTCAATGGCTGAGCCACCCAGGTTCCCCTATATCACATCTTCTTTATCCATTCATCTGATGCCCAGTGATGTTGAGCATTTTTTCATGCATCTGTTGTCCATTTGTATGTCTTCTTTGGAGAAATGTCTGTTCATGTCTTCTGCTCATTTCTTGACTGGATTTTTTGTTTTTTGGATGTTGAGTGTGATAACTCCTTTATAGATTTTGGATTCCAGCCCTTTATCTGATAAGACATTTGCGAATATCTTCTCCCCATTCTGTAGGTTGCCTTTTAGTTTTGTCGACTGTTTCCTTTGCTGTGCAAAAGCTTTTTATCTTGATGAAGTCCCAATAGTTCATTTTTACTCTTGTTTCTCTTGCCTTTGGAGACATGTCTGGCAAGAAATTGCTGTGGCTGAGGTCAAAGAGGTTGCTGCCTGTGTTCTCTTCTAGGATTTTGATGGATTCCTGTCTCACAAAAGATATTGCTGTGGCTGAGGTCAAAGAGGTTGCTGTCTGTGTTCTCTTCTAGGATTTTGTTGGATTCCTGTCTCACATTTAGGTCTTTCATCCATTTTGAGTCTATTTTTGTGCATGGTGTAAGAAAGTGGTCCAATTTCATTCTTCTGCAAGTGGCTGTCCAATTTTACCAACACCATTTGTTGAAGAGACTATCTTTTTCCCATTGGATATTCTTTACTGCTTCATTGAAGATGAGTTGACCGTAGAGTTGAGGGTTCATTTCTGGGTTGTCTATTCTGTTCCATTGATCTATGTGTCTGTTTTTGTACCAGTACCATACTGTCTTGATGATTACCACTTTGCAAAACATCTTGAAATCTGGACTTGTGATGGCACCAGCTTTGGTTTTCTTTTTCAACATTCCTCTGTCTATTTGGGTCTTTTATGGTTCCATACAAATTTTAGGATTGTTTGTTCCAGCTCTGTGAAAAACACTGATGGTATTTTGATAGGGATTGTATTGGATGTGTAGGTTGCTTTGGGCAGCATAGACATTTTAACAATATTTTTTTCTTCTAATCCATGAGCATGGAATATTTTTCCATCTCTTTGTGTCTTCCTCAATTTCTTTCATAAGTGCTCTATCATTCTCAGAGTACAGATTCTTTACCTCTTTGGTTAGGTTTATTCGTGGGTATCTTATGGTTTTTGGTGTAATTGTAAATGGCATCAATTCCTTGATTTCTCTTTCTTCTGCCTCACTGTTAGTGTATAGAAATGCAACTGACTTCTGTGCATTCATTTTATATCCTGCCACTTTGCTAAATTCCTGTAATAGTTCTAGCAATTTTTTGGTGGACACTTTTGGGTTTTCTACATAGAGTATCATGTCATCTGTGAAGAGTGAAAGTTTGACTCCTTCTTTGCCAATTAAATTTTTCCTTTTATTTTTATTTTTTTTAAAGATTTTATTCATTTGTCAGAGAGAGAGAGTGAGAGAGTGAGAGCATGAACAAGTAGGCAGAGCAGCAGGCATAGGGAGAAGCAGACTTCCCACTGAGCAAGGAGCCTGACATGGGACTCAATCCCAGGACCCTGGGATCATGACCCAAGCCGAAGGTAGACATTTAACTGACTGAGCCACCCAGGCATCCCAAATTTTTTCCCTTTAAACACCAAATTCTACACTGGCTTTTGAGATAAGGACAGGATTCATAGACCTGCAGAGCAGGAAAATAGCTGCTGAGTCTTTGAAGAGGCTTCTCTTAATCTCCTACTTTCCTGTCCCAAATATCCAGAATGTCTTCCTTGTATTAAGTTTTTCTGGCCCAATATCCATTGATATTCACCTATGCCCAACCCCTAAGAAGCTGACATCTAATAGAAAATGGTAGGATTTTCAGGGGAAAAACAGTCTCCCTATCTCTAATGTGAGAGGGCAGTTACCTACTTATTTGCTTTAGTATGAATTTTTTTAAAGTTTTTATTTCAGTTAGTTAACATACAATGTAATATTAGTTTCAGCTGTACAATATAATGATTCAACACTTCCATACCACACCTGGTGCTCATCACAAGTACATTCCTTAATCCCCATCACCTAGTTAACCCATCCCCCCAACTCTGGTAACTATCATTTTGTTCACTATAGTTAAGAGTCTGTTTCTTGCTTTTCCTCTCTCTTTTTTTCCCCTTTGTTCATATGTTTTGTTTCTTAAATTGCACATGAGTGAAATCATATGGTATTTGTCTTTCTCTGACTTATTTCACTTAGCATAATACTCTCTAGCTCCATCCATGTTGTTACAAGTGGCAAGATTTCATTCTTTTTTATGGCTGAGTAATATTCCATTGTATACATATACCACATCTTCTTTATCCATTCATCATCAATAGACACTGGGCTGTTTCCATAATTTAGTTATTGTAGACAAAGCAGGAAAGAATATCCAAAGGGAAAAAGGCAGTCTCTTCAACAAATGGTTTTGGCGAAACTGGACAGCAACATGTTAAAGGAATGAAACTGGACCACTTTCTTACACCATACACAAAAATAAATTAAAAATGGGTGAAAGACCTAAATGTGAGACATGAAACCACAAAAATCCTAGAAGAGAACACAGGCAGTAACTTCTTTGACATTGGTCATAGCAACATTTTTCTAGATATGTCTCCTAAGGCAAGGGAAACAAAAGCAAAAAGAAACTATTGGGAGTACCTCAAAATAAAAAGCCTCTGCACAGCAAAGGAAACAATCAACAAAACTAAAAGGCGACCTACAGAATGGGAGAAGATATTTGCAAATGACATATCTGATAAAGGGTTAGTATCCAAAATCTATAAAGAACTTATCAAACTCAACACCCAAAAAATAATCCAATTAAAAATGGGCAGACATGAATAAACATTTTTCCAAAGAAGTCATATAGATGGCCAATAGACACATGAAAAGATGCTCAACATTACTCATCATCAGGGAAGTCAAAATCAAATCAAAACCACAGTGAGATATCACCTCACACCTGTCAGAATGGCTAAAATTAACAACACAGGAAACAACAGGTTTAGGCAAGGATGTGGAGAAAGGGGAACCCTCTTACACTGTTGGTTGGAATGCAAACTGGTGTAGCCACTCTGGAAAACAGTATGGGGTTTCCTCAAAAAGTTAAAAATAGAACTACCCTATGATCCAGGAATTGCACTACTAGGTATTTACCCAAAGAATACAAAAATACTAATTCAAAAGGATACATGCATCTCAATGTTTAGAGCAGCATTTTCTATAATTGCATTAGTATCAAATTTTGAAAGTACAAGTGATTACTAGGACCAGAGGGAGGGAGGCCAGAGAATGCTCAGTGGTTTACTGGTGACATAGTGCTGTGTCCATAAATGACTGAAAACTCCAAAGGCTACACCAGCTAATGCTGTCTCTGAGGCCAAAAGGATTTTCAGAGTATATTATGCTTAGGTCTTGCTTAGCTCTTGTTTGTGTACTTGGCTAAAAGACAACATGATATTCTAGTTGCCTAGGAGTGATATGGTTTATAACCAATGATAAAAGTTAAAATTCTGTACACCTTATGCTAAGGTTTACAAGGTTATGTTTCAGATTTCTGTCCCCAGAGATTCTCTCTTGGACATTTCCTGCAGGCCAAGGATCCCAGAAGCACCACTGGGAGCTCTTGTAGAGATCATTTAGATAGAAACTCCTCTATCCCTACACTAAAAACCAAGTTCTGGAGACCCAGAGTGGGAAGCCAAGCCTTGAAAGTATGGTAGATGGTAAGTAGACTCCTCAAAGGTGTGATAAAAGCCCTGGACCTGGAGTCAGGAGATCTGAGTGCAAATCTGCCTTTCATTATGACTGTGAGATCCAGGTTAATTCATTTAACTGTTCTGAACTTCAGTTTCTCTTTCTGTAAAACAGAAAGTTGTAATTAATGAAATAACACATGCATTAAAGATCCAGTGTAGACTCAGTATGTGCGACTTGTATCTGAATGTGTTCCTTATAACTACTTCCCAACTCTTCCTATGTATCCCATGGTAGGAAGGACACTGTTCCTCAGGTCCTGCTTTAAGGAATCTTTCAAGGTGCCTTCAATCCATCCTTACAATGTTCAGGGCAATATTTGAAAAATTCTGAACTGATCCTGGAATGGCATATCTTCTTTTCTCCACCTACAAAAATCCTACTCATAACCTAATTCAAATCATTCTCATTGCAAATCTTCTTTAAATGCTCTCTAGATCTAATCCTGGGACTCAGGGAAGGCTTCCTCAAGGAAGTGATGTTTGTGCTGAGATATGAAGGTTGAGTGGGAGTACCCCAGGGAATGAGAGGGGAGAAAGCATTCTGAGCAAAGGAGACAGTATATGTAAAGGCCCTGAGGCAAAGATAGTATGGTTTGTTGGAAAAACTGAAAGATAACCAGAAAGTCCGTGTGGCGAAAGCACAGAGAAGGCCAAAAAACTTACAAATAGGGCAGTCTCAAATAGCTGTGCAGTTACTGTACTACACGAAGTGCCTTCTCAAGGGAGCTGAAATCCAGCCCAGGCTCTGCTTGCTAAACCATAGAGCTGTGTCCACCCAGAAACAGTATCTTTTTCTGATTTGTGCATTCTTGTTTTAAATGTCATTAAAGTGCAGTAAAGCTAGCAGCTGTCCTTACAAGGCCATGAATGTTCTGGCTCCTACCTAATATACCATCCTTACCTGGGATTCTTTCCCTCATTCTCTCTCTGTGTTCTGGCTAAACAGGTCTTCTGCACCCTCAGGACCTTTGCACATGTTTTCCTTGTTATACTGGGTTCCACTATCATAAACTCAAAACAATGCTTGGCACGCTGTTGAGGTTTGATGAGTTTGTTTTAGTGCAGGGTCCATGATCCAAGGCTGATTTGGCTACATTTGAGTTTGGGTCTGAATGAATTACAACTGAGTTAGAACTTCCCTGGTCTTCAGGCTAGGGAGGGTGGTGCAATTTCCATTTGCAAGTGGTGTGAGAAGTGACTCTTGGTACCCATGCATGGGAAAGCAGGTCCTTTCTTTTCCTGGGGCTTCTGGCATCTTTAGGGATGGAGAGAGTCACAAGGACTTCTTAACACAGGTAATAATGATTTTTTTTTTTCAAAAAGAGTTGAAAACACAGGGGAAAGTTGTTTCAGACTTTGTTCTACCTCAAAACTCAGGATAGCCTTCTCTGAGGACACATTACAACACCCAGCCAGAGTCTGCCCATCAGCCTAGATTTCTGCAAGAACAATAGGCTCCTATTAGAACCATTTGTTCTACAAATATTGATTGAGCACCTATAATAATGAATAAGAAAGGCATGATCCTTGACTTCACAGAGCTTATATTTTGTCATCATGTTCAGGAATATCTGTAGGATTACCTTGTAGGGTAACTAGGTCTTCTTAAGGGGCTAAATACTCATTGGCAGCTTAAAGAGCAAACTTACAAGATACAGAGAGGGGCTCTGAGGTCAGCCTGACTTGGGTCCAAGTCATAGTAGATTTCACTATCTGAAAGCTGTTTAACCATAGGCAAGTTTCCTTTTCTGATCTTTAATTTCTTTCCCCACAAATTGGAATGATAATACTTAACTCATAGAGCTAATACAAAGATAAAATAAGACATAATATGTAAAATGTTATAGTCTAGTGCCAAATTAATAAATATTTGTATAAAATACATCATATTCCCTGTTTCATGGAAAATGATTTTTTTAAACAAAACATATCTAGAAAAAAGGTCCAGTTTTCAAGGACTCAGAATAGTAATCAGAGGAAATGTCATGGTTATAGGAAATGTTTCCTATCTTTTATGTCCCTATCAAGGTTGTTATCTTCTTGAGATAGAAACTATCTGTTTTATCTTGGTATCCCCCACCCAATCTCAGTGCCTAGCATAGTGCCTAGGACTGCTAAGAATATAGGATTTGTTTTATTCATTTCTGTACCCTCTGGGTCTCGTATACTGTCTAGAACATAGTATACTTATCACATGCATTAAGTCCCTTAATCCTCACAACAGTTCTCTAAAGTAGTGCTATTATTATCCTTATTATTAAATGAGGAAACTGAGGCACAGGGAGATTAAGCCAATTGTCCAAAATGAGCAAGCTAATTAAGTGTTAGAGCTAGAATTTGAACCCAGACAGTCTGGCTGTAGGCCTGCACTCTTAACACCTAACACAACCACATAGAAGGTGCCTATTAGAAATATTTGTTGAATAAATACAGTTGCAAGAAAATGTGAATTATAATCATGTAAAAGAAGGAGTCCATCATACATGTGTACCTTATACAAAAGACATGTTCCCCAAAATTGGATAAAAATTGATTCTTTTTAAAATTTCATGCATTTTAACAGTATGCCAACACATTACTGTTTTAAAAGTTAACCCTCACTATGCATTAGGGGTTCCTGCTACGCAAAGCAACTTGTGGTGACCCATTTTGTTATGTCAAGAACCTCTTTTGTCATGTCAACAATCACTTCCTAAACTGTCCGATTTATAAAAAGTAGTGTTTTCACACACTGGCCTCCCGCTAAAGCAGGAAGGGCTGGTAAATATCCTTTAGAAGATCCTATTCCAATCACCTATAACCCACCCTTTCACCCCACCCCACCCCCAACCATAAGGCTAGAAAGACAGTTGGTGCCCTCTTCTGGAGGTTTGGGGCAGTAGCATACATTGGGCCCACCAGGGGGGCATTTCCAAGAAATAATCATGTCAGTTCTTTCAATTCTGGTGATAAGAATAGAGTTGATTCTTGGATCTTTTTATGAAATAAGAAATTGAATCTTTTCCTGAAAATAGGAAAGCTTACCTATTCAATCAGGTGAGACTCCTGAAGCTCTGGTGGATAGAGAAACGGAATAAAAATTCAGCTGAACTTTAGAAGGATGCTGAGCAGACATTTCCTTTGTTCAGATACACTTTACATATACTTCAAAATCATAAGCTATTATTTTTTTAAAGATTTTATTTATTTATTCATGAGAGAGAGAGAGAGAGAAGCAGAGGGAGAAGCAGGCTCCCTGGAGCCGGATGCGGGACTTGATCCCAGGACTCTGGGATCATGACCTGAGCTGAAGGCAGACGCTTAACGACTGAGCCACCCAGGCGCCCAATCATAGGCTATTATGATAAAATTTACCATTTATTTGGGATTATCTATGTGCTAGATACTTTCTATATATTGTCTCATTTAAATCTCACTACAGTCCTAGAAGGTAAAGAATATCTCCAATTTATGGTTAAGAAAGCTGAGATTAGAGAGATTAAGAAGCGGAAAAAAATTGTAGAACCAGAAATTCAAACCCAAATCATGTTCTTTTCAGTGTAATATGTTGTCTGTTTTTATTTCTTTTGGCCCTGTATCAATATTTCACTACTAAAAGATGTTAGAAAAAGATGTTGACAGATGTAGTCCCAATGCAATACCACTGAAACATCAAAGAAAACTGTGCCCAAAACCCTTATATGGACCCTTTGCTAGTTGTCCTGACAACTTGTTTTATTTAGTTATGTTGGATAGAAAGATAGGAAGTTTAAAGTGGTAACAGACAGAGGTGAAGGGCCAAAGAGAATGTTGGGGAGGCAGAGAAGGGGGTAAGAGAGAAAGGAGTAGTAGTGTGGACATGGAGGACAGAGAGGCTTTTTGACTACCTCTACATTGCTCACAAAGCCAAAACTAGCCCATCAGGGTGAACCCAGCTTTCTGGAGAGCACAACTTGCATCAAATGTAACAATAATTAACTTCTGTCTAATACTTCGTGTCAGGCACTGTTCTAAGTGCCTTACATGTATTAACTCATTTAATCCTCAAAAAAATCTTATGATACAAGTCTTTTGATTAATCTCATTTTACATATTAGAAAATTGAAGCAAAGAAGGGGCTATGGTTTCCATTTTACACACAAGGAAACTGAGACACAGAGTTGAGTAACTTGCCCAAGGTCAAGCTAATAAGTGGTGGAATTTAAACTTAGGATACTGGCTCCAGAGCCATGTTCTTACCCATCATGATATATTGCCCCTCCCAATTCATTGTAAGGATAAGAATTGTTTCAGGGAATGTTTACTTTGGGTATATATGAGTGTGTGAGTGTGTGCGCTATTATTTGTATTGGGTTGCAATATAAAATGTATTCCTGTGAGTCACAGACAAAAATGTCTAAAACCTACTGCTCTAGCAATAGTATTGCTGAATTATATATCTTCATCTTCACTAGAGATAATGCTAAATTATTCTCTAAAACAATTTTACCAAATCACATTCCCACCAGCAGTGTAAGAGAGCTACCTGTGTTCTATATCCTCACCTGAACTTAATATTGTGTCAGGCTTTTAATATGCTGCCAATCCAAAGGGTATGAAATCATATCTCATGTGGTTTTAAATAGGATTTTTCTGATTTCTATTACATATTTTCATATATTTTAGTTGTTCAGATTTTGCCTACTATGAATCATCTGTTTATATCTTTTACTTGTATATTATCGCATACAATACAAATGTATACAACATACAACAACAGCAACTCTTTGAAGGAGCCAGCAGTACAGATGAAGAAACTCAGGCTGGCAGAAACCTTGCTTAAGTCACTCAGCTAATGGGTTGTTGAGTTGGGATTTGAGTCCAGACCCAGAGGTCCCTGGCATGTATTATGTTTTATAATACATGCCAGGGACCAAGGCCATGTTAGTAAAAATGGAAGAAGGGAATAAATAATGTCAAGCATGTAACAATATGTCATGTGTCTAATTAGGTTTTGTGTAATTAACATAGCTTATTTCCTTGTATCCTCACAACTTGTGAGATAAAACATGTTATCTTCATTTTACTTCAGGAAAATGAAAGATTTGTGTTGGAGGTGTTAAATTATAGCTAAGAGGCAAAATCACAATTCAGACACAGGTCTGTGTGATTACAAAGTCCATGCTGGTTACACAATAGGGGTGCCTGTCCATAGATATTCTTGGTATGAGGTAAAGGCCTCCTACAAATGTTTGCCTCATCATCTCCTAGAGCTATGTTTTGACCTCCTGCCTCACCTTCTCCTTAGAGCCCCAATGAACTACTTCTACTTGGAGATTGCCAGGACTACACCTACCAGTTTTTTTGGTAGAATCCTGGTCTGGGGCAGCCTTAACTAACTGGTCCAGTCCACTGCCTTCCATTAACCAGTCAAGTGAGATGAGCTCCCAGCCAACTTCTACAGATTCATCTTCCACTGTCTCCAGACTTCTCTGATGAAGCCCACTCAGGATCTTAACATCTTCCACGGTAAACCAGAAATTCTGTGTCAGAGCTGTCAAACTTGACTGCACATTAAAATCACCTGCAGAAGTTAAAAAAATCCTAATGCCCTAATAACAGCCCAGATCCACTACATCAGAATCTCTGAGGATGGTTCCCAGGCATCCGTAATAGTTAAGGCTCCCCAGATGATTCCAATGTATAGCCAAGATTGAGAACCACTGTTAAGGCATCTTCTTCAAGTTCCAATAGCCACACTCACAGTGGTTTCCACAATTTAGTGTTCATGGAAACTTCTTGGAGCATTTATTAAGATTCAGATTTCTGGACCTCACCTCTAGAGATTCCATGCTTTGGTTTGGACCCAGGAGTCTGCATTTTTAACAATCACCCAAGATAGTTTCACTGCAAGTCAATAGCAGATCACATTTTGGGAAATGCTGCTTTAAGAGGAAAAGTTACATGGAAGTGGGATGGAAGCAAGAAGTCTCTGGCCCTTTAATGACTAATTAAGAAACTACCTTTAAAGCTGTGGAGCACAGCAAGCAAGGGCTGCTTTTTTTCATCCTAGTGGATAAGGTAAGGGAGCAGGTCCTGGAATGGACCTCTCCTTTAAGGTTACCTCAGTATCCGAGTAAGTGTTATCTTATCCCTAGCCCTGAAGAGCAGGAAGGATATGCCGTGTTGTCCTACCTGTTGTTTCTGTTTGTTTTGATGTGAAGAGGCCAAGTTAGAAGACCTCCTTTGGTCCAGAAGATTCTCCTAGAGGAATTGACATAGGACTTGCCTGCTTGCCTCTCATTTCTTCTTGCCCCATATTTTGTGGTTGTGGAGCAAGATGCAGTTACCTATGTGAAAGGAAAGGCTCAGAGTGACATCCTTTGAGCTTGGGCTGGAACGTGTTGCTGAACACCACATCTTTCAAGATGGTCCTCCTCAGCATCCTTAGAATTCTTCTTTGGGGACTGTTGCTTTTTATGGAACACAGGGTCCAAATGACAGAGGTAGGGCAGCCCTCTATTGCCCTCATGGCTGACGCCCCTTCCTTGCCCCTGATTCGGGAGCTGCTAGAAGAAGCTCCTGGCAAGCAGCAGAGGAAGCCCCAGGTCCTAGGGCATCCTTTGCGGTACATGCTGGAGTTGTACCAGCGTTCAGCTGATGCACGTGGGCACCCGAGGGAGAACCGCACCATTGGGGCCACCATGGTGAGGCTGGTGAGACCCTTGTCCACCGTAGCAAGGCCTCTCAGAGGTGAGTTATCATACCATACTGTCCTGTAGGGAAGAGAAATGGGGAAAAAGTGTAGAGAAAGGGGATCTGTGAGTTCATTGTCAGGCTTCATTGCCTAGTATGTGAGTTGTTTTCTCAGGCTTGGATTTCAAAGGATGGAAAAGTTGGAAGAAGTTGGCTTCAAGCCTGCTTCCCTCTAGGGTCCCAATTTAAGAACAGATTTCCTTGGGGCCTACCTGAGGAATCTCTCCTAGACCTCAGGAAAATTGAATGACATGTCAGCTCCTATCTTTCAAAGAAAGTCTTATTGTTTGTTATGTCACTGAAAACTATAATTGAGAAATATTTCTATGCCTTCTTGTGGGGGGGGCTCTTTATATGTGGTTGTATTCTTACAAGGCAAAGAGCATAGGATATTGAGTTGGGGAAATCTACAAGAATGGACAGAAACAAATATCAGAAGATCTGTATACCTGGTTAGGTGAACATATAATCCTTAAGGACGACTACTACCATTAGCTGTCATGGAGCAATTAGCCTAATTTTTAAAGATAAGAAAACTAAAACACAGAAGTCAAATAACTTGCAAAGTTAACATAGACAGTGGGTAGCAGAGATAGGATTTGATGTTGACTGCCTGATTCTGAAGTCCCCATAACCTCTCAAGTGTTTAGATATAGTACGTTGATATCCTTGTATACCAAGCAGTTTTTCTATTAAGTCTATGTTGTTAGTTTGGGTTTTTGGTACTAAAGGTATTTTGGAATTTTCTTTGTTCCCATGATGCTTGATTTTAAAAATATCTTCATTAGATACTGATCCAGGAAACCAGTGGGCTTCTGAAGTGCAGGGCTTTCTAGGGAATGCAGAAAGTCATCAACTTCTAGGAAATCTTGGGAACCTGGTGAGATTAATTTTGGGCCTTTCCTAGTTTACATTCCCTCCTTTAAATGAAACAACCAATGTTCTCCTAGCTAACCTTTATTGTGAGTTTACCATGTGCCAGGCATTGGGCAAAACACAAACATTATCTTCCTTAATCCTCACCACTAGCATATGAGGTAGGTGCTATTAACATAATCATTTTATAGGTGAAGAAACTGAGGCTCAGTAACTTACTCAATGTAACACAGCTAGTAATTGGTAGAGCTGGGTGTCAAACCCAGGTTTTTGGGCTCCAGAGCTTGTGCTCTTAATCATTCTGCTGTGCTGACTCAACAGATTTTAATTGCGCACCAGGCATAGTGTTTGGGTTGGGTCTGAAGGGCAAATAACTGTTTCCCTGTCCTCTAGGAGCTCCCATTAAGGTAGAATGGACAGATAAGTAATCACAAAATGGTGTTAGAGCATGACCAATGCTTTGACAAGGATAAGCAGTAAGACTCCCTGGACATGAAAGAAGAAATAAGTCACTGCTTAAAGCCAGCAAAGGGAAGCAGGGAGACCATGAAAGACTTCACTGAAGAGCTACTATTTGAGCTGGACCCTGAGGAAGGAGTAAGGAGACTATGCACAGAGGCAGAGACATGCCTTCTGACTGAGGAAAGGGAAAATAGCTTGGGGTGGGTGGAGATTCACTCAACAAATATTTAACACCTACTGAAGGCTAGGCACTGTTTTAGGTGCTGGCATACAGATATGATCAAGACAGGCATGGTTTTCATGGGTGAGACAGATAAGTAAACACAGATAATTGCAAATTGTAAGTGCTATCAAAGAATGAAATAGGTTTTGATAGATAATAACAAATCCTCCCTTTATATGGTATTGTCAGGGAATGCATCTTCGAAGAGGTGACATTTGAGCTGAGACCTGTAAGATAAGAAGCTAAGCATGAGAAGAGTAGAGAGGAGCCTGATTTAGGCAGAGGGAACAATGTGTACAAAGGCCTGGAGGGTGGAAACAAGCTTGTCTGACTTAAAGATTAGAAGGAAGATCAGTGTGGCTGGACCGTATTGAGCATTGTGGAGAGTGGCAGGGAATGAGGCTGATGAGAGGCAGGAACTTATAGGCCATTGTAAGGAATCTGGATTTCATTCTGAGTGCAGCAGAAAGCTGTGCAAATAAAGTTTGTACAGATGATATGGAGCTAGAAAGGAGGGCACTATCTTGGTCTGACTGTGGGACATACTGGCATCTAGGGACTCTGGAAAGAATCCAGAAATGGATGACAAGAGCACAGGGACAGATATCTCCATTAGGAGATGACCCAGCTGAATTGAACTTGCCTGGAGAGCTATGCCAGGTTCAATCACACAGGATGTGTGAGTCAGCCATTTCCCTGAAAAATTCTGAGCAGACCCTTCCTGGCTCTGATCCTTAGCCACTCCACCCTGCTTCAGGAAATATGTGATGTCAAGGTCTGAAAGGAAAGGGCAGTTCCTCACCAGACAGCCTGCTAGAGATTGGGTTGGGCTCCTTCTCAGGCAGGGTGGGGCAGGTGTATGGGTGGGCCTCTTGAAAAGATGGTTATAAGATGGCAATGTAGAATAACTTGAGAAAGCAAATACAAGTCTGGCTTGGGCTTTGTGTGAATGATGTCCAGTGCCCCAAACCTGAGGGTGTATTGAGCATAAGTTGAATCTGAACTATGAAAAAATATCCTGATGCTTCAAGACATGAAAGCCCTTCTACATTGGCCCAGTCCAGGCCTACTGAAAAATCCAAACCTGTGGATTCAGTGGAGGAGGAAGTTTAGGTAAATGACATGTAAATTAACATGCAAATGTTTAGCGATAAGATGTTTGAAGATAAAAGGCATTTTCCTGCAATGCCTGGTTTTTGTAATCTTTGCCCTTGACCTTTTTTCCAGGAGGGGGGTGCAGAAATTTAGAGCACTGCAGGCCCAGCCTTCCAACCCTTTGGCCACTGGGTGTCAGCATTTCAGTCTGGATTAAAACGCTTAATGGCCAAGAGGTTTTCAGCTTCTAGTAGAATTCTTAGCAAACAAAATATTTATCTGACCAAGGCCTTGTTGAAAATGGTATTTAGGGGAATGGTGGTACAATTAATGCAATATATGAAGAATCATTTCCAGTAAAGAATGAACAAAGAGAGACTGAGGGTTAAGGGGGAAAAGTTTTAAGAAGGAACAGCTGCTCAAGAAGCAATTCTTAATGTAGAAGGTAGAAATGGCAAAACAGCTGCCCCCACTAGGGTAAATAGAATTATTTTGTAGCATCTTGGCCCTAGATCTGAAGTGATGGCAAGCCATAGATAATCCCCAATATCGGACTGTTACCTCAAAGTTGCATCTGTATAATGATATGACAGGAGGACTCATTCTTAATTCATGCATGTCTCAACAATTCTCTTAATTGATCATTCTTAATAGTCAAATAATAAAGACTATCCTCTTCCATACACACAAAAGAATTCCATATTTGATGTTTTTTTTTTTTTCCCATCTAGTGCTGAGTGATCTAAAAATGGAACACAATTTCTTTTTAAAGGAAACCTACTTGGGCTCAAATCTTGATTCTACCATGTGCTGGCTATATGTCCTCTGGCATAGCTTCCCTGAGCCTCAATTTCCTTGTCTGCAAAATGGTGATAATTACTATCTCATAAGGCTATTGCAGATTAAAGAGCTAATGCTTTAAAACATCTAATAGTAAATGCTCAACAGATGATAGTGATTATCATGATCTTTATTTTTAGGACTGCTTACAGCTGTTAGTTTATATTGAGCAGATTTGTGAGGGAGATCCAGGCTAGCAGGTAAGAAGCTAATCCTCTGCTCTTGTCCCCTCTAATGCAGGCCCCTGGCGTATAAAGACCCTGGATTTTCCTCTGAGACCAAACCAAGTAGCATACCAACTAGTCAGAGCCATTGTGGTTTACCGCCATCAACTCCACCTAGCTCATTTCCATCTCTCCTGCCATGTGGAACCCTGGATCCAGAAAAGCCAAACCAACCACTTTCCTTCAGGAAGAGGTTCCTTGAAGCCTTCCTTGCTGTCCAAGGCTTGGACAGAGATGGATATCACACAACATGTTCGGCAAAGGCTCTGGAATCCCAAAGGACACAGGGTTCTACGACTCCGCTTCATGTGCCAGCAGCAAAATGGTAGTGAGGTTCTTGAATTTCAGTGGCATGGTACTTCATCCTTGGACACCGCCTTTTTGTTACTCTATGTCAATGACACTCATAAAAGTGTTCAGAAGGCCAAACTTCACCCCAGAGGCCTGGAGGAGTTCACGGAAAGGGACTCTTCTCTTCTCTTGCGGAGGACCCGGCAAGCAGGCCGTATCACATCTTGGGTCCCTGGCCTCTCCAAGGAACATGATGGGCCTAAAAGTAACCAGTGTTCCCTCCACCCTTTCCAGGTCAGCTTCCACCAGCTGGGCTGGGATCACTGGATTATTGCTCCCCACGTATATACCCCAAACTACTGTAAAGGAGCCTGCCCTCGGGTACTACACTATGGTCTCAATTCCCCCAATCACGCCATCATTCAGAACCTTGTCAATGAGCTGGTGGACCAGAGTGTCCCTCAGCCCTCCTGTGTTCCTTATAAGTATGTTCCCATTAGCATCCTTTTGGTTGAGGCAAATGGGAGTATCTTGTACAAGGAGTATGAGGATATGATTGCCCAGTCCTGCACATGCCGGTGATAGCAAAGGTAAAGCTAGCTCAGGTGTTCCGAGAAATTGGAAAAGAGTTTAACATAACAAATATCAATGTTTAAAGCAGCAAGTGTTCTACCTGTGATCTTCTACCCATTCTGTGGGTTCCATTCTTTGCCGTGTTACTTAAGTCTCTTCTCCCCATGTATGAGGTTCTCACTTTATACAAACAGTTCTGATACCAAACAGTACATCTTGACCACTTGTCAGAGCCCTTAAAGATGTTCTTTTGGAAATACCCAGCTTTCTTGTCTTTTTTTTTTTTATAGTGACCTTGTCAAAAGTCACCAGTCCATGATGGTAGAACTTTCACAATTGTCCTACCAAGGCCTGGAAAGGTGAAATCTTCCTAGTATCCATCATTTGAGGCTTTCTAGAAGACCTTGGGTTAAGAAAGCCACTTGAGATTTTACTCCTATGTTGCCTCCTATAGCCTCAAAACTAGTACCTGATCAGAAAGACTGGCTCTTCTTTGCTTGCATTGCCCTCTGAATCTAAAACTGACTTTTCTCAGATGGATTAAAAATGTTTAGGTAATAAACTCCATTAAAATCTTTGGAGGGAAACAGGAGTCTTTCTAAGATATCAGGGATTTTTCTCTCAGCCTCTGAATCTGGGGAAAGTATCTGGGATCCCTTCTCCGGGGTAAGGAGAACAGCCTTTAATGAGACTAATAAGAAAACTTGAATGTGGAGCTGAGAGGATAATCATTTCAAAACCACCTGCATCTATGGTGTAGAGAGGGATTGCTGTCATTGCTGATTAGGATTATGTGTGGGGGAGTCATTTTAAACTTTCTGGGGAACAATGGATTTCACAGGGCATTGTTTTATATAACACTTAAATCCTTGTTAATTATCACAAAGAAAGCTCCCTGGTCACTCAGAGGCTAGGAGTTGGCCTGGTTGGGGGTGGAGGAGTAGAAGACTGCAGCCAGGAAGCTTGAAGAGCTGTGGGGGAAGGGTGAGATGTTCTGAGGCCTGTGGCCAACTTCTTTCTGGGCTTGCCTGTTTGTGAGTTTAATCTGGCTCTGGGCTGGATCTCTGGGGGGAGATGGGCTTGCTGTTTGGGGAGTAATGAAGTACCGCTTAGACTGAATGATGTTTGCAGTGTGACTCTTTTCTATTCCTATACTGTGCTGAAGCGATGGAGACTGGGCTGTGTTACAAATAAATCATTTTTTGTTGTTGTTAAAGAGAATTTTGAATGTTTGGGGGATTGGGAGGGAGTGGGTGGAAGGAATTTATTTCCTTTGTTCCCTTTAACTGTGGTGGGGAGCTCAACCCTAATCTCCAAGGGTGGGGCTGCAGACTCCTACAAGGTTCTCTCCTAAGGCAGTACTGCTAGTGATCAGCCCTCCCCAAGGGGCCCCTTTGAGGAAGCCCAGTAAGTCATTTCTCCTGCCCAACTTTTCCTTGACTAGTCTTATGGCCATTCACAGTGGGACGGGACCGATTTAGGGTAGGTGTATGTATATGCCAATTGTAAACCCCTTCCCCACCACCACCATTTTTCTTACCTATCCATCAAATTCACTCACCTTACCGTTTCCCTTCTCAATAACTGGTTCCAGCTAGACAAAACATCTTACACATCTATAAATATACAAATTTTGTTCTTCCAGAGGAGCTGTGTTTTTAATATCCTTTCATCCATCTAATATCTTTAGGAGTCAGCTCAGACATTTATTTCCTCAATGTCCCCATGACACCCCAGACTTGGGTAGATGCCCTACCTCTGTGCTCACATAGCACTATTTGCTTTCCTTTAACACATTCTAGTGTAACTTTGTTGCCAAAAGTTGAGATCCTTTGGGGATTTTCAACTGTTTTACCCATCCCCATATTACTGGAGCCTGGCACATAGTAGGTCCTCGATGAATACAAACATAAGACAGTGATACTTTGTGTGATGCATTCTTCCTAACATGAAACATTTTAGTATTCCCATTTCATTTATTTCCTATTGGAATAAATGTAATATATCTGTTGTATATAGATTATTTTTGTACTCCATTATTTCAAAACCATGATTCAAGTTGCGGTAGAATGTGACAGCTATGCTCTTGAATGAGGCAGTTTCAGAATCATTGTTATATGTGGCAAGTTGACATGGAAAAAAATGTGGGCTTCCAGTCTAGATATTTCCCTAGCCTGCTTGAGGTAGACACAAATACTTGACAGGCCTGAAGACAGACATTTTCACAGGACCAGATTCTGAATTGAGCATTTCAGTGTTCAGAATTTTCAAAAAATCATGGTCTCCTAGCTTTGAGTCCTGAATACATCTGAAACTTAATCTTTTTATGAAAGGCTCAGGGTTAATTGGCCACATTATCCATTAAGCCTTGAGTTGTCAGAATACCTAAGGAAAATACTGGCAGGATGGAGTCATTTGTGGCTGATGTCATGGATTCGCTTTTCCTTTGAAAAACTGCTTTTAACTCAGCATTCTTCCCTCAAATCTGAAGTAAGATATATATACCTCAAACATTCTTTTGGAAGGAAGGAAATAACTTGCTAGTGGAGGAGGGTATGTGGGAGTCTGCCCAGGTGGGTAGGGAGAAATTGTTACTTGGTGCAGAAAGGGAAAGCAGAGAGCAAAGTCCACCTTGTCCCGGCTTTCCCTGTGAATAGACCAGAACTTCATTCAATGTATGGTTGCAAAACGAGCAGGCATTTAAGCTTGATTCTGATCCTGGAGGTCTGTTGCATTTACCTTGGTAGTATAGTATATCCATTCTGGACCAAGCTGGAAAGCACGTGAAATTTATCTTCAGTTCTACCAAATATTTGGGTACATTTCGTAAAAGGTTTTTTATCTTCAGTTCTCCCAACAGCACTATAAAACAGGAAATATTTGTTCCATTTTTTTAAAAAAAATAACTGTTTTGAGATATAATTTGCATACCATAAAAGCCACCATTTTAGTTGTTTAATTCAGTGGGTTTTAGTATATTCAAAGTTGTGCAAAATTCACTACAATCATTTTTACCACAAAAAAAGCCCTTGCCCTGTAGCCATTAAGCTCCATCCCTCTATGCCAACCCTAGGCCCTGGTAAGCACTGATCCACTTTCTTTTCTATAGATTTTAGATATTTATATAAGTCAAATCATATAATATTTGGCTTTTTGTGACTGCTTCAATTTAGCATAATGCTTTCAAGATTCATCTGTGTTGTTCATTCCTTTTTATTGCTGAATAAAATTCTATTGTAGAATATACCACATTTTCTTTATCCATTCATCAGTTGATAGGCACTTGAATTGTTTCTACTTTTTGGCTGTTATGAATAATGACGCTATCTTGTTGTGATGAGCACCAGGTGTTGTATGTAAGTGTTGAATCACTAAATTCTACACCTGAAACTAATATTATACCGTATGTTAACTGGAATTAAAAACTTGGAAGAAAAACAGAAAAAGGAATAATGCTGTCATGAATGTTCCTGTGCAAGTTTTTGTGTGGACCTATATTTTCAATCCTCTTATGTATGTAGCTAGGAGTAGTAATGCTGAATCCTATGGTAACTCTGTTTAAGATTTTGAGTAACTGCTGAACTATTTTCCAAATTGGCTGTATCATCTTACAATCCAGCAATGTATGCAGGTCTGAATTTCTCTACATCTTCACCAATACTTTTTATTGTCTTTTTTATTTTAGCCATGCTAGTGGAGGTGAAATGGTATTTCATTGTGGTTTTGGTTACATTGATGAATAATGTTGAGAATCTTTTCATGTGCTTATTTGCAACTTGCATATCTTCTTTCAATAAATGTCCATTCAAGTCATTTGCTCAGTTTTTAATTGAGTTGTCTTATTGAGTTGTAAAAGGTTTTTAATATTCTAGATGTTAGTCCCTTATCAGATGTATGATTTACAAATATTTTCTCTAATTCTGTGGGTTTTCTTTTAACTTTCTTGATGGTGTCCTTTGAAACACAAAAGTTTTTAATTTGGAAAATGAATCAACTATTTTCATCTTTTGTTGCTTGTGCTTTTGTTGTCATCTAAAAATATTGAATAATCAAGGTCATAAAGACACAGTGATGTCTTTTTCTATGTGTGTGATAATTTTAGCTGTAACATTTAATCCATTTTAGTTAATTATGGATATGATGTGAGGTAAGAGTCTAAATTCATTCATTTGCTCGTGGATATCCAATTGCTGCAGCATCATTTGTTGAAAAGACTAATCTTTCCCCCATTAAATTGTCTTGGGACTCTGGTTGAAAATGGACCATAAATATAAGGGTTTATTTCTAGACTCTCAATTTTGTTTCATTGATCCATGTCTATTCTTACAACAGGATGTAACACTGTCTTGATAACTGTAGCTTTGTGTAAGTTTTGAAATTGGGAAATGTAAATCCTCCAAATGTTTTCTTCTTCACCAAGATTGTTTAGGCTATTCTGGGTCACTTGTATTTCCATGTGAATTTTAGGATCAGCTTTTCAATTTCTGAAAAAAATACCAGCTTTTTTTTTTTTTTTTTTGATTAGGGACTGCATTGAATCTGTAGATAAGTTTGGGTATTTCTATCTTAACATTATTACGTCTTCTGATCCATAAACATGGGGTGTCTTTCCATTTATTTAGGCCTTCTTTAATTTTTTCAATAATGTTTTGTCATTTTTCAGTATATGCTTACACTTTAAGTTTATTCCTAGGTTTTTAATTCTTTTTGATGCTATTATAAAAGGAATTTTTCTAAATTTCATTATCAGACCATTAATTGTTAGTATTCAGAATTATAATAGTTTTTGTACATTCAACTTGTACCCTGCAACCTTGCAGAACTCCTTTATTAGCTTCAATGGTTTGGGTGGCTTTCTTAGGATTTTCTATATACAAGTTTATGTCATCTGTTGAATAGAGATGGTTTTATTTTCTTTCAATCTGGATGCCTTTTTTTTTTTTCTTGCCTTTACTTTGGCCAGAACCTCCAATTCAATGTTAATAAAAGTAGTGAGAGCAGACATTCTTGTTCCCAATCTTAGGAGGAAAGTATTCAGTCTTTTAGCAGTAAGTTTGATGATAGCTGTGATTTTTTCATAGATGCCCAACTTCAATACTTACTTTAAAGCTACAATAATCAACACAGTATGGTATTGGTAAAAGAATGAACAGATCAAAGGAATAGAATAGCCCCCAAATAGACCCACACAAATATAGTCAACTGATCTTTGACCAAGATACAAAGACAATTCAATTGATAAAGGATAATTTCAACAAATTATGCTGGAATAACTGGACAACCACATGCAAAGAAATCTAGACAAAGACCTTATACTTATCACAAAAATTAACTGAAAATGAATCAGACAAATATCAAACTATAAAATTGGGAGAAGATAATATAGCAAATCTAGGTAACCTTTGGTTTGGTGATGATTCCCCTCCCCATATATCTTGTTTTATATTTTAGGGATTTTCTTTTTTTTTAATTTTAGGGATTTTCATACATGATTTCATCTTGGCTTGAACAAGTATCTCATTTTACATTTGTGGAAACAAAGGTTTCTGGACTTACCTGGGGTCACAAAGCATAGCAAATGAGTGGATATTCAGATCCTAACCCAAATCTGTCTGATGCCCTGGTGATGACTTCTTAGATATAACACCAAAAGCATGGTCTAAGAAAGAAAAAATTGCTAAGTTGGACTTCATTAAAATTAAAAACTTCTGTTCTGCAAAAGACACCGTTAAGAGAATGTAAAGACAAGCCACAGACTAGAAGGAAATATTTGCCAAATACATATTAAAGGACTTGTATCCAAAGCATACAAAGAACTATTAAGATTCAACAATAAGAAAACAACCCAATTAAAAAATATATATGAACAGAGGTACACATGAGTGCATCTGAGCTGGTCCCCATAGTCACATGACCCCTGATTCTGAATTTTCTCTACTACAGCCTTCCTCTTCCTAGTTCATACTGCTAGAATCCTCCCTTATGGTGGCAGGCATCCAGGCATCATATCCACCCCCACGCCCCCCACCCATCTGCCAATTAAGCCTTGAGTTGTCAGAATACCCAAGGAAAATACTGGCAGGATGGAATGTTTGTGGCTGATGTTATGTTATGGATTCTCTTTTCTTTTGAAATACAGCTTTCAGCTCAGCACTTTTTCTCAAGTCTGAAGTAAGAGAGATCTACATACCTCAAACATTCTTCTGGAAGGAAGGAGATAACTTGCTAGTGGAGGAAGGTATGTGGGAGTCTGTCCGCCTAGGTGGGTCTGAGGAGAAATGGTTACTTGGTTCAAAGGGAATGAAAAACAGTACAGCCACTTTGGAAAACCATCTAACAGTTTCTTACAAAGCTAAATATAGTCTCACCATATAATCCAGCAATCACACTCCTTGTTATTTATTTAAATGAGTTGGAAAGTTACATCTGCACAAAACCCTGCATATTAATGTTTATAGCAGATTTATTCATAATTGCCCAAACTTGAAAACAACCAAGATGTCCTTGAATAGATAAATGGATAAACTCTGCTACATGTATACAATGGAATATTATTCATCAATAAAAAGAAAGGAGCTATCAAGTCATGAAAAGACATGGAGGAAACTTAAATGCTAAGTGGAAGAAGCTGATCTAAAAAGGCTACATACTGTAGGATTCCATTCATATGACATTCAGGAAAAGGCAAAACTACACAGACAGTAAAAAGAGCAGTGATTGCCATCAGTTCAGAAGGGAAGAGGGGATGAATACATGGAGCACAAGGGATTTTTAGAACAGTGAAAATCTTCTGTATGATACTGTGGGGGTAGATACATGGCATTATGTATGTTTCAAAACCCATAGAATGTTCAATTGAAAGAGGAAACCCTTATGTAAACTATGGATTTTAATAATAACATAACAATATTGTTTCTCGATTGTAAAAAAAAATGCACCACACTAATGCACGATGTTAATAATTGAGGAAAACTGTGGAGTGGGGAGAGGAAAGACTGGCAGTATATGGGAACTCTCTGTACTTAACTCTTCAGTATTTCTCTAAACCCAAAACTGCTCTAAAAAGTAAGGTCTGTCAAAACAAAAAGGGCTTTTTGCATGGGGTGAGCTTTGACGCAGGTCAAATAAAGATGAGTCATGTGAGTGGGTGTTTCCAAGAACTGCCAGACAAGTCAAATTGTGACAGTTCTTTAGGAATGGAACTTTTGGGGACCCTCAAACCCTGTCTGCCCCCTCCAGGGGCTGCTAGACTATTGATTTTCACAACTATCAGAGTTGTCAGGCTGTTATTTTTCAAGGCTAGTGTGGATCTGAGAGGGGGATTAGAATAGGACAAGTTAAAATATTCCAAAGCTCATTCTTTTCATAGATGATCAGCCATTTTTTCTTGAATAAATCCTTGAATTGGTGCAAGCGTTTGGTTAATTCCAGAGTTCTGAAAAAGTTGATTTTTTTTTTTTTTTGCCACTGTCCTCACTGATTTTATTGAGGAGTTGATTTTTGGACGTCCTTGCTCTACCATTCCTGAAGTACTCTTCCATTAAGCTTCATTTTACTGTGACTTGTCCCAGAGATTCATAGCTTCATGTCTTCTCTGCTCATTCTTTTGTTCAACAGATATAAATGGAGTTCTACAGATAATAGACTATTTCTCATTACCCTATAAAGTTTTAAACAGACCTAGAACCAGAGTGTTTATATACTTCTATATATCTATCATCTATCTCTATCTCTGCACAATTACACATGCACCCCAACCTCAATGTATATACATCTCAATCTATCCGTCTATTCTATATGCAATTTCATTTGTAAGTCAAGTTTTTTTGCAACAAGAGTTAATGTGGAGGGAAAAGATTGTGTCCCTACACAATGGGTTGTTGCCTCATTAAATGCTTTTTATCACTTTCTCATCCTTGTGGATTTGAGTGCTTTTATGTTCAGCAAGCAGAAAACTGACCTTGAACCTAATGCTTTTATCTCACCCTGGGAGTGCCGACAGAAAAATATTAGAGAAAGCAAGATGGGAGGGGGTTTTGGTCAGAGAGGCAGAGGCAAATGGATTCCCACACACCAGAAACGTATCAAATACTTAAATAATGTCTGTTAGAAGGAGTGATCTCAAGAATGGGTGTGGGGGATGGGCTACAGAAGCTTATTACTTGTACTACTTTCACCAAAATGACAGTTCAGCTGATAGCTGCCAGGATTCTTTTCTGGCACTACCCACATATTGTACCTTACTGGAATCATGCCATGTTCTGCTGATGCTACTGCTACTGGCACTTCAGCTGGTAAGTCTGTTAGAACTTCACAGTGCTGAGGCCTGGGGGGTAAATGAGGTGGGAAATGAACATTAAATTGAGTCTAATTTCTTTTTTCCCCTTTTTTTAGACCCTTACCTACCCAGCTGAAGATACTGTTTTTTTTTAATATTTTTATTTATTTATTTGAGAGAGAGAATGAGATAGAGATAGCATGAGAGTGGGGAGGGTCAGAGGGAGAAGCAGACTCCCCGCTGAGCAGGGAGTCCGATGCGGGACTCGATCCTGGGACTCCAGGATCATGACCTGAGCCGAAGGCAGTCACTTAACCAACTGAGCCACCCAGGCACCCGATACTGTTGTTTTTGAAACTGTCAGTGAGGCTGTGGCAAAACCATTAGATAGATGGGTCTGCCAGTCATCTCCAGGTGAGAAGGATGACTCTCTTTTAGAGAATCCTTCATGGCAAACCTGTTGAGATTACCTGCACTTGGAATGTGTAACCAAATACTGCAGGTGAGAGCTTTGTTTCAGTCTCTGCCTATTCACAGCTAAAGTGACTAACTCCAGGATTCCCAGGGTTCAGATGACCCCTGTTTTGTCTTTTTAGGAATGGATACTGTGTAGTCAAAAACTTTGGTATTGAGACCATGGAGAAAGTAGACATAAAAGCATGAAAGGAGATACAGCCACTTGTGCAGAGCAATTCATTTGGTGTCCTTAGTTTCTGCATCAATGGACCTAAATAATTCCTAGCATTATTGATTTTTTTGACTGTAGCATATTTTATTGTACTTCACTGGAATGATATATGCTTTATATCAGGCTAGGTATGCCAAGGAATTACATGGGGATAGGTGAAAAGATCAAACCACTTGTCCCTATTGGTCTGTGTCCGTTGTACCCTAGGACCATCCTGATTATGTCTTAGTTGCAGCAAGATCCTATCAAAACAACATTGCAATGAACAGAAGATGGCTTTGAATTTGGATAGTTTAGTGTAACCAGGTGGAAGAAAATTTTTTCTCTACCCCACCTCTCCACCCAATACATGCACATGTGTGTTATATCTGTCAGTACCTGGACAGCACAGAGAGGAAGAAGGCCTGTGGTTCCTATGGAAATTCTCTGGACCTATGCATTTAACATTAGCTCACAAATTTCCTCATTCCACAGGAATGCAGAACCCCTCCATGATAATCCATACCTCTCTGCTTTTCAGGTTTTATAAATCCCAATGAGATGAGTATATTTTCCCCTCCTAGAGTATACACACACTGCTGTCTCATCATTCTCCACATCCCCTTGTAAGCCAGGAATGGGTAAATGATTAGGAAGAAACCCTGCGTGTAACTTCTCTAGCCCTTACTGTGTCCTTCCAGTCTAGTAGTCCCAAACTGTCTGTGAAATCCAGCTGAGGGTGATTGTCAGATGAAGAACGAGCCTCATGAACCACTATAGGTCTTTGCCCCTTTCCCCCAGGTTTCAGACTTCCAGTCACCAGAACTGTGAGAGAATAAATTTCTGTTGTTTTAAGCCACACAGTTTGTGGTAATTTGTTTATGACAGCCCTAAGAATCTAATACAATAGGTAAATATAAAAGCTGGTATTATTGTATTTTTGGTTTGTAACTTCTAGTTTTTCTATATTATTCAAAAGATAAATGTATAAAGTGATAACTATAAATCTGTTGATGGGAATACAATGTATAAAGATGTAATATGTGACAATAACATAAAGGGGTAAGAACAGAGCTGTATAGGAACAGAGCTCTTGTGTAATAATGAAGCCCAGTTGGTATTAATTCAAACTAGATTGTTATAAATTTAAGATGTTAATTGTAATCTCTAGGCTAACTAAGAAAATAACCTTAAAATATGCAGAAAAAGAAGTGAGAAGGGGATAAAAACTGTATATTAAAAAATCAATTAAACACAAAAGAAGACAGTAATTGAGAAAATGATGAACAAAAAGTATAAGATATAGAGAAAACAAATAGCAAAATGGTAGAAGTAAGCACTTCCTTACCAGATATTCCTTTAAAAGTAAAATGCATTACACTCTTGAATTAAAGGCAGAGATGGGCAGAATGGATACAAGAAACATGATCCAACTATGTATTGTCTACAAGAGATACACTTTAAATCCAAAGGAAAAAAATAGATTAAAAGTGAAAAAGTTTAAATTGCTATTCCATGTAAATAGTAACAAAAAGAGAGCTGGCTATAATAATATCAGATGAAATAGATTAAGTCAGAAATTGCTGCAAGAGATGAAGACATTATATATTGATAAAAGGGTTAATCCACCAAAAAGATACTAAAATTGTATACTCACTTAAAAATAGTTCTAGAATAATATATAGTTGGAGACTTCAATACTACACTTTTAATTATGGATGGCACACCTAGAAAAAGGGCAAGAAGAAAATAGAGAATTTGAACACCATTATGAATCAACTAGACCTAGCAGAGATACAGTTGACCTTTGAAGGATGCAGGGGTTGGGGTTGGGGTGCTGATAACCCACACAGTTGAAAACCCACATATAACTTTTGACTTTCCCAAAACTTATCTATTAATAGCCTACTATTGACTGGAAACCTTACCAATAACATAGACAGCTGATGAACACATAGTTTGTATATGTATAATATACTGTATTCTTACAATAAAGTAAACTAGAGAAAAAAATGTTATTAACAAAATCATAAGGGAAATACATTTTCAGTACTGTACTTCATTTATTTAAAAAAAATCTATGTATAAGTGGACTCATGCAGTATACAGAATATTCTACCCAACAACAGCCCAATATTTATTCTTTTCAAGTACACTAGGAACATTCTCCATGATAGGCCATATTTTAGTCCACAAAACAAGTGTCAATAAATTTTAAAAGACTGAAATCACACAAAGCATCTTCTCCAACTACAACAGAATGAAAGTAGAAATCACTAACAGAAAGAAAATGGAAAGTTGACAGATATGTTGCAATTAATTAACACACACCTAAACAACTAATGGATGAAAGAAGAAACCACAAGAGAAGTTGGATAATACTTAGAGATAAATGGAAAGGAAAAGACAACATATGACCCCCTAGCAGACACTGCAAAGGCAGTTCTCAGGAGGAAATTTATAGCTGTAAACACTCACATTAAAAAAGAAGAAATATCTCAAATCAGTAACCTAATTTTACACCTTGAGGAGCTAAAAAAGGCAAACTGAAGCCATAGCTAGTAGTAGGAAGGAAATAATAAAGATTAGAGCAGAAATAGATAAGATAATAGAAAAATGGTAGAGGGGATCAATGAAATAAAAAGTTGGTTCTTTGAAATGCTCAACAAAATTTACAAACCTTTAGCTGGAGTGAGCAATTTGAAAAAGAGAAAAAAAATGCAAATAACTAAAATCAGAAGTGAAAGCAAGGCATTACTACTGACCTTACAGAAATAAAAAGGATTATAAGAAAACACTATGAAGAAATGCATGCCAGCCAGACAACCTAGATGAAATATACATATTCCTAGAAACTACCAAAACTGACTTGAGAAATAGAAAATCTGAACAAACCTATAACAAACAAAGAGATTTAATTACTAATCAAAAACTTCCCCAAAGGAAAAGGCCCAGGACCAGATGACTTCACTAGTGAATTCTACCAAACCTTTAAAATATTACCACAAAGAGGAGCTTGAGAAGATGGTGGAGTAGGAGGACCCTGAGCTCACCCTGTCCCACATTTCCAACTAGATAACATCATCCACATCCAAGTCAATAAACAGGAGAGCATTCTGAAGACTGGCAGAACAAACTCCACAACTAAATACAGAGAAGCAGCTGCATCTGAAGGGTTAGGAAGATCAGAAAGGTGGAGTAAGGCTGCCCACAGGAGGGAGGGAGCTGTGTGCAAGAAGAGGGCAGAGAAATGGGCACTTGCATCAGGAAGCTCACACAAGAAGACTGATCCCTGTAGCCTTTGGCTTTAAACCAGAGGGCTTGAATTCCATGAATTTGTAAAAACCAGTGGGACTTGGAACCTGGAGCTTTGGAGGTCAGCTGACTCAGCAATGGGTGCACCCAGAAAGCAAGTGATAGCTGGGTTGCCACCCTTAAATAGGCAACATAAAAATGGCAGTTAAAATAACCCTCCCAGGACAAATGGGAGACAAATCTGCTCATACTGATTTCAGAGCATGTTGGGGGACTTCTCCAAAAAAGCAAGGAGCTGGTAGGTGCCATTTTCCTCCCCCACCCTTTGGCATTAGCACAGAGACAACTGCAGAAGGCAGGGCTACGCAGACACTTGTTACCTAACCCCTTGACAGTGTGCCACCTAAGAGTTCTCCTGAGGGCTCACTCACACCAAACCTGTTGGCCTTGGCCCTGGGCTCAAGGCAAATTTGGTTAAAGCCTAGCAAGTGCCCTGCACAGCTGCTGGGTGCATAGCTGCCACTGAGCGCCACACACGTCCACCATGCCTCACTTAGCAGTGTGCCCCCAGACTCCCTTGTGTCTTGCCCAGCTACACACCCCTGGCTGCAATCGTGCACCATGCCCAGCCAGGCACCCACAGATGCCCTTGCACAATGCACCAAATCATCCACCCCAGCCACACTTGAGCGATGTGCCCAGCCACGACACTGGGCCAAAACACCACACCATGCACAGCTGCATGCCCCAGCCACTGCTGTGCACTGCCCCCAGCCACACACACCTGGCCACCCCAGCATGAAGTCCCCAGACACTGCAGTACTTCAGGAGATCTGGCATAGGACTAGTGGCCCAGCACACATTTTGCTAACACCATCATCCTGCTTCCAAGTTCCCTGGTGGGCACCCCCCGCCCCCAGAGCTGGGCTACCTGGGTCCCACTAATACCACAGAGAGCAAACACAGTCCACAACAGGCACAGAGTCAGTGCCAGCAACTGCACTGAAAGGAAAAGTGACCCAGACACAACAACAGGGCATAAGTAACACACATAGGATACTCTCCTGAAGTGCCAGGTTCTGGTGAACAGAGGGTGATCCAGAACTACTACTTCATAGAGTTCCTACTTTCAAGAGCAGAAGATACAGGTGACTTTAATACACTGAAATAGACACAATGAGGCCAAAAAAAATGAGGAAACAGAGAAATTTATCCCAAATGAAAAAACAGGACAAGGCCACAACCAGAGATCTAAGTGAAATAGATATAAGTAAAATGCCTCATAAAGGATTTAAAGCAATGATCATAAGGATACTCACTGAACTTGAGAAAACAGTGGAGGACATGAGAGAGACCCTTAACACAGAGATAAGGAATAATAGAGGAGAGATAAAGGGATCAATAAGTGAAATGAGGAGTAATGGAAAGTAATCAAGCTAGAATAAAAGAGAGAGGAAAGAATAATGCAAAATGAGAATAGACTTAGAGAATTCAGTGACTCCATCACAGGTAAAAATATTCATATTATAGGAGTTCCAGAAGAAAAAGAGAGAGAAAAGGGGGCAGATTATTTATTTGAAGGAGTAATAGCTGAAAACTTCTGTAATCTGGGGAAGGAAGCAGATATCCAGATCCAGGAGGCATAGAAAACCCCAACACAGTCAACAAAAGCAAGTAGACACCAAGACATATTATAGTTAAATTTGCAAATATAGTGATAAAGAAAAAATCTTAAAAGCAACAAGACAAAAGAAGTCAGCAACTTACAAGGGAAAGCCCATAACGCTAGCAGGAGATTTTTCAACAGAAACTTGGCAAGCCAGAAGAGAGGGGCATGATAGATTCAAAGTGCTGAATGGGAAAAATCTGCAGCCAAGAATACTCTATCCAGCAAGGCTATCATTCAGAATAGAAGGAGAGATAAAGAGTTTCCCAGACACAAAGACTAAAGAGTTTGTGACCACTAAACCAGCCCTTCAGAAAATATTAAAGGAGACTATTTGAGTGGTAAGGAGAGACCAAAAGTGACAATATAAAGGCAGGAAAAACACAAAAGCAGTAAAAATGAATATTTCTATAAAAAATCAGTCAAGGAACTCACAAGAAAAGGATATAAAATATAATAACATATACTTAAAAGGTGGGGAGGAGAGGAAAAAAGAATGGATTCAAACTTAAACAACCATCAACTAAATATAGACTGCTATATGCAGAAGAGGTTATATCCAAATCTAATGGTAACCGTATACCTAAAACCATTAATAAATATACAAGGAACAAAGAGAAAGAAATCCAATTATATTATTAAAGAAAATCAACAAAACATGAAAGAGAAAGACAGGAAAGGATCAGAGGAAATCTTCAGAAACAACCACAGAACAAGTAATAAAATGGCAATAAATACATATTTATCAATAATTACTGTGAATGTCAATGGACTAAATGTTCCAATGAAAATATATAGGGTGACAGAATGGATAAAAAAAAGACCTATTTACATGCTGCCTACAAGAGACCCACTTTAGATCTAAAGACACTTGCAGATTGGAAGTGAGAGGATGGAGAAACATGTATCATACAAATGGATGTCAAAAGAAAGCCAGAATAGCAATACTTATATCAAACAAACTAGACTTTAAAACAAAGACTATAACAAAGAGACAAGGAATAATAAAGGGGAAATCCAACAAGAAGATATTATAATTGTAAATATTTATGCACCCAGAATAGGAGCACCTGAATACATAAAACAGTTAATAACAAATATAAAAAGAACGAATTGATAACACAATAATAGTAGGGGACTTTAACACTGCACTCACAGCAATGGACAGATCATCTAAACAGAAAATCAACAAGGAAACAATGGTTTTGAATGACCGACTGGAACAGATGGATTTAACAGCTATATTCAGAATATTCCATCCTAAAACAACAGAATACACTTCTTTCTAAGTGCACATGGAACATTCTCCAGAATAGATCATATATTAGCCCACAAAACAAACCTCAACAAATTTAAGAAGATCAAAATCATACCACATACCTTTTCTGACCACAGTGCTATGAAAAAAGAAATCAACCTCAAGAAAAATTGGGAAAAACAACAAACACATGGAGGTTAAACAATATGCTACTAAAGAATGAATGGGTCAACCAGGAAATCAAAGAAGAAATAAAAAGTGCATGGGAACAAATGCAAATGAAAACACATGGTCCAAAACCCCTGGGATGCAGCAAAAGCCGTTCTAAGAGGGAATTTTATAGCAATACAAGTCCACCTCAAGAAGCAAGAAAAATCTCAAATAAAGAACCTAACCTTGCACCTAAATGAGCTAGAAAAAGAACAACAAACAAAATTTAAAAACAGCAGAAGGAAAGAAATAATGAAGAGTAGAGCAGAAATAAATGATATAGAAACTAAAATAACAGTAGAACAGATCAATTAAACCAGGAGCTGTTTCTTTGAAAAGTCAATAAAATTAATAAACCTCTAGCCAGACTTATCAAGAAAAAAAGAGAAAGGACTCAGATAAATAAAATCATAAATGAGAGAGGAGGAATAACAACCAACACTGCAGGAATAGAAACAGTCACAAGAGAATATTATGAAAAACTATATGCCAACAAATTGGACAAGCTAGAAGAAATGGATAAATTCCTAGAAACATATAAACTCCCAAAACTGAAATAGGAGGAAATAAAAAATTTGAACAGACCAATAAGCAGCAAAGAAATCGAGTGAGTAATCCAAAAACTCCCAAGAAACACAAGTCCAGGACCAGATGGCTTCACAGGCGAATCTACCAAACATTTAAAGAGTTAATACCTATTCTCAAACTATTCCAAAAAATAGAAAAGGAAAACTTCCAAATTCATTCTAGGAGGCTAGTATTACCCTGATACCAAAACCAGACAAAGACTCCATGAAAAAAGAGAACTACAGGTCAATATCCCTGATGAACATAAGTGAAAAAATTCTCAGTAAAATACTAGCAAACCAAATCCAACAATACATTAAAAAAAAATTCACCACAATCAAATGGGATTTATTCCTGGGTTGCAAGAGTGGTTTAATATTTACAAATCAACGTGATACATCACATCAATAGGAGAAAGGGTAAGAACCATATGATCATTGCAATAGATGCAGAAAAAGCATTTGACAAGTACAACATCCGTTTATGATAAAAGCCTTCAACAAAATAGGTTTAGAGGGAACATATCTCAACGTAATAAAGGCCATCTATGAAAACCCCACAGCTAACATCATCCTTAATGGGGGGAAAACTGAGAGATTTTCCCCTAAGATCAGGAACAAGACAAGGATGTCCACTGTCACCACTTTTATTCAACATATTTCTGAAGTCCTAGCCACAGCAATCAGACAACAAAAAGCAATTAAAGGAATCCAAATCAGTAAGGAAGAAGTAAAACTTTTATTCTTTGCAGATGACATGATACTCTATGTAGAAAAACTTGAAAGACTCCACCAAAAACCTGCTAGAACTTATAAATAAATTCAGTAAAGTCTCAGGATACAGAACCAATGTACAGAAATCTCTCACATTTCTACACCAATAATGAAGCAGTAGAAAGGAAATTAAGAAAACAATCCCTTTTATAATTGCACCCAAAATAATAAGATACCTAGGAATAAACCTAACCAAAAAGGTGAAAGACCTGTACTCTGAAAACTATAAAACACTGATGAAAGAAATTGAAGATGACACAAAGAAAGAGAAAGACATTCCATGCTCATAGATTAGAATAACAAATATTGTTAAAAGGTCTATACTACCCAAAGCAATGTACACATTTAATGCAATCCCTATCAAAATACCACCAACAGTTTTCATGGAACTAGAACAAAAAAATCCTAAAATTTGTATGGAACCACGAAAGACCCTGATTAGCCAAAGCAATCTTGAAAAATAAAAGCAAAGCTGGAGGCATCACAATTCTGGACTTCAAGTTATATTAGAAAGCTGTAGTAATCAAACAGTATGGTACCGGTACAAAAATTGATACATAGATCAATGGAATGAAATAGGAAACCCAGAAATAAACCCACAAATTTATGGTCAATTAATCTTCGACAACACAGGAAAGAAGTCCAATAGGAAAAAACAGTCTCTTCAACAAATGTTATTGGGACAGCAATATGCAAAAGAATGAAACTGGATCAGTTTCTCACACCATACACAAAAATAAATTCTAAGTGGATGAAAGACCTAAATATGAGACCTGAAACCATTAAAGTCCTTGAAGAGAGCACAGGCAGTAAGGTCTCTGACATTGGCTGCTGCAACATTTTTTAAGATATGTCTCCTGAGGCAAGAGAAACAAAAGCAAAAAGAAACTATTGGGACTACATCAAAATAAAAAGCTTCCGCACAGCAAAGGAAACAATCAACAAAACTAAAAGGCAACCTACAGAATGGGAGAAGATATTTGTAAAAGACATATTCAATAAAGGGTTAGTATCCAAAATATATAAAGAACTTACAAAACTCAACAGCCAAAAATAAATAATCCAATTAAAAATGGGCAGACAATATGAACAGACATGTCACCAAAGATGACCTCCAGATGACTAACAGACATGAAAAGATGCTCAACATGAGTTATCATCAGGGAAATGAAAATCAAAACTACGAGATATCACCTCACGCCTGTCAGAATGGCTAAAATCAAGAACACAGGAAAGGACAGGTAGTGGCAAGGATGTGGAGAATAAAGAGCCCTTTTGTACTGCTGATGGGAAAACAAACTGGTGCAGCCACTGTGGAAAACAGTATGGAGGTTCCTAAAAAAGTTAAAAATAGAACCACCTTAGATCTAGCAATCCAAAGAATAGAAAACACTAATTCAAAGGGATACATGCACCCCTATGTTTATAGCAGCATTATTTATAATAACCAAGATATGGAATCAGTGTGCCTAGTGACTGAGGAATGGATAAAGAAGAAGTGGTATATATATAATGGAATATTATTCAGCCATAAGAGAGAATGAAATCTTGCCATTTGCAATGACATGGGTAGAGCTAGAGATTATAATGCTAAGCGAAATAAGTCAGTTAGAGAAAGACAAATACCATATGCTTTCACTCATATGTGGAATTTAAGAAATAAAACAAGCAAAGGAAAAAGAGAGAGAGTGTGTGTCAAAGAAAGAGGCAGACTTTTAATTATAGAGAACCGTCTGACGGTTATCAGAAGGGAGGGGGGATGGGTGAAATAGGTGTGGAAATTAAGGAGTGTACTTGTGATAAGAACAGGGGATCTATGAAACTGTTGAATTAGCATATTGTACACCTGAAACTAATATAACACTGTATGTTAACTAACTGGAATTAAAATAAAACATTAAAAATATAATAAAAATAAAAATTAAAGTCTCCCCCTCCAAAAAAAATTTTTTTAAAAATTAAAAAAAATTAGCACAAATCTTTCTCAGACTCTTTCAAAAAGTAGAAAATGCTTCCTAACTCATTCTGTGAGGTCAGCATTACCCCGAAAATAAAACTAGACCAAGATATTATAAGAAAACTACAGACCAACATCCCAAATTAATATAAGTGCAAAACTCCTCAACAAAATACCAGCAAACCAAATCCAGCAGCATATTTAAAGGATTATGCACTATGATCAAGAGGGATGTATCCCAGGAATGGGAGAGTGATTTCATATATGATAATCAGTATAACCACATTAATATAATAAAAGGGGAAAATACATGATCATCCCAATTGATGCAGAAAACACATTTGACAAAATCTTGCATCCTTTTAAGATAAAAAAACTCAAAAAATAAATAATAGAAGGGAATTTCCTTAACATGATATAGAGCATTTAGGAAACAACTATAGCTAACATCAGGCTCAATAAGCTCAGTGGTGAAAGTATGAAAGTTTTCCCTTTAATATCAGGGATAAGAGAGGTTCCTGCACTTGTCACTTCTATTCAACCTTGTACTGGAAGTTATAGCCTGAGGAATTAGGCAAGTAAAAAATGACATCAAAATTGGAAAGAAAAAATTTCAACTATCTCTATTCATAGACATCATGATCTTACATATAGAAAATCCTGATGACTCCACACACACACACACACACACACACACACACACACACGTACTATTCGAGTTAATAAAAATATGTAGTGAAGCTGTAAGACATGAAATTAATACATAATCATCAGTTGTAGTTTTCTACTCTAGCAATGAACAACCAAATAAGAAATTAAGAAATAAAAAAGAAGAAAATAATTCCATTTATGATGCCATTATAAAGAGTAGGATACTTAGGGATAAATTAACAAAAAAGATATAGTACTGGGCGCCCGGGTGGCTCAGTTGGTTAAGCAACTGCCTTCGGCTCAGGTCATGATCCTGGAGTCCCGGGACCGAGTCCCACATCAGGTTCCCTGCTCAGCAGGGAGTTTGCTTCTCCCTCTGACCCTCTTCCCTCTTGTGCTCTCTATCTCTCATTCTCTCTCTCTCTCAAATAAATGAATAAATAAATAAAATCTTTTTTAAAAAGATATAGTACTGGCAACAGAAAATTACAAACATTGATAAAAGAAATTAGAGAAGACATAAAAATGGAAAGCAATATTGTGTAAATAGATTGGAAGACTTTGTATTGTCAAAATGGCAATATTCCCAAAAATGATTGATAGATATGAGGTAATCCCTATGACCTCTTTTGCAGAAATGGAAAATCTCAACCTAAAATTCATATATAATTGCAAGGGACCTTAAATAATCAAAACAATCTTGAAAAAGAAGAATCAAGTAGAGGGATCCACAATTCCCAATTTCAAAACTTGGTACAAAATTTCAGGAATCAAAACAGTGTGAACTGGCATAAGGATAGACATATAGATTAATGGAGTTGAATTGAGGGTTCAGAAATAAACCCATACATCTATGGTCAACTGATTTCTGAGAAGGGTGAAAAAACATGCAACTGGGAAAAAATTGTCTTTTTAAAAAAATGTGTTGAAAAAAACTGCATATCCATATGCAAAAGAATGTAGTTTGATCTTTCCTCTGTATACAAAAATTAATTAAAAATAGATCAAATTCCTAAATACAAGACCCCAAACTATAAAAGTATTAGAAGAATATTTAGAGGTAAATCTTCATGACTTTGAATTTGGCAATGTTTTTTTAGATATTTCACCAAGAGTATAAGGAACAAAAGAAAAAATATATATACATTAGGCTTCATTAAAATTAAAAACTTTTGTGCATTAAGAGACACTATCAAGAGCATAAAAAGAAAACTCCTGTAATGGAAAAGAATATTTGCAAATCATATTTTTGATGTGGGTCTAGTATTCAGAATATATAAAAAGGTCTTAAACTGAATAGCAAAAGATAATCCAATTAAATAGCAGGCAAAGAACTCAATAGACATTTCCCTGAGGTAGACATACAAATGGATAATAAGTCCATGAAAAGATGTTTAACACTGCCATAAACTGAATGTTCATATCCCCCCAAAATTCATATGTCAAAACCTAACTCCTAATGTAACTATGCTTGGAGGCGGGGCCTTTAGGAGATGATTAGGTCACAAGGGTAGACCTTCATGAATGGAATTCTTGCCCTTATAATAGAGGCCTCACAGAGCTCCCTCATCTCTTCCACCATGTAAGGTTACAGTAAGAAGTTGACCATTTATGAAGGAGGAAGCAAGCTCTCACTAGCCACTGAATCTGCCAGCACCTTGATCTTACACTTTCTAGCCTCCAGAGCTGTCAGAAATAAATTTGTTTTTTTATAAGCCACTCAGTCTATGGAATTCTGTTTTAGCAGCTTAAATGGACTAAGACAATCATTAATCATTAGGGAAATACAAATCAAACTGCAATGAGATATCACTTCATACCTACTGGGATGACTATAATATAAAAAATGGAAAATATTAAGTTTGAAAAGGATATGGGGAAACTGGAACCCTTATACATTGCTGGTGGGAATATAAAATGGTTCAGCTGTTTTAGAAAACAGTTTGGAGTTTCCTCAATAAGTTCAACATAGAATTATCATATAACTCAGCAATTTCACTCCTGGTTTTATATCCAAAATAATTGAATATAGGTGTTGAAGGGAAAATCTGTACACAGATGTTCATACCAGCCCTATGCACAATAGGAAATCAACTGATGAATGAATAAACAAAATGTGATATATTCATACAATAGGATATTACTCAACCATAAGAATGAAGTATGGATACTTTCTACAACATGGATAAGCCTTGAAAACATTATGCTAATTGAAAGAAGTCAGACACAGAAGGCCACATAGTGTATGATTCCATTTGTATGAAATATCAAGAAAAGGCATATCTACAGAGACAAAATATATTAGTGGTTGCCAGGAACTAGGGGGAAAAGACAATGTGGAATGACTGCTTAATTGGTATGGGGTCTCCTTTTGGGGTGATAAAAATGTTCTGGAACAAGACAGAGTTGGTGGTTGTACAACCTGGTGAATGTAGTAAATGCCCTGACTTGTATACTTTATAATAGTTAAAATGGTAAATTCTATGTTATTTGTATTTTACCACAACAAGAAAAGAAAAAAAACAATGTATTGTTTTGGTCTGTAGTCCCAAATTTGATGACCCTTCCTCTAGGGAATTAAAAACATATACTTAGCTTTCATAGTCTAAAAGTAATATTTTACCACTCTATTTGGGATATTGAAACTATTACTTAATAGGTAACTTTATCTTACCTTCTTTATGCTATAATTGTTTTATATATTACATCTACATATATTGAAAATCCATCAAACATTTTTATAATTTTTGCTATCAAATATAATTTTTAAAAGCTCAAGAGAACAAAAATAGTCTATTATATTTACTCAGGTATTTACTGTTGCTTTTGCTCTTCCTTCATTTCTGCTGTTCCACATTTCTTTTTGGTTAAATTTTCTTCCTGTCTAAAGAGCCTCTTTTTATTATTCTTTTAAGGCATATCTGCTGCTATAAATACTTTTAGATTTATTTTATCTGGGAATGTCTTTATTTTACTCTTTTCCCCTGAACAGTATTTTCACTGGATATGGATATAGAATTTGGAATTGACAGATCTTTTCTTTCTGTACTTGAAAAATGTTGCCACTTCTTTCTGCCCACCATGGTTTCTAGTGAGAAATCTAACATCATTTGAATAATTTTAGCCATTATATATAATGGGTATATTTTCTATGGCTATTTTCAAGATTTTTTCTTTGGTTTTTGGCAATTTTATTAGGATGTTTCTTGGCATGAATTTCTTTTGGTTTATCTTAGTTTGGATTCACTTAGCTTCTTAAATTGGTTAGGTTTATATCTCTGCCAAACTTGGGAAATTCTGTGCCACTATTTCTTCAAATATTTTTTTAGCAGCACATTCCTTTTTTTTTTTAGCAGCACATTCCTCTTTCTTACCTCTGATGATACAAATATTTGACCATTTGTTATTGATCCACAAGTCCCTAAACCTATGCTAGCTATTTTTCCATTTTTTCTTTGTTTTTCAGAATGGATAGTTTCTATTGATAGATCTTAAAGTTCACTGACTCTTTCCTCTGTCATCTCCATTCTGTTATTGCATCCATCCAGTTATGTTTTCTTAAAATTTCAGTTATTGCGAATTTCAGTTCTAAAATTTCCATTTGAGTGGGTTTTTTTTAAATTTCAATTAGCCAACATATAGTATATCATTAGTTTTTGATGTAGTGTTCAATGAGTGGGTTTTTTAAACAGCTTCTATACCTTTGTGAAGTGTATTAGTTATTGTTATGTAACAAATTACCCATAAACTTAGTGACTTAAAATAACACAAACTTACTGTCTTACATATTCTGTCAATCAGAAGTTGGCACAGCTTAGCTAGATACTTGCCTTGGCTTTAATCAAGGTATTGGCCGGGGCTCTATTCTCATTTGGAGATTGACTCGTAGTTGGTTTGCTTCTAAGTTCACTCAGGTTGTTAGAATGTGCTTCCTTTTGTCTGTAAGACTGAGAGCCTTTGATTCTTACTAGTTGTCAATTGGAAAACATGCTCAGCTCCTGGAGGCTGCCTGAAGTTCCTTACTACATGGTTCTCTTACAATATGGAAACTTGCTTCTTCAAAGCCAGCAAGGAAGAAAGAGAGCAAATTGGCTAACAAGATGGAGTTCTGTAAAATATAGCATAATCACAAGGAGTAACCACCTTAAAGTCTGTCTACTATATTGAGAATTTGTGCTTTAACATTTGTTACAAGACTGTTCAAGATTGCTTATTTGAGCATTTTTATAAGAGCTGTATTTGTATGATGATTCCAACATTTGTGTCATCTTTGTTTTCATGTCTGTTTATTTCCCATGCAACTTGAAGTTTTAATGTTTTTCATACGCCTAATAATTTTAGACTGCATCTTGTCATTTTAAATATTTTGCTATGAGACTATGGGCCTCTTCTAAATTCTATGAAGAATGTTGACATTTTGTTTTAGCAAGCAATTGACTTAATTAACTTCTGGCCCCAAGTTCCAATTTGCCTTCTGTTGGTTGTGTTTCCAATACCAGTTAAGCTTTCATAGGCTTTGTAGTGTTATTTGAATCCATCCCGTGAATGTATTCACAGTTCAAACTAGGAGATACCAAAGGAAGAAGAAAAGTTTAAAAAATGGTAAACTCACTGCTGATAAGGTGGTGATTCTACTTCTAGTGTTCTTTACTTCTGCTGTTTACTTTTCAGAGACCTCAAATACCTGCCCCTGTATTCAGTCTGGTTCCATAGTTGTATTCAGTGAGACAGACAGGGTAAAGCATGCTCATTCCATGTCACCCAGGACCAGAACTCCTGCAATAGATATTTTACTGCTCTCTCTGCATCTACTCTAGCCATTCTCACAAGCCATTCTCTATGCATCAACTAGAATTGTCCTTAAAATCCTCAGTAAGATTCTATCACTCCCTTGCTTAAAACCCCTGAGGTGGCTTCCCATTTTACTTAAAACCAACTCCTTATGATGACCTACAAAACCCTACATAACCTGACCCCTGCATCTTTCTCCCATATTGTACCCCTCACTCACACTATCCTAGTCCCATGCATTTTCTTTTAGTTCTTAGTGCATGGAAAACTCAGTTCTTCTGCAGAGATTTGCATTTGTTCTGTCATTCTGGGATGCTTTTTCAACATCTTTGCATGACTTTCATCTTATTTAGGGTCTCAGCTCAAATGCTATCCCCTCGGATATTCTTTTAGACCACTTAATCTAAAGTAGCCTAACCCTTTGCATCACTTCTATTACTTTCAGAATGCTACAGCTTCTTAGAAGTATCTAATCCATGTATTTGTTCACTTATTTTCCTTTTCCCACTGAAATTGCAGTTCTTGGAGGGCAGAAAGTTCTTAGAGTCTTTCTTGTTCATTGCTGTATTCTCAGTGTGCCTAGAATAGCATTTTACATATAGTAGATTTTAAAAACATTCATTCAGTGAATGAATATCTTTCCAATCTTATTTCTATGCACACATTTTAAACCAAAAACTTTTTAAAATAAAAGCTATGTTTAGTAGGGTTTAAATATTCTGTTTCATTAATTGTATTTCAACAACATCACCTCAAGAGCTCCTTCACTACACTGGGTGCTTTGGTGTGAAGTAGTGTAACAGTTTGCATTCAGCGATTTCTCTGGTATCTGACTGGCTCTGTGCTAGAATTATAATTTTGTCTTCACTCATTTTGTCATTTTCTCATCCTTTTGTTTCTTTTAAAATTTTGTATGTCTTTTCATTAAACATTCCTTCACTGCAATCATCTTGTTTATTAGATTACTTGATTATTTTCATTCCTACCCTTCAACAGTATAAGCTTCAGAAGTGCTGGTTTGTTCACTGCTGTATCCCTATTTTCTGGAACAGCCACTTTGTAAATGTTTGTTGAAGGAATACATCATATTTAATTTCTTCAATTGTCTCATTTGTAAAACAGGGATGGTGATACCTATGTCATTGAATATTTGGGAGAAGAGTAGAGCTGTATTATGATGTGGATGCAGGAGGGCATATAAAATGCCATCACTAGCTAGAAGTCTAGGTGTTGTACATCAGCTTCCACAGCAATGCTATTTCAAGTCTGGCTTCAGCAAAATTTGCAAACTCTAGCCTGAACTTGAACATTGGCGTTGCACTTATATAGTTAAAACTGCAAATATTAAATCCAAAAGTGTCAAGTTTCAACTCCATAGGAACACAAGGAATTCCCTATAGGAGTTTTATTTGATGGGAAATAGAAGTGAAATAGATTATGAAACACCTCATTTCTAAAGTCGAAGAATTGCAGAACTTAAACTTGATGTAGTGGGCAAAGGGAACAATTTTAAATTTCTGAGCAGGGGGACAGTGTTATAAAAATGGTGTTTGCATGTGAGTATATTTTTCATGGCAAGGGATACTCTAACTGTTCCATACGGTTGTTTTTGGTGGTGCTTTTTGTCTGGTAAGTAGGAAAAGTAAGTAAGTTCTTTGTGGGGCCTTCAGTATTGGCAAAAGTTTCCCTGCAGCAGTGTTTGAAGGGGATGGAAGAGAGTAGCTAGAGAGACATTTTTGTAGCAGTGTTTGTTTGCAAATTAAGAATATTTTGCTATGTTTCTTGATCTACAAAATGGCAACAATTTAAAAGTAGTATTTGTTCTAAGTTCCCTCCCCTTTGCACATATTCCTTCTGCTTGGGTAGCTCTTTGGTTTTCACTCAATAATTACCTTTCTCAGTATGCTGCAGAGAGCTTGGAAAGTACTGATGTCTCATTCAGTGATTCATCCTATTTATTGCCTAATTTAGAAGGACAGTGAAAGCACTCGTAATTACTCTGTGATTTTCCACATTGACAGCTTAGCTAAGATTTGGCAAGTCCCAAAGTAATTCAAAGTACTTTCAAGTTCTCTGCAGCCTGGCAGAGTGCGTGCCTAGAAAGAGAGAACATTACAGGGATCTGACCTTAACACTAGCCTGTCCAACAGTCTCTCCTGTCATTCTTCTCCCAAGATGAGGGCTTTAAAGAGACTTCCTTTATCTTCTGCATCCACCTGAGTTGGTTTGTCAGTAAGATGACCATCTTAAGTCTAAGGTCTAGACTTTACACAATGATATGCTTTGGAGGCATCCCTGAAAGACCTCCTGCCTCCAACTCTGTCCCTCACTCTCTTGCCACACTGCCTAAATATTACAATTTTATAAATTAATTCCTGTATGACATTATCAAGAATATATGCTAAAATTATTTATGATAAGGATAAAGGTAATTGGTTAATCCTAGAAGGCATCCTTGCCAGTTTTTTTAATTCATCTTCATCACAATTCTTTCCAAATCTTAAACAAGTTACAATTTAATTAAAATAAATTCCTTCCTTTTGATTCATGCCTTTTGCATCTACACAACTCTTCTTTTGAAATGCAAATTCTGTATAAGTGGTTTGAAGCCATGGATATATTGGGATGTATTCATGTGGTACAGTGAACAAAACGTGAGCTTGGAGTCCCACATATTTGGGTTCAAATCTCTGCTCTACTATTTATTAACTGGGTGGCTTTGGGCAAGTCCCTTTAACTCTTTGGGCTTTAGTTTGCTGAGCATAGTGTTACTTAAGTCATAGGGTTTTGGTGAGGAGAGGGAAAGAGAAGAGAGGGAGGTCAGTTTATATGGGTAATACAGAACTATTGGGTGGGCAGCTTTGGAGACTCCAGAATTTTTCTCCATGAGGTTGGTCATGGGGTAAAAGAAACAGAAGGGAGTAGGCATAAGCAAGGAGACCTGCTTGTCTTATTTTAAAGTGACCATCATACTGTTTTTACTCATGTGATATATTTATTGGGAATAGCTGATGCTGATATGGAAGAGAGGGGCTAACCCTCTCCAAGCTTTCTGTAGGTGCTGCCAGTAGAATCAAGAACAGGCCAATATCAAAAAAGGTCCTTGAATACAAACTTACGACTTCAGTCTATTGTAGAGGGCTCTACCTAGGATGTTGCTGGTGCTGGTGCTGCTAACAAAACAAAAACCACAGTACAACAGGTAACACTTTTATAGTGCTTATTATCTGCAAGATACTGTTCTAAGCACTTTATGTATATTCAATTTTATCCTTACAAAACCCTTAATTTGTAGATACAATTGTTATCTCCATGTTATAGACAAAGAAGCTGTTAAATGACAGAGATATGACAAATGTAGGAAATCTCTTATTTTTAGGTCATTTAGAGGCAGAGCTCTGATCTCTTTCTTTGCTTCTAGCCTCAATAGTTGCCCTTCCAGGGACAGAGGGAACATGGTCCAATATAATAGTTACTGTATTTTAAATCTGATTGAGTTACTGAGTCTGGAGGTTCCTTCTCTAATAAGCAGTTTGGTGAGAAAGGTAGCAGACTTTGTCTTTGGGGATCAAACTTAGGTTGACCTAAACCTGTCTACTCCTCCATACAACCCACAATGGTTAATTTAATGTGTTAACTTGGCTATATTGTGGTGCCCAATTATCTGTCAAACACTAGTCTAAATATTATTGTGAAGGTATTTTGTTAATGTGATTAATATTTACAATCAGTTGACTTTAAGTAAAAGAAATGACCCTCGATAATATGTGTGGACCTGATCCAAACCTTAAGAGCAGAAACTGAGGTTTCTGGGGAAAAAAGAAATTCTGCCTCAAGACTGTAACATAGAAATCCGGCCTGAGTTTCCAACCTGTTGGCCTATAGATTTCGGATTTGCCAACTCCCACAATCACATGAGCCAATTCCTTAAAATAAATTTATTTATTTATATGTTTCTTACTGCTTCTGTTTCTCTGGAGAATCCTGACTGATACACACTCCAGACTATGGTCTGCTCTCTTTGACAGTGACTGCTTATTGTAGTTGTAGGAAAATGAGCATGCTCCCCCTCCCACCACTGCCTGATTAATATCTGTGAAAACTACGGACACTCCTGGAATCTTAGTTCCTCTTCTGTCAAATGGACATGTTGATCCCTATATTGAAGACTGATATTCAGAATATTTAACAACTGGTATGGCATAGGCTCTAACCAATCAGAGTATATACTGGTCAAAAACCAACTAGTCATCCATGCTGATTAAAAAAATCAGCCCTAACTCATGGTTAAGATCCACTGTCTGTGAGCACTTATTAAAAATTCATATTCTTATTTCAAGTCAGTAGTTCTCAGTGGATTGTAGGAATCTGTGTTTTTAGCAAGTTCTCCAGAGATTATGATTATCAGGCAAGCTTGGGAAAAGCAGAAATAATGCCCAGGATCTAGTATCATGGTAGGTTCTTGATATATTTTAACTATCAATTCTTCCCATCAAAATCCTTTGGAAAAAAAGTATGAGTTGATGGGTTTTTCCATCTCTGGAACAATAAGAACAAACCTCTAACTGATCACACATTCAGATGCAGAGAAAATATGTGAGGATTTCAAAGAATACTATTTTATTAATGTCAACTCTGGTTTGTGGGAATAGGGAATTTTCCCATAATAGAAGAAATAGAAAGTAACATAATCTTGGCCAGTGGCTTCTGATGCTTCAATCTAGAAGTTCAGAAACATGAGTTCTGTCTGACTCTCCCAGAAACTAGGTATGTGATTGTATACAAGACCCTAAATCTCTCTGAACTCCCATTTGTTTCTTCAGAAAGTGGAGATAATATGTGCCCAATTTTCTTCATAAAATATTGTGATAATCAAGTGGAATCAGAAAAAAAAGGGTACTTAGAGATCCAACTCTAGACCCAATTCCCTCTTTGTACAGATAAGGAAACTGAGGCTCCAAGAAAAGAAGGATATTGTTCATAGTCTCCAAATCATCCCCAGTGAGAATTTAGATTTCACTTCTATGAGTGGAATTATAATGTCATAATGCTGCTACAGGAAAATTCTCAGTTTGAAGTCAGTCAAACCCAGGCTTGAATCCCTGTTCTTGCACTTACCTCTTGACTTTAGACAAGTTACTTCATTTATATGTGCCTCAGTTTCTTCATTTGTGGGAAAAAAAATTGTACCTACCTCATAGGGTTGTGTTGAGCAGTTAAATGGATGTGAAGGGTGTGGAAGATAGTAATGGCTCAGTAATGTCAATGCTTTTCCTTGGCTAATCTAGTGCTGTTTCTCTAATCTTACTATTACATTATGACACAGTTTCCAGATCTCATGGAGTCCCTGTGTTTCCTTTTGACAGAAAACACAGCAAGTATTAGAGTGGGGTGGCAACATGTGGTTGGGGATTTAGCCTTTTTCTACAGATTGATCACTATTTTTCTACGAAAAATAGACCTGTGCTCAGGTTTCTAATTATGTGCTAAGTCATGAAAAGTCTTCTGGGATCTAGATGAGTCATCAGCACAAAAAATATCAGAATAACAATATTTATAGCTCCATGGGTCCATTCCCACAAAAAAGATGGTTTTCCAAATATGGCTTTCAAAGCTCATATGATACATCTGCTCTCAGCCTAGCCTCAAGTTCAAACTGTCATGTTAAATAGAAAAGCAATTGTTCCCTCCTCTAATTTTATCTTTTCAAGATATGGACATTATGTACAAACTAAGGCACTGAATGTGGGCCACAGTACTATAGGTGAAAGACCCAGTTGCTACCTCCAGAATCATGTGCTTCTGATTCTAGTTGAAGGTCCATTTGGCCAGTACAAAGTTGGGAGAAAATCTTGCTATAATTTCTCACGCAAAAACCAAGGTTCATGTACTTGTTCTTCCAGCTTTATTGAGATGTAATTGACACATAATATTGTGTAAGTTTAAAGTGTACAGCATGATGATTTGATGCATATATATACTGCAAAATGATCACCACAGTAAGGTTAGTTAACACATCCATCACTCCACAACTTTGGGGCTGGGGTGAGAACGTTTAAGATCTACTTGCTTAGCAACTTTCAAGTATATAATAAAGTATTGTTAACTATAGTCACCTGCTGTATATTAGATGTCCAGAACTTATTCATTTTCTAATTGGAAGTTTATACCCTTTGACTAACATCTCTCCATTTCCTCCACCCCCCAGCCACTGGCAACCACCATTCTATGCTCTGTTTGTGTGAGCTCAGCTTTGTTTTAGATTTACTTTGACTAGGTCACTTCTAGGAATTGAGCCTAAGAAAATTATTTAAAATTCACTGATTTGAGAAGTTGTGTAATGAGCATCTAGGATTCTTGGACATCAGTGAACTAAAGAGACAAAGGACTTTGCCCTTATAGATTAACCTCAAAGTTGGAAGAACCAATAATAAACAATGAACATAATTGCGTACAGTAGATAGTATGCATATATGGTGATAAGAACTTTGGGGGAAAAAATAGAGTGAGTCCTTGCATGTAGGCATTTCCATGTCATGGTACAACAAAAGAAAATAAATAAATAAACTGAACTTTGTCAAAATTATGAGCTTTTGTTCTTTGAATGGTACTATCAAGAGAGTGAAAAATACAACCCAAAGGGAGAAGATATTTATAAATCATATTTGGTAATGATCTAGTATTCAGAATCTGTAAAGTACTCACAACTCAATAATAAAAAGACATAGGAATGATGTACTAATACATGCTGAAACATGGAAGAATCTGGAAAATATTAAGCTAAGTGAAAGAAGCCAATCACAAAAGACAACATATATGATTCCATTCATATGAAATGTACAGGATAGGCCAAGCTATAGAGACAGAAAATAGATTAGAAATTGCTGCCAGCAACTGGAGGGCAGAGGAAGTGGGGAGTAACCGCTAGTGGGTATGGGATCATTTTATAGGGTGATGAAAATATCCTAAAATTGATTGTGCTAATTGTTGTACAAGTGTGGATCAACTAAAAACATTGAATTACACACAGTAAATGGGTGAATTGTATGGTATGTGAATTGTATGTCAAAAATGTTACCAAAAATGTCCCAATAAAAGTTTATTTTTTATTTTTTTAAGATTTTATTTATTTATTTGACAGAGAGAAAGAGAGCACAAGCAGGGGGAGTGGCAGGCAGAGGGAGAGGGAGAAGAGGGCTCCCCGCAGAGCAGGGAGACTGACATGGGGTTTGATCCCAGGACCTCGGGATCGTGACCTGAGCCGAAGGCAGACCCTTAATCAGCTGAGTGACACAGGTGCCCCTCTAATAAAAATTTAAAACAGTGTAACAAAAAGCTTTCCTGCACAGAGTTCTGGAGGGGTAAAGAGTTAAGCAGATACATGTAATTCTTGAGAGCATAAATTCCGGAAACCAGGACATTGTCTTTTATACTGCTGCAGTGCACATATTTAATGAAGTTCTGTATATAGCCAATGTTAAAGGCAATCACAATAAAAATGATGGAAAACTCTTGGAGTCAAATCACTATTCAATTTGCAACTATGTAGAAGAGAAGCTATTATAAAATCATGGGAATCTCCAAGAGTTTAGATATGGGGGACGCCTGTCAAATTGATTTTTGCAAGACTTGAGACTCAGGCAGAAACTGGCTTATTCTAGAGATGCCCTGGAATTCAAATAACTAGCAACTAGGCCTAGGAATGTTAGGCCTGTTCTGAATACCCCAGAAATTTTAGCATGCTAGAAACTATCTCAGGGCTCAGGGCCTAACTACAGAATCATAGAACTGATTTGCTTTCCATGAAGATTTTAACACTACCGAGAAGAGCATCAGATTTGGAGTCAGTATTTGAGACTAAGAGTCCTGACCTCTGTCTCTTATGGAGATACCAAGGGGGCATTTTTCAATGATTTTTCTCCCAATAAAATCCCAAGGTCTGATTTTGGTACAGATCTATGCAGTTCACCTAGGAGCAAATGGCTTTTAGGATCATTGACTCAGACTACACAGTGAGTACATGTTAGACTAAATCCTCATTTTAGCCAGTTTTAGATTGATTTTGCATGAAACTGGCAATAAAATAAACATAGTTTAAACTTCACAAACATCTGTCAGGGAGCTAGTCTGACACAAATAATTTTCACAATAGGTTAAAGATAAACCTGTAGCAGTTTGATTTCTCTGCTGGTAGGGGTAAGGTGGTTGATCAGAGAATCAGTATTATTTATATTTGCTCCCCCAAACCCTGATGGTATAAAACACATACATTTTGCTTTATGGGATAGATTAATTCCCACAAATTCCCACATGTAAGACTAAAACTAAAGAGCACTTATATTGAATTCCATGCACCCCATTAAGAATTCAGAGATGGGTTTCCAGGGGGGAGAATTCCCCTAAGGAACTTGAAAATTTTTGCAAAAAAAGATGCTAACATGATGGTCATTTCTTTGGCCTATTGAGTACTATAGACAATACTGCTAGATTTTTGGTACTACCAACTGTAAGCTGCAATTTAGTATTTATCTGCCCATCCTAAGAATTCAGTTAGAGCCCAGCCAGTACAATTCAGGTCTCCTCAAGGATTCTTAAACATACTGGTAGTGAGAGACCTGATTGCCTAATTAGGAAGGTCCTAGATGCTGTTCCTGAGGTTAAAGTTAGCAGAAAGGGCTTCAACACCAGATTTTTTTAAAAAGATTTTATTTATTTATTATTTATTTATTTATTCATTTGAGAAGGGGGAGGGGCAGAGTGAGAGGAAGAGGGAGAGAATCTCAAGCAGATTCCAAGCTGTGTGTGGGCCCAACAATAGGGCTCTATCTCACAACCCTGAGATCATAACCTGAGTCAAAACCAAGAGTCAGACGCTTAACTATCTGAGCCACACAGGCGCCCCTCAACATCACTTTTATTAGGAGGATTTTATATTAGCCTACCAAAATTACAAAGCAGTGGTTCTCAAATTTAAGAAGGCATGTTGAAAATGCAGATTCTTGGGCCTCATGGTCAGTAATTGTATTCAATAGGTCTCGAAGCAGATGCCCAGAAAAGTGCATTTTAAAGTAATCAATAGGGAATTTGATGCAGGAGTTCCAGGGGCAGCATTTTAAGAACCATTACTATATCTGAAAGAAAGAAGATTCTAAATGTCAGGGATTGGGATGCCCGAGTGGCTCAGTCGGCTAAGCATCTGCCTTCGGCGCAGGTCATGATCCCAGGGTCTTGGAATCGAGTCCTGCATTATTGGGCTTCCTGCTCAGTGGGAAGCCTGCTTCTCCCTCTCCCTCTGCCTGTCCCTCCCCCAGCATGTGCTCTTTCTCTCTGTCAAATAAATAAATAAAATCTTAAAAAAAGATTTAAATGTCAGGGATTGTGGAATACTTAAAATGATAGACTCAGTCATGCTGGAGCTCCTGCAAGGTCTCTTATAATAGCTAATATTTATTGAGCCCTTCACTGTATACCAAGCACTGTTCAAAGCATTATTTTTGTATTGTCATTTATTCCTTGCAACGCTATTAGTTAGGTACTATTATCCTCATTTTACAGATGAGGAAACCAGGGCACAGAGAAATTAAATAACTTGCCCTATGGCCTACAGCTAGTAAGTAGTAGACAGTTTCACTTTTGAACCTACACGCATAACCACTATGCCATACTGCTATAGAGGGCATTCATATTTATTGTTTAGTACTCTGGGCTTGGCAAGGGGTAGGATGGGGTAAAAGGTTGACAGGAGTGGAGAGTGTTGAAGTAAAAAGGATCCTATTCTAACCATCTCTTTTACAGGTGTGGAAACAGGCCCTTTTGAGTACCTAAGTGTATGACCTAAAGAGGCCTTATCTCTTCATTTTTTGTGCATTCTATTTTGGCATTCCCTTTTTGTGCATTCTCTTATTTTCTCCCCTTTACTTCTTCTTGACTTCATCTCTGGGACAAAACTGCTACATAGCATAGACAACATTGTCCCCTTCACTCCTTGCAAAAACCTTTCTCAACCATTCAAATTTGAAAGGATAACATGCAACTCTTTTTCTTATTTTTGCCTGCCATCTTCTCTTCAAAGTCACTCGATAGGACAATGAAGGGAAAAACCAAATTCACGATGTTTTTCAAAGCTGAAAGCCTCCCCCCACCAACTCCATTTGAAGAGAGACTTGGCTATGATTTGTCCTCAATTACTGTCTATTTGCTTTAGATTAAAATCTCTCTGATTGTGATTTACTTTTATGAAATCCATTTTGTTGCTCTTGCTTAGCTTAATATTTCTAGATCATCTGCCCAGAAGTCACTGAGCAATTATGATATAACCCCAGAGAGCAATACTCACTGTCTCATTTTACTTACCTAAAGGAAAGATGGAGCACAAGATCTTACATATCTGGCATAGACAGACCCTCCCAACTGCACTCCTAATTGGGCTGGGAAAAGACAAGTCACCCACATAGTGGGAGGAAGGGTCCCTTCCCCCAACTGATTAATTGGAGAGGCTTGCAATAGTTATTTCCTAACTAAAAGTTCTAATGATTCAGTTACCTGGATTATTTCCAAAGTCCTTGTTAATTTAAGCAATGAATCTTCCATTTAAATAACAGTAATCTTCCTTTTAAATAACACTAATTCTTACAATATTGAGTGCTTACTATGTGCCATGCACCATTGTAAGACTTTTATATGTATTAACTCATTTGATCCTAAAAAACGCCACTATGAGGTAGATACTGTTATTCTCTCCATTTTGTAGATGAATAAACTGAGGAACAAAAAGGTTAAGATGCATACTCAGAATCACAGAATTAGTAAATGGCAGAACCAGGTAACCCTGGTTTCCCTGATTTCATTGGTCTTATAGGAAGATAACAACAATAGCAAATATAGTTATTTTATATATATGGGAATTAATGTTCAGTGAGGTAGGGAAGGTAATTTTCCCATGGTCATACAGCTAGTAAGGAGCAAGGCAGTGATTCAGATCAGGAAATGATGCCAAAGCCAGTCCAAATAACCAATATTTTACTGCCCTATAAAGAACCTAAGCAATGATTGCAATACACTTGCACTCTTCAACCAACAAAGATAATGAGACTGCTTTGGTGTAATGGAAAATACATAGGTGTTGAAATCAGACCTTGCTTTAAATTCTAGCTGGGTCTTACTAGCTGTGTAACCAAGGGCAAGTAACTTAACCTTTCTGAGCCTCAGATTCCTCATCTGTATAATGAGAATAAAAATAATACCTCACTTGGTAGATGATAACATATGTTAAGAAGCCCAGCATAGTTTCTGGCAAACAGTAGGAGCTCATAGATTATAGGCAGTTACTCCTTTCCTTTTCTTTTCTCCTTCTTTTGGTATGTTGACTATGATGATCTGCTTGGAAATGGGGAGGCTGTTTTATGCCCCAATATACAGGTTAATGCCTGACATTTTTCTCTCCCTTTTGAGAAAATGGGTTTCATCTTTTTAGAAATTCAGTGTTTGAGGTAGAGGTTCTAGCCTTTCCCATATGAAACATCCTCAACCCCAATCCTTTTTCCTCCCAGTTTTATTGAGAAATAATTGACATACATCACTACATAAGTTTAAGGCATACAATATTACAGTTTGATTTACATATATTGTGAAATGATTACCACAATAGATTCAACTAACATCCATCTTCTCATCTAAATATAATAAAAAGAAAAGAAAAAAGAAGGAAAAAAGCTCTCTTTGTGGTGAGAACTCACAGGATGTCCTTTCTTAATAACTTTCCTATATCTCACACAGCAGTGTTAACTATAGTCATTGTGTTGTACATTACAACCCTAGTACTTATGTATCTTATAACTGGAACTTTTTGACCCCCTTCCTCCCATTCCTCCTATCTACCCCTACCTCTGGTAACCACAAATTTGATCTCTTTTTCTATGAGTTTGTTTTTTTTTACCTATTTTTTTAGATTCCACACATAAGTGAGCTCATACAATATTTGTTTTTCTCTGATTTACTTCACTTAGCATAATGCCTTTAAGGTTCATCCATGTTGTCTCAAATGGTAGGATTGTCTCATTTTTTATGGCTGAAAATAATATTTCATTATACACATACATACATGTATACATACATACATACATACCACAACTTCTCTATTCATTCACCTATTGATGTACACTTAGGTTGTTTCCATGTCTTGGCTATTGTAAATAATGCTGCTATGAACATGGGAGTATAGATATCTTTTCAAATTAGTGGTTTTTTAAAAAGATTTTATTTATTCTTTTGAGACACAGAGATAGAGAGAGAGCATGAGCAGGGGGAGAGACAGAGGGGTAGGGAGAAGCAGGCTCCCCGCCGAGCCAGGAGCCCGATATGGGACTCTATCCCACGACCCTGGGATCATGACCTGAGCCGAAGGCAGATGCTTAACCATCTGAGCCACCCAGGTGCCCACAAGTTAGTGTTTTAATTTCCTTTGGATATATTCCCAGAAGAGGAATTCCTGGATCATACGGTAGTTCTATTTTTAATTTTTTGAGGATCCTCTATACTGTTTTCCATGGTGACAGCACCAATTTTCATTCCCACCAACAGTGCATTCTCTTTTCTGCACATCCTCGCCAGAATTTGCTATCTCTTGTCTTTTTGATGATGGCCATTCTAACAGGTGTGAGGTGTGAGGTGATACCTCCTTGTGGTTTTAAGTTTGATTTCCCTAAGATATTCCCATCCCAAGATAATAGGAGAAGGAATTGGATGGGTATTTCTATCCAAGGAGAGATGCTCAATGGAAAACCCCACTTTTCTTCTTTTTAAAGATTTATTTATTTAAGAGAGAGAGAGTGGGGGGAGGGGCAGGAAGAGAGGGAGAGAGAGAATCTCAAGCAGACTTCTCACTGAGTGCGGAGTCTGACGCGGGGCTCGATCTCACGACCCTGAGATCATGACCTGAGCCAAAATCAAGAGTCGGGCTCTTAACTGACTGAGCCACCCAGGCACCCCTCCCACTTTTCTTAATTATCAGATAATCACTGTAGAAAACTTGGGAAATATAGAAAACTTGGGAAGTGTATAAAACTGAATTTCATCTTAACTAGCAGGCAAGTGGTCTTGAACAATCCCAATAAGATTCCATGGAAGTGCATCTTGCAGAGGACCAATAATTACAGTTTTTTTTTCCAATCTCCTACAACTCCTTACATTCAGAAGTACTTGAGGGGACATCTCCTTACATCCAGAAGTGCTTGAGGAGGGAATTCAGTTTGCATGTAATTTCTACAGCTTCCACCCTCACCCCCTTGCCACAAGAACTAAGAAGAAGTGGACTGGGGCCAGGTTTGGAAATATCTCCAGCAGCATTCGTAGAATGGAGATTCGTAGAACTGTAAGCAGAAACACCTTGTACTTTCTAGAGCCACAATAAAAACCACAGCTTACCAGTGATTTGAGTGTGGCTAAAATAAGGCATCTGTTTTATTTTCCAACCAGAAACCTCAGCTTCTAATAAATTATGCAGCTATACAAACAGTAGCCACAGAGCCAGATAATCCTAAAGCAAAGGGCATCCAGGACTCCACAGGCTCCTTGAAATACACAATTCAGTATCTAGATTCTCTTTAGAAATGTGGCAGGATGGTATTCTACATGTAAATAATAGCTAATCCTTATAAAATGCTTAGTATTTTGGACATTGTTCTAAGCATGTTATATATACTAACACATGTAACACTCACAGCAAAACTTTTAAGGAGATATTATTGTTTTAATCCCTCTTTTATCGATGAGGAAACTGAGGTAAAGGGAGATTAAGTAATTTGCTCAGGGTCACACCGCCACTAAAGTGGCAGTACTGAAATTTGAACAAAAGCTTATCTGATCGCAGAAACAAGGCTCATAATCAATCTGCTCTGGTCTATAACATTTTGTTTTTCCTAGGTCATTGTGTTTCCTAGATGTACACGAATAAAAAAATGACAGTGTTAAGAGTGGGCAAGCAAGGTCAATCTCAATTAACATCAGAGGAATGCTCTCCATACTGACTAAGATATAATAAAAGTAATTTCTCTTGGTTTTGATTCAGGGCCTCAACAATACAGACATGGCTTGTCTTAATATTTGCAGTTTTACAGCTTAGGGTTCATGAAGATGGTTTGGGTATCTCTTCTCAGTTTGATAGTCTTATGAAGTCAATATAGTCTATGTATCCAAAGACCAGCGTAGAGTTAGACATGCTGCTTTAAAGCTTCCTACCATCCTCAGTAGGGACTGAGAGGACTGTTTCCTTTGAGGACAACTATGGGATTTCAAGAAGAAAACACGTGGCCGGAGACACTGAGAAGTATAATGTAGTCTCAGTAGTTTCCTATTGGAGAGCCCTAAGGGAATTCTGCTTATATATGCCATCTAAGGGCCTGTGTTCATTCATTCAATCATTGGACATATATCTATTGTGTGCCTACTATGTGGAGGCACTAAGGATATAGTAGGGGAAAAGACAGACAAACCTCTGCTCTTGGGGACTTGCTTACTTAATGTTCAGCATGTCTTTGAGTACTACTCTCCTTAGATTTGAGGTTGTTGATCAATGAAAGTGATTACTTCTCCCTCAGTATATCACTTTCAAAACTGCCTCAGTTTCCCCACAAGTAAAACAAAGGTGGGATTGGGTTTCCAAGGAAGGCTGACTCTGAGCCAGAGCTTAGTGTGCAGGAAGTTTATTGGAGATGCTCTCAGAATTGACACCTGTGGGGGGAGGAAAGAAGCAGGAGTGAGTAGAGAGAGAAGCTGAACTGTGATACAGCCTCAACAAAGGCTCTGGGTGACCCCGTAAGGGAACTCCAGAATTAGAATGACCCTCCTCAGGGTTCTAGAGGGGAGGGGTGTGGGGGGATGGGTTAGTCCGGTGATGGGTATTGAAGAGGGCACGTATTGAATGGAGCCCTGGGTGTTATATGCAAACAATGAATCATGGAACACTACATCAAAAACTGATGATGTAACATATGGTGATTAACATAACATAATAAAAAAAAAAAAAAAAAAAGAATGACCCTTCTGAATTGGTACCAGGTGTCAGGGTTGGTTTTTTTTCCCCCTCACATTAAGCAGTCATTGAATACAGGCAGCCTTGGGAATGTGGCTAAGGGCAAGTCAGCTCTTTCCAATGAATGGGAATTCCCAAAAAGCTATCTTCAGGTAGGACTTTCAGCAACTAGGGAAATAATTGCTCTAGCCCTGATGGAGGATTTGGATGGTATATTACAGCATCTGCTATAGAAGCACCGGTCTCTGATATATGAGGCCCTGTCCAGCTCTCCCATCCTATGATCCTATGACTTTAGGGAACTGGTAGTCACTGCTGCCTGCTCTGTCAACCAGACTTCCTCAGTGTAGTTATACCCCTGCAGCAGTGCTGCCCTGGGATGCCATTTTCTACATGGCTACCTGATGCTTCCAATACCTGAAAAGCCTTGAATGACAGTTCCAACTCATCTCTCACTCTGCCTCAAGCTTCTACTTGTACCCAGTAGGCTCTACGGGATCTCCCAGCCCAGGAACTTTGGGAATAGGTGTCAGTGCCTCGAGTTCCATCACAGGCCTCTGCAGACCTAAGCTGGGTAAAGCTACACTTTGCCTAATCTTGGAGAGCAGGACTTTGCAAATATTCTAGAGAGCTGATTCTAGCCCCTGTATTACATTAATTAAGAGCATCCTGATTTATGAGAGCACTGTAAGCAAAGGGATTGTAGTGTCCCTGGGATACATGATTTTATAACTTTGTGCTGCCACCTGGTGGTCATCCTGCTGATGTACAAAATAGAACCCAGGGATTTGATTAATAGAACACCTGGGAAAGGGCATCTTTAATGTGGGCTTTATTTTTCCCCTTGGAAATGTAGAAAAAAATTCAAAGTTTTGGCTTAAGTTATCTTGAAATGAATGATTCCTGCCTTGGAAAGTCTTCTATCAGTCTTTCAAACCCCAACTCAGATGTTTTCTAAGAACCCTACCCAACCAACCCAGCAGTCAGCCCCTCCCTCTTCTGAGCTGCTCTGGATGTTTCCTTTGTCCCTTCAGCCATAGCCTGGATTGTGTTTAGGCGAATTACTTAAATCCTGTGAACGAGGTATTATTATTATCATCATTCCTCTTTTCAGAGTCAAAGAAATTGATACACAGAAAGGTGAGGTAATTGCTCGTGAGGGAGTAGGATTCAAACCTAGGTAGTGAGGCTCCAGAGGTCATGACCTTACTCACTAGGTTTCCCACCACTGCTCATCAAGACCATTGCTACTGGTCTCCAGCTCCTTACCCTGGTTACTTTCTTCAGTTACTTTTGTCAAGTCTACATTTTATAGCTATATAAACAATTAGTGAGGGCCCTCAGGTTCTTTTTTTTATGTTATGTTAATCACCATACATTACATCATTAGTTTTTGATGTAGTGTTCCATGATTCATTGTTTGCGTATAAACCCAGTGCTCCATTCAGTACATGCCCTCTTTAATACCTATCACCAGGCTAACCCATCCCCCTACCCCCCTCCCCTCTAGAACCCTCAGTTTGTTTCTCAGAGTCCATAGTCTCTCATGGTTCGTCTACCCTCCGATGTCCCCCCCCTTTATTTTTCCCTTCCTACTATCTTCTTCTTTTTTTAACATATAATGTATGATTTGTTTCAGAGGTACAGATCTGTGATTCATCAGTCTTACACAATTCACAGCACTCACCATAGCACATACCCTCCCCAATGTCTATCACCCAGCCACCCAATCCCTCCCACCCCCCACCACTCCAGCAACCCTCAGTTTGTTTCCTGAGATTAAGAATTCCTCATATCAGTGAGATCGTATGATACATGTCTTTCTCTGATTGACTTATTTCGCTCAGCATAATACCCTCCATTTCCATCCATGTCGTTGCAAATGGCAAGATTTCATTCCTTTTGATGGCTGCATAATATTCCATTGTATATAAATACCACATTTTTATCCATTCATCTGTCGATGGACATCTTGGCTCTTTCCATAGTTTGGCTAATGTGGACATGCCAAGTTCCTTTTTTTCCTTCTTTTTTAAAGATTTTATTTATTTATTTGACACACACAGAGAGAGAGAGAGAGCAAGAGAGGGAACACAAGCAGGGGGAGGGGGAGAGGGAGAAGCAGACTTCCCGCTGAGCAGGGAGCCTGACGTGGGGCTCGATCCCAGGACCCCAGAATCATGACCTGAGCTGAAGGCAGACGCTTAATGACTGAGCCACCCTGGTGCCCCAAGGGCCCCCAAGTTCTATAACTTAAATAATGGTACAGATGATTTTGACCTGGAACTTTTTAAGGTAGGTGGGAGTGGTCATTTCTCACAGCTCTAGAAAAGACTTCATAATGCTTTCAGAGAACAACTAATTTGAACTCTGCTATTTCTGTATGATACCACCAGGATGAAATAGTTACAAAATATAGCCAGGAAAAATTTTAAAAATGTACCATATGGTATCATTGCATGTAAACTAGTTATATTTGGGAGGATATCTGCTCCCAAAATGTTGGATTTTTTTTTTCCTTTTAGAAGAGTTCAACAATTTATTAGTGGATTAATTAATCCAGACACAGTGCTGGATTCTGGGGCTTCAGAGATAAGCAGATACTGCCCTGGACCTCAGGGGTGTCACATAAATTGCCACTTCTAACTAGCTGAAATAATGGAAACTCAAAGCACCCAGATTGCCTTGAGAAAGTACAAGAAGACTTCCTAGAAGAGATGATGGTTGAGTCAAGTCTGGTGGCAAAACAAGCATTTTGTCAGATTGACAAGGGCAGGGAAGAGGGAATTGTAAAAATAAGGGAGTGGGTGTGCATATAATTGCAAGAAAACATGATATGCTTCTTTCATCTGGTATAGTCAGGGGACTATGAGTAGTTCAGGTTTTCTGGAATGAAGTATAAAGTGACAGGGCAGAAAGAATGCTAAGAGAATTACTAGATAGAATTGTGATATTTTAAAGCAAAAAAAAAAAGGTCAAAAGGTACAAACTTTCATAACCCAGTTATAAAATAAGTCATGGGGTTATAATGTAAAAAAGAAAAAGAAAAAATTACACTTCTAATTAAAAACTCCCAAGTACTTCCCACAAACTTAAAATAAAATCCAAATCCCTTACCAAGGCTTGTAAGGCCCTGTATGATCCAGACCCTTTCTTTCTTTTTTTTTTTAAGATTTTATTTATTTATTTGAGAGAGAGAGAATGAGAGATAGAGAGCACGAGAGGGAAGAGGGTCAGAGGGAGAAGCAGACTCCCTGCTGAGCAGGGAGCCCGATGTGGGACTCGATCCCGGGACTCCAGGATCATGACCTGAGCCGAAGGCAGTCGCTTAACCAACTGAGCCACCCAGGCGCCCCAGACCCTTTCTGACCTCATCTCTTGCCTGCTTCCCTTCTCATTCTGCTCCAGCCACAAAGGCATCCCTATCAGCCAACTGAATTCTTGAAACCCAGGGAACCTTCTCCAATCTCTAGCAACCTCTCCATGTACTCACATGTTTCTATGACAGTCAATGTTTTCTTCCCCAGTACCCCCTTTCCTTTCTTGAAGCTCCCCTACATCCTGTTCATCTCTAGGCCACATGAGTTTCTAGTCTCCTCATTTTCTAGATCAAAAACCAGCACACTAGCAATTTCATTCTAATTGTAAATTTCAAGGATCATTTTAAGGAGAAGAGTGGTCCTAAAACAAAATGCTTTTACAGTAGTGAGCTTCTTGTCACCAGAGGTATTCAAGCAGAAGTTAAATGTCTACTCTTAGGGAGTTGTGGAAGGTAATTATTTATTGGGTAGGATTGAATAGAGAACCTTTATGATCCTTTCTACCTCTTAAGATTATATTCTAATAGCACACAAACACATACACACATATTTTCAATTTTACTAAAAGAACAAATGCAGGTAGCCCACGATTAAGCAAAATATATAAAAATATAGATTTTTCAAATAAAGTGTGAGAGGCTGTGGTTTACAAAAGAGATTGATTTGGGGTTACTTTAATAGAATCCTAAATTTATTTAACTTAAAAGGATCTTGGTCCACCTTCCCTCCCAAGACAAGAATGGTTTTCAGTCAATTTTCTTTACACAATTACATGTGCTTAGAATATTGCCTGGTACATAGTAGGGGCTAAAGAAGTGTTGAATGAATATATAACCAAAGAAACAGATGTGATTTATGTAAATTTTCAAGAAGACAGACATTGTTCCAAGTAAAGGTTAATTCTACAGTTTAAACTGGGAGTACTCAGTTGGGGAAATTACAGTTGACTTCAGATAATAACAGTGGGAGGTGCTTGTTTTGTTTAATTTGGGTTTTGATTTTGATCATTCTTGGGGAGCAAAAGGCAAAGAATATTTTCTGGTGATAATTATACACCTTTAAAAAAATTTGGATAACCAGTTAAATTCCTGAAAGAAAGTATTTTCCCATATCTTTAAGTCATGTAATATTCCAGAGAGGTGTATAAGAAGAGGGATATTCTCTCACAGTCCCCTTAATCAGGATATTCTTGGCCCCCTTACACATTTGATGCATCCTTCTTACCCCACCCTAAGCTTCTGATGCACTTCATCTCCTGGTGGGTGGAGACAGTGCCAGGCAAGGTAATTATAACTTTCAAGTGGCAAGCCCAAACAGTAAATGACAGATCTATTGGAGGGGAGTCAGGAGGGGAGTCAGATTATGAGGTTCACATCTACTTCTTCAAACTCAACACCCTGGTGACCAACCTTATCAAGGAAGAGGAAAGGATTTTGACTGGGCTCTGGGTTCATCAGGCAGCTTTTAGGGGCCCACGAAGACCCTTCTATGTGGCCTGATCTCCTGCTTGACCTATCCCTGTATCATAGAGACCAATGCCTCCAATACTGGGATTGGATCTTTATTTTCAACAGAGGCTCCTGTGGCACCTACTTTTTAAATAAAGCTGATTTTAGCTAATGTCAGCTGCCTGGAAAAGAACACCATCCTCCCATCAAATGAGCCATCTTTGTTGCCTGGCATGCTGCCTTGTCAATTTCCAAATGCCACAGTCTAAGACAACTCTAGATAACTGCAAATCACATTGGTGCCAAGAGCAATAGAACCTACTACTTTAGCAATTTGAATTCTAGATCCAAAAGACTGGAAAACCAGAGACCTAGGGCAATGCTTAATATGAACCAAAACAAAGTAGTCTCTTTGCATTTTTAATGTTTTTATGACTATAAATGTAGTTTATGCATATCGTAAAAAAGTACAGAAAATATAAAAATTAAGAATTGCACAGTCTGTAATTTCTTATGTTAATTTGTACTTTCAGTTTTTTAATGATGCACATGTAGTTTAAAATAATAACAGAATATATGGCAGAAGAATAGAGGACCTTGTTTCATCTGTTCCCTTGGATTTAGCTAGATAACTATCAAATCATTCTGAACACCTGTGAATTCAACCTGAGATGTAAGAAAATAATTGCTGAAATTCTACAAATAGAAAAGCAACCACTTTTTTGCAAGGTAGGAGGTGTAGAGAAGTGAATCAGAGGGGATATATCGTAAGATAAATGATGGGGGGAGGGAGACTCTGTAAGCCAGTTACCAGAAAGTGATATAGCCCCAGACTGCAAAATAGGAACTTTTATGAGTCTGCTCCAATGAGAGACATCCCTGCCTGAAAGGTGCTCAGGTGGCAAAGTGGGGCAGAATCCTAGGTGGGACAGTGTGGACTCAGGATCCCCAGGGTCCCAGAAAGAATGGGGGTGCCTGAGCTGGCAGAGTTCCCAAGCATTGGATCAGGGAAACCAGCTATGGTCAGTGAGCCTGGGAGTGGGCTTTCAGCTCAGTTTGCCATAACCACAAACTGTGGTATGATCTGTTGACTGCTATCCATGCAGGGGCCCTGCAAAGGGCAGAAACGCGGCAACCCACCTCCCCCTCCCAGGAGGATCCGCATGGGTGCACACCACAGGAGTCTGTAGAGTTTGGTGCACACAAAAGTGAAGACTGCTTTTCTCTGAGGGTTTATTGAAGAGAGGGGGCCCCAATCTTTCAGCTCAGGGAGAACAGGCATAGCCATTTTTGTTTTCATCCTCTAAAGACTCAGAAAGCCTTCAGGGAACAGAAGGCACATAGAACACCCTGAAGCAGGGGTGGTGCAACTACACCCAGGCAAAGACACCTGAGAATCAGCAAAGCAGTCCCCTCCCCCAGAAGACCACCTGGAACATCAGGGGAATACCAGGTTTGTGGAGCACACAGAACTACAAAACTCCAGCGCTAGGGGAAAACAGTATATAGAATTTGAAGTTTTTTCTCATGATTTTTATCTTTCAGTTTAAAATTTCCCTTTTCATTGATAACATAAAGCAAAACAATATTAGAAATATTGGAGTCCCAGAAGAAGAAGAAAGAGAGAGGGACAGAAGATATATTTGAGCAAATCATAACTGAGACCTTCCCTAATCTGGGGAAGGAAACAGGTATTCAAGTCCAAGAGGTAGAGAGAACCCCCTTCAAAATCAATAAAAATAGATCAACAACCTGACATATAATAGTGAAGCTTGCAAATTTCAGAGATAAAGTCCTGAAAGCAGCTTGAGGCAAGAGCTCCTTAGCCTACAATGGTAGAAACATTAGCCTGGCAGCAGACCTATCCACAGAGACCTGGCAGGCCAGATAGGGCTGGCATGATATATTCAGTGTACTAAATGAGAAAAACATGCAGCCAAGAATACTTTATCCAGAAAGGCTCTCATTCAGAATGGACGGAGAGATAAAGAGCTTCCAGGACAAACAGAAATTAAAAGAATTTGTGATCATCAAAGCAACACTGCAGGAAATATTCAAAGGGATCCTGTAAGTGAAGAGAGAGCCCAAAGTAACATACACCAGAAAGAAACAGAGACAATCTACAGAAATAGGGATTTTACAGGCAATACAATGGCACTAAACTCATATCTTTCAATAGTTACTCTGAATGTAAGTGGGCTAAATGCACCAATCAAAAGATACAGGGTGTCATACTGGATAAAACCAAGACCCATCCATATGCTGTCTACAAGAGACTCATTTTAGACCTAAAGACACCTCCAGATTTAAAGTGAAGGGGTGGAGAACGATTTATCATGCTATCATCAAAAGAAAACTGGAGTAGCAATCCTCATATCAGACAAATTAGATTTTAAATGAAAGACTGTATCTTGCCCTGTCAATTTTTGCTATTCTAACTGGTATAAGGTGGTATCTCGATGTGGTTTTAATTTGAATTTTCCTGATGGCTAATGATGATGAACATTTTTTCATGTGTCTGTTAGCCATTTGTATGTCTTCTTCAGAGAAGTGTCTGTTCATGTATTCTGCTCATTTTTTGACTTGATTATGAAAGACTGTTAGGGATGAAGAAGGACACTATATCATACCTAAGGGGCTATACAACAAGAAGATCTAACAATTATAAATATTTATGCTCCTAACTTGGGAGCAGCCAATTATATAAACCAATTAATAACAAAATTTAAGAAACACACTGATAATTGTACAATAATAGTAGGGTACTTTAACACCCCACTCACAACAACAGACAGATCATCTAGGCAGAGGATCAACAAGGAAACAAGGGCTTTGAATAACACACTGGACTAGATGGACTTCACAGATATTTTCAGAGCATTCCATCCTAAAGCAACAGAATACACATTTTTCTTGAGTGCACAAGGAACATTCTCCAGAATAGATCACATACTGGGTCACAAATCAGGTCTTAAATGGTACCAAAAGATTGGGATTAGTCCCCATATATTTTCAGACCATGATGGTTTGAAACTTGAACTCAGTCATAAGAGGAAATTAAGAAGGAACTGAAACTCTTGGAGGTTAAAGAGCATCCTACTAAAGAATGAATGGGTCAACCAGGAAATTAAAGAAGAATTTAAAAAATTCATTGAAACAAATGAAAATGAAAACAAAACTGTTCAAAACTTTTGTGATAGAGCAAAGGCAGTCATAAGAGGGAAGTACATAGTAATACAAGCCTTCTCAAAAAATTAGAAACATCTCAAATACACAGGCTAACCTTCCACCTAAAGGAGCTAGACAAAGAACAGCAAATAAAGCCTAAACCAAGCAGGAGAAGAGAAATAATAAAGATTAGAGCAGAAATCAATGAAATAGAAACCAAAAGAACAGTAGAACAGATCAATAAAACTAGGAGCTGGTTCTTTGAAAGAATTAATAAGATCGATAAACCCCTGGCCAGACTTACCAAAAAGAAAAGAGAAAGGACCCTAATTAATAAAATCATGAATGAAAGAGGAGAGATCATAACCAACACTAAGGGAATATAAAAAATTTTAAGAGTATATTATGAGCAAATATATGCCAACAAATTAGGCAATCTGGAAGAAATGGGTGCATTCCTGGAAACTTATAAACTACCAAAACTGAAACAGGAAGAAATAGAAACCCTAACAGACCCATAACCAGCAAGGAAATTGAATCAGTAATCAAAAATCTCCCAACAAACAAGAGTCCAGAGCTGGATGGCTTCCCATTGGAATTCTACCAAACATTTAAAGAAGAACTAATACCTATTCTTCTGAAGCTGTTTCAAAAAATAGAAAGGGAAAGAAAACTTGTTCTATGAGGCCAGCATTACCTTGATCTCAAAACCAGACAAAGACCCCACCAAAAAGGAGAATTACAGACCAATATCCCTGATGAACATGGAGGCCAAAATTCCCACCAAGATACTAGCCAATAGGATTGAACAGTACCTTAAAAAGATTATTCACCATGACCAAGTGGGATTTATTCCTGGGCTGCAAGGGTGGTTCAACATCCTCAAATCAATCAGTGTGATACACTACATTAATAAAAGAAAGGACAAGAACCATATGATCTTCTCAATAGATGCACAAAAAGCATTTGACAAAATACAGCACCCTTTCTTAAAAAACACTCTACAGTGTAGGGATAGAGGGAACATATGTCACTATCATAAAAGCCATCTATGAAAAGCCCACAGCGAATATCATCCTCATTGGGGAAAAACTGAGAGCTTTTTCCCCAAGGACAGAACACAACAGGGATGCCCACTCTGACCACTGTTGTTCAACCAAGTACTAGAAGTCCTAGCATCAGCAATCAGACAACAAAAAGAAATAAAAGGCATTCAAATTGGCAAAGAAGTCAAACTCTTACTCTTCACAGATTACATGACACTCTATGTGGAAAACCCAAAAGACTCCACCCCAAAATTGCTAGAACTCATACAGCAATTCAGCAACATGGCAGGGTATAAAATCAACGCACAGAAATCAGTTGCATTTCTATACACTCACAAAGAGACAGAAGAAAGAGAAATTAAGGAATTGATCCCATTTACAATCGCACCAAAAACCATAAGATACCTAGGAATAAACCTAACCAAAGAGGTAAAGGATCTGTACTCTAAAAACTACAGAACACTTATGAAACTAACTGAGGAAGACACAAAGAGATGGAAAAACATTCCATCCTCATGGATTGGAAGAATAAATATTGTTAAAATGTGCTATCCAGAGCAATCTACACATTCAATACAATCCCTATCAAAATACCATCAACATTTTTTATAGAGCTGGAACAAATAATCCCAAAATTTGTATGGAAGCAGAAAAGACCCCAAATAGAGGAATGTTGAGAAAGAAAACCAAAGCTGGAGGCATCACAATGCCAGACTTCAAGCTCTATTACAAAGCTGTAATCATCAAGACAGAATAGTTCTGGCACAAAAACAAACACATAGATCAATGGAACAGAATTGCGAACCCAGAAATGAACCCTCAACTCTATAGTCAACTAATTTTTGACAAATCAGGAAAGAATATCCAATGGAAAACGAACGGTCTCTTCAAAAACAGTGCTGGGAAAATGGGAGAGGCACATGCAGAAGAATGAAACTGGACCATTTTCTTATACCATACACAAAGATAAACTCAAAATGGATGAGGGACCTAATTGTGAGACAGGAGTCCATCAAAATCCTAGAGGAGAACACAGGCAGAAACCTCTTTGACCTTGGCCACAGCAACTTCTTGCTAGAAACGTCTCCAAAGGCAAGGGAAAAAAAGGCAAAAATGAACTATGGGACTTCATCAAGATAAAAAGCTTTCGCACAGCAAAGGAAACAGTCAACAAAACTAAAAGGCAACCTACAGAATGGGAGAAGATATTTGCAAATGACACATCGATTAAAGGTCTAGTATCCAAGATTCATAAAGAACTTATCAAAGTCAACACCCCAAAACCAAATAATCCAGTCAAGAAATGGGCAGAAGACAACAGACATTTATCCAAAGAAGACATACAAATGGCCAACAGACAAATGAAAAAATGTTCCATATTACTTGGTATCAGGGAAATACAAATCAAAACCACAATGAGATGCCACCTCACACCAGTCAGAATGGCTAAAATTAACAAGACAGGAAAAAAAACAAGTGTTGGCGAGGATGTGGAAAAAGGGGAACCCTCTTACACTGTTGGTGGGAATGCAAGCTGATGCAGTCACTTTGGAAAACAGTATGGAGGTTCCTCAAAAAGTTGAAAATAGAGATACCCTATGACCCAGCAATTGCACTACTGGGTATTTACCCCAAAGATACAGATGTAGTGAAATGAATGGACAACTGCATCCCAATGTTCATAGCAGCAATGTCCACAATAGGCAAACTGTGGAAAGAGCCCAGATGTCCATTGATAGATGAGTGGATAAAAAAGATGTGATATATATATATAGGCAATGGAATATTACTCAGCCATCAGAAAGGATGAATACTTACCATTAAATCGACATGGATGGTACTGGAGGGTATTATGCTGAGTGAAATAAGTCAATCAGAAAAAGACAAGTAATATATAGTTTCACTCATATGTGGAATATAAGAAAGCACAGAGGATCATAGGGGAAGGGAGGGAAAACTGAATGGGAAGTCATCAGAGAGGGAGAAGAAACATGAGAGACTCTTAAATATCACAGAGTGTTGCTAGAGGGGAGGTGGGAGGGGGGTTTGGTGTAATTGGGTGATGGGCATGTGATGTGATGAGCACTGGGTGTTATTTGCAACTGATGAATTATTGAACACTACATCTGAAACTAATGATGTACTATATGTTGGCTAATTGAATCTAAATTAAAAAATTAAAAAATAATAACAATAATAAATTTTATTTTAAACAACTTTAAACAAATTACGTTTTTAAAAGGTTTTATTTATTTGAGAAGAGAGAGAGAGCATGCACATTAAGAGCAGTGGGAGGGAGAAACAGACTCCCTGCTGAGCAGGGAGCCCAATGTGGGCCTTGATCCCAGGATGCTGGAATCATGACCTGAGCCAAAGGCAGATGCTTAACCAACTAAACCACCCAGGCACCCCAACAAATTACTTTTTAAACTTAACATTATGTTGTATTTATGTTACTATGTTAGCAAGTATTTCATTAAAGTCATGATTCTGAAATCAGAAGTTACCAACAGGTAGAAATGGGACCAGACAGAGAGAAGGCAGGGAATCTGCAATGAGAGTCTATGAAAAGTTACCTGGATAGACTTAGGGCATCTCTGACTCATTAGTACCTGATGGCTGCTGCAAGGCATTGAGAGATCTGCTGGATAACTTTAACAACAACAACAGTAGAAAAAGCCAGATATCTTATGCTTTCTTAGAACCCCCTCAACCAGGAACCCAAGATCACCTAGTGACTGCCACTCTTGGATTTTGGAAAAACTCCATATTTTGTTTCCTCTGGTGGTCCAGTATGCCCTTTCTACTGTACCAGGGATGGGAGCTATTTCACTGCTGGCAGGAGCTTGCCATTTCTTCCCCTGACTATATTGGATTTCCATCCTCTGGGGTTGGGAATATGTGGGAGAGGGGGTTGGTGAATAATGACAGACAGTTGAAAAGGGCTAGGAGTGGCAAGGAGCAGTGAAAGAAAGGGCACAGCTGCATGTAGAGGGTAATTAGAAGGGGAATATTATGTGACTCAACTTCAGTGACTGTACATAAAATGTTGGGAAATGTGCATGTCTTAAGATATGATACAGATCATGTCTCAAGCTTATTCTGGCTTCCATGGTTCTCACGTTCCTGTTAAAGTGGGCTACATGCTGATCTTTGTTATAGCACAGGGTATTCAGGAGATCATTTTGGGTGTCCTGCAGAACTTGTTGATACAGAGTGGTTGCTAGAGAACAAGCTGGTACAGGGTGGCCACCATAGCCGCCATGGAATTGCCTGGTCTAGTGGAAAAGAGCAAACATTATTTATGACCAGGGAATTCTGTAGAAGTCCCCTAATTGGGACATCATGCTTGATATAGGAAGTTTGGCAGTCAAGATTTGCTTCTAAGATCTGGATGCCACTTCCTAACAGTCTGTAAGTCAATTATTAATGTGCAGAGGTCAGTGGAATATGGACACAGCAGACTGGGAATTGTGTCATACAGACCTAAGATAAGAACGGAGGACCCCAATCAGAGCCTAAGTTCTGGGGGAGCCAATGTGGCTGGGGAAAATTACAGCTCTGATACTAGAGCCAGTTCAAAGACATTCCAGATAAGGCTGTAGTGAATGTTTGCCATTCATTCCACAGGCAGCAAGTGAGAAGTCAGTGAGTGGGTCACTGTGGAAGGAGAAATATCCTGCATTCTGGACAGGACTTGGTAGTGATGGCTTAGAGGGTGAAATGAAGAAGGGAGTTCCTGGAGGTGAGGAGACTTGTCAGGGGAACACTGCAACAATCCAAGCAAAGGAGAATGAGAAACGACCCAAATAAAAGAACCAGGGTGAAATGACATGGACCGGGACTTAAGTTGTAGTAGAGATGGATGGAGGAGGGGTGTTAGAGGTAAAAGGATTTTATATTTAGGAATGAATAAGAGTTGGAAAGGGAGAAGAATGAGTGTAAAATGATCCCCAGATTTTCTGGCTTGGGAGACTGGTTGGATGATAATATTATGACCTGAGATTTTAGGCACAAGAAAAGTAAATTTGGAGTAGGTTGTGGTATAGGAGAGGAGTTAGAGTTTAGTAGTTCGAGAAATTCTATTGGTCTTCCAAGTGGAAATTTCTAGGGGGCAGTCAAATACTTATACCCAGAGATCGGCGGGGGGGGGGGGGTTGCTGGGAAAAGACCAGGTAGAGGGATAATCTATAGTGCTAGCTTAAAATCATGGGGCATGGCTGCACTCACAGTGAAAAAGTATGAGACTAAAGAAAGGGGAAGATGGATGGAGAGATTAGTGAAGTACAGAGGAAGTGTAGCAGGAAAAAAAAAGAGGGGGTGCTGAGAATGGCACCTTCGGTATCATCATCATGGACACATCAGATTAAAACGTATCACTCACTGTGCTTTATGTGCCAAATATAATCCATATGCTATGGATTATGTACTGGACCCTATAGTAGATTCTGACAACTGTGGTGCACAAAACAGCAACATAGAATTTAGTGCTTCAGAAAACAAATTTCATAATTAAACAAATTGTTACAAAATGTTTGCCAGCAATCGTAAGTGAAGAAAGCATTATCAAGGAAAATACAGGGTGTTTGGGGAGTATGTAACAATAGGGACTTGTCAAATCTAGGGGGAGAAGTACAAAAACCCCTCCTGAGAAAGTGGCATCTAGGCTGCAAATTGAAGGGTAAGTAGATGTTGAGAAGGAAAAAGGCAGGGAAAAAATCTTTTGCAGGAGGAATGAATGGTGCCAGTGAAGGAAACTCGGGAGTGGCCAGAGAGGTAGGAGGAGAACACGGTAAGGAAATGTTAGGAAAGCAAAATGAGGAGAGAGACACTGTCAGCTCCAAATCCACAGGTAATCAAGTGTCCTTACCCCCTTCTACAATACCAAATAATATCACTTCCTTCCACATGAATTTTGGTTTCAGCAGGACAACTTCTTGGCTAAGGACCTCTTCTAAGCAGCCAGTTTCTTAGGAATTGGGGATAATGGGGAAGAATTTGTCTACAGAGAGGCATGAGGAAATTTGGGGAATATTGGAACTGTTCTTTGTTTTTTATTGTGGAGGTAGTTATACTATTGTGTGTATTTGTCAATTCCTAGAATGAGTTGTACACAAAAAGTGAATTTAACTGATTTAAAATTATAGCTTAACAAATGTAACCAATGATATATTCTCAAATTAAAAATGCACTTATTTGTAAAACTAATATATGCAACTTTTGAGTGAAAAATAATAATTAAATGTTACCGAGAGTAAAAAATGGGACAAATAAATGGAGAAATATTACATGTTAGTGGACTGGAAGATCCAATATTTTAAAGATGCCTATCCTCCCAAAATTGATCTATATATTCAGTGCAATCCAATTAAATATTCTATATATTTTCTTCCTGTGGAAATTGACAAACCAGTTGTAAAATTTATATAAAATTAAAATGTCCAAGAAAACAAAGATTCATTGAGAAAGAACAAGGTGTGAAGTCAGTATGGTGACAACAAAGACTCATCTGTATATGAAACACTTGATTAATGATAACTGCAGCACTGCAGACCATGGGAAATGACTATATTTTTCATAGTTATTCCTGGAAAAACTGGGACTCTCCCTCACATCTTAAATAAAAATTCACTCCAGTGAACTTAAATTTGAAAGGAAAATCATACATCTTTTGAAATATAATATAGGATTGTGCATATTCATGGACTCATGTTTAATAAAGATTTCTCAAAAAAGGCACAGAAACAATATCTAGAAAGTAAAAATTGATGTTTCACTACATTCAAACAAAGCACCTATTTTTGGCAAGAGACAGGATATGTAGAATTAAGAGAAATATGAGAAAAGATACTTAAAATACACATAAATAACAAAGAACTCTTACCCAGGATATATGAAATGCATCTACATGACAATTAAAAAGGCGAGGTGATCCAATACAAAATGGGACAAAGACTTGAGCAGACTTTTCACAAAAGAAGGTATCAAATGGCCAATGCTAATAAATATGTAATATTAGAGAGTTTTCAACCTCATTTGAATCAGGTAAATGCAAATTTAAACCACAAGGAGAAAACTGCTTATCTGTTCAAAATGAAAACATCTGATAATACTTAGTGTTGTCACCAATGTGGAGAACCAGGAACTCTTTTTTTTCCTTTTTAAAAAATTGAGGTATAAAGAACAGACTGTGTTATATTTGTTTCAGGTGTACAATATAATGAATCGACAATTCTATACATTTCTCAGTGCTCACCAAGATAAGAACTCTTATATTGTGGACAGGAGTGTAAAAGCATACAGCCACTTTGAAAAACATTTTGGCATTCTGTAGTAAAGTTGAGGTTATGTACATCCTATGACTCATGAATTTCACTTCTAGGTGTGTACCCAACAGAAAAGTATGCATGTGTGTCATAGCATACATAGACGTGAAAATTCATAGAAGAATTTTTCATGATAGCCAAAAAATTGCAAACAACTCAAATTTTAATTGAAGTATGGTTAACATGCAGTGTTATATTGTTCCAGGTGTACAATACAGTGATTCAACAATTCTATACATTTCTCAGTGCTCATCAAGATAAATGTACTCTTAATCCCCTTCACCTACTTCACTCATTCCTCTCACCCATCTTCCCTCTGGCAACCACCAGTTTGTTCTCTGTTTGTTTTTTTTTAATTTCTTTTATATAAATCTAGGAAACAGGGAAAAGAAAACTATATTGTTTCAGAGATGTGTATATAGGAAAATTAGAAAGCAAAGCAAAGAAGTAATTATTGAATGGTGGATTACTCGAGGGAGGGTGATGGATGTAGCAAGGAAGCTCATGGGGACTTCAAGAATGCTAGCAGAATTTTATCTCTTGACTTCGGTGATAATCCGCAGATGTATATATTTTTTTATTTTTTTAAAGATTTTATTTATTTATTTGAGAGAGAGAGAATGAGAGATAGAGAGCACAAGAAGGAAGAGGGTCAGAGGGAGAAGCAGACTTCCCGCTGAGCAGGGAGCCCGATGTGGGACTCGATCCCAGGACTCCAGGATCATGACCTGAGCCGAAGGCAGTCGCTTAACCAACTGAGCCACCCAGGCGCCCTGCAGATGTATATTTTTAATGCATATTTATATTTCATTCACATTTGTATATGTGTGATATATCATAATGATAGTTTACAGAAAAATAAGGAGAGGGGTGCCTGGGTGGCTCAGTTGGTTTAGCGTCTGCCTTAGGCTCAGGTCCTGGGATCCAGCCCCGTATTGGGCTCCCCACTCAGCAGGGAGTCTGCTTCTCCCTCTCCTCCCCATTCCTGTCTGTCTCCCTCTCTCTCTCTCAAATAAATGAAATCTTTAAAAAAAAAAGAAAGAAAAATGAGGAGAAAACACAAATTTCGATGACAACATATTTGAAAATTTTTAAAAATGAATATTTGAAAAATATAACTTAACAAAGTTGATTCAAGGAGATATAGAAATTGTGAATAGACCTACAGCCATTAAAATAAATGAAGGAGTAATTTAAAAAAGTCTTCCCCAAAGAATTTAAAGCAAAATAAAATACTCTAAGCCCAGCAAACATTAAAGGAGAAAATAATCCCAATCTTGTACAAATCTTTCATAAAACATATGAAAGAAGGAATGTTTCCTAATTCATGTCATGTGGTAAGAATAACTTTTTTAGTAAATGTGACAATGGATGTTTTATAAATAAGTAAAAGAGAATAAGAGTTTAATCACATTCATGAAAATAGATGGAAAATCAAGAAAATATTAGCAAACTACATTCAGCAATGTATAAACAAAGTAATACAATAAGACCAGTGTTGGTCTATAATTAGGAAATAAATTAGTGTAATTAACAGAGCAATTAACAGTGTAACTAATAGAACAAAACATGGAAATCATATGATGATCTCAATACATGCAGTAAAAATGTGTTTGATAAAAGTCAAGCTGCATTCATAATAAAATTATTCAGATATTTAAGAATAGAAAGGCACTTTCTTAACCCAATAAAGGGTATCTTAAAACTCCCTACAATAAACATCCTACTAAATGGTGAAATATCAAAAGCTTTTCTTTTGTTATTGAAAAACAATAATCTACCCTCTGGGTAGAGGGAAGATGGTGGTGGACCAGGAGGTGCCTAGCCTCACCTTGTTCTATGGATACAACTAGATAACTATTAAATCATTCTAAATACCCCAGAAATTGACTTAAAGACTGGCAGAACAAACTCCACAACTAAAGTTAAAGAAGAGGCCATATCAAAGAAGGTAGGAAGTGCAGAGACTTGGTTTGGGAGAGAATGGGATCATGGCCACCACAGTGGGGAAGGAGCCATAGTCAAAGAGAAGGGTGAGAGACAGACTAGCACAAAAGGAAGCTCATGGGGAAAATGAATCCCCATAACAATTAGCTTGGAAAGCAAGAGGAGCTGAATTTTATGAGTTCTTGCAACCAGCAGGGTTTAAAGCCTGGTGTTTTAAAAGTCAGCAAGCTTGGCTGGGATAGAGCATGAGAGCATTGTGCTGCTCTTGGAGAGAAGGCAAGCAAACAACTCATGGACATATAATGTGAAAACAGCTATCTGAAGAGTACCTTAGGCACACAATGGGGAGGTTATTCACTCTCTCAGAGCTTATCCCAGAGAGACAGCATTCATGGAGAGACCCCTCCAGGAACAAAGGACCTAGCTTGCACCATTTCCTTCCCTTGCCCATCAGCATAAGCACAGGGCCACCTGCAGAAACCAGCCCAGCACTGACACTCACTACCTAACTTGCTTACACCAAGGTCCAAACCACCCCCCCATGCTCCAGTGGAACCACCTTTCCTAGTCACAATTGCCACAGTCCCAGTGCAAGAAGTCCCCTCCTCCAGAAGTCCAGCCCAACCCTTGTTCACCCCACATCTCCTCATTCAGGAGTTTTGCCGAGCCTTGGTTCCCATGGTGGTGCTGACAGGTCTCATTTCACAAACAGACCAGAGCACACTTAATAAAAATGCACCACATTCAGGCCAGGGACCAAACACTGCCCACAACAAAAGAGGGCCTCTGCAGATGACCAGCCTAAAGGAAAAAGTGGCCAGGACTAAAGAGCAGAGCACATGAAGCACATATTGGAGATACTCCCTAAAGTGCCAAGCCCTGGGAAACAGGGCACATCACATGGCAGGGCAATACAGGACCTTGTTTTCTCTTTATTATTATTATTATTACTATTATTATTATTATTATTATGTTCAGTTAGCCAATATATAGTACATCATTAGTTTTTGATTTAGTGTTCAATGATTCATTAGTTGTGTATAACACCCAGTGCTAATCACTACATGTGCCCTCCTTAATACCCATCACCCGGTTACCCCATCCCCCACCCCCTCCCTTCTGTAACCCTCAGTTTGTTTCCCAGAGTCTCTCATGGTTCATGGTTTGTCTCCTTCTCTGATTTCTTCCCATTCAGTTTTCCCTCCATTCCCCTGTGGTCCTCCTCACTATTCCTTATGCTCCACATATGAGTGAAACCATATGATAATTGTCTTTCTCTCCTTGACTTACTTCACTTAGCATAATCCCCTCCAGTTCCATCTAGGTCAATGCAAATGGTAGGTATTCATTTTTTCTGATGGCTGAATAATATTCCATTGTATATATGAACCACATCTTCTTTATCCATTCATCTTTTGAAGGGCATCTCAGCTCTTTCCACAGTTTGGCTATTGAGGACATTGCTGCTATGAACATTGGGGTGCATGTGCCCCTTCTTTTCACTACATCTGTATCTTTGGGGTAAACACCTAGTAGTGCAATTGCTGGGTCATAGGGTAGCTCTATTTTTAACGTTTTGAGGAACCTCCATACTGTTTTTCAGAGTGGCTGTACCAGCTTGCATTCCCACCAACAGTGTAAGAGTGTTCCCCTTTCTCCACATACTCGCCAGCACTTGTTTCCTGTCTTGTTAATTTTTGCCATTCTAACTGGTGTAAGGTAGTATCTCATTGTGGTTTTGATTTGTATTTCTCTGATGGCTAGTGATGTTGAACATTTTTTCATGTTTGATAGCCATTTGTCTATCTTCTTTGGAGAAGTGTCTGTTCCTATCTTCTGCCCATTTTTTGACTTGATTATTTGTTTTTTGGGTGTTGAGTTTGAGAAGTTCTTTATAGATCTTGGATACCAGCCCTTTATCTGTAGTGTCATTTGCAAATATCTTTTCCCATTCAGTGGGTTGCCTCTTAGTTTTGTTGACTGTTTCCTTTGCTGTGCAGAAGCTTTTATCTTGATGAAGTCCCAAAAGTTCATTTTCACTTTTGTTTCCCTTGCCTTTAGAGACGTGTCTTTAAAGAAGTTTCTGTGGCCGATGTTGAAGAGGTTACTGCCTATGTTCTCCTCTAGGATTTTGATGGATTCCTGTCTCACATTGAGGTCTTTCATCCATTTTGAGTTTATCTTTGTGTATGGTGTAAGAGAATGGTCCAGTTTCATTCTTCTGCATGTGGCTGGAGGACCTCTTCTTAATAAAGACCTTACCCTCAAGAACAGGAGACATAACTGACTTTCCTAACACTCTGAAATATGCACACTTGGACAAAATGAGAAGACAGAGAAATTTATCCCACATGAAAGAACAGGACGAGGCCACAGCCAGAGATCCAGGTGAAACAGATATAAGTGACATGCCTGAAAGAGAATTTAGAGTAATGATCATAAGGATACTCAGTGGACTTGAGAATAGTGGAAGACATGAGTGAGATCCTTAACACAGAGTTAAGGAATAACATAGTAGAGATAAAGGGTACAATAAATGAAATAAGAAACATGCTTGATGGAATGAACAGCAGGATGGAAGAAGCAGAGGAATGAATTAGTGACCTAGAAGACAGTAATGGAAAGTAATCAAGTTGAAATAAAAGAGAGAGAAAAGAATTACAAAAAACAAAAACCAGGAGCTGGTTCCTTGAAAAATCACTAAAATTGATAAACCTCTAGCCAAACTTTTCAAGAAAAAAAGAGAAAGGATTCAAATGAATAAAATCACAAATGAGGTAGGAGAAATAACAACCAACACCATAGAAATACAGATCATAAGAGAATATTATGAAAAACTATATGCCAAAAAATTGGATGACCTAGAAGAAATGGATAAATTCCTAGAAACATATAAACTACCAAAACTGAAATAGGAAGAAATATAAAATGTGATTAGACTGATTACCAGCAAGGAGATTGAATCGGTAATCAAGAAACTCACAACAAATAAAAGTCCAGGACCAGACAGCTTCACAGACAAATTCTACCAAATATTTAAAAAAGAGTTAATACCTATTCTTCTTAAACTATTTCACAAAATAGAAGATGAAGGAAAACTTCCAAATTCATCCTATGAGGCCAGCATTACCCTGATACCAAAACTGGATAATGACACTACTAAAAAAGAGAACTACAGGCCAATACGCCTCATTAACATAGATGCAAAAATCCTCACCATAATAGTAGCAAACTGAATCCAACAGCACATTGAAAAAAATCATTCACCATGATCAATGGGGATTTATTCTTGTTTTGCAAGGGTGGTTCTATATTCGCAAATCAATCAAGGTGATACATCACATTAATAAAAGAAAAGATAACAACCATAAAATCATTTCAATAGATGCAGGAAAAGTGTTGACAAAAGTATAACATCCATTCATGATAAAAACCCTCAAACAAAGTAGGTTTAGGGAGAACATACTTTGAAATAATAAAAGTCATATAACTGGGTATTATACGTAACTAATGAATCATTGAACACTACATCAAAAACTAATTATGTACTATACGGTGGCTAACTGAACATAATAAAAAATAAAATAATAAAAATCATATATGAACAACCCACAGCTAACATCATCCTTGATGGGGGAAAAACTGAGAGTGTTTTCCCTAAGGTCAGAAACAAGACAAGGACGTCCACTCTCACCACTTTTATTCAACATAGTACTGTAAATCTTAGACATAGCAGGCAGAAAACAAAAAGAAATAAAAGGCATCCAAATCAGTAAGGAAGAAGTAAAACTTTCACTATTTGCAGATATGATACTCTAAATAGAAAACCCAAAAGACTCCACTAAAAAAATTGCTAGAACTGATAAATGAATTCAGTGAAGCTGAAGGATACAAAGTCAATGTACAGAAATCTGTTACATTTCTATACACCAATAATGAAGCAGGAGAAAGAGAAATTAAGAAAACAGTTCCATTTATAGTTGCACCAAAAAATAAGACGATACCTAGGAATAAACCTAAGCAAAAAGGTGAAAGACCTATACTCTGGGAACTATAAAAATCTGATGAAAGAAATTGAAGACAACATAAAGAAAGGGAAAGACATTCCACGATCATGGATTGGAAGAACAAATAATGTTAAAATATCTATACTACCCAAAATAATCTACACATTTAATGTAATCCGTATCAAAATACCAACAGCATTTTTCACAGAACTAAAAGAAACAATCCTTAAATTTGTATGAAACCAGAAAAGACCCTAAATAGACAAAGCAATCTTGAAAAAGAAAAGCAAAGCTGATGGCATCACAATTCTGGACTGCAAGTTATATTAGAAAGCTGTAATAATCAAACAGTATTGTATTGGCACAAAAACAGACACATAGATCAATGGAATAGAATAGAAAACCCAGAAATAAACCCACAAGTTTATGGTCAATTAATCTTTGACAATCAGGAAATAATATCCAATGGGAAAAGGACAGTCTCTTCAATAAATGGTGTTGAACAGTTACATGCAGAAGAATGAAACTGGGCCACTTTCTTACACCATATAAAAAATAAATTAAAAATGGATTAAAGACCTAAAGGTGAGACCTGAAAGGATAAAAATCCTAGAAGAGAACTCCGGCAGTAACCTCTTTGACATTGGCTGCACAACTTTTCTCTGGGTATGTCTCCTGAGGCAAGGGAAAAAAAGCAAAAATTAACAATTGGGACTATATAAAAATAAAAAGATTCTTCACAGCAAAGGAAACAATCAACAAAGCTAAAAGACAACCTACAACATAACATAATAAAAGAAGAGAAAATAAATAAATAAAAAATAAAAGGCAACCTACAGAACGAGAGAAGATATTTGCAAATGACATATCCGATAAAAGGTTAGTATCCAAAATATATAAAGAACTGATACAACTCAACAACCAAAAAGCAAATAACCCAATTTAAAAATGGGGAGAAGGGGTGCCTGAGTGGCTCAGTCAGTTAAGCATCTGCCTTCAGCTCAGGTCATGATCCCAGGGTTCTGGGATTGAACCCCACGTGGGAACTTCTGCTCAGTGGGCTGTCTGCTTCTCCCTCTTTCTCTGCTCCTCCCCTCTGCTCCTGCACACACACTCTCTCTCTCAAATAAATAAATGAAATCTTTTTAAAAATTAAAAAATGAAATAAAAATGGGCAGAAGACATGAACAGATATTTCTCCAAATGCAGATGGCCAACAGAAACATGAAAAGATGCTTAACATCACTCATCATCAGGGAAATGCAAATCAAAACCTCAATGAGATATGACCTCACACCTGTCATAATGGCTAAAATCAACAACACAGGAAACAACAGGTTTTGGCAAGGATGTGGAGAAAAAGGAACACTCAACTTGTGCACTGTTGGTAGAAATGCAAACTGGTGCATCCACCCTGGAAAACAGTATGGAGGTTCCTAAAAAAGTTAAAAATAGAACTACCTTATGATCCAACAATCCAAAGAATAGAGAAACACTAATTCAAAGGGATACATGCACCCCTATGTTTATAGCAGCATTATTTACGATAGCTAAGATGTGGAAGCAGTCCAAGTGCCCATTGCTTTATGAATGGATAAAGAAGATGTGATATATACACAATGGAATATTATTCATCCATAAAAAAGAATGAAATCTTGCCATTTGCAGGGACATGGATAAAACTAGAGAGTATAATGCTAAGTGAAATAAGTCAGTCAGAGAAAGACAAATACTATATGATTTTGCTCAAATGTGGAATTTAAGAAATAAATGATCAAAGGGAAAAAGGAGAAAGTGGCAAATCAAGAAACAGACTATTATTTATAAATAATCTGATGGTTACCAGAGGGGAAGGTGGTAGGGGATGTGTTAAAAAGGTGAAGGGGATTAAGAATACACTTAATTGACAAGCACTGAATAATATATGGAATTGTTGAATAATGACACCTGAAGCTAATATAACACTGTATGTTAGCTAACTGGAATTAAAATTAAAACTTAAAAGGCAAAAAAAAAAAAAAAGAAAAGAAAAATAGTTCTTCTTGACAATTCTATTGGTGATCTTAATTCACTCAATAAGGCAAGAATAATAAAAGTACAAGAATTATAAATGGAGAAACAAAACAGTCATTACTCAAAGGTGTCATGATTATGGGCTAGAAAACTCAAATTAACCTATATCTAAATTATTATACTAAATTATGGCTACTGGAATATATATAATTTATAGCCCTGTACATCTGCAAAAAGTAATAGAGAATGAATAAAATTGAAATGTACTAACAATTTCCTCAGAAATGTGATGTATAGTATCAGCATGGGTCTAATCAGGACCTAGACACCACATAGCAGGTTACAGATGGTAAATTTAATACAAATAATTATTAAACTATGATGAAAGAGTAACTATAAGACATAAGGAAACTATATGATACCCTATGGCTGAGAGAGAGTATCCAAGAAAGGAAACACTTGGAGTTCAGTCCTCCTCATGGGATAAGGTGCAATTCAGTCCTGTGGATGGCAAAGAAATTGGCTGATTTAGTTAGGTTGTCTCTGGACAAGTAGAAGGTAACCCAACCTTCAGGAGGACAGGCAAGGAGAAGGTGTCTTGGATGCACGGTGGGTGAACAGAGAGGGTGGGAACCCTCCAGGCAGCAATCAGTAGGCAGGCAGAATGAGCAGAGGGCTTGCAGAGAGAGCAGCAGGTCAGTGTGGACCCTCCAGGCAAGAGACCAGCTTGTGCTGAGGCCTGCAGAGTGAATCAGAATGCTGGTATCAGGCAAGAGGCCTTCAGGAACACACTCATAGAAAAAAGCCTTTTGGGCATGTGTCCTGGGGAGAGGCAATTTCACAGAGGGGCCGGTAAAAAGCCTTAGGAGTTCAGGTTTCCATGTTGAGAGGGTACAGACAGATTATTGCCAGAGGGGGGCTGCAAGATCAGAGGGACCGAGTTCTAGGCCTGTGGCTGAGGCAGAGGCCCACCAGATGGCCTCAGACCTACACTAATTATTCAAGGTGCTACAGCTGGAAATTAAAGAAAAGCCTCTTCTTCCTTTAGTGTCTCTCTACTGCCATCTACTGAGAAAGCTTAACATTGTGCTTACTTGAGAAATGTTTAACAGAATTACATTTTTAAATCACAGAACATATATTGAAGGATACATTTCTTTCATGAGTATTTTATAGTTTTCTGAGTACAGATTCTTGTCATTTGCAACAACGTGGATGGAACTGGAGGGTATTATGCTGAGCAAAATAAGTCAGTCAGAGAAAGACATGTATCATATGATCTCACTGATATGAGGGATTCTTAATCTCAGGAAACAAACTGAGGGTTGTTGGAGTGGTCGGGGGTGGGAGGGATGGGGTGGCTGGATGATAGACGTTGGGAAGGGTATGTGCTATGGTGAGCGCTGTGAACTGTGTAAGACTGTTGAATCACAGACCTGTACCTCTGAAACAAATCATACATTATATGTTAAAAATAAAAAAGAAGATAGCAGGAGGGGAAGAATGAAGGGGGAAAATCGGAGGGGGAGATGAACCATGAGAGACGATGGACTCTGAGAAACACACTGAGGGTTCTAGAGGGGAGGGGGGTGGGGGGATGGGTTAGCCTGATGGGTATTAAAGAGGGCACGTTCTGCATGGAGCACTGGGTGTTTTGCGCAAACAATGCATCATGGAACACTACGTCAAAAACTAATGATGTAATGTATGGTGATTAACATAACATAATAATAAAAAATAATAAAGGATACATTTCAAGCTAAGAGGCAACAAATTGATAACTGACACAAATACCACTAATTATACCACTTACAATCTAAGAAAGTAAAGACTTACATGGAAAATTTATAAAACTTTATTCAGAGATACTGTTATAAGTTGAATTGTGCCCCTGCCCCCCAAATCATAGGTTGGGAAATCCTAACCCCCAGTACATCAGAATGTGAACTTATTTGGAAATAGGGTCATTGCAGTTGAAATTAGCTAAGATGAGGTCTTTAGGGTGGACCCTTATTTAATATGATTGGTATCCTTCTAAAAAGGGGCAATTTGAAAAAAAAAGAGACAGACATATATGGAGGAAAGATCATGTGAAGACACACAGGAAGAAGACAAGCCAAGGAGAGAGGGCTGGAATAAATTTTTCTCTTATGACCCTCAGAAGGACCAACCCAGCCAACATCTTCTTTCAGACTTCCGGTTTCCAGAACTGTGAGACAATAAATTTCTATAGTTGAAGCTACTAAGTTTGTGGTACTTATTTTTTTAAGATTTTATTTATTTATTTATTTGAGAGAGAGCATAAGCATGAGCAGTGGGGAGGGGCAAGGGGAGAGAGAGAAGCAGGGAACCAGACGGGGCGGGGGGTGACTATCCCAGGATCCTGGGATCATGACCTGAGCTGAAGGCAGACGCTTAACCAACTGAGCCACCCAGCCACCCAGGTATCCCCCCCCTCTTTTTTAAGATTTTAGTTTGTGGTATTTACTTACAGAAGCCCTAGCAAACTAATATGGATTTTGATACCAAGAAATAGGGAGCTACTGTAACAAATACCTAAAAATATGGAAGTGGCTTTGGAACTGGATAATATGAAAGTAGGGTGGGCCCCAATCCAATATAACTGGTGTCCTTATGAAAAAGGGGACATTTGTATATAGGCAGGTATGCACACACGGGGAATGCCATGTGAAGATTGGAGTTGTGTTTCCACAAGCCAAGGAAATACTAGAAGGTAGAAGAGAAGCAAGGAAAAGATTCTCCCTCACAGCCCTCAGAAGGAGCCAACTTTGCTGAAACCTTGGTCTTGGACTTCTAGCCTCCAGAACTGTGAGACAATACATTCCTGTTCTTTAAACAACACAGTTTGTTGTACTTTTTCCCTGCAGCCATAGGAAACCAATACAGAAACTAATGCTAACTTCAATGAGTAGAGAAATATACTATGCTCACTGAGAAACTTAATACTGTAAAAATGTCAGTTCTCTCTGAATTAAAGATGATGGTGACTAACATAACATAATGAAATTTAAAAAAGAAAAAAAAAGAAATGTAATCACAAATAAAATCCAACAGTCATTTTGCATGATATTTGACGAGATGATTCTAAATATTATACAGTAGTACAGTAAATCAAGAATGCCAAAAAGGAAGAAAAGGTACTTACTTTGCATGGTAGCTGAGGGCCATGCAAGCTGGAATCATACAAAGCAATCTTAATAATCAATAGGAAAAATCATCATTGTTCTGTGAGCACTCAACATTTTTGTCAAAAGTTAAGAACTCCCTTACTTTTGGTTATACATGTATAGGAAAATTTAGAAAATAGTAAAGCTGTCATTTAAAACATTAGAAATATTGAGAATTATTAAAGTGTCAAATATCTCTGAGTTCCTCTAATATGACAGGGTTTTTTGGTTTGTTTTGTTGTTTTGTTTTTGTTTTTGCTGTTCATAGCATCATTGTTCACAATACTCCCAAACTGGAAATAACACAAAGGCTCCTCATCACTAGAACTGGTGAATATATGCTGGAATGTTCATAGAATGGAATTTATACAGCAATGAAAAAATGAAGAAATTTATAGCTACTATATCAAGATAAACGAGTTTCATTAGAGTGAGCAAAATTAGCAAGTCAAAAGAAGTGAATATGCAGTATAATTGCATATTAAAAAGCTTAAGAACAGGCAAAACTACAGTGTTTAAGGGTGCAAGAAAAGATGGTAAAAGTATCAATAAGAGCAAGGTAAAGATTATTCTAAAAGTCAGGAAAGGAGTTACTTTAGGTTTGATAGAGTGGGGGATGTATTTGAGAAGGGGCATCCTAAAGATTTATAAATTACATGAAGTGTTCTATTCTTTAAGTTAGGTAGTGTTTACACAAGTGTATGTTTTATAATTACTATTTTTAGTGCACACATATGTTTTATATCATATATTGCAATTTACTGATATATATTTAATATTATCCTTAAATTAGAAATGAAGACAGACTTAGGGAGTGAGAAAGGAACACAGAAAGTATCTGGGAGGCTGTAATGTTCTATTTCTTGACATAAACACATGTACACATATATATAGTATAATATTTTTCACAATAAAAATCATCTTATATCCATATGTATTTTTCTTGTATACTTTCTTCTACAAACCATTATAGGCTGCTAAATGTTTGAAAAACAATGTAGGATTTAGCCCAATTAAAGGTATTGGAAAAATTCCCAAGACAATTTCTTCAGTTTGGGGCTTTATTTTTGTTGCTGTTCTGCTCAATAAACTGAAATATGGCTTTGAGTCTGGAACTTTCAGACAAGGCTAGGAGGCTCAGCAAAAAGAAAAACTAGAGAACAAAAGATGAGGATCAGATTTGAAAAGCAGAAACACAGGTGGGCATTGCCACACACCAGGAATATATCAGCTTTTGATCAAGGTCCTCTGTGCAGCCTGGGGTGGGGAGGCAAAGGCAGATTATGGAAAGGCATGGACTGCTTTGCACTCTGCATAGTGAGAAACTCAATGGGTGACTGCCAGGGATTCTAGAACTTACTTGTTCATCACATCTTCCTGAAACATGATGCACAACTCCCTGGTGACATTACTGCTGCCTTCCCATATGGTAAGTCTGATTTCCTAGACTCTCCCAATGAGGGCTCAGTAGAAGGAGTCTGTGTTTTCTTTTCTGTAGGACAAAGAAATCTTACCTAATTACCCTAAATTTTCAGTTAGTGTGGTGGGCTCCCTGGAGATTTTGCCATTTGAGGGAACAAACAATATGTTTAAAATAGCTGAGGCTGCTGCACCTGTTTTAAACAATATGTTTAAAACACCAAAGGTTGGGAGACACTGCCAAGGCTTTGGTCATGGCTACAGATCAGGAAAGACACAAAACTGAGAGACAGGCTGCTAGGCAATGACATTAATGCCATGGTCACTGTCTTCCATAATATAAGCACCTGTTAAAAAAATTTAGATGGCAAAATGTGTGTAGAATGAGGAATATCTCCCTCATTGTCTCTGACCCCCAATACTACTGCAATTGGTGACTACAATGAACAGTCCAGCCTATGCCCCCTGCAGAGCTAAATATTTAGATGTGTAAGTATAGACACATATAAACATGCTTTTTTTCATTTTCCTTATATAGAATTATATCCTACCCTACACCTAAAAGAAGGTCTGTATTAGGCCCCTACCATATTAGGAGCATTCCACAGTATCTCTACAAATCTGCCCCAAACAGATCCTACCTACCCAAAACAGTCTGTGTGGCCTCTGCTCAGCTGTGGCCAGGAATGGCCTTTGCTACATTGCAGATCTTAGCTCATCCCTGCAGAGTGATAAACCTGGAACTTGAAGATAACCTCCACTCTGTCAACCCCACAAAGCTCCTAATAGGACATAGACTCTCCCCCTTCTTCCACAGAGGCTATTCAAGTCAATCACTTCACCAGTTATTGAAAAAGATGTGAAAGACTTGCTCCATTCCATACAGATCTGATTTATACTGCTGTTTTATGGGAAAGCAGGAATCATTTTGACCTGGAAGACTAGATTCCTGGAAATGCTAACCTCTAACCTTGAAAAGACCAGGAGTTTGCCCTTCTCTCCCTCTGGATGGGTCGGAGAGTGGCCAAGGGAGGAAATTTATTGGCCTGTTAACCATGCACATGATACCTGGGAGCTAGTTCTCCTGTTCTCCTCCAAAGGTGTGTGAACAACCCGGGCCTTTGTGGGGCTGCCTGTTTCCATAAGAATCTGCTAGAAATGATCCTTTCTTGGAAGTAGCTTGGAAAATTCAAGCCCTGCAACCTGCTGCAGGCTCAGTGCACCATCTTGGGCACCTGGGATGAAGTGACATTCAGATCCCCAGCTAAGCTTCAATTCACAAAAATGGATCTTACCATTTCCAAGATTGTGAAAGTAAAGGGAGCAATTGCATAATCTTTTAAAAAATTTTTTTATTGTTATGTTAATCACCATACATTACATCATTAGTTTTTGATGTAGCGTTCCATGATTCATTGTTTGTGCATAACACCCAGTACTCCACGCAGAATGTGCCCTCTTTAATACCCATCACCAGGCTAACCCATCCCCCCACCCCCCTCCCCTCTAGAACCCTCAGTTTGTTTTTCAGGGTCCATCGTCTCTCATGGTTCGTCTCCCCCTCTGACTTTCTCCCCTTCATTCCTCCCCTCCTGCTATCTTCTTCTTCTTTTTTTTCTTAACATATATTGCATTATTTGTTTCAGAAGTACAGATCTGTGATTCAACAGTCTTGCACAATTCACAGCACTCAACATAGCACATACCCTACCCAATGTCTATCACCCAGCCACCCCATCCCTCCCACCCCCCATCACTCCAGCAAACCTCAGTTTGTTTCCTGAGATTAAGAATTCCTCATATCAGTGAGGTCATATGATATATGTCTTTCTCTGATTGACTTATTTCACTCAGCATAATACCCTCCAGTTCCATCCACGTCATTGCAAATGGCAAGATCTCATTCCTTTTGATGGCTGCATAATATTCCATTGTGTATATATACCAGTTCTTCTTTATCCATTCATCTGTCGATGGACATCTTGGCTCTTTCCACAGTTTGGCTATTGTGGACATTGCTGCTATAAACATTGGGGTGCACGTACCCCTTCGGATCCCTATATTTGTATCTTTGGGGTAAATACCCAGTAGTGCAATTGCTGAATCGTATGGTAGCTCTATTTTCAACTGTTTGAGGAACCTCCATACTGTTTTCCAGAGGGGTTGCACCAGCTTGCATTCGCACCAACAGTGTAGGAGGGTTCCCCTTCCTCCACATCCCCGCCAACATCTGTCGTTTCCTGACTTCTTAATTTTAGCCATTCTGACTGGTGTGAGGTGGTATCTCATTGAGGTTTTGATTTGGATTTCCCTGATGCCGAGCGATGTTGAGCACTTCTTCATGTGTCTGTTGGCCATTTGGATGTCTTCTTTGGAAAAATGTCTGTTCATGTCTTCTGCCCATTTCTTGATTGGATTATTTGTTCTTTGGGTGTTGAGTTTGATAAGTTCTTTATAAATCTTGGATATTAGCTCTTTATCTGATATGTCATTTGCAAATATCTTCTCCCATTATGTCAGTTGTCTTCTGGTTTTGTTGACTGTTTCCTCTGCTGTGCAAAAGCTTTTTATCTTGATGAAGTCCCAATAGTTCATTTTTGCTGTGCTTAAGGTCGAACAGGTTGCTGCCTGTGTTCTCCTCTAGGATTTTGATGGACTCCTGTCTTACATTTAGGTCTTTCATCCATTTTGGGTCTATTTTTGTGTGTGCTGTAAGGAAATGGTCCAGTTTCATTCTTCTGCATGTGGCTGTCCAAATTTCTCAACACCATTTGTTGAAGAGACTGGCTTTTTGCCATCGGACATTCTTTCTTGCTTTGTCGAAGATGAGTTGACCATAGAGTTGAGGGTCCATTTCTGGGCTCTCAATTCTGTTCCATTGATCTATGTGTCTGTTTTTGTGCCAGTACGATACGGTCTTGATGATGACAGCTTTGTAATAGAGCTGGAAGTCCGGAATTGTGATGCCGCCAGCTTTGCTTTTCTTTTTCAATATTCCTTTGGCTATTCGGGGTCTCTTCTGGTTCCATACAAATTTTAGGATTATTTGTTCCATTTCTTTGAAAAAAGTGGATGGTATTTTGATGGGGATTGCATTGAATGTGTAGATTGCTCTAGGTAGCATTGACATCTTCACAATGTTTGTTCTTCCAATCCATGAGCATGGAACGTTTTTCCATTTCTTTGTGTCTTCTTCAATTTCTTTCATGAGTATTTTATAGTTTTCTGAGTACAGATCCTTTGCCTCTTTGGTTAAATTTATTCCTACGTATCTTATGGTTTTGGGTGCAATTGTAAATGGGATCGACTACTTGATTTGTCTCTCTTGTGTCTTGTGGTTGGTGTATAGGAATGCCACTGATTTCTGTGCATTGATTTTATGTCCTGCTACTTTACTGAATTCCTGTATGAGTTCTAGCAGTTTTGGGGTGGAGTCTTTTGGGTTTTCCACATACAATATCATATCATCTGCAAAGAGTGAGAGTTTGACTTCCTCCTTGCCAATTTGGATGCCTTTGATTTCTTTTTGTTGGCTGATTGCTGTGGCTAGGACTTCTAATACTATGTTGAATAGCAGTGGTGATAGTGGACATCCCTGCCGCGTTCCTGACCTTAGAGGAAAAGCTCTCAGCTTTTCCCCATTGAGAATGATATTCGCTGTAGGTTTTTCATAGATGGCTTTTATGATATTGAGGTATGTACCCTCTATCCCTATACTCTGAAGAGTTTTGATCAAGAAAGGATGCTGTACTTTGTCTAATGCTTTTTCTGCACCTATTGAGAGGATCATATGATTCTTGTTCTTTCTTTTGTTAATGTATCGTATCACGTTGATTGATTTGCAGATGTTGAACCAACCTTGAAGCCCAGGGATAAATCCCACTTGGTCATGGTGAATAATCATTTTAATGTACTGTTGGATCCTATTGGCTAGTATTTTGGTGAGAATTTTTGCATCCATGTTCATCAAGGATATTGGTCTGTAATTCTCCTTTTTGATGGGGTCTTTGTCTGGTTTTGAGATCAAGGTAATGGTGGCCTCATAAAATGAGTATGGACGTTTTCCTTCCATTTCTATTTTTTGGAACAGTTTCAGGAGAATAGGTATTAATTCTTCTTTAAATGTTTGCTAGAATTCTCCTGGGAAGCCATCTGACCCTGGGCTTTTGTTTATTGGGAGATTTTTTGATGACTGTTTCAATTTCCTTAGTGGTTATAGGTCTGTTCAGGTTTTCTCTTTCTTCCTGGTTCAATTTTGGTAGTTGATACATCTCTAGGAATGCACCCATTTCTTCCAGGTTATCTAATTTGCTGGCCTAGAGTTGCTCATAATATGTTCTCATAATTGTTTGTATTTCTTGGTGTTGGTTGTGATCTCTCCTCTTTCATTCATGATTTTGTGGATTTGGGTCATTTCTCTTTTCTTTTTGATAAGTCTGGCTAGGGGTTAATCAATCTTGTTAATTCTTTCAAAGAACCAGCTCCTAGTTTCTTTGATCTGTTCTACTGTTCTTTTGGTTTCAATTTCATTGATTTCTGCTCTGATCTTTATTATTTCTCTTCTCCTGCTGGGTTTAGGCTTTATTTGCTGTTTTTTCTCTAGCTCCTTTAGGTGTAGGGTTAGGTTGTGTATTTGAGACCTTTTTTGTTTCTTGAGAAAGGCTTGTATTGCTATATACTTTCCTCTCAGGACTGCCTTTGCTGTATCCCAAAGATTTTGAACAGTTGTGTTTTCATTTTCATTAATTTCCATGATTTTTTTAATTCTTCTTTAATTTCCTGGTTGACCCATTCATTCTTTAGTAGGATGCTCTTTAGCCTCCATGTATTTGAGTTCTTTCTGACTTTCCTCTTGTGATTGAGTTCTAGTTTCAAAGCATTGTGGTCTGAAAATAGGCTGGGAATAATCCCAATCTTTTGGTACCGGTTGAGACCTGATTTGTAACCTAGGATGTGATCTATTCTGGAGAATGTTCCATGGGCACTAGAGAAGAATGTGTATTCCGTTGCTTTGGGATGGAATGTTCTGAATATGTCTGTGAAGTCCATTTGGTCCAGTGTTTCATTTAAAGTCTTTATTTCCTTGTTGATCTTTTGCTTAAATGATCTGTCCATTTCAGTCAGGGGGGTGTTAAAGTCCCCCACTATTATTGTATTGTTGTCGATGTGTTTCTTTGCTTTTCTTATTAATTGCCTTATATAATTGGCTGCTCCCATGTTAGGGGCATAGATATTTACAATTGTTAGATCTTCTTGTTGGATAGAACCTTTAAGTAGGACATAGGGTCTTTCATCTCTTATTACACTCTTTGTTTTAAAATCTAATTTGTCTGATATAAGGATTGCCACCCCAGCTTTCTTTTGGTGTCCATTAGCATGGTAAATGGTTTTCCACCCCCTCACTTTCAATCTGGGGGTGTCTTTGGGTCTAAAATGAGTCTCTTGCAGACAGCATATTGATGGGCCTTGTTTTTTAATCCAATCTGATAGCCTGTGTCTTTTGATTGGGGCATTTAGCCCATTTACATTCAGGGTAACTATTGAAAGATATGAATTTAGTGCCATTGTATGGCCTGTAAGGTGACTGTTACTGTATATTGTCTGTGTTCCTTTATGGTCTATGCTGCTTTTAGGCTCTCTCTTTGCTTAGAGGACCCCTTTCAATATTTTGTGTAGGGCTGGTTTCGTGTTTGCAAATTCCTTTAGTTTTTATTTGTCCTGGAAGCTTTTTATCTGTCCTTCTATTTTCAATGACAGACTAGCTGGATATAGTATTCTTGGCTGCATATTTTTCTTGTTTAGTGCTCTGAAGATATCTTGCTAGTCCTTTCTGGCCTGCCAGGTCTCTGTGGATAGGTCTGTTGCCAATCTAATATTTCTACCATTGTAGGTTACATATCTCTTCTCCCGAGCTGCTTTCAGGATTTTCTCTTTGTTTCTGAGACTTGTAAGTTTTACTATTAGATGTTGGGGTGTTGACCTGTTTTTATTGATTTTGAGAGGGGTTCTCTGTGCCTCCTGGATTTTGATGCCCATTTCCTTCCTCACATTAGGGAAGTTCTCTGCTATAATTTGCTCCAATATACCTTCTGCCCCTCTCTCTTCTTCTTCTTCTGGGATCCCAATTATTCTAATATGTTTTGTCTTATGTTATCACTTATCTCTCGAATTCTGCCCTCGTGATCCTGTAGTTGTTTATCTCTCTTTTTCTCAGCTTCTTTATTTTCCATCATTTGGTCTTCTATATTGCTGATTCTCTCTTCTGCCTCATTTATCCTAGCAGTTAGTGCCCCCATTTTTTATTGCACCTCATCAATAGCCTTTTTGATTTCAACTTGGTTAGATTTTAGTTCTTTTATTTCTCCAGAAAGGGTTTCTCTAATAACTTCCACGCTTTTTTCAAGCCCAGCTGGTATCTTTAAAGTCATGATTCTGAACTCTAGGTCTGACATCGTACTAATGTCCGTATCGAGTAGGTCCCTGGCAGATGGTACTACCTCTTTTTCTTTTTGCTGAGGTGATTTTTTTCATCTTGTCATTTTGTCCAGAGGAGAATAGATGAATGAGAGATCAAAATGCTAACAGGTTAACAACCTCCTCAGCAAATATACTCTATAGAAATCAGAAAAGACCTGAAACCAGGGGAAAAGAAAGGGAAAGAAAGAAAAAAGAGGAAAAAAAAGAAAAAGAAAAGATAAAAACAAACAAAAACAGAACAAAAACAAAACAGAATATGATCAAATATGATCAGGCTAGTGCATAGATCAGTGCCACACACTAGTTTTTGGGCGTATTTTAGTCTGTTAGAAGAAAGTGCCTCCTAAAATTTTAAAGGAAGAAAGACTTATACATGTACAAAATCAGGGTTGATACAATGAAGGGATGGAAGATGACTGTAAAGATGAAAATTATAAAAGGTTTTATAAAAGGAATTGATAAGAAGTTGTTTGAAAAAAGAAAGAAGAAGATTTAAAAAAAAAGAAAAAAAAGGGAGAGAGTGTGATCAGGCAGGAGACTAGAACAAAGCCATACACTAGTGATTTAGGGTATATTTTGATCTATTAGAAGAAACTGTATCTCAAAATTTTAAAGAGAGAAAAACTTATATATATATGCCAAAAATAAGGGTAACTACTATGAAGGGATAAAATGACTCTAAAAATGAAAAATAAAAAATGTTTTTTTTTAAAAAAGGGATTGATAAGATGTTGGTTGAAAAAGGGAAAAAGAAAAATTCAAAAAATAAACAGTTAAAAAAATTAACTCTGAAAAACTAATGAATCTTGGTAAAAAAAAAGCCATGAATTCTATGTGCAGTATTCCCCTAGCGCTGGAGTTCTCCCGTTCTCCTTGATCGGTATACTTGGTCTTGGCTTGCTGGCTGTTCGTGCTGATCTTCTGGGGGAGGGGCCTGTTGCTGTGGGTCCCAAATGTCTTTGCCGGAGGCGGAATTGCCCCGCCCTTGTCGGTCAGGCTAAGCAAGCTGCTCGGGTTTGCTCTCAGGAGATTTTGTTCCCTGCAAGCTCCCGGCACAGCTTTGGAGGACCAGAGCGAAAATGGTGGCCTCCCAATCTCTGCCCGGAGGAGCTGAGAACTCGGGGCCCCGCTCCTCAGTGCGCTCCCAGAGAAAAGCAGTCAGTCACTCCCGTCTCCCCGGTCTCCGGCTGCACTCCGTGCTCACCCAGCCTGTGACCGAGTGTTTCTATCTCTGGCACCCGACCCCATGCGAAGTCTCCAAACCCAGCAGATCCCTGCGGTGTGCTCCCGCGCCGCTCCTCCCGGGGGAGGAAGGGGAGTCTCCCCAGCTCTGCCGCTTTTTGGGTCCCTGCTGGAGGAGCAGTGGCCCGACTGGCCCGCGGATCACAGTTTATGGCCACCCCGAGCTGAGAGCCCACGCCTTGGCTCCGTCTCTGCAGCTGGCTTCCCCGCTCCAATACCTGGGAGCTCTGCTGCACTCAGGCACCCCCGGTCTTTCTGTGACCCCGAGGGTCCTGAGACCACACTCTCCCACGAGGGTTCCACCCCCCGCTTAGCCACTGCAGCGACATCCCTCAGTGGAGCCGACTTCTAAAAGTTCCGATTTTGTGCTCCGAGGCTCTATCACTTGCCAGAAGCGGCCGACGGAGGCCCCCTCCCCCGCCGTCTATCCTCCCGAATATCGCCTTGGATTCAATTCTCCACACGTCCTGCCTTCCAGTAAGTGGTCACTTCTCTGTTCAGAGAGTTGTTGCTACTCTCTTCTTCGATCTCCTGTTGAGTTCGTAGGTGTTCAGAATGGTTTGATCCCTATTCAGCTGAATTCCTGAGACCAGACGAAATCCAGCTCTCCTACTCTTCCGCCATCTTGTTCCGCCCCCAGCAATTGCATAATCTTAAGCAAGGGAGTGACAAAATTATTGAACACTACATCCGAAACTAATAATGTACTATATTTGGCTAATTGAATTTAAGTTTAAAAAATGAAAAAAAAGGAGTGACAAAATGGGATAACATATACTGTAGATGCAAGGCTACTGTGTGGTTGCAGAATTCCCAGCCCTACCACCAAACACTAAACCATAATGAAGAGCCAGGCCACTTATACTGGTATATTTTATTTCTTTATGGGATAAATAGATTTTTTCTCTGGTTATAATTAGTACATGTGAATTTTCAAACTCAAACAACAGGAATGCATGTGAATAAAAGTAAAGATCATTGGAAATTTCTCCACCTTGAGATGACGGTAATTAATATCTTGTTGACTGTAAGAGTCAGAATTTTGGCCCCTTGTTCTTCACTCGTTGGTGTTATTTACTCCCATGAATATGTTAATTACATGACACAAAGGACTTTGCAGATGTAATTAATGTTACTAATCAGTTGACCTTAAGAAGAACTGATTTTCTTGATTTTGCTGGTGGACCTAATATAATCACATGAGCCCTTAAAAGCAGAGAGAACAAAGGAAATCAGAAACTTTTGAAGCATTGAGGACTTGGCAGTCAGTGCTGTTTTGAAGATGGAGGTGCCATGTATGAAGAAATGCAGGCACTCTGAATTTCCTGGGAGAAAGGACCCTGGATGACAGCTAGTAAGAAATGGAAACCACCATCCTGCAACCACAAGAAATTAGATTCTGCCAACAACCTGAATGAGCTTGGAAGACGATTCTTCCTAAAAGCCTCCAGAAGGGAATGTAGTTCTGCCTGCACTTTGATAGCCTTGTGAGACCTGAAGCAGAGGACCCATTTAAGCCATGCTGTTCCTAGAATTCTGACCGTGTAAACTGAGACAATAAATGGATTTTGGGTTTTTTATTTTGATTTTTTAAAATTTCAATTCCAACATAGTTAACATACAGTGTTATGTTAGTTTCAGGTGTACAATATAGTGATTCAACAATTCCATATATCACCCAGTGCTCATCATGACAAGTGCCCTCCTTATCCCCATCCCCAATTTTACTTATCCCCACACCCACCTCCCCTCTGGTAACCAGCAGTTTGGTCTCTATAGTTAAGAGTCTGTTTCCTGGATAGTCTCTCTCTCTCTCTCTCTCTCTCTCTCTCTCTCTCTATTTTTCCTTTGCTTACTTGTTTTGTTTCTTAATTTCCACATGGGTGAAATCATAAGGTATTCTTTTTCTGACTGACTTATTTCACTAAGCATAATGTTCTCTGTCTCCATCCATGTCACTGCAAATGGCAGGATTTCATTCTTTTTCATGGCTGAGTAATTTTCCATTGTATATATATATGCACCCCTTCTTCTTTATCCATTCAACAGTTGATGGACACTTAGGCTGTTTCCATAATTTGGCTATTATAAATAATGCTGCTATAAACATAAGAGAGCATGTATCCCTTTGAATTAGTATTTTTGTATTTTGGGAGTAAATACCCAGTAGTGCAATTATTGGAACACAGGCTAATTCTATTTTTAACTTTTTGAGGATCCTCCAAACTGTTTTCCATAATGGCTGCACCAATTTGCCTTCCCACCCACAGTGCAAAAGGGTTCCTTTTTCTCTGCATTCTTGTCAACACCTGTTTCTTGTGTTTTTGATTTTATCCATTCTGACAGATGTAAAGGGATATCTCACTGTTGTTTTTGATTTGCATTTCCCTGACTATGAGTGATGCTGAACATCTTTTCACATCTATTCATGTGTCTGTTTGCCATCTGGATGTCTCCTTTGGTGAAATGTCTGTTCATATCTTCTGCCCATTTTTAATGGATTATTTATTTTCTTGGTGTTCAGTTGTGTAAGTTCTTTATATATTTTGGATGCTAACCCTTTATCAGATCTGCCATTTGCAAATATTTTCTCCCATTCAGTAGGTTGCTTTTAGATCTCTGGCTGTGGCCTTATCTTGATCTTTCATTTGGGATAAATTCCTCTGTCTTGACATTTTGTCTCAGTCTCTGCCTTCTGCTTATAAGAAAAATCCATTTATGTCTCCACTTCTGAAAGTAATGGCCATGGAATGCCAGGGCCTGGTGTTTCAGGGACTATCTCAGGTATGTGCTGTGTGTGCTCAGCTGTTGTGTTTTGGCTGTTCTATCCTTTAGACCAGTCATCTGCAAAGGCTCTCCTTGTCTGATTTGGGCAGTGTTTGGTCCCTGGTCTGAATGTGGTAAGTTTTAACTAAATGTGCTCTGGTCTGCTTATGAAATGAGGCCTGTCACCACCTCCACCAGAACTGAGTCCCTGCAGAGCTCTCTGGTCTGTAGACATGGTGCAGACAGGGGTTTGTGCTGGTCTTCTGGGGGAGGGGCCTGCTCTGCTGGGTCAAAACAAGCTTGACTGAGGTCAGTCCCACTAGATCACAGGAGGTGGGGCTTGGTGTAAGCAAGTTAGGCAGCCAGTATGTGTTGTGCTATTTCCCCACAGGTGGCTCTGTGTTTATGCTGAGGGGTGGGGGATGGAAATTGCACTGCCAGCTCCTTTGTTCCCAGAGAGGTGTCTCCATGAATCCCGCCTCTCAAGGACTCATCCAAGAACAGTAAATAATCTCCCGTATTGTGCCCCAGGTGCTCTTCAGATTGCTGTTTCCACACTGTCTATCCCCCGGGGTTGTTTACCTGCCTTCTCTTCAGGAGCAGCATAGTGCCCTCTGGAGTCTATCTCATCCAAGTCCGCTGACCTTTAAAACTCCAGGCTTTAAGTGTTGCTGGTTACAAGAACTCATAAAATTCAGACCCTCGCATTTTCTAAGCCAATGAATTTGGGGAAGTGTCTTCCTTGTGCATTCCTTTATGTACTGCTATCTTTCTTGCCCTTCTCTGAGACCATAACTCACTTTCCTCCACACCATTCATGAACCATTTCTCCCCTAAACCACGCCTCTGCACTTCCTACCTTCTTCAATGAGGCTTCTTCTCTCCCTTTAGTTGTTGAGTTTCTTCTTTCATTCTTCAGGTCAATTTCTGGGTTATTTAAGCTGATGTGATAGTTATGTAGTTGTGTTCATAGGATGAGATGAGCCTAGGGTCCTCCTGCTCTGCCGACATCTTCCTCTTCCCAGTACTCTTATATAAAAATGGTAAATAGTTGTTTCCAAAGTTTTTATTAATGTAATCCTTGTATCCACCTGAATAATTTCCCCTAGATAGGGTAACAATTATTTTACTGTGCATCATCCCCAGTCCATTAAAACAAGGATGGCAGAACAGCTATAATTGAAGTGGGGCCATAAGCCTATGCTCTTGCTTACTCAGTCCCTCTTCTTCCATCTCAGTATAATGCACCCTGACTCTCACCCAAAGAATCCTAGGGTTCCCTTATGAACTCTTTGGAAAGCTCTGTGCTGGAAGAGCCATCCTCAGATATAGGCTTCCCTATCACACTTCTGCACTAAGTGTACATCTTCTGCATTAAGACTCTAGTTTTGTATTGGCCTTTAAGCACTGCCAACAACACATGCCCTCCTGCCTCCCTGGTACACTTCACAATACTTTTTCTTGTTTCAACAACTTACCTATCCCCAACCCTCCCTTCCCATATACAGGTACATACTCTGCTCTAGGCCTGCTCACCTCTGCTACTATTGTCACTTGTGGGCTTTGTACCCCATACCACTCCCTTTAACTTTCCATTCCTCTTAGGATTTTTTAGTCCCTGGCTTCCTACTCTCCTCTATTCTATGTTTCTATCCTCCTTCCTGGACCAGCTTCAAACTCTCCTCTGGGAAAGAGACCTCAGATACTACTTTTACCTGAAAGCTTCTCAATACTTCAGAACACAGAGAGTTCTCTGTCTCACATGTGATTTCCTTTTTTTTCTAAAGTGTTCTTGATTTAGGGTCTTCCTCATGGGTGGATTTATTCCTTCAGCAATCAGACTACCCACTTGGATAGGGGCTTGCTGCCTCTTTTATATTTTTGCTTTCCTGACCTTCCAGGAGTTGTTTTTACTATTGTCTACTTTGGATTGAACCCAGAGGAAGACAAAGCAGAAGGACCTGGGAAATTTTTTTTCATAAATGAGGGTGAAACCTGGTGATAGGACCTTCTAAAGATAAAGCTCAATTATCCTTCAGCATGTACACTCAAGTGGAAATTATTAGTGCTTCTGCTTAAAGGGCCAGAGAAGAACGATGAGTGACCACTGTTCACACCACTGTTCACAGCACTCCCTCTGTTCCCACAGTGATTACGCTGTAAGTTATGGTGCTTTCTTAAATACTGGGTAGATGCTGGCTCCTCCCAGTCACTTCCCAATTACTTATGCAGTGTCCCAGGCATTGTGCAAGGACCTCAGGTACAAAGAAAACTCATGTCCCTTCCTTGGCAGCTGACACACACACACACACACACCAATCTGTCCCAGTGGGATAAGGGCCAGTGGGTATTAACAGATGAAGTAGGTTACAAGGTGGCAACAGTAGATAGAAAGCCATGCATCACAGAGACAGGACCTACATTTTTCCATAGTTTTCATAAATGAGTTCACAGGCTGTGATGTTATGTAGAGGCCAGGTTCAGTGTTCAGAAGCACCCATTAGCCCCTTATGTTCTAAATCGGCCTGGAGTTTCTGAAGTCTGTGATGAGAATTAAGGCAGTGGTATCTGCACCACAGGGATGCTGGGTTTAGAATGGTATTTCATGGGGGAGGTTGTGTGTGATACCTTCTACTTGGCTCTGAGTCAGTACTCAATAGAATGTGGGCACCCATACCTCTGGACAGGGAAGGCTTGGAACATTTGAGTGGCTGAGGTGAGGACCTTATTCTCAGAAAGGTTTTCTGATGGTGTGAGAGTCTGAAGGAAGGTCCATTTTGGAGCAAGGGGCTGCTTTCCTGTTGACATAACTCGAGTTCTTGTGCACAACCCCATAAGGCCCTTTCTCTTGATAAAGGCTTTTTCTTTCACAAGCTAGTTACCAGACTATAGCCTTTGAGACCAGGTGTCCACACCCTATATTCTGATAATTCCATGACCCCAGATGAGAAGACTAAATTTCAAGTGTTTGAGGGTAATCATTTCTCACTGAGGCAATTTGCAAGTCCTACCTCCTACGACTACACAATCTGTTTTTGTGGTTTCTGATATGACAGACTCCTCCACTTCTCCATCTCCCTCCTAGATTGGAATTGCTGAGTCATGAATTATACACATACTCAACTTTAGTAGGTCATGCCCAACAAGTTTTCAAAGTGGTTTTTACAAATTAACCCTTCCACCAGCAATGTATCTTCAGATTGCCTCACATTCTTCCTAACACATATTGTGTGTGTTCCACCATTCTGGTGGTATGAGTGGTGGTTTTAATTTGCATTCCCCTGAAGATTAATGAAGAGTACCTCTTTGTACTAATAACACATTGTTTCAATTATGATAGCCCTGTAAAAGTTCATGACATCTGGTAGTGTGAGTTCTCCAGGTTTATTCATCTTCTTCAATATTGCTTTGCTTACTCTTTATGTTTTGAATTTCCATATCGATTTTAGAAACAGATGTCAAATTCCACAAAAGTCTCAGATTTTGAACAGGATTGGGTTCAATCTGTAGATTAATATAGGGAGAATTTATATTTTTGCAATAATGACTTGTAATCCATGAGTACAGTATCTAAATTTGTTTGGAATACTTGGTAACTGTTGGTAATTAAACTCGCCTTAATTGGCACAAATATTCCCACAATGAAAAACTATAGCAGTACGACTGACATTTATATAAGTCAGAGTCTTTATGCATTTTTTCATTGTCTTGGGATTTGATATTTATTCCTTAAAGCACTAGTTCTAACACTTAGTATGCATCAGAATGCGGGCACTATGTATAGGGCTTATTAAAACACAGATGTCTAGGCCTGTACCCTGGAGTTTCTGATGCAATAGGTCAGGACAGGGCCAGAGAATCTGCATTTCTAACAGGTTGTGAGGCAATGCCAGTGCTACTGGTTAGGGGACCACACTTTAAGAACCTCTGCCTTAAAGAAAAGCAGAGGAAATACATTGGTCCAGACCCTATTGGAGATGCTGAGGGTGCAGGAAGATGTAATCATGATCTCTTTAATCCAGTCTCTCAGGAAGACAGGCCCACAAGCAGAAGATTATAATGCATCATAGGAAGTGCACTTTGAGTGTTTTTTACCTGTTAACCTGGGAGTTCAGCGGGGGCTTGGCGGGCAGTGGGGTGAGGAAGAGCTTGTTCCTTTCTTTGGCAAATTAAAAAAAAAAGTAATGTTTAACTGGATTAGTGGATACCTATTGAGTAAATTTCAGGAAATTTTAAATGTGTGGCTGTGTTTATGGTAGGGAGAAATGAATGTTTAAGCATGAATACAAGGTGAAAAACTGTTGTGAAATAAGCTTTTGTCTTCCTTTTTCATCTGCTCTTTCATGGGAATCTAAACAATTCAAAAGCATAGGAGCATGTCAGTGATTTTTCATGACTGCCATATTTCTATGGCATTATAAAGAAACATCATGGCTGTTTCAATACAAAGTGCAATTAGAAACTGTGTCTTTGGGTGCCTGGGTGGCTCAGTTGTTAAGCATCTGCCTTCGGCTCAGGTCATGATCCCAGGATCCAGGGATAGAGCCCGGCACCAGGCTCCTGCTAAGCGGGAAGCCTCCTTCTCCCTCTCCCACTCCCCTTGCTTGTGTTCCCTCTCTCGCTGTCTCTGTCAAATAAATAAATAAAATCCTTAAAAAAAAAGAAACTGGGTCTTCTTTTAGATGGAGGATAGATAGCTAAATATCAGAGATATTATTTTTTAATTCACTTTTATTATATTAGTCACCATACATCATTAGTTTTTGATGTAGTGATCCACGCTTCTTTGTTTACATATAACACCAAGTGCTCCATGCAGTATGTGCCTTCCTTAATACCCATCACCGGGCTAACCCATTCCTCCAACCCCTCCCCTCTAACACCCTCAGTTTATTTCTCAGAGTCCATAGTCTCTCATGGTTCATCTCCCCTTCCGATCCCCCCCTTCATTTTTCCCTTCCTTCTCCTAATGTCCTCCATGCTATTCCTTATGTTCCACAAATAAGTGAAACCATGTGATAATTGACTTTCTCTGCTGGAGTTATTTCACTTGGCATAATCTCCTCCAGTCCCATCCATGTTGATGTAAAAGTTGGGTATTCATCCTTTCTGATGGCTGAGTAATATTCCATTGTATATATGCACCATATCTTCTTTATCCATTCATCTGTTGAAGGGCAATTTGGCTTTTTCCACAGTTTGGCTATTGTAGACATTGCCGCTAAGAACATTGGGGTGCATGTGGCCCTTCCTTTCCCTACATCTTTGTCTTTGGGGTAAATACCCTATAGTGCAATTGCTGGGTAATAGGGGTAGCTCTATTTTTAATTTTTTAAATTTTAAATTTTTGAGGCACCTCCACACTGTTTTCCAAAGTGGCTGTACCAACTTGCATTCCCACCAACTGTGTAGGAGGGTTCCCCTTTCTCTGGATCCCAGCCAACATCTGTCGTTTCCTGACTTATAATTTTAGCCATTCTTACTGTTGTGAGGTGGTATCTCACTGAGGTTTTGGTTTGGATTTCCCTGATGTCAAGCGATGTTGAGCACTTTTTCATGTGTCTGTTGGCCATTTGCATGTCTTCTATGGAAAAATGTCTGTTCATGTCTTCTGCCCATTTCTTGATTGGATCATTTGGCCTTTGGGTGTTGAGTTTGATAAGTTCTTTATAGATTTTGGATACTAGCCCTTTATCTGGTAAGTCATTTGCAAATATTTTCTCCCATTCTATCGGTTGTCTTTTGGTTTTGTTGACTGTTTCTTTTGTTGTGCAAAAGCTTTTTATCTTGATGAAGTCCCAATAGTTCATTTTTACCCTTGCTTCCCTTGCCTTTGGCGATGTTTCTAGAAAGAAGTTGCTGCAACTGAGGCCAAAGAAGTTGCTGCCTGTGTTCTCCTTTAGGAGTTTGATGGACTCCTGTCTCACATTTAGGTCTTTCAACCATTTTGAGTCTATTTTGTGTGTGGTGTAAGGAAGTGGTCCAGTTTCACTCTTCTGCATGGGGCTGTCCAACTTTTCTAATATCATCTATTGAAGAGACTGTCTTTTCTCCATTGGACATTCTTTCCTGCTTTGTCAAAGATTAGTTGACCATAGAGTTGAGGGTCCATTTCTGGGCTCTCTATTCTCTTCCATTGATCTGTATCAGTTTTTGTGCCAGTACCGTACTGTCTTGATGATTACAGCTTTGTAATAGAGCTTGAAGTCCGGAATTGTGATGCCACCAGCTTTGCTTTTCTTTTTCAATATTCCTCTGGCTATTCGGGGTCTTTTCTGGTTCCATACAAATTTTAGGATTATTTGTTCCATTTCTTTGAAAAAAGTGGATGGCATTTTGATAGGGATTCCATTAAATGTGTAGATTGCTCTAGGTTGTATAGACATCTTCACAATATTTGTTCTTCCAATCCATGAGCAGGGAATGTTTTTCCATTTCTTTGTGTCTTCCTCAATTTCTCTCATGAGTATTTTATAGTTTTCTGAGTACAGATTATTTGCCTCTTTGGTTAGATTTATTCCTAGGTATCTTACGGTTTTAGGTGCAATTCTAAATGGGATTGATTCCTTAATTTCCCTTTCTTCTGTCTTGTTGTTGGTATATAGGAATGCCACTGATTTCTGTGCACTGATTTTGTATCCTGCCACTTTACTGAATTCCTGTATGAGTTCTAGCAGTTTTGGGGTGGAGTCTTTTGGGTTTTCCACATAATGTATCATATCATCTGCAAAGAGAGTTTGACTTCTTTGCCGATTCGGATGCCTTTTATTTCTTTTTGTTGGCTGATTGCTGTGGCTAGGACTTCTATTATGTTGAATGCGGTGGTGATAGTGGACATTCCTGCCGTGTTCCTGATCTTAGGGGGAAAGCTCTCAGTTTTTCCCCATTGAGAATGATATTCGCTGTGGGTTTTTCATAAATGGCTTTTATGATATTAAGGTATGTACCCTCTATCCCTATGCTCTGAAAAGTTTTGATCAAGAAAGGATGCTGTACTTTGTCAAATGCTTTTTCTGCATCTATTGAGAGGATCGTATGGTTCTTCTTCTTTCTTTTATTAATGTATTGTATCACATGGATTGATTTGTGGATGTTGAACCAACCTTGCAGCCCAGGGATAAATCCCACTTGGTCGTGTGGTGAATAATCCTTTTTTTTAATTTTTTATTGTTATGTTAATCACCATACATCATTAGTTTTTGGGTGAATAATCCTTTTAATGTACTGTTGGATCCTACTGGCTAGTATTTTGGTGAGAAATTTTGCATCCATGTTCATCAAGGATATTGTCCTGTAATTCTCCTTTTTGCTGGGGTCTTTGTCTGGTTTTGGAATCAAGGTAATGGTAGCCTCATAAAACTTGTTTGGAGGTTTTCCTTCCATTACTAATTTTTGGACCAGTTTCAAAAAAATAGGTATTAATTCTTCTTTAAAGTTTGGTAGAGGGGTGCCTGGGTGGCACAGTCGTTAAATGTCTGCCTTCAGCTCAGGTCATGATCCCAGGGTCCTCAGATAAGAGTCCCACATCGGGCTCCCTGCTCCACAGGAAGCCTGCCTCTCCCTTTCCCACCCCCACCCCCACCACTTGTGTTCCCTCTCTCGCTGTCTTTCTCTCTATCAAAATAAATAATTAAATCTTTAAAAAAATAAATGTTTGGAAGAATTCCCCTGGGAAGCCATCTGGCCCTGGGCTTTTGTTTGTTGGGAGATTTTTCATTACTGCTTCAATTTCCTTAGTGGTTATAGGTCTGTTCACGTTTTCTATTTCTTCCTGGTTCTGTTTTTGTAGTTTATACATCTCTAGGAATGCATCCATTTCTCCAGATTATCTAATTTGCTGGCATATAGTTGCTCATAATATGTTCTTATAATTGTTTGTATTTCTTTGGTGTTGGTTGTGATCTCTCCTCTTTCATTCATGATTTTATTTATTTGGGTCCTTCCTCTTTTATTTTTGATAAGTCTGGCCAGTGGTTTATAAATCTTGTTAATTCTTTCAAAGAACCAGCTCCTAGTTTCGTTAGGTTATACTGTTCTTTTGCTTCTATTTCATTGATTTCTGCTCTGATCTTTATTATTTCTCTTCTCCTCCTGGGTTTAGGCTTTATTTGCTGTTCTTTCTCCAGCTCCTGTAGGTGAGGTTGTGTATTTGAGACCTTTCTTGTTTCTTGAGAAAGGCTTGTATTGCTTTAGACTTTCCTCTTAGTATCACCTTTGCTGCATCCCAAAGATTTTGAACAGTTGTGTTTTCATTTTCATTGGTTTCCATGAATTTTTTTAATTCTTCTTTAATTCCCTGGTTGACCTATTCATTCTTTAGGAGGATGCTCTTTAGCCTCCATGTATTTGAGTTCTTTCCAACTTTCCTCTTGTGATTGTGTTCTAGTTTCAAAGCACTGTGGTCCAAAAATATGCTGGGAATGATCCCAATCTTTTGGTACCGGTTGAGACTTGATTTGTGACCTAGGATGTGATCTATTCTGGAGAATGTTCCATGGGCACTAGGGAAGAATGTATATTCTGTTGCTTTGGGATGGAATGTTCTGAATAGATCTGTGAAGCCCATTTGGTCCAGTATGTCATTTAAAGTCTTTATTTCCTTGTTGATCTTTTGCTTAGATGATCTCTCCATTTCAGTGAGGGGGGTGTTAAGGTCCTCCACTATCACTATATTGTTGTCAATGTGTTTCTTTGCTTTTGTTATTAATTGCCTTATATAATTGGCTGCTCCCATTTTAGGGGCATAGATATTTACAATTGTTAGATCTTCTTGTTGAATAGACCCTTTAAGTAGGAGATAGTGTCCTTCCTCATCTCTTATTATAGTCTTTGGATTAAAATCTAATTTGTCTGGGTGCCTGGGTGGCTCAGTCAGTTCAGCGACTGCCTTCAGCTCAGGTCATGATCCTGGAGTCCCGGGATCGAGTCCTGCATTGGGCTCCCTGCTCAGCGGGGAGTCTGCTTCTCCCTCTGACCCTCTTCCCTCTCGTGCTCTCTATCTCTCATTCTCTATCTCTCAAATAAATAAAATCTTTAAAAAAATAAAAAAAATAAAATCTAATTTGTCTGATATAAGGATTGCCACCCCAGCTTTCTTTTGGTGTCCATTAGCATGGTAAATGGTTTTGCACCCCCTCACTTTCAATCTGGGGGTGTCTTTGGGTCTAAAATGAGTCTCCTGCAGACAGAATATGGATGGGTCTTGTGTTTTTATCCAATCTGATACCCTGTGTCTTTTGATTGGGGGTATTTAGCCCATTTACATTCAGGGTAACTATTGAAAGATACGAATTTAGTGCCATTGTATTGACTGTAAGGTTATTGTTACTGTATATTGTCTGTGTTCCTTTCTGGTCTATGTTACTTTAGGGTCTCTCTTTGCTTAGAGGACCCCTTTTAATATTTCTTGTAGGTCTGGTTTCTTGTTTGCAAATCCTTTAGTCTTTGTTTGTCCTGGAAGATTTTTATCTCTCCTTCAATTTTCAATGACAGCCTAGCTGGATATAGTATTCTTGGCTACATATTTTTCTCGTTTAGTGCTCTGAAGATATCTTGCCAGTCCTTTCTGGCCTGCCAGGTCTCGGTGGATAGGTGTGTTGCCAGTCTAATGTTTCAACCATTGTAGGTTACAGATCTCTTCTCTCGAGCTGCTTTGAGGATTTTCTCTTTCTTTCTGAGACTCGTACGTTTCACTATTAGATGGCGGGGTGTTGACCTATTTTTATTGATTTTGAGGGGGGTTCTCTGTGCCTACTGGATCTTGATGCCTGTTTCCTTCCCCAAATTAGGGAAGTTATCTGCCATAATTTGCTCCAATATACCTTCTGCCCCTCTCTCTCTTCTTCTTCTGGGATCCCAATTATTCTAATATGTTTTGTCTTATGTTATCACTTATCTCTCGAATTCTGCCCTCGTGATCCAGTAGTTGTTTATCTCTTTTTCTCAGCTTCTTTATTTTCCATCATTTAGTCTTCTATATCACTACTTTTCTCTTCTGCCTCATTTATCCTAGCAGTTAGGGCCTCCATTTTTAATTGCACCTCATTAATAGCCTTTTTGATTTCAACTTGGTTAGATTTTAGTTCTTTTATTTCTCCAGAAAGGGTTTCTTTAATATCTTCCATGCTTTTTTCAAGCCCAGCTAGTATCTTTAACATGGTCATTCTGAACCATAGTTCTGACATCTTACTAATGTCTGTATTGATTAGGACCCTGGAAGTCGGTACTGCCTCTTTTTCTTTTTTTTTTTTTGAGGTGATTTTTTCCCTCTTGTCATTTTGTCCAGAGGAGAGTAGGTGAATGAGAGAACAAAATGTTAACAGGGTAACAACGACCCCAGAAAAATATACACTAAACAAATCAGAAGAGACCTGAAACTGGGGGAAAAGAAAAGGAAAGAAAGAAAAAAGAAAAAAAAAGAAAAAGATTAAAAAAATATGATCAAATATGATCAGGTTTGTGCATAGATCAGTGCCACACCCTAGATTTGGGCATATTTTGGTCTGTTAGAAGAAAGTGCCTCCCAAAATTTTAAAGAAAGAAAAACTTATATATGTACAAAAATAAGGGTAAATACGATGAAGGGATGGAATAGGAATGTAAACATGAAAATTACAAAAGATTTTATAAAAGGAATTGATAAGAAGTTGGTTGAAAAAAAGAGGAATTAAAAAAAAAGGGGGAGAGAATGTGATCAGGCAGGAGACTAGAACAAAGCCATACACTAGAGATTTAGGGTATATTTTGGTCTGTTAGAAGAAACTGTATCTCAAAATTTTAAAGAGAGAACAAGTCATATATATGTATATATAGCAAAAATAAGGTTAACTACTATGAAGGGATAGAATATGACTCTAAAAATGAAAAAGAAAAAGATTTTTTAAAAAGATTGATAAGATGGGGGCGGAGCAAGATGGTGGAGGAGTAGGAGACCTAGATTTCGTCTGGTCTCAGGAATTCAGCTGAATAGGGATCAAACCATTCTGAACACCTACGAACTCAACAGGAGATTGAAGAGGAGAGTAGCAACAACTCTCTGAACAGAGAAGCGAACACGTACTGGAAGGTAGGACGTGCGGAGAAGTGAATCCAAGGCGATATTCGGGAGGATAGACGGCGGGGGAGGGGGCCTCCGTCGGCCGCTTCTGGCAAGTGATAGAGCCGCGGAGCACAAAATTGGAACTTTTAGAAGTCGGCTCCACTGAGGGACGTCACTGCAGTGGCTAAGCGGGGGGTGGAATCCTCCCGGGACAGTGCGGTCTCAGGACCCTTGGTGTCACAGAAAGACCAGGGGTGCCTGAGTGCAGCAGAGCTCCCAGGTATCGGAGCGGGGAAGCCGGCTGCAGAGACAGAGCTGAGGCGCGGGCTCTCAGCTCGGGGTGGCCATAAACTGTGATCCGCGGGCCAGTCGGGCCACTGCTCCTCCAGCAGGGACCCAAAAAGCGGCAGAGCTGGGGAGACTCCCCTTTCTCCCCCAGGAGGAGCGGCGCGGGAACACACCGCAGGGATCCGCTGGGTTTGCAGACTCCACACGGGGTCGGGTGCCAGAGATAGAAACGCTCGGTCACAGGCTGGGTGAGCACGGAGTGCGGCCGGAGACCAGGGAGAAGGGAGTGACTGCTTTTCTCTGGGGGCGCACTGAGGAGTGGGGCCCCGAGTTCTCAGCTCCTCCTGGCAGAGAGTGGGAGGCCACCATTTTCACCCTGGTCCTCCAAAGCTGTACCAAGAGCTTGCAGGGAAGAAAAGCTCCTAAGAGCAAACCCGAGCAGCTTGCTTAGCCTGACCGACAAGGGCGGGGCAATTCCGCCTCCGGCAAAGACATTTGGAAACCACGGCAACAGGCCCCTCCCCCAGAAGATCAGCACGAACAGCCAGCAAGCCAAGACCAAGTATACCGATCAAGGAGAATGGGAGAACTCCAGTGCTAGGGGAATACTACACATAGAATTCATGGTTTTTTTTTTACCATGATTCATTAGTTCATCAAAGTTAATTGTTTTTGACTTTTTAAAAGTTTTCTTTTTCCCTTTTTCAATCAACATCTTATCAAACCCTGTTTTAAAAAAACATTTTTTATTTTTCATTTTTAGAGTCATATTTTATCCCTTCATAGTAGTTACCCTTATTTTTGGCATATATATATAAGTTGTTCTCTCTTTAAAATTTTGAGATACAGTTTCTTCTAACAGATCAAAATATACCCTAAATCACTAGTGTATGGCTTTGTTCTAGTCTCCTGCCTGATCACATTCTCTCCCTTTTTCCTTTTTCTTTTTTTAAATCTTCTTTCTTTTTTCAAACAACATATCTTATCAATTACTTTTATAAAATCTTTTATACTTTTCATCTTTACAGTCATCTTCCATCCCTTCATTGCATCAACCCTTATTTTGTACATATATGTCTTTCTTCCTTTAAAATTTTAGGAGGCACTTTTTTCTAACAGACCAAAATACACCCAAAATCTAGTGTGTGGCACTGATCTATGCACTAGCCTGATCATATTTGATCATGTTCTGCTTTTTTTGTATTGTTCTGTTTTTGTTTTTATCTTTTTTTTCCCTCTTTCTTTTTTCTTTCTTTCCTTTTCTTTTCCCCTGGTTTCAGGTCTTTTCTGATTTGTATACAGTATATTTGCTGGGGAGGTTGTTAACCTGTTAGCACTTTGTTCTCTCATTCATCTATTCTCCTCTGGACAAAATGACAAGATGAAAAAAATCACCTCAGCAAAAAGAACAAGAGGTAGTACTGTCAGCCAGGGACCTACTCAATAGAGACATTAGTACGATGTCGGACCTAGAGTTCAGAATCATGACTTTAAAGATACTAGCTGGGCTTGAAGAAAGCCTGGAAGTTATTAGAGAAACCCTTTCTGGAGAAATAAAAGTACTAAAATCTAACCAAGTCAAAATCAAAAAGGCTATTGATGAGGTGCAATCAAAAATGGGGGCACTAACTGCTAGGATAAATGAGGCAGAAGAGAGAATCAGTGATATAGAAGACCAAATGATGGAAAATAAAGAGGCTGAGAAAAAGAGAGATAAACAACTACTGGATCACAAGGGCAGAATTCGAGAGATAAGTGATATGAAAAGACAAAACAACATTAGAATAATTGGGATCCCAGAAGAAGAAGAAAGAGAGAGAGGGGCAGAAGGTATATTGGAGCAAATTATAGCAGAGAACTTCCCTAATGTGAGGAGGGAAATGGGCATCAAAATCCAGGAGGCACAGAGAACCCCTCTCAAAATCAGTAATAATAGGTCAACACCCCGACATCTAATAGTAAAACTTACGAGTCTCAGAGACAAAGAGAAAATCCTGAAAGCAGCTCAGGAGAAGAGATATGTAACCTACAATGGTCAAAATTTTAGATTGGCAACAGACCTATCCACAGAGACCTGGCAGGCCAGAAAGGACTGGCAAGATATCTTCAGAGCACTAAACGAGAAAAATATGCAGCCAAGAATACTATATCCAGCTAGACTGTCATTGAAAATAGAAGGACAGATAAAAAGCTTCCAGGACAACAAAACCTAAAGGAATTTGCAAACACGAAACCAGCCCTACAAGAAATATTGAAAGGGGTCCTCTAAGCAAAGAGAGAGCCTAAAAGCAGCATAGATCAGAAAAGAACACAGACAATATACAGTAATAGTCACCTTACAGGCAACACAATGGCACTAAATTCATACATTTCAATAGTTACCCTGAATGTAAATGGGCTAAATGCCCCAATCAAAAGACACAGGCTATCAGATTGGATGAAAAAACAAGACCCATCCATATGCTGTCTGCAAGAGACTCATTTTAGACCCAAGGACACCCCCACATTGAAAGTGAGGGGGTGGAAAACAATTTACCCTGCTAATGGACACCAAAAGAAAGCTAGGGTGGCAATCCTTATATCAGACAAATTAGATTTTAAACCAAAGACTGTAATAAGGGATGAGGAAGGACACTATATGCTACTTAAAGGGTCTATCCAACAAGAAGATCTAACAATTGTAAATATCTATGCCCCTAACATGGGAGCAGCCAATTATATAAGGCAATTAATAACAAAAGCAAAGAAACACATTGACAACAATACAATAATAGTGCGGGACGTTAACAGCCCCCTGACTGAAATGGACAGATCATCTAAGCAAAAGATCAACAAGGAAATAAGGACTTTAAATGAAACACTGGACCAAATGGACTTCACACACATATTCAGAACATTCTATCCCAAAGCAACGGAATACACTTTCTTCTCTAGTGCCCATGGAACATTCTCCAGAATTGATCATATCGTAGGCCACAAATCAGGTCTCAACCGGTACCAGAAGATTGGGATTATTCCCTGTATATTTTCAGACCACAATGCTTTGAAACTAGAACTCAATCACAAGAGGAAAGTCGGAAAGAACTCAAATACATGGAAGCTAAAGAGCATCCTACTAAGGAATGAATGGGTCAAACAGGAAATTAAAGAAGAATTAAAAAAATTCATGGAAACCAATGAAAATGAAAACACAACTGTTCAAAATCTTTGAGATACAGCAAAGGCAGTCCTGAGAGGAAAGTATATAGCAATACAAGCCTTTTTCAAGAAACAAGAAAGGTCTCAAATACGCAACCTAACCCTACACCTAAAGGAGCTGGAGAAAGAACAGCAAATAAAACCTAAACCCAGCAGGAGAAGAGAAATAATAAAGATCAGAGCAGAAATCAATAAACTAGAAACCAAAAGAACAGTAGAACAGATCAATGAAACTAGGAGCTGGTTCTTTGAAAGAATTAACAAGATTGATAAACCCCTGGCCAGACTTATCAAAAAGAAAAGAGAAATGACCCAAATCCACAAAATCATGAATGAAAGAGGAGAGATCACAACCAACACCAAGAAATACAAACAATTATGAGAACATATTATGAGCAACTCTAGGCCAGCAAATTAGATAACCTGGAAGAAATGGGTGCATTCCTAGAGATGTATCAACTACCAAAATTGAACCAGGAAGAAAGAGAAAACCTGAACAGACCTATAACCCCTAAGGAAATTGAAGCAGTCATCAAAAATCTCCCAACAAACAAAAGCCCAGGGCCAGATGGCTTCCCAAGGGAATTCTATCAGACATTTAAAGAAGAATTAATACCTATTCTCCTGAAACTGTTCCAAAAAATAGAAATGGAAGGAATACTTCCAAACTCATTTTATGAGGCCAGCAGTACCTTGATCCCAAAACCAGACAAAGACCCCATCAAAAAGGAGAATTACAGACCAATATCCTTGATGAACATGGATGCAAAATTCTCACCAAAATACTAGCCAATAAGATCCAACAGTACATTAAAAGGATTATTCACCACGACCAAATGGGATTTATCCCTGGGCTGCAAGGATGGTTCAACATCTGCAAATCAATCAACGTGATATGATACATTAACAAAAGAAAGAACAAGAATCATATGATCCTCTCAATAGATGCAGAAAAAGCATTTGTCAAAGTACAGCATCCTTTCTTGATCAAAACTATTCAGAGTATAGGGATAGAGGGTACATACCTCAATATCATAAAAGCCATCTATGAAAAACCTACAGCGAATAACAATCTCAATGGGGAAAAGCTGAGAGCTTTTCCCCTAAGGTCAGGAATGCGGCAGGAATGTCCACTATCACCACTGCATTCAACATAGTATTAGAAGTCCTAGCCACAGCAATCAGCCAACAAAACGAAATCAAAGGCATCCAAATTGGCAAGGAGGAAGTCAAACTCTCACTCTTTGCAGATGATATGACACTGTATGTGGAAAACCCAAAAGACTCCACACCAAAACTTCTAGAACTCATACAGGAATTCAGTAAAGTAGCAGGACATAAAATCAATGCACAGAAATCAGTGGCATTCCTATACACCAACCACAAGACAGAAGAGAGACAAATCAAGGAGTCAATCCTATTTACAATTGCACCCAAAACCATAAGATACGTAGGAATAAATTTAACCAAAGAGGCAAAGGATCTGTACTCAGAAAACTATAAAATACTCATGAAAGAAATTGAAGAGGACACAAAGAAATGGAAAAACGTTCCATGCTCATGGATTGGGAGAACCAACATTGTGAAGATGTCAATGCTACCTAGAGCAATCTACACATTCAATGCAATCCCCATCAAAATACCACCCACTTTTCTCAAAGATATGGAACAAATAATCCTAAAATTTGTATGGAACCAGAAGAGACCCCGAATAGCCAGAGGAATCTTGAAAAAGAAAAGCAAAGCTGGTGGCATCACAAATCCAGACTTCCAGCTCTATTACAAAGCTGTCATCATCAAGACATTATGGTACTGGCACAAAAACAGACACATAGATCAATGGAACAGAATCGAGAGCCCAGAAATGGACCCTCAACTCTATGGTCAACTAATCTTTGACAAAGCAGGAAAGAATGTCCAATGGAAAAAAGACAGTCTCTTCAACAAATGGTGCTGGGAAAATTGGACAGCCACATGCAGAAGAATGAAACTGGACCATTTCCTTACACCACACACAAAAATAGACTCCAAATGGTTGAAAGACCTAAACGTGAGACAGGAGTCCGTCAAAATCCTAAAGGAAAACACAGGTAGCAATCTCTTCGACCTCAGCCGCAGCAACTTCTTCCTAGAAACTTCGCCAAAGGCAAGGGAAGCAAGAGCAAAAATGAACTATTGGGATTTCATCAAGATAAAAAGCTTTTGCACAGCAAAAGAAACAGTCCACAAAACCAAAAGACAACCGACATAATGGGAGAAGATATTTGCAAATGACATATCAGATAAAGAGCTAGTATCCAAAATCTATAAAGAACTTATCAAACTCAACACCCAAAGAACAAATAATCCAATCAAGAAATGGGCAGAAGACATGAACAGACATTTTTCCAAAGAAGACATCCAAATGGCCAACAGACACATGAAGAAGTGCTCAACATCGCTCGGCATCAGGGAAATCCAAATCAAAACCTCAAGGAGATACTACCTCACACCAGTCAGAATGGCTAAAATTAAGAAGTCAGGAAACGACAGATGTTGGCGGGGATGTGGAGAAAGGGGAACCCTCCTACACTGTTGGTGCGAATGCAAGCTGGTGCAACCCCTCTGGAAAACAGTATGGAGGTTCCTCAAACAGTTGAAAATAGAGCTACCATACGATTCAGCAATTGCACTACTGGGTATTTACCCCAAAGATACAAATGTAGGGATCTGAAGGGGTACGTGCACCCCAATGTTTATAGCAGCAATGTCCACAATAGCCAAACTGTGGAAAGAGCCAAGATGTCCATCGACAGATGAATGGATAAAGAAGAATTGGTATATATACACAATGGAATATTATGCAGCCATCAAAAGGAATGAGATCTTGCCATTTGCAACGACATGGATGGAACTGGAGGGTGTTATGCTGAGTGAAATAAGTCAATCAGAGAAATACATGTATCATATGACCTCGCTGATATGAGGAATTCTTAATCTCAGGAAACAAACTGAGTGTTGCTGGAGTGGTGGGGGGTGGGAGGGATGGGGTGGCTGGGTGATAGACATTGGGGAGGGTATGTGCTATGGTGAGTGCTGTGAATTGTGCAAGACTGTTGAATCACAGATCTGTACTTCTGAAACAAACAATGCAACATATGTTAAGAAAAAACAAAAAGATAGCAGGAGGGGAAGAATGAAGGGGAGTAAGTCAGAGGGGGAGATGAACCATGAGAGACGATGGACTCCGAAAAACAAACTGAGGGTTCTAGAGGGGAGGAAGGTAGGGTGATGGGTTAGCCTGGTGATGGGTATTAAAGAGGGCACATTCTGCATGGAGCACTGGGTGTTATGCACAAACAATGAATCATGGAACACTACATCAAAAACTAATGATGTAATATATGGTGATTAACATAACAAAAAAATTTAAAAAAAGATTGATAAGATTTTGGTTGAAAAATGGAAAAAGAAAAATTAAAAAAAAGAAAAAAATAATTAAAAAAATGTATCTTTGAAAGACTAAAGAATCAGGGGGGGAAATGCCATGAATTCTATATGCTGTATTCCCGTAGCACTGGAGTTCTGCCTTTCTCATTGATGGGTAAACTTGGTCTTGGCTCGCTCTTCTTGCTGATCTTCTGGGGGATGGGCCTGTTGCCATGGTACCCAAATGTCTTTGCCGGAGGCGGAATTGCCCCGCCCTTCCCGGGGCCAGGCTAAGTAATCTGCTTGGGTTTGCTCTTGGGAGCTTTTGTTCCCTGCATGCTTTCCGTAGAGCTTTGGAGGATGAGAGTGAAAATGGCGGCCTCCAAATCTCCACCCTGGAGGAGCCGAGAACTCGGGACCCCACTCCTCAGTGAGCCCCCAGAGAAAAGCTGTCAATCACTCCTGTCTCCCCAGTCTCCTGCCGCACTCCGTGCTCACCCGACCTGTGACCGAGCATTTCTATCTCTGGCACACGACCCCGTGTGGAGTCTCTAAACCCAGCAGATCCCTGCAGTGTGCTCCCGCACCGCTCCTCCCGGGGGAGGAAGGGGAGTCTCCCCGGATCTGCCGCTTGTTGGGTTCCTGCTGGAAGAGTGGTGGCCCGATTGTGCTGCAGATCACAGTTTATGGCAACCCCGAGCTGAGATCCCACTCCTCGGCTCTGTCTCTGCAGCTGGCTTACTCGCTCTGATACCTGGGAGCTCTGCCGCACTCAGGCACCCCCATACTTTCTGTGATACCGAGGGTCCTGAGACCACACTGTCCCAACGAGGTTTCCACCCCTGCTTAGCCACTGGAGCGATGTCCCTCAGTGGAGCAGACTTCTAAAAGTTCCGATTTTGTGCTCTGCTGCTCTATCACTTGCAGTTCGTTGCTGACGGAGGCTCCCTCCCCCGCTGTCTATCTTCCCAAATATTGCTTCGGATTCCTTTCTCCACACGTCTTACCTTCCAGAAAGTGGTCGCTTTTATGCTCATAGAATTGCTGCTATTCTTTTCTTCGATCTCCTGTTGAGTTCGTGGGTGTTCAGAATGGTTTGATCCCTATCTAGCTGAATTCCTGGGACCAGACGAAATTTAGGTCTCCTACTCCTCCACCATCTTGCTCCTCCTGTCATTGAATATTATTTTCATAGGGAAATTTTATGCATTTCCTGGTGAGTTGTGGGTACAAGCATCACACAATATAAAATTAGGTAGTTGAAAAAATGATGTTTCCTACATTTAGGTATTTGGCTATAAGTTGCAGTAGTACTATTTGAGAAATAACAGAATGGCTGTGGGTAATTTTGTGTTCCTGTTTTTGCTTAATTGGAATAGATATTAAGAATTAATTTGCATGGAGTCAGAGCAAGACGAGAGTGGGCTATTTTGAGTTTCACAACATTTATTTTTGGTCATTGTTCTGTTAAGGGGATGGAATTTTCAGTTTGAATATTAAGTCACTATTGGTGATCTCTTTTGTAATAATAATCATAATGATAATTTTTATTTTTATTTAGGGAACCACAGACCAGCATAGGAGAAGGCCTGGATTAAACGACATGAGGATAAGAACCAAGATTAAAGTTCAAAGGAAAGTGCTAAGAATCTCTATGTCAAGAAATTAGGCAAATATAGTAAGAGGATGCTTGCAAACACAGAAATAAACAAGGCAGACAGAGTCTCTGCTCTCATTGAGATTTTAGTCTATCTGGGAAAGCAGACATCAAACCAGTCATAGTGACTGGTTAAAATTGAGATTAACATACATGGTAAAAGTATAGGGAGCTATGAGAGAATTTCACAAGGTCTTGACCTAGTATAGGAGGATCAGGGAGAGCTTGTTTGAATCAGTGGCAATTAAACTGAAAATGGAAGAGTGAAGATGGGTTAGCCAGGCAAAGGGGAATGGGAACAGAAGTTGCAGGTGGCCCTCAGGCTGAGAGCATAGATCTTTAAAAGTCTTTGGGTCAAGAAAGAGCTGGGTCTATTGGAGCTGGAACAAAAAGCAATAATACTTCCAGTATGTTTAGAGCATAGAGAACAGTAGAGAGAATGGTGATATACGACATGAGAGAGATAGGTTAGGCACGATCATTCAAAACCATATTGGACATATTAATGGTTTGAGACTTCATCCTGAGATGAATGGGTAGGCACAGGAATGTCATTGTTAGTTTTATATTGTTGGAAGATCACTCTGGCTTCTGTATGAAGAATGGATTGGTGGAAAGCAACACTGGATTCAGGAAGACCAGTTAGAGGGTTATTGTAATCATTCAGGAGACAAATGATGGTGACTTGGGCAAAGGTAGTGGTAGAGGGGGTGTAGAGACATGGCCAGGGCAAGAAATCTTTAGGAGGCATGTCTGGTGAGACTTGATGTGGTAGACATAGACATGTGTGTCCCAGATCCCCTTTCAAGGAAGGACTTGATGTCCAGCTGTGGGAAATGTTGTCAGTAGACAGCTTCCATATAACTGCTCCTTCAGAGTCTGGCTCAGCTGCAGAAAGCCACCATTCTCAAGGGTCACACCCTTCCCCTGGTAGCCCACATCTGACTGAGTAAGGCAGAGGTATAAATGTCTGATTATCTGGACCCAACAGGGGGCACTGTGAAGGACAGTATTTGCTCCAGAGCTCTCTGATAGGTTGGCCAAAGCTACGTTGGAACTACACCACAGTTAAACATCCCTCTGTCCAGTCCCACTTCCTTCCTCCTCTCTTCACAGGGAATGATGCATGATAAATATCTTGTATCTCCAACTTAATCTTACCTCTGCTTCCAATGAGTCCAATCTGTGACTGTTGGAACTAAAAGTGGAGTACTGTGATAAAGAAAATGATAAGATAGGCATTTGGAACTGGATCAGTGACCACTCAGCTTACAATGAGAATTTCATCACTGATGTAGGTGGAGCATAGACAGCTTCTGGAACAAAGTTGTGGCATAGTTATTAAAATTTTCATTGGTGGTGAATTAGGAATGCATACCAACGGAAGGGAATGCAGTGGCAGGCATATCAGTTGTTTGGGATTTATGGATAAAATAGTAATTTTTAAAAATTTTTATTTATTTATTTGAGAGAGAGAGAGTGAGCACAAATGGGAGGAGGGGCAGAGGGAGAGAGACAGAGAGAATCCCAAGCAGACTCCCCATGAGTGTGGAACCCGATGTGAGGCTCAATCCCATGACCCAACAGATCATGACCAGAGCCAAAATCAAGAGTTAGGCCCTTAACTGACTGAGCCAACCAAGCGCCCCTAAAATAGTAATTTTAACAATAAGGGGATTAGATAGCTATTATAGCACCATCAATAATCACTAGAAAGATAATGAACAGTTGAGAGTGAGTAACAGGCAACTTAAAGCCAAATGTAAAAACCAGAAGGCATCTTTGGTATAATACAAAGAAACTTTCATTTGTTATAGTGACAGGGCAGAGAAAGCCAAGCAGAACAAGCCCAGGATTTAGAGTGGCTGAACCTCAAAGACAGTAAAGCTCCAATTAAGGCATAACTGAGACTCTGAGCCATGGGATAGGCCACCTTCTCTCTTGATCACTAGACTTACAACCAGACTTAAGTCATAGCACAACTCATTTGGGGAATAATCTAGTTTATTTGAAAGGAAATGGGATATATATCCCAAAGAAATTGCAAAATCTAGTCTGTATATACTGAAAGGAGTTGGGGGAGTACCAATAGAACTATATTTTATAATACAGGGTGCCTGATCAGGGAGCAATAACTTAAAATTATATAAGCAAGAGTTGACCTGGAAGTGCTCCTCTAAGATATAAAACTTAATATGCTGGTAATGATAACACTAGATGGTACAAACCCATTAGTAGGATGAGTCCCAGAAACATTGAAAACATAATGACTTATGCTAAGTAAAACTGAAATATCATAATTGTTGTGGGATATGATGAAGGAAAGGATTAATGGGTTCAGGGATATGGACAGGCTGGACCAGATATACTATATACGGACAGATCTCCATTTCTTTGGAATCAGTTACTGAAATTTTAGCAGTTTCTTTTGGTGGTGTCATAGTTACCTGAATTTTTGTGATACACGTAGCCTTGCATTGGTGCCTGAAATATTTGCAGACTGGTTTCAGCAGGTATAGACATTTTCCAGTCTTTTCCCTAAGCTATGGGTTACCTCTGAAATCACAGTTGTGCTGGGTTGGGGCCAGTTTTGAGGCTGTTGCTGGGTCTGCAGTGGCATCCATAGTTGGTGAACTTGTGACCATGGGCTTGGGTGGGTGTAGATCTGGTCTGATCCCTTGGTGGATGAGACTGCCTCCAGTACCTTATTCAGTAAGTTAGTTCTGGAACAAATTTTCACTCCAGAGTCTACAGTTGAGTCCTTGTACAGTGGGCCTCTTATCAGGTGCACGACAGGTGTTGCTCCCTCCAGGTCCCTGGGAAGGCTCCTTCCTGGTTACTGAATAGTTCCGTGGGTAGGAAGGACTGGCTCTGGACAATGGCTGAGAGTGGCTTGAACCAAACCCCAAGGCTGTTTCATGTTCCACATCCAAGTTTAAAGTATATGGACCTGGCTCTTGGAGGCACAAATTGGCTTGCCTCCCACCAAGTCCCTGTGTGGGCTAGACTGGTCCCTATATTCAGAGGGGCTGAAGCTGAGGTTAGGGCCCTTCCAGGATCTCCTGAGGTGCAGATATATGTGTTGCCTGCATGGTCCCTATGCCAGCAGGACTGCTCATGGACTGTGGCTGAAAAGTGTTGGAACCAAATATAGAACCCTTTCAAGATCTCTGTGGGCACAGACAGGAGTGATTTCTGCTGGGACCCTGGGATCTCAGGACTATTGGCAGACAACAGACTGTTGCTATGGATAAGTTGGAGTAAATTATAGGGCCCTTTCAGGATCTCAGGGAGGGCAGATGGGAGTGTTTCCTGCAGAGTCCCTGTGCCAGCAATACTGTTCACAAACTGTAGCTGAGATGAGCTAGAGCTCAGTTACAGGGCACTTTCAGAATCTATAGTCTGACTGAGTTTGGCAAGCTTACCTCCAGGGGCTCCCAGACTGTGGCTGAAAGGAAATGGAGCCAGGTCATGGGACACTTCAGGGTCCATAGGCAGGACTAAATTCTATGTTTATTACCCAGAGCATGGGTGGGCATGATTCCTCCTGGATCCTTTGGTATATGATGCTAATGATAGACTCAAAGCCATACAGAACTGTAGCTGAGTTCTCAGTGGTATGGAGCTGCTTTCATTTCTGTAACTAGGACCATGATCATCAAGTCAGCCAACTGGTTGTGAGCCTGCCTTTTCAAAACAGATCTTCTTGGGCTTGGATAGCACTGGGGTCTCACAATCTCCTACTTCAATCCCAAAGCTCCCACAAAGGCACTTTTGTCTGTGGGATGGATGTCAAATTATTGTTGTTGAGGATGGGATACGCACAAGGGATGTCTTATTTGGCCATTTTGCTGACATCACTCCTGCAAGTTTCTTTTCCTCTGGTGTCATTGGTTTTTCTATGATAATGCTGGTCTCTTAAAATGAGCCGAGAGCTGTTCCTCTTATATTTTCTAAAAGTTTGTGGATCATTAGTAATATTTCCTCTTTAAATGTTTGTTATAATTTATCACTGAAAGATTTGGGCTTGAGCTTTTCCATTTATGAAGATTTTTAATTACTCGTTTAACTTATTCACTTACTATATGTAAATGTGGATTTTTAAATTTATTCTTGACTCAGTTTCAGTAATTTGTGTTTTTATAGAAATTTGTCAACTTCATCTAAGTAATCTAATTTGTTGGCATAAGTTGTTCGTGGTCTTACCTTATAATCCTTTCTTATTTCTGTGAGGTTGGTAATAATGGCCCCTCTTTCATCCTTGATTTTAGCAATTTGAGTCTTCTTTTTTATTCCTCAGTCTGCCTAGCTTAATATTTTCAAAAAAAAATCAACTTCTGGATTAGATTATTTCATCATTGTCTTTTTATTCTCTATTTTATTTATTTCCAATCTAAATGTTATTATTGTATTCCTTTTTTATAAGCCCTTTTTAATGAACTTTTTTTGTCTTTTTAAGTTTTTATTTAAATTCCAGTTAGTTAACATAGAGTGTAAAATTAGTTTCAGGTGTACAATACAGTGATTCAATACTTCCATACAACACCCAGTGCTCATCACAAGTCAAATTATCTTTTCTATTTTTTATTTACTTTTTATTATGTCATGTTAGTCACCATACAGTACATCATTAGTTTTTGATGAACTGTTCCATGATTCATTGTTTGAATATAACAGCCAGTGCTCCATGCAATACGTGCCCTCCTTAATACCTATCACCAGGCTAACCCATTCCCCCAACTCCCTCCCCTCTAAAACCCTCAGTTTGTTTCCCGGAGTCCATGGTCTCTCATGCTTCATTGCCCCCTCTGATTTCCCCCCCTTCATTTTTCCCTTCCTTCTCCTAAAGTCCTCCCTGCTATTTCTTATGTTCCACAAATAAATGAAACCATATGATAATTGACTTTCTCTGCTTGACTTATTTCACTTAGCATAATTTCCTCCAGCCCCATCCATGTTGATGCAAAAGTTGGGTATTCATCCTTTCTGATGGCTGAGTAATATTTCATTGTATATATGGACCATACCTTCTTTAGCCATTCATCTATTGAAGGGCATCTTGGCTCTTTCCACAGTTTGGCTATTGTGGACATTGCTGCTGTGAACACTGGGGTGCATGTGACCCTCTTTTCACTACATCTGTATCTTTGGGGTAAATACCCAGTAGTGCAATTCCTGGGTCATTGGGCAGCTCTATTTGTAACTTTTTGAGGCATCTCCACACTGTTTTCCAAAGTGACTGTACCAACTTGCATTCCCACCAACAGTGTAAGAGGGTTCCCCTTTCTCCACAACCTCTCCACTATTTCTCGTTTCTTGCCTTGTCAACTTTTGCCATTCTAACTGGTGTAAGATGGTATCTCAATGTAGTTTTGATTTGAATTTCCCTGATGGCTAATGATGATGAACATTTTTTCATGTGTCTGTTAGCCATTTGTATGTCTTCTTCATAGAAGTCTCTTTTCATATCTTCTGCCCACTTTTTGACTTGATTATTTGTTTTTTGGGTGTTGAGTTTGAGAAGTTCTTTTTTTTTTAAAGATTTTATTAATTCATTTGTGAGAGAGAGAACAAGCAGGGGGAGAGGCAGAGGGAGAGGGAGAAGCAGACTCCCTGCTGAGCAAGAAGTCCGATGCGGGACTCGATCCCAGGACCCTGGGATCATGACCCGAGCTGAAGGCAGATGCTTAACCATCTGAGCCACCCAGGCGCTGAAGTTTGAGAAGTTCTTTATAGATTTTGGATATCAACCCTTTATCTGTGGTGTCATTTGCAAATATCTTCTCTCATTCTGTAGGTTATCTCTTTGTTTTGTTGACTGTTTCCAAAATACAGCATCCTTTCCTGATTAAAACTCTTCAGAGTGTAGGGATAGAGGGAACATTCCTCAAGTTCATAAAAACCATCTATGAAAAGCCCACAGCAAATATCATTCTCAATGGGGGAAAGCTGAGAGACTTTCCCTTAAGATCAGGAACACAACAAGGATGCCCACTCTCATCACTATTGTTTAACATAGTACTAGAAGTCCTAGCAACAGTAATCAAACAACAAAAATAAATAAAACATATTCAAACTGGCAAAGAAGGAGTCAAACTCCCTCTTTTCGCAGATGACATGATAATTTATGTGGAAAACCCAAAAGACTCCACCCCTAAATTACTAGAACTCATACAGCAATTCAGTAATGTGGCAGGATACAAAATCAATGCACAGAAATCAGTTGCTTTCCTATACACTAACAATGTAACTATACAAAGAGAAATCAGGGAATCGATTCCATTTACAATAGCACCAAAAACCATAAGATACCTTGGAATAAACCTAACCAAAGAGGTGAAGGATCTATACTCTGGGAACTACAGAACACTTATGAAAGAAATTGAAGAAGACACAAAAAGATGGAAAAACATTCCATGCTCATGGATTGGAAGAATAAACATTATTAAAATGTCTATGCTGCCCAGAGCAATCTATACTTTCAACGCCATCCTGTACAAAATACCAATGGCATTTTTCAAAGTGCTGGAACAAACAATCCTAAAATTTGTATGGAACCAGAGAAGACCCCGAATTGCCAAGGAAATGTTGAAAAAGAAAGACAGGACTGGGGGCATCACGTTGCCAGATTTCAAGCTCTATTACAAAGCTGTGATCACCAAGACAGTATGGTCCTGGCACAAAAACAGACACATAGACCAATGGAACAGAATAGAGAGCCCAGATATGGACCCTCAACTCTATGGTCAAATAATCTTCCACAAAGCAGGAAAAAATATCCAATGGAAATAAGACAGTCTCTTCAATAAACAGTGCTGGGGAAATTGGACAGCTATATACAGAAGAAAGAAACTCGACCATTCTCTTACACCATACACAAAGATAAACTCAAAATGGATGAAAGACCTCAATGTGAGATAGGAATCCATCAAAGTCCTAGAGGAGAACATAGGCAGTAACCTCTTTGACATTGGCCACAGCAACTTCTTTCAAGACACGTCTCCAAAGGCAAGGGAAACAAAAGCGAAAATGAACTTTTGGGACTTCATCAAATTAAAAAGCTTCTGCACAGCAAAGGAAACAGTCAACAAAACAAAGAGGCAACCCACTGAAAGGGAGAAGATACTGTATTCCTTCTGTTTTCTTTGAGTATAGTTTGTTCTTTTTTCAGTTTCTTAAGGTGGACTGTCAGGTTATAGATTTGAGATACTCTTTTTTCATATAGATACTTACAGCTAACAATGCTTCTCTAAACACTGCTTCCCATAAATTTTGATATGTTGTGTTTTCATTTTCACTCATTCCAAACTGAATTTTTATTGTGATTTCTCTGTGACATATGGATTATTTAGAAATGTGTTTTTAAATTTCCAATTATTTGTGAGTTTCCAAAATTTCCATCTTTTGCTGATTTCTAACTTAACTGCTTTGTGGTCAGAGAACACAGTCTGTATGATTTCAATCCCTTTATATTTATTAAGATTTGTTTTATAGTCTCTTTTGGATAACGGTTAATGAACATTTAAGAATTTATAGTCGCTGTTGTTGGGGTCAATCTCCTATAGATGTGAGGTCAAGTTGGATAATAGTGTTGTTCAAGTCTTATATAACTCTGCTGATTTTCTGTCTAGTTTCCTGTTCATTATTAAGAGTGAGATATTGAAGACTCTGAATGTTATTGGCAAATAGTCTGTTTCTCCCTTTAATTCTACCTATATTTTCTTTCCTGTATTTTACCCTTCGCTGTTAGATATGTATATTTTAAAACTTGTTTTATCTTTTTGATGAATTGACCCTTTTATCATTATAAAATACACCTCTTTGTCTCTGGTTATATTTTTGTCTGTAAGTATATTTTCAATATTTATATAGTCATTCCAGTTCTCTTTTGCTTACTCTTTTCCTGGTCTATCTTTGTCTTTTCTCTTTTGACCTTTTAATGTCTTTGAATCTAAAATGATTTTTTTTTGTTGGCTGCATATAGTTGGATCATGTTTTATTTTAATCTACCCAAAAGTTGGGTATTCATCCTTTTATTTTATTTTAATCTATTCTAATAATCACTTATTTTATTAGAGTGATTAATCCATTGGAATTTAAAATAATTACTTATATGGGTAGGTTGATTTTTTTCATTCAGCTATTTGTTTCTTTCTGTCTTGTTTATTTTTTTGTTGTTATTCTTTGTTCCTCCACAACATTAATTTGTATTAGAAATGTAATTTTTGGAGTACCATTTTAATTTTTGTGTTGAGTTTTAAAAAAAATTTAGCAGGGGAGGAGTTAATGTGACAGAGAAGTAGGGGGACCCTGGGCTTTCCTTGTCCCTGGAACACAGCTGTATTGAGGTCAGATCACTTGGAACACCCAGAAAATCAATCTCAAGATAGGAAGGATTTCCACGGTTAGAGGGAGACAGCATGGCAGGTGTGAAGCGCATGGAAGTGAATTGGGGGAGAGAAAAGCTGCCATGCTGCAGAGGGGAGGGAACCCTTTCCCCAGGGAGAGAAAAGGGAGAGAAGGGTTGAGAGAGTGCAGTGTATTGCACAAGAAAACCTCTCAGACCACAGACTGGGCAGCTGGGGGAATGGAGTGGCGCAAATTTTTTGCAAACAGTGGGTGTAGCTCAAACTCTGAGCTTTTGGAAGTGCAAGACTTTCACTAGAGTGGAGCTGTAGTGTGAGCTCCTGGAGAGAAGGATGGCTCTGGCCCGAGAGCACACACAAAGTGATGTAGGGATCCCCAGGGTTGCACTGGGAGAGATTGTTCTCCTTCCTGGAGTGCATTTGGAAGAGAGTATATTGCTTCTCCAAGGACAAAAGACCCTGCAGGCACTAGCAAACAGCACACAGGGGCCAGTGCATCAGGTGTATAACCTGCTGCTGCTTTTTGCTGTCTACACCATAGATTCTGTGCACTGCACAGGTGTGGGACTGTTTTTGTGGGACAAAGGGCACTGGTCAGAGCACAGAAAGGCTCTAATCTGGAGGAGGGAGCAGATCCAAGGGATGTTGGCTCCTTTAAGATTTGGAGTTTTGAATCCCAGCCATGTGACAAAGATAAAACCCAGGAGAGCTGTTGTGCTGGGTGTGCTGATGGCCCTTGCCTTTCTGTGAGGACTTCCTGAACATCAGGGATGTGAGATCCCCTGTCTGGGCATGAAAGTGTGGGGTAGCTCTGTTTTGCCATCTCTACCAACTGATTGGACTTCAGAGAGCAACACAGTGGCCCCCAGTGGAGGTGGGAGCCACTTAAATCAAACCCCACCCCATTGTGCTTGGCAAGTGCTTTTTTAACTGGGGCAGGATTGACTCTGAGCCAGCGCAGTGGGCCTCTCCCCCAGGGAGGCAACAGAGGCAACATGCAACACGTACCAAGTCTACTGATCATTCCCTCACATCACAGCGTCCCCTTCAGTTCTGGTGGAAATAGGACAAGGCTGCCTTTTTTTCTTTTCTTTGGAATCAGGCTTATAGTTTTTTGTTTGTTTCTTTTTCATTTCCTTTTCTCTGTCACTTTTCCTTTTTTTTCTGATCAAGTGTTTTTGTTTTCTTTCTTTCTTCCTTCCTTCCTTCCTTTTTTCTTCAGACTTTCTTCAACACCTAGATAAAGGTCCAAACATTCCCCACTGGAATGCTGCAGAGGATGGACCAGGGGGAAAGAGCAGCCAAAACACAACAGCAGAGTGCACACAACATATACCAGAAACATTTCCTGAAGTGCCAGGTCCTGGACAGTGTATGACCTCTTTCTATTATAGCATTATTCTGAGCAGGAAACAGCAAATTTTCATAACACTCAAAAGATAGAAACTTAGCCAAAATGACAAAATGGAGGAATTCTCCTCAAAAGAAAGGTCAGGAAGTTATCACAACCAGGGTCATGCTCAAAGCAGATATAAGCAATATATCTGAAGAGCAATCTAGATCAACAGTCAAAAGACTACTAGCTGGACTTGAAAAAAGCACACAAGACATCAGAGAAACCTGGCTGCACGGATAAAAAAAAACCTAAACACTAGTCGGGATTAAATTAAAAAAATGCTATAACTGGGGTGCCTGGGTGGCTCAGTTGTTAAGTGTCTGCCTTCAGCTCAGGTCATGGTCTCAGGGTCCTGGGATCGAGCCCCGCATCGGGTTCCTTGCTCGGCAGGAAGCCTACTTCTCCCTCTCCCATGCCCCCTGCTTGTGTTCCCTCTCTCACTGTGTCCTCTCTGTCAAATAAATAAATAAAATCTTTTTTAAAAATGTTATAACTGAGATGAAAAATAGATTGGATATAATCACTACAAGGTTTAAAGAAGCAGAGGAGAGGATAGATGATATAGATGATAAAATTGGGAAAATTTGAAGATGAAAAGAAGAGAAAAAGAAAACTATTAGATCACGAAGGTAGACTGAAGGGAATGCAGTGATTCTGTAAAGTGAAATAATATCCATATTATAGGAGTCCCAGAAGAGTGGGGAAAAAGAGGCAGAAGGTTTATTTGAACAAATTATAGCTGAGAACTTCCCTAATTTGGGGAAGGAAACAAGCATTCAAGTCCAAGAGGCACAGAGAACGCCCCTCAAAACAAAACAAAACAAAACAAAACAAAAAAAACAGGTCAACACCATGATATATCACAGTGAAACTTGCAAAATGCAAAGATAGAGAGAGAATTCTGAATGCAGCTCAGTAGAAAAGGTCCTTAACCTACAAGGGTAGACACATAAGGCTGGTGGCAGACCTGTCCACAGAGGCCTGGCAGGCCAGAAAGGACTGGCATGAAATATTCAAAGTGCTATGTGGGAAAATTATGCAGCCAAGATTACTTTACCCAGCAAGGCTGTCATTCAGAATAGAAGGAGAGATAAAGAGTTTCCAAGACAAACAAAAACTATAGGAGATCATGAATACTAAACCAGCCAGCAAGAAATATTAAAGGGAGCCCTTTGAGCAAAAAGAGAGATGAAAAGTAACAAAGACTAGAAAGGAATAGAGACAGTCTAGAGGAACAGTGACTTTACAGGTAATAGAATGGCACCAAATTCATATATTTCCATAGTTACTCTGAATGTAAATGAACTAAATACTCCAATCAAAAGACATAGTGTATCAGAATGGATAAAAAAAAACAAGACCTATTGATATACTGCTTACAATACACTCATTTTAGACCCAAAGACACCTCCAGATTGAAAGTGAGGGGGTGGAGAACCATCTATCATGCTAATGGACATCAAAAGAAAGCTGGAGTAGCCAACCTTATATCAGACAAACCAGATGTTAAACCAAAGACTCTAATTAGAGTTGAAGAAAGGCACCATATCAAAATAAAGGAGTCTATCCAACAAGATCTAACAATTATAGATATTTATGCTCCTAAATTGGGAGGAGCCAAATACATAAATCAATTAATAAGAAACTTGAAGAAAGTCATTGATAGTAGAGGACTTTAACACCACACTCACAGCAATGGACAGATCATCTAAACAGAAGATCGACAAGGAAAAAAAGGACTGTGAATAACACACTGGAATAGATGGACTTAAACCGGTATATTTAGAGCATTTCATCCTAAAGTAGCAGAATACACATTCTTTTCCAGTGCACATGGAATATTCTCCAGAATAGATCACATTCTGGGTCACAAATCAACCCTCAACAAGTACAAAAAGGGGTGCCTGGGTGGCTCAGTCGGTAAAGTGTCTGACTCTTGATTTCAGCTCAGGTCATGATCTCAGGGTCATGAGATCGAGCCCTGCATCAGGCTCCACACTGAGGGTGGAGCCTGCTTAAGATTCTCTCTCTCCCTATGTCCCCTTCCCTGACTCATGTGCTCTTTCTCTCTCAAAAAAAGTATAAAAAATCAAGATCATACCATGCATATTTTCAGAACACAATGCTATGAAACTTGAAATCAAGCACAAGAAAAAAATGGGAAAGACCACAAATACATGGAGATTAAAGAACATCCTACTAAAGAATGAATGGGTCAACCTGGAAATTAAAAAAGAATTTAAAAAATACATGGAAGCAAATGAAAATGAAAACAGGACAGTCCAGAACCTTTGGGAAGCAGAAAAGGTGGTCCTAAGGGGGAAGTATATAGGAATACAGGCCTTGCTTAAGAAGCAAGAAGAATCTCAAATATACAAGCTATCTTTACACTTAAAGGAGCTGGAGGAAGAACAGAAATAAAGCCTAAATCCAGAATGAGAAAGGAAATACTAAAGATTAGAGCAGAAATCAATGACATACAAATGAAAAACACAGAACAGATCAACAAAAATAGGCGCTGGTTCTTTGAAGAATTAACAAGATTGATAAACCCCTAGCCAGACTTATCAAAAAGAAAAGAGAAAGGACCCAAATAAACAAAATCATGAATGAGAGAGGAGAGATCACAACCAACACTGCAGAAATACAATTATAAGAGAACATTATGAGCAATTATATGTCAACAAATCAGGCAATCTGGAAAGAATGCATAAGTTCCTAGAAACATATAAACTACTGAAACTGAAACAGGAAGAAATAGAGAATCTGAGCAGACCCAGAACCAGAAAAGAAATGGAATCAGTAATCAAAAATATCCCAACAAACAAAAGTCCAGGACCGGGTGCCTTCCCAGGAGAATTCTACCAAACATTTAAAGAAGAACTAATGCCCGTTTTTCTGAAACTGTTCCAAAAAATAGAAATGGAAAGAAAACTTCCAAACTTATTCTATGAGGCCACATTACCTTGATCCCCAAACCAAAGACCCCACTAAAAGGGAGAATTGTAGACCAATATCCCTGATGAACATGGATGCAAAAATTCTCAACAAGATAGCGGCCAATTGGATCCAACAGTACATTTAAAGGATTTTCACCATGGCCAAGTGGGATTCATTCCTGGGCTGCAGGGGTGGTCCAACATCTGCAAATAAATCAACATGATACACCACATTAATAAAAGAAAGGGTAAGAACCACATGATCCTCTCAATAGATGCAGAAAAGGCATTTGACAAAATACAGCTTCCTTTCTTGTTAAAAACCCTCAACGAAGTAGGAATAGAGGAACATACCTCAACATCATAAAGTCCATATATGAAAGACCCACAGCTAATATCATCCTCAATGGGGAAAAACTGAGAGCTTTTCCCCTAAAGTCAGGAACACAGCAGGGATTGTCCACTCTCACCACTGTTGTTCAACATAGTACTGGAAGCCCTAGCCTCAGCAATCAGACAACCAAAAGAAATAAAAGGCATCCAAATCAGCAAAGAAGAAGTCAAATGTTCACCCTTCACAGACAACATGATACTCTACATAGAAAACATGAAAGACTCCATCAAAAAATTGCTAGAACTGATACACAAATCCAGCAAAGTGGCAGGATATAAAATCAATGTACAGAAGTCTCTTGCATTTCTATACACCAACAATGAAGCAGCAGAAAGATAAATCCCACTTACAATTGTACCAAAAGCCATAAGATGCCTAGGAATAAACCTAACCAACTAAAAGATGTGTATTCTGAAAAGTATACAACACTTATGAAAGAAATTAAAAAAGAGTGCAATGGAAAAACATTCCATGCTCATGGATTGTAAGAACAAATATTGTTAAAATGTCTATACCACCCAAAGCAATCTATACATTCAATGCAATGCTTATCAAAATACCACCAGCATTTTTCACAGAGCTGGAACAAACAATTCTAAAATTTGTATGGAATCAGAAAAGACCTCAAATAGCTAAAGGAATGTTGAATAAGAAAACCAAAGCTGGAGGCATCACAATTCCAGACTTCAAGCTGTATTACAAAGCTGTAATCATCAAGACAGCATGGTACTGGCACTAAAACAGAAAAATAGATCAATGGAACAGAATAGAGACTCAACTCTGTGGTCAATTAATCTTCGACAAAGAAGAAAAGAATATCCAATGGAAAAATACAAATCTCTTGAACAAATGGTGCTGGGAAAATTGGCCACATGCAGAAGTTTAGTGATTCATCAGTTGCATATAACACCCAGTGCTCATTACATCAAGTGCCCTCCTTAATGCCCATCACCCAGTTACCCCATCCCTCCACCCACCTCCCCTCCAGGAACCCTCAGTTTTTTTCCTAGAGTTAAGAGTCTCTTATGGTTTGTCTCTCTCTCTGTTTTTATTTTATTTTTCTTTCCCTTCCCCTATGATCTTGTTTTGTTTTTAAATTCCACATGAGTGAAATCATATATTTGTCTTTCTCTGACTGACTTATTTCACTTAGCATAATACCCTCTAGTTCCATCCATGTCATTGCAACTGTCAAGATTTCATTGTTTTTTGATGGCTGTGTAATATTCCACTGTATATATACATACACCACATCTTCTTTATCCATTCATCAGTTGATGGATGTTTGGGCTCTTCCCATAATTTGGCTATTGTGGACCTTGCTGCTATAAACATTAGGGTGCATGTGCCCCTTCGAGTAGTTATTTTTGTATCCTTCGGGTAAATACCTAGTAGTGCAATTGCTGGGTTGTAGGGCAGTTCTATTTTTAACTTTTTGAGGAACCTCCATACTGTTTGCAGAGTGTCTGCAGCAGTTTGCATTCCCACCAGCAGTGTAAGAGGGTTCGCCTTTCTCTCCATCCTGGCCAACATCTGTTGTTTCTTGAGGTGTTAATTTTAGCCATTCTGACTGGTGTGAGGTGGTAACTCATTGTGGTTTTGATTTGTATTTCCATGATGCTGAGTGATGTTGAGCATTTTTTCATGTGTCTGTTAGCCATTTGACAATTCCTTTTAAAACCTGTAAAGGACTTCACATATGTCCTGGAAATTACACTTTTAGGCATATATCACAGATATGGAGAAGCCAACAGCCTTCAATCACTCCTTCTCAAGTTAGCCTCCACCTGAGACCTGCAGGTGGGTGTTTTAACCTGAATTTCTGCAATGTATGAAGTCCTTGTGATGTCACTTCCACAATCCTGGACACTCATTTTTCTTTGAGTAACAGAAGTCCCAATCACCATCCCCCGGGTGAGGTCTGTGCTGATGTCAACCCTATTCAATGCTGGAGTTTGTTGGAGTATTTCAAAAGTCTGTTTGTTAGTGAAATAAGAGTAGAAGCATTTCTGGGAAAGGAAATGATACCATTATCTTGAAGAGATATTTGCATTCCTATGTTTACTGCAGCATTATTTACAATAGAAAAGGTATGAAAACAACCTAAGTGTCTGTCAATGGAAAAATAGCTAAAGAAGATGTGGTGTGTATGTATGTGTATATATATATATATAGATATAGATATAGATATATAGTATGGAATATAATTCAACCATAAAAAAATAAAGGAATTCTCATTTGTTATAACATGGATGAAACTGGAGGGCATTTTGCTAAGTGAAATAAGCCAGACAGAGAAAGGCAAATACTGCCTGGTATCACTTATAATGTGGATTCTGAAGAAGAAGAAAGAAGAAGAAGAAAGAAGAAGAATGAAGAAGAAAGAAGAAGAAGAAAGAAGAAGAAGGAAGAAGAAGAAGAAGAAGAAGAAGAAGAAGAAGAAGAAGAAGAAGAAGAAGAAGAAGAAGAAGAAGAAGAAGAAAGGAGGAGAAGGAGGAGGAGGAGGAGGAGGAAAAATGGTTGCTAGGGGCTGGGGGAGGGTAATGGTAAAAGGATACAACTTTAAGATGAAAAAGATCTGAGAATCTAATGTATAACATGGTGGCTATAGTTGATAACATCATACTGTATAATTAAAATTTGCTAACAAAGTAGAACTTAAGTGCTTTCCCTCAAAAAAGGGAGGGAATATATATGTGAGGTTATGGATGTGTTAAATAACTCAATGAGGGGTATCCTTTCACAATGTATACATGTATAAAATTATGTACACTTTAAATATCTTACAATTTTGTCATTTATATCCCAATAAAACTGAAAAAATATCACACAATGTAGGACTTCACAGCAAAAATTTACCAGAAATAAAGAGGCAAAGACAAAGAAGGCCATTACATAATGATAAAAGGGTCAGTTCAACAGGAAAATATAATAATCTTAAATATATATGCACTGTACAACAGAGTTGCAAAATATATGAAGGAAAAAACCCAGAACTAAAAGGAGAAATAGACAAAGTGTTAGCAAGGAAATAGAAGTGAATAATAACATCTACCCATACAATCTACAGAACACATTAAAAAACAACAAAAGCATGGAGTATATTTTCAAGCTCACATGCTGTGCTCATTATGTTAGAATATATATTGGATCCTAAGATAAACCTTTAAAAAATATTTTAATTCATACAAACTATGATTTCTGACCATAGTGGAAATAAATTGGAAGTCGATAACAGAAAGGTAACAAAAAAATATCCAAACACATGAAATTAAACAATATACTTCTAAATAATTCATGGGTCAGAGAAGAAGTCAAGTTAGAAAAAAAATAAACAAAAGTGAAATATTGATGCAAATAAAAATTTGGAGCTGAGTACTTAAAATGAAATTTGTAGCACTGAATCCATATATTAGGAAAAGGAGAGTGGTCTCAAATCTATAATCTAAGCTCACACCTCAAGAAGCTAGGAAGAGAAAAAAATAAACACAAAAAAAGTAGAAGGAAGGAAATAATTAAAAGCTGAAATCCAGGAAATCAAAAAGAGGACAATAAAAGAGAAAATCCTACGTTGTTGTCGCTGTTGGTGTTTGTGCGGCGTGGCTTTGTGGGACCGGGACCTTAAAGATAGCCACAATGGCTGAAAATGGTGATAATGAAAAAATGGCTGCTCTCGAGGCCAAAATCTGTCATCAAATTGAGTATTATTTTGGTGACTTCAATTTGCCACGAAACAAATTTTTAAAGGAACAGATCAAACTGGATGAAGGCTGGGTGCCTTTGGAGATAATGATAAAATTCAATAGGTTAAACCGTCTAACAACAGACTTTATTTTTTTTTTTACTTTTTTTTAAAGATTTTATTTATTGATTTGAGAGAGAGAGAATGAGAGATAGAGCGCACGAGAGGGAAGAGGGTCAGAGGGAGAAGCAGACTCCCTGCTGAGCAGGGAGCCCGATGTGGGACTCGATCCCGGTACTCCAGGATCATGACCTGAGCCGAAGGCAGTTGCTTAACCAACTGAGCCACCCAGGCACCCTAACAACAGACTTTAATGTAAGAGTGGAAGCATTGAGCAAATCAAAGGCTGAACTCATGGAAATAAGTGAAGATAAAACTAAAATCAGATCTCCAAGCAAACCCCTCCCTGAAAGTGACAGATGAATGTTAAGAATGATGTAAAAAACAGATCTGTTTATATTAAAGGCTTCCCAACTAATGCAACCCTTGATGACATAAAAGAATGGTTAGAAGATAAAGGTCAAGTACTAAATATTCAGATGAGAAGAACATTACACAAAGCATTTAAGGGATCAATATTTGCTGTGTTTGATAGTATTGAATCTGCTAAGAAATTTGTTGCCACCCCTGGCCAGAAGTATAAAGATACAGACCTGCTAATACTTTTCAAGGAAGATTACTTTGCCAAAAAAAAAAAAAAAAAAAATGAAGAAAGAAAGCAAAATAAAGTGGAAGCTAAATTATGAGCTAAACAAGAGCAAGAAGAAAAACAAAAATTAGCAGAAAATGCTGAAATGAAATCTCTGGAAGAAAAGATTGGCTGCTTGCTGAAATTTTCAGGAGACTTAGATGATCAGACCTGTAGGGAAGATTTGCACATCCTTTTCTCAAGTCGTGGTGAAATAAAATGGATAGACTTTTCAGAGGAGCAAAAGAGGGATAATTCTTTTTAAAGAAAAAGCTAAGGAAGCACTGGATAAAGCCAAAGATGCAAATAGTGGTAACCTACAATTAAGGAACAAAGAAGCGACCTGGGAAGTACTAGAAGGAGATGTGGAAAAGGAAGCACTGAAAAAAATCACAGAAGATCAACAAGAATCTCTAAACAAATGGAAATCAAAAGGTGGCAGATTTAAAGGAAAAGGAAAAGGAAATAAAGCTGCCCAGACTGGGTCTGCTAAAGGAAAAGTACAGTTTCAGGGCAAGAAAACTAAATTTGATAGTGATGAGGAACATGATCAAAATGGTGCATCTGGACCAGTAAAAAGAGCAAGAGAAGAACAAGACAAAGAAGAAGAACCTACACGAAAACAACAGAAAACAGAAAATGGTGCTGGAGACCAGTAGTTTAGTGAAAAAATTTTTTTATTTATCTGAATTAGGTTTTAAGCTGCTTTTGTCTTTAGAGGCTTTTAAAAAGAAAACCGAATTAGATCCACTTCAATACCAACCTGTAAGAAAGGAAATTTTTTTGTTTAACTTGTCTTTTTTTGTTACCTAAATGAAGATTTTTTTTTAAATGTATAGTTCTGTTTTGTGTTATTTCAAATGATTCAAATATCAAAAGACTCTTCCACTAAATTGCCTTTGTAATATGAAAATGTATTAGTACAAACTAATAAAATATGTACTATTTAAAAAGAAAAAAAAAGAGAAAATCCTTCATAATAAAAGCTGTTCTTTTAAAGCTCTATAAAATTAATAAACTTTAAGAGTGACAAAGTCAGAAAAGACACTTCACCAAGGAGGTTATATAGATGTCAAAATAAACACATCAAAATACATTTAACATAATCAAAGATTAGGGAAATACAAGTTACAGCTATGATGAGATACTACTACACAACTATTAATGTTGCTAAAAATATATAATTGGAAAATACCAAGTACTGACAAAACGCAAGGAAATTGAATCTCTCATACATTGCTGTTTGGAATGTCAAATTGTACAGCTGCTCTGGAAAAGTTTGGCAGGTTCTTTTTATGTTTAATATGTGCATACTGTGTGATCCTTCTATTACATTCCTGGGTATTTATCCTAGGTAAATGAAAACTTGTGCTGACACAAACACCTATTCACAGATGTTCATAGCAGTTTTATTTGTAATAGTCCCAAACTGGAAACAACCCAAATGCTTTTCAAAGGGTTGAATAGATAAACAAACTGTGGTGCATCCACACAACTGAATACTACTACACAACAGTAATTCTATTACTATTAATACATGCAATACTTGGATCAATCTCAAAAACATATGCTAAGTGCAAGAAACCAATCTCAAAAGATCACATACCATGTTATTCGATTTATATAACATTCTTATATGACGAAATTATAAAGATTGAAAAGATATTGGTATTTCCTACGGTTAGGGTTGCAAGGAGAGTTTGACCATAAAAGGGTAGCAACAGGCTGTTTCTTGTGGTGATAAAAGTTTTGTATCCTGATTGTGATGATGACTATACTAATCTATATGTAATAATATTTCATAGAGATATACACCATAAAAAGTACATATAGAAACTGGTGAAATCAGAATAAGGTCTGTAATTGAGTTGATAATATAATAATCTATTGTGGATTTTCTGGTTTTGATATTGTATGTTGGTTATATTATATTTTGGGGACTCTGGGTGAAGGGTGCAGGTAAATTCTCTGTACTAATTTTGCAACTTCTTATGTCTTAAATTATTTAAGAATAATTTATATATAAGAAGGGAGGCAAGATTACAAATACTGGATAAAATAAAACTTTATGATGTGATTCATCAAAGAGCAGATGATGTTTTTGTTAAAAATACCAGCAACAATTTGGACCAATAAAGACCTACATAAATTATTCAGTGCTGTTAATTGTGGGTAATGAAGCTCTAATTATGTTTACTCTGTTGTATGTAAAATGATTTTTGGAATGTTTTATGCCACCTGATGGAGAGAGTGAGAAAAAAAATTCTGGCCTATCCTAACCAAATTTCTTTTTGAATTTCAAATGAAAAATTATTAGCATAAATTCAGAGTGCATCTGGCTTTTACATTCTGGTTACAGGCGATGACTATCAACAAAAAGCCCCATTAAGAAGCTTAGGAAATGACAGCAACATCAGAAGCCTCTTCGAGGCTAGATGAATGCCTCACCCAGTGTGAGAAAGCTCAGTGTAATGGAAAGAGCATGAGGTATTGAGTCAGACAGGCTTAGGGTGGGAAGTAGCTCACAGCTTTATTCTCCTCCATAGACAAGACCTGTATGCAGATCTTGTGATTGTTGGGGTCCATCTGCTTGTATTTTAGGGACCATGGGAAAACTCTGTCATCTAGTTTTGTTGTAAATATTGTCAGTGGGTTTTTGTAGGGATTCAGAGATATAAAAAATCTAAGTAGCTACCACTACCATATACCCAGAATCAGCATCACCTAGATTTTAGTCTTATTAATTTAATGATATTTGCTTCATCTATTTTTATTACTTAAGTATTTTAAAGTAAATTATAGACATTCTTCTCCTTTGCCCTTAAGAATTTTGTATTCATGTCTTTAATAAAAGGAAATTATCCTCAAAAAAAATCAACAACCACATGGAGAAAATTAACAACAAATACCCTAAAAACATTATCTCTCACCTAGCCCATACCCAGAATTGCTGGATTGTCCCCAAAATGGGTTTTACCAGTGTTTTTTTTTTCACACCAGTTTACATATTGAATGAGGGTCTTTTAAATCTCTCTTAATGGAGACTCTCATCCCCACAGGCTTCATTTGGTAGCACATTTTCATCACAGCAAAGCCAAAAATTTGCATTCCAGAAAAAAAAATTGAAAATATTTCTTATAGCTTTACTCCACCCCTTGGAGGATATGCTGCTATAATTTTATTTTAAAATTTTTATTATGGTAAGTTTCAAACACATCAAAAGTAAAAAGAACTATATATAATAAAATTGGTAGCTCTATCACTAAGCTTAACAATTATTGACTTTCTGCCATTCTTCTTCTATTTATCCACTGCACATCTTTTAATTTGCTATAATTTGAATATGACAGGTTGCCTCCTTCCAGACTAATCTAGGTAGATATAAGAATACTGATGATGATGATTTACTTACCTTTTTATTGTCTAAAAAACCTGCAGTTTTATCATCTTAAAAAAGGAATCTTGCTTGCTGCTGCTTTCCTATCACTTAAAATAATGCTTGTTTGCCACATAGTAGATATTCAGTAAATTTTTTAAATAAATACAAGAATAATGTACAGAGAGCTCATTAAGAGCAGGACCTGGCATACAGTGCCAGCCCTCAGCCTGATAGCAAAAAATAAAATAAAATAAATAAAAAGCTGTAAATAGATCATTATTTAAGTTCTTACTGTAACCACTACTGGGCTAAAGAAACTTGTAGCATTATTTCTCAAAACCCTCAACTTATTTAATATATTTAGATGAAGATATGAGCATCTTCATTTGAAGTGGAAAAAATTGGATAACAATGAGATGCCATTTTTAGTCGTTGGATTGTTTTGTGTAATCAGTGTGGAAATGGTATCTAGTGTTGATTACACTCTGGGGGGAAACTGAACAGCAATTTGGAAATTTTTTTTAGCATTTAAAATGTTATTCTACTTCTTCAGTAATCATTTTAGGACAAGAAATGAAAATACAGGGAGAGAGAAGAAGATGGTGGTAGAGTAGGAGGACCCTAGGCTCATCTCCCACTAACACAACTAGATAACTATCAAATCATTCTAAGTACCCCAGAAACTGACCTGAAGATGGACAGAACAAACTCTACAACTAAAGGGAGAGAAGAGGCCACATGGAAGAGAGAAAGCATGAGACATAAGTGGTTTTTCTAACACACCAAAGAAAGTAGAGACTTATACAAAATGCCAAGATGGAGGAATTTATGCCAAATGAAAGAACAAAATAATGCCACAGCCAGAGAGCTGAGCAAAACAGATATAAGTAACATGCTTGATGGACAATTTAATACAACAATCATAAGTATACTCACTGGGCTTCAGAAAAGAATACAAAACATTAGTGAGACCCTTACCACAGAAATAAAAGAGTTAAAAAACAATCAGAGATGAAGCATGTGATAAATGATATTAGAAACACACTCGATGCAGTGAACAGCAGAATGGAAAAAGCAGAGGAACAAATTAGTGACTAGAAGACAAAATAATGGGAAATAATGAAGCAGAACAAAAGAGAAAAAGAAGAATTATGCAACATGAGAATAGACTTAGGCAACTCAGTGATGCCATCAAACATAATAACATTCATGTTATAAGTCCCAGAAGAGAGAGAAAAGGGGGCAGAAAATTTATTTGAGGAAATAATAGCTGAAAACTTCCCTAATCTGGGGAAGGAAAGAGATCCAGATCCAGGAGGCACAGAAAACGCCCATCAAATTTTTTTAAAAAACAGGCCAAAACCAAGACACATTTTAATTAAATTTGCAAAATATAGCAATAAAGAAAAAAAATCTTAAAAGCAGCAAGACAAAAGAAGTCCTTAACTTACAAAGGAAGACCCATAAGGCTAGCTGCAGATTTCTCAACAGAAATGTGGTAAGCCAGCAGAGAGTGGCATGATATATTCAAAGTGCCAAATGGGAAACATCTGCAGCCAAGAATACCCTATCCAGCAAGGCTATTGTCCAGACTAGGAGAGATAAAGAGTTTCCCAAACAATAACTAAAAGAGCTTGTGACACTAAACCAGCCCTGCAAGAAATATTAAAGGGAACTCTTTGAGAAGAAAGGAGAGACCAAAAGTCACAAAGACAAGGAAGGATCAGAGAAAATCTCTGACAAACAAAGACAAAACAGGTAAGAAAATGGCATGAAATATATATCTATCAATAATTACTCTGAATGTAAATGGACTAAATGCTCTAATCAAATGAAATAGGGTGTCAGAATGAATAAAAAAACTAAGCCCCATCTATATGCTGCCTACAAGAGACATTTTAGACCTAATAACACCTGCAGATTGAAAGTTGGGGGGTGGATAAGCATTTATCACACAAATGGATGTCAAAAGAAAGCCAGAGTATCAACACTTACAGTAACAAACTAGACTTTAAAACAAAGACTATAACAAGAGGCAGAGAAGGGCACTATATAATCATAAAGGGGACAATCCAACAAGAAGATATAACAATTGTAAATGTTTATGCCCCCAACATGGGAGCACCCAAATATATAAAACAATTAATAACAAACATAAAGCAACTAATTGATAATAATACAATAATAGTAAGGGACTTTAACACCCCACTTACATCAAGAGACAGATCATCTAAACAGAAAATCCTTAAGGAAACAATGGCTTTGAATGTCACCCTGGGCCAGATGAACTTAACAGATATATTGAGAACACTCCATCCTAAAATAGCAGGATACACGTTCTTTTCAAGTGCACATGGGACATTCTCCAGAATAGATCACATATTAGGTCACAAATCAGTCCTCAACAAATACAAAAAGCTGAAATCATATCATGTATCCTTTCTGACCACATCACTATGAAACTAGAAGTCAACCACAAGAAAAAATTTGGAAAGACCACAAATACTTGGAGGTTAAGCATGGTACTAAAGAATGAATGTGTCAATCAGGAAATCAAAGAAGAAATCAAAAAGTGCATGGAAACACATGAAAATGAAAACAGAACAGTCCAAACTTTTAGGGTGCAGCAAAAGCAGTCCCAAGAGGGAAGTATATAGCAATACAAGCCTACCTCAAGAAGCAAGAACATTTTCAAATAAACAACCTAACCTTACACGTAAAGAAGCTAGAAAAAGAATAACAAAAGAAGTTTAAAGGCAGCAGAACATGGGGAATAATAAAGACTAGAGCAGAAGTAACTGATACAGAAACAAAAAATACCAGTATAACAGATCAATGAAACCGGGAGCTGGTTCCTTAAAAACATCAATAAAATTAATAAATCTCTAGCAGACTTATCAAAAAGAAAAGAGGAAGGACACAGATAAATAAAATAACAAATAAGAGAAGAGAAATAACAACCAACACCACCAAAATACAATTATAAGAGAATATTATGAAAACCTATATGCCAACAAATTGGACAACCTAGAAGAAATGGATTAATTCCTAGAAAATGTAAACTACTAAAACTGAAACAGGAAGAAATAGAAAAATTTGATTAGACTGATTACCAGCAAGGAGATTGAATCAGTAATCAAAAAACTCACAACAAACAAAATATACATAAGAGTGAATACCTATTCTTCTCAAACTATTTCAAAAAATAGATGAAAGAAAACTTCCAAATCATTCTATGAGGCCATTATTACCCTGATACCAAAACCAGATAAAGACACCACTAAAAAAAGAGAACTATAGACCAATATCCTGGATGAACACAAATGCAGAAATTCTCAATAAAATACCAGCAAACCAAATTCAACAATACATTTAAAAAATCATTCACCGTAGGGGTCCCTGGGTGGCTCAGTCAGTTTAAGCATTTGCCTTCAGCTCAGGTCATGATCCTGGGGTCCTGGGATTGAGCCCCACATTGGGCTCCCTGCTCAGTGGGAAGCCTGCTTCTCCCTCTTCCTCCATCCCTCCCCCCTGCTTGCACTCTCTCTCTCTCACTCTATCTCAAATAAATAAATCTTTTAAAAAACAATGCACTACAATCAAATGAGATTTATTCCTGGGCTGCAGGGGCAGTTCAATATTTGCAAATCAATCAATGTAATCATTACATTTATAAAAGAAAGGATAAGAACCATATGATCATTTCGATAGATGCAGGGAAAGCATTTGACAAAGTACAAGATCCATTCATGATAAAAACCCTCAACAAAGTAAGTTTAGAAGGAATATAATAAAGACCATATATGAGAAACCCATAGCTAATATCATCCTCAATGGGGAAAATAAACCAAGACATAAACCAGGAATGGTCATCAAGGTATTGTTGGTAATAGTGAAACATGGGCAACAATAAGGGAATGGTTAAATCCAGATGTATCCAAGAATATTGTGGAATATTGGTGGAGATTTTTTCAAATCAGGCACAAAATTAAGCAAATTATTTTTTTAATTATGTTATGTTAGTCACGATACAGTACATCATTAGTTTTTGATGTAGTGTTCCATGATTCATTGTTTTCATATAACACCCAGTGCTCCATGCAACAGTGCCCTCCTTAATACCCATCACCAGGCTAACCCATCCTCTCACCCTCCTCCCCTCTGAAACCCTCAGTTTGTTTCCCGAAGTCCATAGTCTCTCATGGTTTGTCTCCCCCTCCAAATCCCCCCCTTCATTTTTCCCTTCCTTCTCCTAATGTCCTCCATGCTATTCCTATGTTCCACATATAAGTGAAACCATATGATAATTGTCTTTCTCTGCTTGACTTATTTCACTAAGAATAATCCCCTCCAGTTCCATCCATGTCAATGCAAAAGTTGGGTATTCATCCTTTCTGATGGCTGAGTAATATTCCATTGTATATATGGACCACATCTTTTTTATCTAAGCAGATTAATTTTAACAATGGGGCAGACCTTTATTTAATGCCATGGAATGATCTCCAAAAGAGAAAGTTTTATAAGGAAAAAAATCAAGGGGCACCTGGGTGGCTCATTCAGTTAAGCGTCTGACTCTTGATTTTGGCTCAGGTCATGATCTTGGTCATGAGATCAAGCCCTGCATCAACCTCCATGCTCTGCAGGGAGTCTGCTGGAGGTGCTCTCTTTCTCTGTCTCTGTCTCTCTCTTTCTCTCCCTCTGCCCCTTCCCCTGCTCTCCCAAGTGCTTTCTCTCCTCGCTCTCAAATAAATTTAAAAAAAATCTTTAAAAAACGGAAAAAAAATCATGATAGACTACAAAGACATTATTTATTGTCCCATATGTGTGGAACATAAACTAACTGTTAATTCTGAGGGAAATACTTAGATTTGGGCAATGGTAACAAAGTGAAGGGACATTCTTAGATTGTATTGTTTGACTTTTCTATCAGAAAAATGTATATAGTGTTAATTCCCTGAATCAAAGACCAGAAGGATCACATCTGTGGTTAAAATTTTGGGTTTATTGTTCACTATAGTGAGGGAGAATAAGACTAGGGAACCATGGAACATTTCAGTAAAATGATAAAAATATATAATGGTTTGGGTTTGTTTTGAGTGATTTCAGAGAACACTCATGGAAGGAGCTTTTAGTCTGGATTGCATACTGCAAGGAAGCAGGTAGAATTCTATAATTGAGTATCTCAATACATTTTATTTTATTTTTTCAATGAATTTTATAAAGAAGGAATGGCTGAAACTAAAACATTGATTAATAAAGAAGCAATCACTCATATTAGCCAGTATAGAGGGATATTTTATCATTTTTGTAATTTGGATAATATTCCTAGTTTTGTCTATATTCAGGCATGTTTACTGAGTGGTGTTATTTTTGTTTTGCTCTATCATGGTCACAGCATGGTCTTGTCTGCTATTTATGTTCTAAGAAATTGTTTAATGGGAGAACACCAGGGCCTTGCTGTGAGTGCCAGGCCAGCTCCTAGCAACACCAAGACTTAGTTGATATTACTAGACACATTCCTCGATGTCAGAGCTGCTTTGTTCTTTGTCAGTCCCCTCTCCCTTTGGCCAAGGACAGTCAACATAAGACTGCAGGGTATTTATCCATAATATCCATATTTTTACCATTGTTGAGATTTTGCTCACTAGGAAGTTGTTTAGAGAATGTTGTCTATAGATGGACTAGGATTAATCTTTCCTGCTCCTTTGTTATATGATGAGTTGTTGAATCATCTGATGTGGCAATGGCTATGCAATAGTATTTAATACTCAGGAGAGAATATGCCAACCAAATGTTAACACAAGCAACTATCAGAATAATGATTATTAGTACTTGAATTAAACCTTGAATTTAGGGGCCTAGTCTATAAAATTCACTCAATAAATATAGCTGGATTTGTTTTAGAGATCTAGGTGACCTTTTATAAGGCTCAGTCACAGACTGTTTTGCTTGTTTTGTGGTATAAAAGTACAGCAAGAAGTATTTATTATAGGTAATTAAGAGAAAATCTAGGGCTATGTGATTGCCCATAACAACTCTAACTAATGAATGTAGACTAGTTTGTTGGGCTTCAGAGTAGGAGTTGCCTTTTTATGACTTTTACTAGAGTCAAAGATGAGTTTTGGACTATTATTCCAGTTGTATCATTCCTAAGGTAAGAATCGCAGCTCACATGGTATGCATAAAGAAGGAACAAGTTTCTAAGAGTTCTCCAAAGGAGCTAATATATTCCTAATCTTGGGGATTCTTGGGTAATTTTGTGTGTGTTTGTGTGTGTGGGGGGAATGATCCATTGAAGGAGTGGTAGTTTTAAATATCTGGACATCTCTAATAATTATCCTGATAAAGAGGATAGGTTAGTGTATGGCAAGTATAAGCCTACTGACTATAAAAGAAGTCATACCCTAGTGGGACTGCACTGAGAGTATAGGTGTTATTTATCACAAAAAAGTGAGTCAAATGTGTGTCTCTTAAGATGGACAAATAACTCAAGTGGAATTAATTTCTGCAAAACTAGATAAAGTATGTCTGAACATAAAAAACTGAATTTAATCACCAGCATATTCCCAATATCAGTACCTACTTTAAAATATCTAGGTCTTACTGATAGGTCTTGTAATGCCCTTGGTAGAGGCATTTTGAAGATATGAAGTCAAGGGTCAGTTTTTACAAGATGGAAGGTTGGGACCTATAAAAGAAAATATATCTTCTGAAGTGATTAAAGAAATGCTATTAATTTTTTTTAGTGGAGGGGGGAAGAGGATGTCAGATTCAGCAACTAGTTAAATTCAGAGTAGTAGCTGTAGACTGGGAAAGAGAGTTATGTTCTTAAGTGTCAGAAGATGATGTGGATCAAAAATAATAGGTGAAAGATAAGAGAGATCATGTTAGTGTTCTAGAAGACATTAACGTGTAATAATAGGCAAGATTAGTAGCAGAGCAAATAGAACGGGTACTGAAGAAAAAAAGTGATTCTTTTTTCTCTTGGGTAGAAGCTATCAACTTCTAAAGATATTGACTTATTCTGTCATCTTGGATGGACGCTCTGAAGTCAGCACTCCTTCTGGAGGACACCTGTTGGATTCAATTTGCTAGTATTTTGTTGAGAATTTTTGAATCCATGTTCATCAGGGATATTGGCCGATAGTTGTTTTTAGTGGGGTCATTGTCTGGTTTTGGAATCAAGGTAATGCTGGCCTTATAGCATGAGTTTGGAAGTTTTCCTTCCATTTCTATTTTTTGGAACAGTTTCAGAAGAAGAGTTATTATCTTTTCTTTAAATGTCTGGTAGAATTCCCCTAGGAAGCCATCTGACCCTGAACTTTTGCTTGTTCTGATTTCTGATTAGTCATTCAATTTCTTTGCTGGTTATCAATCTGTTCAAATTTTCTATTTCTTCCTGTTTCAGTTTTGGTAGTTTGTATGTCTCTAGGAATTTATTAATTTCTTCATGATTGTCAAATTTGTGGGCAAATAATTTTTTATAATATTCTCATTATCGTATTTCTGTGATGTTTGTGATCTCTCCTCTTTCATTTGTGATTTTATTTATTTGGGTCCTTTCTCTTTTCTTTTTGATAAGTCTGGATAGTGATTTATCAATTTTATTAATTCTTTCAAAGAACCAGCTCCTAGTGTCATTGATCTGTTCTACTGGGTTTTTTTTGTTTCTATATCATTTATTTCTGTTCTAATCTTTATTATTTCCCTTCTTCTGCTGGATTTAGGCTTTATTTGCTGTTTCTTTTCTAGCTCCTTTAGGCAAAAGGTTAGGTTGTGTATTTGAGACTTTTCTTTCATCTTGAGGTAGACCGCTTTCACAGGATCCCAAAGGTTTTAGACTGTCATGTTTTCATTTTCTTTTGCTTCCATGTATTTTTTAATTTCTTCTTTAATTTCCTGGTTAACCCATTCATTCTTTAGTATGATGTCCTTTAACCTCCATGTATTTGTGGTCTTTCCAAATTTTTTCTTGTGGTTGTCGTCCAGTTTCATAGCATTGTGGTCTGAAAATATGAATGGTATGATCTCAATGATTTGTACTTGTTGAGACCTGATAGTATGTAATCTATTCTGGAGAATGTTCCTTGTGCACTTGAAAAGAATGTGTACTCTGCTGCATTAGGATGAAATGCTCTGAATATATCTTTTAAGTTCATCTGGCCCAGTGTGTCATTCAAAGCCTTGTTTCCTTGTTGGTGTTCTGCTTAGATGATCTGTCCATTGCTGTGAATGGGGTGTTAAAGTCCCCTGCTATTATTGTATTATTATCAATGAGTTTCTTTACATTTGTTATTAATGGATTTATGTATTTGGGTGCTGCCATGTTGGGGGCATAAATATTTACAATTGTTAGATCTTCTTATTGGATAGACTTCTTTATTATGATATAGTGCCCTTCTTCATGTCTTGTTACATTCTTTGATTTAAAATCGAGTTTGTCTAAGTTTGGCTGCTCCAGCTTTCTTTTGATGTCTATTAGCATGATAGATGGCTCTCTATCCCTTCACTCCTTTAATCTGCAGGTGTCTTTAGGTCTAAAATGAGTCTCCTATAGGGAGCTTATAGATGGGTCTTGTTTGTTTTTTGTTTTTTTCATTCTTATACCCTATGTCTTTTGATTGGAGCATTTAGTCCATTTACATTCAGAGTGATTATATGAATGAATTTAGAGTGATAGATATAAATTTAGTGCCATTATATTATATATATTAAGTATATATATTACCATTATATAACTCTTCTTCTGAAACTGTTCCAAAAAATAGAAATTTGGTGTTTATGGAGATATTCTCCATTCCTTTCTAGTCTTTGTTGGTTTTGGTCTTTCTTTCCCACTCAGGGAGTGGAGTCTCCTTTAATATTCCTTGCAGGGCTGGTTTAGTGGTCACGAATTCCTTTAGTTTCTGTTTGGGAAAATTTTTGCCTCTCCTTCTATTCTGAATGACAGCCTTGCTGGGTATTCTTGGCTGCATAATTTTCCCATTCAGCACACTGAATATGTCATGCCACTTTCTTCTGGTCTATGGAGAGATCTGCTGCTAACTTTATTTGTCTTCCCTTGTAGGTTAGGGATTTCTTTTCCCTTGTTCTCTCTGATCAGGGGTCCCTTCCCTCCATAGCATCTATGATTCTCTTCTCCCCCAAATCAAATCTCACACCTTCTACCTTCCTCTGTGTGGCCTCTTTTTTCCATCTAGTTGTGTTGTGGGACCTCTCAGTCCCCAGACTGATTTCCTGGGTGTTCAGAATGATTTGATATTTATCTAGCTGTGTTTGAGAGATGAGGCAACAATAGGGTCCCCCTACTACTCCACCATTTTAAATCCCCTCTGTCTTTGTGTTTTCTTATAGCTCACTGAGTTACCTCAAAATATCTATTTTGAATTTCTTATCAAGTAAATCACAGAATTCCAGGTATCTGATTTCTGTTACTGGAGGATCATTTTCTTTTCATGATGTCATATTTCTTGATTCTTCATTCTTGGTGTTTTTTCTTGTTGTTTTACATTTGAAGTAGCAGTCACCTCCTCTAGTCTTTACTACTTGTCCTCAATTGGGAGTTTTATTGTTGGTTCTGCTTGTATCTGTGACTTTCTCCCTTTGTATGGATACACCTGCTTCACACATTTCACTTTCTTTTGTGGCAGAATTCATAAGCTTGTATGTCTTCTCTCTAGCTTATAATACACCATACTGGCTATTGGAAACCTTTTTTGTTTTCCAGAAGGTGGCACTAAAGTTCAAGTTTGTGGTTTCTCTCTTGCCCACAGACCCTATCCTATTTTCTGAGCACACTTGCTTCATAAAGGAGCTCGCTCTTGCCACCACACTCAGGAGGACACACAGGAGCCTGGCTTAGAGTGGCGATAGGTGTGGGCTTAACACTGGGAACATTAGGGGTACCCACAGGTCAGATGGGGAGATCCTTGGGTGAGGTTTTCCCAAAGGGTCTTGTTCAGACTTCCTACTGGAGTTCTGAATGCAGCCAGCAAGAACTGTATCCCTTTAATCTTTAAGCAAAGAGAGAGCACAAAAGTAACATAGACCAGAAAGGAAAACAGACAATATACAGAAACAGTGACTTCACAAGTAATACAATTACACTAAATTCTTATCTTTCAATAATTTCTCTGAATGTAAATGGGCTAAATGCTCCAATCAAAAGACACACGGAACCAGATTAGATAAAAAAGCAAGACCCATCCATATGCTGTCTACAAGAGACTTATTTTAGACTCAAAGACATCTCCAGATTGAAAGTGAGGGGTGGAGAACCATTTATCATGCTAATGGACATCAAAAGAAAGCTGAGGTAGCAATCCTTATATCAGACAAATTAGATTTTAAACCAAAGACTGTAATACGAGATGAAGAGGAACACTATATCATATTTATTTATTTATTTATTTTTTAACACTATATCATATTTAAAGTGTCTATCCAAAAGGAAGATATAACAATTGTAAATATTTATGCTCCTAACTTGGGAGCAGCCAATTATATAAACCAATTAATAATAATATTTAAGAAACATATTGATAATAGTACAATAATAGTAGGGGACTTTAACACCCCACTCACAACAATGGACAGATCATCTAAGCAGAATATAAACAAGGAAACAGGGCTTTGAATGACACACTGGACCAGATGGACTTAACAGATATATTCAGAGCATTCCATCCTAAAGCAACAGAATACACATTCTTTTCAAGTGCACATGGAACATTGTTCAGAACAGATCACATACTAGGTCATAAATTAGGGCTCAACAAGTACCAAAAGATTGAGATTAGTCCCCACATATTTTCAGACCACAATACTTTGAAAACTGAACTCAGTCACAAGAGGAAATTTGGAAGGAACTCAAATACTTGGAGGTTAAAGAGCATCCTACTAAACAATGAATGGGTCAACCAGGAAATTAAAGAAGAATTTAAAAAATTCATGGAAACAAATGAAAATGAAAACAAAACCATTCAAAACCTTTGGGATACAGCAAAGGTGGTCCTAAGAGGGAAGTACATAGTAATAAAAGCCTTTCTTAAAAAATTAGAAAAGTCTCAAATACACAAGTTAACTTTCCACCTAAAGGAGTTGGAGAAAGAACAGCAAATAAATCCTAAACCAAGCAGGAGAAGAGAAATAATAAAGATTCGAGCAGAAATCAATGAAATACAAACCAGAAGAACAGTAGAACAGATCAAGGAAACTAGGAGCTGGTTCTTTGAAAGAAATAGTAAGATCAATAAACCCCTAGCCAGACTTATCAAAAAACAAAAAGATAAAGGACCCAAATAAAATAAAATAATGAATGAAAGAGGAGAGATCAGAATGAACACCAAAGAAATACAAAGAATTATAAGAACATATTATAAGCAATGATATGCCAACAAATTAGGCAATCTGGAAGAAATGGTTGTATTCCTGGAAATTTATAAACTACCAAAACTGAAACAGGAAGAAATAGAAAACTTGAACACACCCATAACCAGCAAGGAAATTGAATAAGTAATCAAAAATCTCCCAACAAACAAGAGACCAGGGCCAGATGGCTTCCCAGGGGTTTTTACCAAACATTTAAAGAAGAACTAATACCTATTCTTTTGAGCTGTTTCAAAAAATAAAAAGGGAAGGAAAACTTCCCAACTTGTTCTATAAGGCCACATTACCTTGATCCCCAGACTGGACAAAGACCCCGCTAAAAGGGAGAATTGTAGACCAATATCCTTGATGAACATGGATGCAAAAATTCTCAACAAGATAGCGACTAAATGGATCCAACTGTACATTTAAAGGATTTCACCATAGCCACGTGGGATTTATTCCTGGGCTGCAGGGGTGGTCCAACATCTGCAAATAAATCAACATGATACACCACATTAATAAAAGAAAGGATAAGAACCACATGATCCTCTCAATAGATGCAGAAAAGGCATTTGACAAAATACAGCATCCTTTCTTGATAAAAACCCTCAACAAAGTAGGACTAGAGGAACATACCTCAACATCATAAAGTCCATATATGAAAGACCCACAGCTAATATCATCCTCAATGTTCCTAAGGTCAAGAACACAGCAGTGATGTCCATTCTCACCACTGTTGTTCAACATAGTACTGGGAGTCCTAGCCTCAGCAATCAGACAACCAAAAGAAATAAAAGGCATCCAAATCAACAAAGAAGAAGTCAAATTTTCACCCTTCACAGACAACATGATATTCTATGTAGAAAACATGAAAGATTCCACCAAAAAATTGCTAGAACTGATACACAAATCCAGGAGGTGGCAGGATATAAAATCAATGCACATAAGTCTCTAGCATTTCTATACACCAACAATGAAGCAGCAGAAAGATAAATCCCATTTACAATTGCACCAAAAGCCATAAGATGCCTAGGAATAAACCTAACCAAAGAGGTAAAAAATGTGTATTCTGAAAAGCATAGAACACTTATGAAAGAAATTAAAAAAGACACAGTGCAAAGGAAAAACATTCCGTTCTCATGGACTGTAAGAACAAATATTGTTAAAATGTCTATACACTCAAAGCAATCTATACATTCAATGCAATGCCTATCAAAATACCACCAGCATTTTTCACAGAGCTGGAACAAACAATTCTAAAATTTGTATGGAACCATAAAAGTCCCCAAACAGCCAGAGGAACATTGAAAAAGAAAACCAAAGCTGGTGGCATCACAGTGCCAGACTTCAAGCTCTATTACAAAGCTGTAATCATCAAGACAGTATGATACTGGCACAAAAACAGACACATAGATCAATAGAACAGAATAGAGAACCCAGAAATGGACCCTCAACTCAATGGTCAATTAATCTTCAACAAAGCAGGAGAGACTATCCAATGGAAAAAAAGACAGTATCTTCAACAACTGGTGTTCGGAAAATTGGAAAGCCACATATTGCACAACGAAACTGGACCATTTTCTTACACCATACACAAAGATAACTCAACATGGATGAAAGACCTAAATGTGAGGCAGGAATCCATCAAAATCCTAGAAGAGAACAAAGGCAGCAACTTTTTTGCCCCCTGCTACAACAATTTCTGGCTAGACACATCACCAAAGGCAAAGGAAACAAAGACAAAAATGAGCTATTGGAATTTCATCAAGATAAAAAGCTTTTGCACAGCAAAGGAAACAGCCTACAAAACCAAAAGACAACCTACAGAACAGGAGTTTTTGAAAATGTTTTATCAGAGGGTTAGTATCCAAAAATCTATAAAGAACTTATCAAAATCAACACCCCCCCCAAAAAAATCCATACAAGAAATGGGCAGAAGACATGAACAGACATTTCTCCATAGAAGACACCTAAATGGCCAACAGACACAGGAAAAAGAAGTTGAGGAAGACACAAAAAGATGGAAAAACATTCCATGCTCATGGATTAGAAGAATAAACATTGTTAAAATGTCTATGCTGCCCAGAGCAATCTATACTTTCAACACCATCCTGATCAAAATACCAACGGCATTTTTAAAAGTGCTGGAACAAACAACCCTAAAATTTGTATGGAATCAGAAAAGACCCCGAATCACCAAGGAAATGTTGAAAAAGAAAAAGCGGGGGCATCATGTTGTGTGATTTCAAGCTATATTACAAAGTTGTGATCACCAAGACAGCATGGTACTGCACAAAAACAGACACATAGATCATTAGAACAGAATAGAGAGCCCACATATGGACCTCAACTCTATGGTCAACTAATCGACAAAGCAGGAAAAAATACGCAATGGAAAAAAGACAGTCCCTTCAATAAATGGTGCTGGGAAAATTGGACAGCTATATACAGAAGAAAGAAACTCGACCATTCTCTTACACCATACACAAAGATAAACTCAAAATGGATGAAAGACCTCAACGTGGGACATCAAAGTCCTAGAGGAGAACATAGGCAGTAACCTCTCTGACACCGGCCACAGAAACTTCTTTCAAGACACGTCTCCAAAGGCAAGGGAAACAAAAGTGAAAATGAACTTTTGGGACTTCATCAAGATAAAAAGCTTCTGCACAGCAAAGGAAACAGTCAACAAAACAAAGAAGTAACCCACGGAATGGGAGAAGATATTTGCAAATGACACTACAGACAAAGGGCTGATATCCAAGATCTATAAAGAATTTCTCAAACTCAACACCCCAAAAACAAATGATCAAGTCAAAAAATGTGCAGAAGACATGAACAGACACTTCTCCAAAGCAGACATACAAATGGCTTCCAGACACATGAAAAAAATGTTCATCATCATTAGCCATCAGGGAAATTAAAATCAAAACCACATTGAGATACCATTTTATACCAGTTAGAATGGCAAAAATTGACAAGGCAAGAAACAACAAATATTGCAGAGATTGTGGAGAAATGGGAACCCTCTTACACTGTTGGTGGGAATGCAAGCTGGTACAGCCACTTTGGAAAACAGTGTGGAGGTTCCCCCAAAAATTAAAAATAGAGTTATCCTATGACCCAGCAATTGCCCTATTAGGTATTTACCCCAAAGATACAGATGTAGTGAAAAGAAGGGCCACATGCACCCCAGTGTTCATAGCAGCAATGTCCACAATAGCCAAACGATGGAGAGAGCCAAGATGCCCTTCAATAGATAAATGGATAAAGAAGTTGTGGTCCATATATACAATGAAATATTACTCAGCCATCAGAAAGGATAAATATCCAACTTTTGCATCGACATGGATGGGACTCAAGAAGGTTATGCTAAGTGAAATAAGTCAAGCAGAGAATGTCAATTATCATATGGTTTCACTTATTTGTGGAACATAAGGAATAGCATGGAGGACATTAGGAGAAGGAAGGGAAAAATGAAGGGGGGGAAATTGGAGGGAGAGATGAACCATGAGACTATGGACTCCGGGAAACAAACAGGGTTTCAGAAGGGAGGGGGGTGGGGGGATGGGTTAGACTGGTGATGGGCACGTATTACATGGAGCACTGGGTGTTATATGCAAACAATGAATCATGGAACACTTCATCAAAAACTAATGATGTACCTTATGGTGACTAACATAATAAAAAAATAAATAAAAAAAATAAATTAAATAAATTAAAAAATTAAAAATAAGATAAAAAATTTAAAAAAAGGAATGAATCTTCTCTAGCTTCCAAACCAGAATATCCAGCTCAGTTTCCCTGTTTAAAAAAACGCTCAACGTCACTTGGCATCAGGGAAGTTCACATCAAAACCACAATGAGATACCACCTCACACCAGTCAGAATGGCTAAAATTAACAAGTCAGGAAACAACAGATGTTGGTGAGGATGTGGAGGAAGGTGAACCCTCTTACAGTGTTGGTGGAAATGCAAGCTGGTGCAGCCACTCTGGAAAAAAGTATGGAGGTTCCTCAAAAAGTTGAAAATAGAGATATTCCTTTGCCCCAGGAATCTCACTACTGGGTATTTACACCAAAGATACAAATGTAGTGATTTGAAGGGGCACCTGCACCCCAATGTTCATAGCAGCAATGTCCATAATAGCTAAACTATGGAAAGAGCCCAGATGGCCATTGACAGTTGAATGGGTAAAAAAGATGTGGTATATATATATATATATATATATATATATATATATATATATATATATATATATATATATATAGTGGAATATTACTCAGCTACCAAAAAAATGAAATCTTGCCATTTGCAACAACATGGATGGAACTAGAGGGTATTATGCTAAGTAAAATAAGTCAGAGAAAGAGAATTACATGATTTCATTCATATGTGGAATTTAAGAAACAAAACAGAAGAACATAGAGGAAGAGAGGAAAAAATAAAACAAGACATAATCAAAGAGGGAGACAAACCATAAGAGACTCTTAACCATAGGAAACAAACTGAGAGTGGCAGGAGGGGAGAAGGGTGAGGGATGGGGTAACAGGATGATAGGCATTAAGGAGGGCACGTGATGTAATGAGCACTGGGTATTATATACAACTGATGAATCACTGACCTGTACTTCTGAAAATAATAATATACTATATGTTAATTAATTGAATTTAAATTTTTAAAAAATGCTCTAATTTTCTTATCTGCCTCTTTCTCATTCTCCTCCCTCCCCCCAGGCATGAGTGCCTAAAAACCCTGGGTGGAAGCCAGGCACTCACTCACTGCACTCTTTCCCAGTGGTAGAGGCCATTGGGTCTCCTTCCTAAGCCACCTTGGGGGAAGGGTGGCACTCGCAATTTCATTTTACTTCTCCAGTGAATCCAAACTTGTATTATTTTTTCTCTGACAAAGTGCTGAAAGCTCTCCTCAGGAAGCCTGGACTTCTCCAAAGTCTCATCTATTCACAGGTATCTGCTTAAGTCAGCAGTCTCCAGGAATTCCCTAACTTTAGCCAAGAAGGAATGGGGACTGTTCAAACGCTCCTGCTGGTTCCACAGGCCCTACCAAAGTCTGTCTGCCTAATTACACAGGTGGGTGAGACTGATCCTGGGTCCCTTAGCCTATCGTGCTAGATCCCACAACTCCCACAGGAACAGTTTTGCTTTTGAATGAATGACAAATTTTAGTTATTAAAAGGGAGACAAATGAGGGATGTCTTATACCACCATGATGCTTGACCTCCAATCCCTTTACTTTTAATCTATCTTTGCTTTTACTTTTTCTACCTTCTCTGATTTTAATTGAGCATTTTATATGATTTCATTTTTTTTATCTTTCTCTTTTAGCATATCAATTATACTTCTTTTTTTCACTTTTTTTAGTGGCTGCCCTTGAGTTTTCAATATACATTTTCAACTAACCCAAGTCCTTTTTCAAAGAACACTATCCCACTTCATGTTAAAACAGAATATTCCCAATTCTTCCCTCCCATCCTTTATAACATTGCTTTCATTCCTTTCACCTATGGATAAACCACAATCACTGAATACATTGTTATTATTGTCAACAAACTGTTATATGTTTGATCAGTTTAGATAAGAAAAATAAAAGATTTAATTTTACTTTCAGTTATTCCTTCTTCAACACTCTGTTTCTTTATGTACATTTGAGTTTCTGACCTATATCATTAAGAATTTGACATTTCTTGCAAGGCAGGTCTATTGTTGAAAAACTGTTTTTGTTTGTCTGAAAAAGTATTTATTTATTCCTCACTTTTGAATAATAATTTTACTGTATACAGAACTATAGGCTGGTGTTTTGTTTCTTCAACACATTAAATATTTCATTCTACTCTCTTGCTTGCATAGGTTCTGAAATAAAGACTGATATAATTCTTATCCTTGCTTCTCTGTAGGTAAGGCTTTTTTCCCCTCCCTCTAGCTACTTTCAAGATTTCTCTGCCTTTGATTCTGCATTTTGAATATGATATACCTAGGTTTTATGCATAGATGTTTTGGTTTTAACCTTCTTGGTATCTCTGAACTCCTTGAATCTATGGTTTGGTGTATATCATTAATTTTTGGAAATTCTTAGTTATTATTGCTTCAAATGCTTCTTCTGTTTCTCTTTCTTCTCCTGGCATTCTCATTATGCATATGGTAAGCCTTTTTAATTGTCCCATAGTTCTTGGATATTCTATTCTGTCTTTTTCATTCTTTTTTTTAAAATTTTATTCTATTATGTTATGTTAATCACCATACATTACATCATTAGTTTTTGATGTAGTGTTCCATGATTCATTGTTTGCATATAACACCCAGTGCTCCATTCAGTATGTGCCCTCTTTAATACCCATCACCAGGCTAACCCATCCCCCACACCCCTCCCCTCTAGAACCCTCAGTTTGTTTCTCAGAGTCTGTAGTCTCCCATGGTTCGTCTTCCCCTCTGATTCCCCCCCTTTTTTCCCTTCCTACTATCTTTTTTTTTTTTAACATATAATGTATTATTTGTTTCAGAGGTACAGGTCTGTGATTCAACAGTCTTATACAATTCACAGTGCTCACCTTAGCACATACCATCCCCAATGTCCATCACCCACCCACCCAATCCCTTCCACCTCCCCTTTCCATTTCAGTTTTGGAAGTTTTCATTGACATTTCTACAGGCTTGCTAGTTCTTTCCTTACTGATTTCCAAATCTATTGATAAGCTCATCAGAGTTATTCTTCATTTCTTATATGTCTTTGATTTCTAGCTTTTTCTTTTCATTCTTTCATAGCTTTATCTCACTGCTTACATTATTTATTTGCTTTTGCATGTTGTCCGATATCTTCGTTAAAGCCAATAGCATACTAATTATAATTGTTTTAAATTTCTGGTCTGATAATTCTAACATGCTGTGGTATCTGAGTCTGGTTCTGATGCTTGTTCTGTCCCTTCAAATAGTATTTTTTTCTTTTATGGCTTGTAATTTATGGAAGGCTGGACATGACATGTTGAGCCAAAGGAGCTGAAATAAATAGTCCTTTAATGCGAGATTTTATGTTTCTCTGGCTAGCAGTTAAGCTATGGTTATTTTTTGATGTAAATGTAGATGTCAGAAGCTAAAATTTCTGCTGGTTTCCTTGTTTTTCTCTCTTCTATTGTTTTTGGGTTTCCCTAGACACCTCTTAAATAAGGTCTATCTGAGATGTGCAGTCTTTTAGTTATACTCTCCTATTATTATATAGAAGCCATATTGATGTGATGGTAAGGTGTGTGTGTGGTAGAAGTCCTATTACTAGTTATATTTTAATGAGCCTCTGTCTCTGAGCTGTTACCTTCACAAGCACTTCTCAGTTTTATTTCCCCCTGTCTTATGTGAGACAGAAAAGCTAGAGGGGTCTGGAATTGGGTATTTCCCTTCCCTAGGTCATTTAGACTCTGGTAAAATCCTAGTCAGTTAGGCCATGTGAAACGGTTTCTCCTGAGGGTAAGCCTTGTTAATAAGTGGATTACTTTGGGTATATTTCACAATGGCCATTTTTCCTCTTCTCCCTATCAAAAGCACAAGGAAGTTTTCTCTGAAATTCACTGTGAGAATCTGGTAGAGCTCATGGAAGTAAAACTCACAACAATGTGGGTTCCCCCTTATTCTGGGCCCCTAAACTTGTCTACACTGAGCCTTTGGTAATTCATCAATTACAGTTTAGGTTTTCCTACCCCAGTACTGGTTCCCATGAAGGTTTCTTCTCTTGGGTTTCTACTCCAGTAAGTTGCAATTCTTTATATCTGTCTGCCTGTCTGTTCTTTACAATTTTCAGGGCAGAAGTTTGCCCTGTGACCTCAATTCTCTGAAGATTCTAAGAAGAGTTGTTGATTTTTAGTTTTTTAATCTTTTTTTTCTTATTGTGAGGATAAGAGTGACAACTTCCAAGCTCCTTGCATGCTGGACCAAAGACCAGAAGTCATCATTAGTACTATTTTTAATCAGTACAGTTTTTTGAAATTATGTGTTGGTAGAGTTCCTTGCCATTTTAATTAAGCAGATCTTCTGTATTTATGTATTTACACTCAGCATCATTTATCACCACATAAATCCTAAAGTGGTGACTCATTTCTCTTAGTACTCACATGATAGTCCTCAGATCTAGGTAGAACCTGCTTTCTGATGTGAAGTTCATGAAGAAGGATCCTGTGGTAAGCAAGAAGGCTTCTTGATGTTTGCCTTTCACACTAATATGCCCTCATTCGTTTTCTTGGTTTTGGATAGCCCTCACAAGGACACTTGTGAACGCTCTGGGTATATTTGAAAATAGCTACTTTCCCCCTTTTCTGTTCCTCCCTTCCAAAGTCCAAATGGAAGAATTTTCTAGGGTGTGCAGGAAGATGTTCTCCTCTGGACAAGAGGGACATAATACCGCCAGGGACATATCCTAAAATATAATTTTAAGTGAATTTTTAAATGTATAAAATATGCAGAAAAATGTGAAAATGGTCCAAATGTTAAAATATGGATAAAAACTTGAAACAAAAGTGTCCTTAAACAGGAAATCATGTTTCAATAGTAACATCATTGAGAAAAATTTCCCATCAAAGAACTAAGTAGTGACTTGAAATAGTATTTATTAATCAGTTTTTAACTGTAAGGTTTTAAAATGTAAAAATGTTTTAAAAATGTAAGGTTTTATCTACATGAGGATGCACCCAAGAGTCTCTAGAGGCTCTGGCAAGACTGATCCAAATAAAGGTCTATCTGATGACGAATAAAATGCTACCTACTTGGTGGTATTGGTGCAACACAGATGAAGCCCAGGTGTTCATCTGGGACCGCTTCTGTGGGAGAAGCTCCTGGGAGCTTGTGGGCTCTACCTAAAACACATGTTCATTATAAGGGAACCTAGGGGACTGATCTGTGCCTCTTTGCTTGTACCAAATCATTAGGAACATATATTGGCTGTTCTGAGGATTTCAAAGGGGAGATGAGTTTCACGGTTTACTCATTTAAAATAGGTTTGTCTCCATTAGGTGTATATATACTCTCAAATCACCTGTTTCCTCCTCTAGCTTCTTACGTTTCCTCTCCTTACTCTCCAACTGAACAATCTCTTAATCCCACTGGCTTCTATTTTTCCCTCTGAGAGCTTTTCTTGGATATTTCAATCTCTTACAATTTTTATGCAGATAAAGTGTTTATTCCTAGCTTCTTCCTGCAGGATCATGCACCCAATCAATTTTTTAAAGCCTTTATTTATTTATTTGGAAGAGAGAGAGCAGGAGAGCACAAGCAATGGGAGTGGCAGAGAGAGAGGGAGAAGCAGGCCCCCTGTCAAGCAGGCAGCCCGATGTGGTGCTTGATCCCAGGACACTGGGATCATGACCTGAGCCGAAGGCAGCCACCTAACCAACTGAGCCACCCAGGTGCCACCCAATCGATTCATGTAAGTGATAAACCATTAGGCTTAGAGATCTGGCTTCGTGATCAGAAAACAAAAGAACCTCAATTCCTGGTACTGCTTTCCTTACAAGGTAGTGAGAATTATTAGAGGTAGATAAAACCTCATCTATGACTTTAATACAAATAAGCAGGTACTTTTAAGAGAGGTATGGTTTGGAGTCATTTCATATTTAGTATCTGTCAACTAGGCCTTGGCAAATGTACACTTAAGCAATTAATAGCTATATACAAGCAAGAATCATACAACGTAAGACCACTGCAAGGGGATTAATGCAACATGAACTTTTGTGAGGCTGCACCACTGACTAGAATTTGGATACATGAAACTGATCCCAAAGAAAATTCAGCCTGTTTCAATTCAGTACTTACTTGGTCATTAACTAGTCACTCAAATACACACAAACTAAGTACATACATTCCTGGTAGTGAGTTATAGCAAATAATACTAATGGTAGCACTATCAAAGTGGCCAGAGTAAAGAAAAGTTAAATCCTAACAGTTGGTGATTAACACTGAAATAATAAGTTTATCCCATTTCAAAAATGTAAATGAGCAGGAAAAATAGCAAAAGGGCAGACTCCCATTTTCCATAGCACTAACAAAATTAAATTCTCATGGAGAGTAAACATCAAATATTGGAAGGACAATCATTTTATATTTTTGAATGCAGAAGAATTAAGTAACATAGACAAAGGCCAATCAATGCAGGTAAAGACAGAACTTTGACTACATTAAAACCTATGCTTTACCAAAGGTAATCAAAATATGATAGCTAATACCTATTGAATTTTTTTCTACATAGGGCAATTTCTATGAGCTTTACAGGGATTGTGCTTTTGAATTCTTTAGGAAAAGCCAGACTATAGGTATTGTAATTAATATCATTTTTTATATGTGTAGAGTTATGGAGAAGATACATAACTTCCCTAAGAACATGCAGCTAATAAAAGTTTGAGTAAATATATAATTTCCAGTAACCTGAGCTCAGAGGATGTATTTCCCAACTACTGTATGCCACTGCGCCTGTAATGCCAGGTGTAATTTAAGCCAAAGGCAAGAAGATATTTGCATATAATCAAATGACACTAGGTACTCTGTATATATAATAAACTACTATACATAAATTAGGCAAAAGAGTTCCCTACGACCCAGCGATTGCACTACTAGGTATTTACCCCAAAGATAAAGATGTAGTGAAAAGAAGAGGCACATGCACCCCAATGTTCATAGCAGCTCCTGTGAAAGGAGCCGAGATGCCCTTCAACAGATGAATGGATAAAGAAGATGTGGTCCATATATACAATGGAATATTACTCAGCCATCAGAAAGGATGAATACCCACCATTTGCATTGACATGGCTGGAACTGGAAGGGATTATTCTAAGTGAAATATGTCAAGCAAAGAAAGACAATTATCATATAGTTTCACTCATATGTGGAACATAAGGAAAAGCTCAGAGGACCACAGGGGAAGGGAGGGAAAACTGAATGGGAAGAAATCAGAGAGGGAGACAAACCATGAGAGAAGAAATCAGAGAAGGAGACAAACCATGAGAGACTCTGGACTCCGGGAAACAAATTGAGGATTACAGAAGGGAGAATGGGGGGATGGGGTAACTGGGTGATGGATATTAAGGAGGGCATGTGTTGTGATGAGCACTGGGTGTTATATGCAACTAATGAATCATTGAACACTACATCAAAAACTAATGACATACTATATGTTGGCTAATTGAACATAAAAAAAAGAACATATGAAAAATTGTTCAACGTCCCTAGTTACAAATCATGGAATTGCTAAATAAAACCACCCTTGGATTCCATATTTTATACACACATGACAGGAAAAATATTGAAAGTCTGATAATTCATGTGATGGTGAGCACGATGAGCAATGAGAATACTTTCAGTTGGTGAGAATGAGAAATAGAAAAGATACACTGGAGAATGGCAGTATTGAATGAAGTAAAAAAATGAAAGTGGAGGAGGAGAAGCAAGATGGTGGAGTAGGAGACCTAAATTTCATCTGGTCCCAGGAATTCAGCTAGAACAAACTCAATAGGAGATTGAAAAGAAGAATAGTAGCAACTTTATGAACAGAAGAGTGACCACTTTCTGGAAGGTAGGATGTGTGGAGAAGTGAATCCGAGGTGATATTTGGGAAGATAGACCACGGGAGGAGAGGGCCTCTGTAAGCCACTACTGGCAAGTGATAGAGCAGGGGAGCACAGAATCAGAACTTTTAGAAGTCTGCTCCATTGAGGGACTTCGCTCCAGTGGCTAAGCGGGGGTGGAACCCTCACTGGGACAGTGTGGTCTCAGGACCCTCGGGGTCACAGAAAGACCGGGGGTGCCTGAGCGCAGCAGAGCTCCCAGGTATTGAAGAGGGGAAGCCGGCTGCAGAGACGGAGCCGAGGAGTGGGCTCTCAGCTCGGGGTTGCCATAAACCATGATCTGCGATAGAGTCGGGCCACCGCTCTTCCAACAGGGACCCAACAAGCAGCAGACCCGGGGAGACTCCCCTTCCTCCCCAGGGAGGAGTGGTGCAGGAGCACACCGCAGGGATCTCATGGGTTTGGAGACTCCACACGGGGTCGTGTGCAAGAGATAGAAATGCTCGGTCACAGGCCGGGTGAGCACGGAGTGCAGCCGGAGACCAGGGAGACAGGAGTGACTGACTGCTTTTCTCTGGGGGCTCACTGAGGAGTGGGGCCCGGAGTTCTTGGCTCCTCTGGGGTGGAGATTGGGAGGCCGCCATTTTCACTCTTGTCCTCCAAAGCTCTACGCAAAGCTTACAGGGAACAAAAGCTCCAGAGAGCAAACCTGAGATTACTTAGCGCGGCCCTGGACCCGGCAAGGGCGGGGCAATTCCGCCTCTGGAAAAGACATTTGAGAACCAAGGCAACAGGCCCCTCCTCCAGAAGATCAGCAAGAACAGCCAGCCAAGACCAAGTTTACCGATCAATGAGAATGGCAGAACACCAGCACTAGGGGAATACGGAACATAGAATTCATGGCTTTTTTTCCCATGATGCTTTAGTCTTTCAAAGTTAATTTTTAAAAATTTTCTTTATTTTTTTCTTTTTCTAATTTATTTAAATTTTTCTTTTTCTCTTTTTCAACCAACATCTTATCAATCCATTTTTAAAATCTTTTTTAATTTTCATTTTTAGTCATATTCTAACCTTTGATTGTAGTTAACCTTATTTTTGTATATATATGTTCTTCTCTCCTTAAAATTTTGGGATAGTTTCTTCTAACAGACCAAAATATACCCTAAATCTCTAGTGTATGTCTATGTTCTAGTCTCCTGCCTGATCACATTCTCTCCTTTTTCTTTTTTAATTTTTCTTCTTTCTTTTTTCAACCAACTTCATATCTTATCAATTCCTTTTATAAAATCTTTTATAATTTCCATCTATACAGTCATATTCCATCCCTTCATCATATTTACCCTTATATTTATACATATATATGTTTTCCTTTCTTTAAAATTTGGGAGGCAGTTTCTTCTAACAGACCAAAATATGCCCAAAATCTAGTGTGTGGCACTGATCTATGCACCAGCCTGATCATATTCTTTTTTTTTCTTCTTTCCCTTTCTTTTCCCCCTGTTTTTGGGTCTCTTCTGATTTGTTTAGTGTATATTTTTCTGGGGTCATTTTTACCCTTTTAGCATTTTGTTCTCCCAATCATCTATTCTCCTCTGGACAAAATGACAAGACGGAAAAAATCACCTCAAAAAAAAAGAACAAGAGGCAGTACCGACTGCCAGGGACCTAATCAATATGGACATTAGTAAAATGTAGGAACTGAGTTCAGAATGACGATTATAAAGAAACTAACTGGGCTTGAAAAAAACATGGAAGATACTACAGAATCCCTTTCTGGAGAAATAAAAGAACTAAAATCTAACCAAGTAGAAATCAAAAAGGCAATTAAAGAGGTGCAATCAAAAATGGAGGCCCTAACTGCTAGGATAAATGAGGCAGAAGAGAGAATAAGTGATATGGAAGACCAAATGATGGAAAATAAACAACTACTGGATCACGTGGGCAGAATTCGAGAGATAAGTGATACCACAAGACAAAACAATATTAGAATAATTGGGATCCCAGAAGAAGAAGAAAGAGAGAGAGGGGCAGAAGGTATATTGGAGCAAATTATAGCCAAGAACTTTCCTAATTTGGGGAAGGAAACAAGCATCAAAATCCAGGAGGCACAGAGAACCCCCCTCAAAATCAATAAAAATAGGTCAACACCCCGCCATCTAATAGTAAAACTGACAAGTCTCAGAGACAAAGAGAAAATCCTGAAAGCAGCTCGGGACAAGAGGTCTGTAACCTACAACGATAGAAATATTAGAATGGCAACAGACCTATCCACAGAGACCTGGGAGGCCAGAAAAAATTGGCATGATATATTCAAGCGCTAAACGAGAAAAATATGCAGCCAAGAATACTATAACCAGCTAGGCTGTCATTGAAAATAGAAGGAGAGATAAAAAGCTTCCAGGACAAGCAAAAACTAAAGGAATTTGCAAACACCAAACCAGCCCTCCAAGAAATATTGAAAGGGGTCCTCTAAGCAAAGAGAGAGCCTAAAGTAACATAGACCAGAAAGGAATAGAGACAATATACAGTAACAGTCACCTTACAGGCAATACAATGGCACTAAATTCATACCTTTCAATAGTTACCCTGAATGTAAATGGGCTAAATGCCCCAATCAAAAGACACAGGCTATCAGATTGGATAAAAAAACAAGACCCATCCATATGCTGTCTGCAAGAGACTCATTTTAGTATATGTGCTGCCGAAGCAAGCACTGCAAGAGACTCATTTTAGATCCAAAGACACCCCCAGATTGAAAGTGAGGGGGTGGAAAACCATTTACCCTGCTAATGGACATCAAAAGAAAGCTGGGGTGGCAATCCTTATATCAGACAAATTAGATTTTAAACCAAAGACTATAATAAGAGATGAGGAAGGACCCTATATCCTACTTAAAGGGTCTACCCAACAAGAAGATCTAACAATTGTTAAATATCTATGCCCCTAACATGGGAGCAGCCAATTATATAAGCCAATTAATAACAAATGCAAAGAAACACATCAACATTGTAAATATCTATGCCCCGAACATGGGAGCAGCCAATTATATAAGCCAATTAATAACAAAAGCAAAGAAACACATTGACAACAATACAATAATAGTGGGGGATTTTAACACCCCCCTGACTGAAATGGACAGATCATCTAAGCAAAAGATCAACAAGGAAATAAAGATATTAAATGACACACTGGACCAAATGGACTTCACAGACATATTCAGAACATTCCATCCCAAAGCAACGGAATACACATTCTTCTCTAGTGCCCATGGAACATTCTCCAGAATTGATCACATCCTAGGTCACAAATCAGGTCTCAATCGGTACCAAAAGATTGGGATCATTCCCTGCATATTTTCAGACCACAATGCTTTGAAACTAGAACTCAACCACAAGAGGAAAGTCGGAAAGAACTCAAATACATGGAGGCTAAAGAGCATCCTACTAAAGAATGAATGGGTCAACCAAGAAATTAAAGAAGAATTAAAAAAATTCATGGAAACCAATGAAAATGAAAACACAACTGTTCAAAATCTTTGGGATACAGCAAAGGCAGTCCTGAGAGGAAAGTATATAGCAATACAAGCCTTTCTCAAGAAACAAGAAAGGTCTCAAATACACAACCTAACCCTACATCTAAAGGAGCTGGAGAAAGAACAGCAAAGAAAGCCTAAACCCAGCAGGAGAAGAGAAATCATAAAGATCAGAGCAGAAATCAATGAACTAGAAACCAAAAGAACAGTAGAACAGATCAACGAAACTAGGAGCTGGTTCTTTGAAAGAATTAACAAGATTGATAAACCCCTGGCCAGACTGATCAAAAAGAAAAGAGAAATGACCCAAATCAACAAAATCATGAATGAAAGAGGAGAGATCACAAGCAACACCAAAGAAATACAAACAATTATAAGAACATATTATGAGCAACTCTATGCCAGCAAATTAGATAACCTGGAAGAAATGGGTGCATTCCTAGAGATGTATCAACTACCAAAATTGAACCAGGAAGAAATAGAAAACCTGAACAGACCTATAACCACTACGGAAATTGAAACAGTCATCAAAAATCTCCCAAGAAACAAAAGCCCAGGGCCAGATGGCTTCCCAGGGGAATTCTATCAGACATTTCAAGAAGAATTAATACCTATTCTCCTGAAACTGTTCCAAAAAATAGAAATGGAAGGGAAACTTCCAAACTCATTTTATGAGGCCAGCATTACCTTGATCCCAAAACCAGACAAAGACCCCATCAAAAAAGAGAATTACAGACCAATATCCTTGATGAACATGGATGCAAAAATTCTCACCAAAATACTAGCCAATAGGATCCAACAGTACATTAAAAGGATTATTCACCACGACCAAGTGGGATTTATTCCTGGGCTGCAAGGCTGGTTCAACATCCGCAAATCAATCAACGTGATACAATACATTAACAAAAGAAAGAACAAGAATCATATGATCCTCTCAATAGATGCAGAAAAAGCATTTGACAAAGTACAACATCCTTTCTTGATCAAAACTCTTCAGAGTATAGGGATAGAGGGTACATACCTCAATATCATAAAAGCCATCTACGAAAAACCTACAGCGAATATCATTCTCAATGGGGAAAGGCTGAGAGCTTTTCCCCTAAGGTCAGGAACGCGGCAGGGATGTCCACTCTCACCACTGCTATTCAACATAGTATTAGAAGTCCTAGCCACAGCAATCAGACAACAAAAAGAAATCAAAGGCATCCAAATCGGCAAAGAGGAAGTCAAACTCTCACTCTTTGCAGATGATATGATACTGTATGTGGAAAACCCAAAAGACTCCACCCCAAAACTGCTAGAACTCATACAGGAATTCAGTAAAGTAGCAGGATATAAAATCAATGCACAGAAATCAGTGGCATTCCTATACACCAACAACAAGACAGAAGAGAGACAAATCAAGGAGTCGATCCCATTTACAATTGCACCCAAAACCATTAGATACCTAGGAATAAATCTAACCAAAGAGGCAAAGGATCTGTACTCAGAAAACTATAAAATACTCAGGAAAGAAATTGAAGAAGACACAAAGAAATGGAAAAACATTCCATGCTCATGGATTGGGAGAATCAACATTGTGAAGATGTCAATGCTACCTAGAGCAATCTACACATTCAATGCAATCCCCATCAAAATACCATCCACTTTTTTCAAAGAAATGGAACAAATAATCCTAAAATTTGTATGGAACCAGAAGAGACCCAGAATAGCCAGAGGAATACTGAAAAAGAAAAGCAAAGCTGGTGGCATCACAATTCCGGACTTCCAGCTCTATTACAAAGCTGTCATCATCAAGACAGTATGGTACTGGCACAAAAACAGACACATAGATCAATGGAACAGAATTGAGAGCCCAGAAATGGACCCTCAACTCTATGGTCAACTTATTTTTGACAAAGCAGGAAAGAATGTCCAATGGCAAAAAGACAGTCTCTTCAACAAATGGTGTTGGGAAAATTGGACAGCCACATGCAGAAGAATGAAACTGGACCATTTCCTTACACCACACACAAAAATAGACTCCAAATGGTTGAAAGACTTAAACGTGAGACAGGAGTCCATCCAAATCCTAAAGGAGAACACAGGTAGCAACCTTTTCGACCTTAGCCGCAGCAACTTCTTCCTAGAAACATCGCCAAAGGCACGGGAAGCCAGGGCAAAAATGAACTATTGGGATTTCATCAAGATAAAAAGCTTCTGCACAGCAAAAGAAACAGTCCACAAAACCAAAAGACAACCGACAGAATGGGAGAAAATATTTGCAAATGACGTATCAGATAAAGGGCTAGTATCCAAAATCTATAAAGAACTTATCAAACTCAACACTCAAAGAACAAATAATCCAATCAAGAAATGGGCAGAAGACATGAACAGACATTTCTCCAAAGAAGACATCCAAATGGCCAACAGGCACATGAAAAAGTGCTCAACATCGCTTGGCATCAGGGAAATCCAAATCAAAACCTCAATGAGATACCACCTCACACCCGTCAGAATGGCTAAAATTAACAAGTCAGGGAACGACAGATGTTGGCGGGGATGTGGAGAAAGGGGAACCCTCCTACACTGTTGGTGGGAATGCAAGCTGGTGCAACCCCTCTGGAAAACAGTATGGAGGTTCCTCAAACAGTTGAAATTAGAGCTACCGTTCGATCCAGCAATTGCACTACTGGGTATTTACCACAAAGATACAAATGTAGGGACCCGAAGGGGTACATGTACCCCAATGTTTATAGCAGCAATGTCCACCATAGCCAAACTGTGGAAAGAGCCAAGATGCCCATCGACAGATGAATGGATAAAGAAGATGTGGTATATATACACAATGGAATATTATGCAGCCATCAAAAGGAATGAGATCTTGCCATTTGCAACGACGTGGATGGAACTGGAGGGTGTTATGCTGAGTGAAATAAGTCAATCAGAGAAAGACATGTATCACATGACCTCACTGATATGAGGAATTCTTAATCTCAGGAAAGAAACTGAGTGTTACTGGAGTGGTTGGGGGTGGGAGGGATGGGGTGGCTGGATGATAGATATTGGGGAGGGTATGTGCTACGGTGAGCGCTGTGAATTGTGCAAGACTGTTGAATCACAGATCTGTACTTCTGAAACAAATAATGCAACATATTTTAAGAAAAAAGAAAAAGAAGAAGATAACAGGAGAGGAAGAAAAGGGGAGTATGTCAGAGGGGGAGACGAACCATGAGAGATGATGGACTCTGAAAAACAAACTGAGGGTTCTAGAGGGGAGGTGGGTAGGGGGATGGGTTAGCCTGGTGATGGGTATTGAGGAGGGCACGTTCTGCATGGAGCACTGGGTGTTATGAACAAACAATGAATCATGGAACACTGCACCAAAAACTAATGATGTAATATATGGTGATTAACATAACAATAAAAAATTAAAAAAAAAAAAAAAAAAAAAAGAAACACATCAACAACAATACAATAATAGTGGGGGACTTTAACACCCCCCTGACTGAAATGGACAGATCATTTAAGCAAAAGATCAACAAGGAAATAAAGACTTTAAATGACACACTGGACCAAATGGGCTTCACAGATATATTCAGAACATTCCATCCCAAAGCAACAGAATATACATTCTTCTGTAGTGCCCATAGAACATTCTCCAGAATAGATCACATCCTAGGTCACAAATCAGGTCTCAACCGGTACCAATAGATTGGGATCATTCCCTGCATATTTTCGGACCACAATGCTTTGAAACTAGAACACAATCACAAGAGGAAAGTTGGAAAGAACTCAAATACATGAAGGCTTAAAGAGCATCCTACTAAAGAATATTGGGTCAACCAGGAAATTAAAGAAGAATTAAAAAAATTCATGGAAACAAATGAAAATGAAAACACAACTGTTCAAAATCCTTGGGAGGCAGCAAAGTCAGTCCTAAGAGGAGGGTATATAGCAATACAAGCCTTTCTCAAGAAACAAGAGAGGTCTGAAATGCACAACCTAACCCTACACCTACAGGAGCTGGAGAAAGAACAGCAAATAAAGCCTAAACCCAGCAGGAGAAGAGAAATAATAAACATCAGAGCAGAAATCAATGAAATAGAAACCAAAAGAACAGTAGAACAGATCAACGAAACTAGGAGCTAGTTCTTTGAAAGAATTAATAAGATAGATAAACCCCTGGCCAGCCTTATCAAAAATAAAAGAGGAAGGACCCAAATAAATAAAATCATGAATGAAAAAGGAGAGATCACAACCAACACCAAAGAAATGCGAACAATTATAAGAACATACTATGAGCAACTCTATGCCAGCAAATTAGACAATCTGGAAGAAATGGATGCATTCCTATACATGTATAAACTACAAAAACTGAACCAGGAAGAAATAGAAAACCTGAACAGACCCATAACCAGTAAGGAAATAGAAGCATAATCAAAAATCTCCTAACAAACAAAAGCCCAGGGCCAGATGGCTTCCCAGGGGAATTCTATGAAACATTTAAACAAGAATTAATACCTATTCTTCTGAAACTGTTCCAAAAAATAGAAATGGAAGGAAAACTTCTAAACTCATTTTATGAGGCCACCATTACCTTGATCCCAAAACCAAAGACCCCATCAAAAAGGATAATTACAGACCAATATCCTTGATGAACATGGATGCAAAAATTCTCACCAAAATACTAGCCAATAGGATCCAACAGTACATTGAAAGGATTATTCACCATGACCAAGTGGATTTATTCCTGCGCTGCAAGGTTCGTTCAACATCTGCAAATCAATCAATGTGATACCTTAATAAAAGAAAGAAGAAGAACCATATGAACCTCTCAATAGATGCAGAAAAAGCATTTGACAAAGTACAGCATCCATTCTTGATTAAAATTCTTCAGAGTGAAGGGATAGAGGGTGCATACTTCAATATCATAAAAGCCATCTATGAAAAACCCACAGCAAATATCATTCTCAATGGGGAAAAACAGAGATTCTCCCCTAAGGTCAGGAACATGGCAGGGATGTTCTCTATCACCACCGCTATTCAACATAGTACTAGAAGTCCTAGCCTCAGCAATCAGACAACAAAAAGAAATAAAACACACCCGAATCAGCAAAGAAGTCAAACTCTCACTCTTTGCAGATGATATGATACTTTATGTGGAAAACCCAAAAGACTCCACCCCAAAACGGCTAGAACTTATACAGGAATTCAGTAAAGTGGCAAGATACAAAATCAATGCACAGAAATCAGTGGCATTCCTACACACCAACAACAAGACAGAAGAGAGACAAACTAAGGAGTCAATCCCATTTACAACTGCACCCAAAACCATAAGGTACCTAAGAATAAATCTAACCAAAGTGGTAAAGAATCTGTACTCAGTAAACTATAGAATACTCATGAAAGAAATTGAGGAACACACAAAGAAATGGAAAAACATTCCATGCTCATGGATTGGAAGAACAAATATTGTGAAGATGTCAATGCTAACTAGAGCAATCTACACATTTAATGCAATCCCTATCAAAATACCACCCACTTTTTTAAAGAAATGGAACAAATAATCTTAAAATATGTATGGAACCAGAAAAGACCCCAAATAGCCAAAAGAATGTTCAAAAAGAGAACCAAAGCTGGTGGCATCACAATTCCGGACTTCCAGCTCTATTACAAAGCTGTCATCATCAAGACAGTATGGTACTGGCACAAAACAGACACATAGATCAATGGGACAGAATAGAGAGCCCAGAAGTGGACCCTCAACTCTATGGTCAAATCATCTTTGACAAAACAGGAAAGAATGTCCAGTGGAAAAAAGACAGTCTCTTCAACAAATGGTGTTGGGAAAATTGGACAGTCACATGCAGAATAGTGAAACTGGACCATTTCCTTACACCACACACAAAAATAGACTCAAAATGGATGAAAGACCTAAATGTGAGACAGGAATCCATCAAAATCCTAGAGACCACATGCAGCAACCTCTTCGACCTCAGCTGCATCAACTTCTTCCTAGACACACCACCAAAGGCAAGCAAAGCAAGGGCAAAAATGAACTATTGGGACTTCATCAAGATAAAAAAGCTTTTGCACAGCAAAGGAAACAGTCAACAAAACCAAGAGTCAACCGACAGAATGGGAGAAGATATTTGCAAATGACATATCTGATAAAGGGCTAATATCCAAAATTTATAAAGAACTTATCAAACACAACACCCAAAGAACAAATAATCGAATCAAGAAATGAGAAGAAAACATGAACAGACGTTTTTCCAAAGAAGACATTCTAATGGCCAACAGACACATGAAAAAGTGTTCAGCATCACTCGGCATCAGGGAAATACAAATCAAAACTTCAATGAGATACCACCTCACGCCAGTCAGAATGGCTAAAATTAATAAGTCAGGAAACAACAGATGTTGGTGAGGATGCAGAAAAAGGGGAACCCTCCTACACTGTTGGTGGGAATGCAAGCTGGTGCAGCCACTCTGGAAAACAGTATGGAGGTTCCTCAAAAAGTTGAAAATAGAGCTACCCTACGACCCAGAAATTGCACTATTGGGTATTTACCCCAAAGATACAAATGTAGTAATCTGAAGGGGTATGTGCACCCCAAAGTTTATAGCAGGAATGTCCACAATAGCCAAACTATGGAAAGAGCCAAGATGCCCTTCAACAGATGAATGGATAAAGAAGATGTGGTGTATATATACAATGGAATATTATGTAGCCATCAAAAAATGAAATCTTGCCTTTTGCAACGATGTGGATGGAACTAGAGGGTATTATGCTAAGTGAAATAAGTCAATCAGAGAAAGGCATGTATCATATGATCTCACTGATATGAGGAATTCTTAATCTCAGGAAACAAACTGAGGGTTACTGGAGGGGTGGGGGCTGGTAGGAATGGGGTGGCTGGGTGATGGACACTGGGGAGGGTATGTGCTATGGTGAGCGCTGTGAATTGTGTAAGACTGCTGAATCACAGACCTGTACCTCTGAAACAAATAATACATTATATGTTAAAAAAAAGAAGAAGAAAATAGTAGGAAGGGAAAAATGAAGGGGGGGAAATCCGAGGGGGAGACAAACCATGAGAGACTATGGACTTTGAGAAACAAACTGAGGGTTCTAGAGGGGAGGGGGTGGGGGGAATCTATTAGCCCGGTGATGTGTATTAAGGAGGGCATGTACTGAATGGAGCACAGGGTGCTATACGCAAACAATGAATCATGGAACACTACATCAAAAACTAACAATGTAATGTATGGTGACTAACATAATAAAATAAAAAAAAATAAAGTTATGAAATATACGGAAAAAAAGTGAAAGTGGAATTAAAAATGCAAATGCCCATTTGGTGCTGGAATTCCATTTCTGGATATGTGTTCTCATTTGTCCCCCATTCTTTTTCCTCATAATTACTTCTGAAATAAACTCCTGCTGCTCCTGCTACTACTACTGCTACACACACACACACACACACACGTACACAGACTCTCTTGTTTCAGGCTCTGCTTTTAATGGTAACCTAGTTTAAAATAAGCCTTCAGAAGAAATGTGGATAAATTAATTTTTCCATGTATATTTTACTAAATGAAAATTATACAGTAATTAAATGGAATGGACCATATCATCAAGTATCTCTATAGTTAAATCTAAAAACTATGATATTAATAGAAAAAGCACACTTTTGAATGGTAGTCTATTGTTCCAAGTAGAATGGAAAGGGAAGGTCAAGTTCAGAAACCACTCTAGAGCTCACAGGATTTTATTAATAGGAGAAGATCCAAAAGGTAGATTATTAAGAAAAAAAGTTGTTTTTAAGTATTATGGTATCATTTCTGTCAAATAAGAATGTTTTAAAGGAATTTGTGTTTGTAAATCCTTGCAAATGCTTGAAATATCAGGAAAAGGAAGTACAAAAATGGATTAACCAAAGATGCCAAGGGATAGGTTTTGATAAGGGATAAGGTAGAAAACAAAGTCTTATATTCACTTATTCTTTTCACAATTTGAGTTTGTGGTCATGTTTGTGTTGCACACATTTAAAATGAATAGTTATTTTTAAAATAGCATTTATACTTTGATGTTAATTTAGTAAATTTTTTTCTTCATTCTTCTGTAGGTCAGTATGCAGAGATAGATATGGAAATGGAAATGCAAGTTACAAAATGTTATTACCGGCTACTTCTCATTGGGAGGCTTTGGAGTAATTGTTGTGTTCTTTTTACTTCTCTATATTGCTTGAATTTTACATAATGAATCTCCCAAATTTTCAAAATAACAAAAATTATTATCAATAAATGAAATAATGTTGGATTCTTTTTAAAAAGATTTTATTCATTTATTTGATAGAGAGAGCACAAGTAGGCAGAGCTGGAGACAGAGGGAGAGGAGAAGCAGGCTCTCCACTGAGCAGAGAGCCTGATGTGGGGGTCGATCCCAGGACCCTGGGATCATGACCTGAGCTGAAGGCAAATGCTTAACTGAGCCACTCAGATGCCCCAATCTGTAGGATTCTTGAGCCATCACCATTCTTTTTGTTGAGGATGTGGACTGAAAATAAACAGTATCAGGGACCTGTGGGATGATAACAAAATATCTAACATTCTTATCATTGGAAATTATAGAAGAAGAGAAACAGTAGGCCTGAAGAAGTATTTGAAGAAATAATGGCTGAAAACATTCTAAATTTAGTGAATACATAAACCTACAGATCCGAGAAGTTGAGTGAACCCCAAATAAGATAAACTAAAAAAATTCACACCAAGAAACAACATAAGTACTCTTCTGAAAACTAGACAAAAATATTAAAAATAGCAATAGGTAGCACATTATCTATGAAGTAACAATTCAAATGATGGTGGATTTCTCATAGGAAACCATGGAGGCCAGAAGGAAGGGGCATAACATTTTCAAATAATGAGAGAAAAGAATAGTTAATCCATTGAAACTACCCATCAGGAATGATGAAAAAATGAAGAAATTCTCAGACAAAGGAAAATTAAGAAACTTTTTTTCCTTACCAGACCTACCTTTGAACAATAGCTAAAGGAACCTCTCCAAACAGAAAGAAAATAATTAACAACAAGAAGCCAGGATTTTTATTTACCCAACAATAGAATGGGTAAAAGTAGAAGTAAGCATAATAGACCACACTTTATTTCATGAATTTCTTTAATCATATTTTATGGTTGAAGCAAAAGTTGTAACACCATCTAATGTGATGCTCAATGTATGTACACAAATACTTAGCACAATTATATTTAAAAAGTGGGGAGGGTTGGGGCACCTGGGTGGCTCAGTCGGTTAAGTGACTGCCTTCGGCGCAGGTCATGATCCTAGAGTCCCAGGATCGAGTCCCGCATCGGGCTCCCTGCTCTGCGGGGAGTCTGCTTCTCCCTCTGACCCTCCCCCCTCTCATGCTCTCTCTCTCTCTCTTGTTCTCTCTAATAAATAAAATAAAATCTTTTTTTAAAAAAGTGGGGAGGGTTAAAACAACATAATTAGGTTTCTACACTTCTCTTGAAGTAAAATATCAATACTAGTAGGCTATGGTAAGTTATGTGTGCATATGGCAATAACAAACAGTAAGAAAATTATGAAAAGCAACATACTCAAAAATATTATAAATAATATAGAGCTTTATAAGATGTACATGAAACCCATAGGAAGACAAGATAGAAGAACTGAAAAAATAGAAACAAAGGGAATAAACAGGAAACAAGTAATAACATGGAACTTTTAAGCCCTAATGTTGAATGTAACTGTAAATGGTCAAGTATAGCCAATATAAGACAGAGATTGGCAGAATAGCTAAAACAATACAGCCCAACTATAGGTTGTTTATAAGACATTGATATCAAATATAACAAATTAGGTAAACTGAAAGTTAAAAAAGAAAAATACATATATCATAAAAGCATTAACCAAAAATACAATAAGGTTATACTAATATCAGACAAAGTAGATTTCTCAGTGGAACTTCCACCAAAATAGATCATATCTTGAGTCATCAAACAAATCTCAAAACATTTTTTTAAAAAATTGAATAATAGTGAGTCTGTTTTGTTATCATAATGGAATCAGACTAGAAGTCAATAACTGAAATACAATAGAAAAATCGCCAAACACTTGGAAACTGAACAACACATCTCAAAATACTCCATGAATCAAAGAAGAAATCTCAAAGAAAATAAAAACAATATACAGAACTGAATGAACATGAAAAATGATAAATCTAAATTTGTGGAATGCAGTTAAAACAATGCTGAGAATAAAATTTAAAGTTCTACAAGCTTGCATTAGGAATAAAAAAGGAAAGAGTTCAAGTCAGTAATTTGTTTCTATCTCAAAAAAAGAAGTACAAAATAAGCTGAAAGCAAGCAGAAGGCAAGGAATAACAAAGATATGATCAGAAATCAATGCAATGAAAATAAGAAACACATAGAAAAAAGATGTTTCTTCAGAAAAAACAATAAAATTAGTAGCAAGACTGACAAGGATAAAAAGAGAGAAGACAAAACCCATCAATATCTGAAAGAAGTAAGGGGAATCACAACAGATCCTGCAACTATTAAAATGATAATAAGGGAAGGCTGACAATTTTAAACTCATAAATTCACCAAGTTAGAAGAAATTGACCAATTCTTCAAAAATCAAAAACTACCAAAATTCAGCCAAAGGAAAGAGATAAACTGAATAGGTCTAAACCATTAAATAAATTGAATTTGTAACTTAAAACTCACACACACACAAAAGAAATCTCCAGGCCTGAATGGTTTCACTGAAGAATTTAGCAAACATCCAGAAAATAGCACCAATTTTACACAAAACTTCCCAGAAAAAAGGAGGGAACACTTCTTTTTTTCCTTTTTTTAAACACTTATTTTGAGGCTAGTATTGCCCTGCTATTTCTCTTAAAGTATCATTATCTTATACATATTTATTTATTTGGTATTATACACATATTTTGGACAAGGAAAACTGGGGTATGTAAATCTGTTAGAACCAGCCTATTTACATACAGTAATTGCTGTACAAATACGCAGTGGGTGAAGACACAGAAGTAGTGGCTCTTTACCTCCCCACCTGGCTTCTGCAGAAGAGACTCACCATAATGACTTAAAACTGAAGACTTAAAAAAATATTTTTATTAATTTGTCAGAGAGAGAGAGCACACAAGCAGCAGGAGCTGCAGGCAGAGGGAGAAGCAGGCTCCCCACTGAGCAAGGAGCCCGATATGGGACTCAATCCTAGGATCCTGGGATCATGACCAGAGCCGAAGGTAGACGCTTAACTGACTCCCGACACTATTGGGAGGAAGAAGAGGAAGACTGCTGGAGAAGCCTGTGGCTGGACCCTCTATGCTCGGGGGTGGGGGCAGCTTCTGAGGGTCCACACAAAATGTGGGAAAGGACTCAGCCTGATTGCAAGCCACCTGAGGTGCCAGATGCCCCCTGAGAGAATCCCCTCTGCCTTTGGGAAACCTTTGCTTCCACTTCCTCCAACACCACCACCCCACCTCAACTGATGTTCCAGGCTCTGGGAGGGGCTGTACCTTTTCTCTTGGACATCCTACTCTCAGACCCTGCATCAGAGATCTGCCTCCTGAACAGATTACTGGACTGGACTGTTTATGGTCTCACAGGCAGTCAGTTGGCAGGTCTGAATGAAAGGGGCATTCTTTTTAGGACAGTGCCTGCACAGGGGGCTGTGATGCTCAGACGTGAAAAAGGCCATTGCACATAGCCTGCCTGAGGCCGTTTTAAAAGAGAACCTTGTGCTTAAGCGGTTCCAAACCAGACATCCACTCCTGGTACTCTCCTCCTCAAGCCAGATACACTGCTTTTGTTTAGACCACCAACTCATTGTTCTTGCTCCCGGGCTTCTGGTATTTGAAAATGGCCCGGAGGTATACTGCGCAGGCTCAGGCTGAAGAGCACTCCGCCCTTTGCATGGTTGTGGTCCAGTCACTACCAGAATGGAAGAAAAGGTGCGAGAATAGCTTCAAAAAGACCCTTGGATAATGGCCGGAATGTCAGGAATGTCCAAATTGGGTACTCCAGGAATAATGGCTTGACTGAACAGGTTGAAGGTAAGGAGGTTAGGTGGCCATGGAGCGCCTCCCTCTGGTACCAAGTTTGGGAGGGGAGCAAAGAAAAATGGTCTGGACCTCATGCTGAGCAGATAGAGGCTTGGGCTTGATGGATGTAATTAGAGCACGAAGCTTTCTCCATATAAAATACTACTGTAATACTATGAATAATGAATTTTAAAATAACATGTTAAGCTTTTTATTATGAAAATTGGAGAAAATAATCAAAACTCAAATAACCACTATGTAGGTTATTTTAAACCGCTTTATGGAAGGATAGTTGACATACAATCAGGTTTGTTTAAAGCTTATGATTTGATAAATTTTGACATATGTATGCTCCTGAAAAACCAGCACAATCAAAACAAGGAATACACTTACATTGTTCGGTTTTGTAATCCTCTCTCCTGCCTCTCCTCCACCTGCAACTACTTATCTGCTTTCTATCACTATAGATCAGTTTGCCATTTTTACTATTTGTTAACTGGAACTATGTGATATGCGTTCTTTGGTCTGGTTTTTCAGCAGTATGATGATTTTGAGATGCATCTATGATCTTGTATCAATAGCACATTGCTTTTTTTTACTCCTAAGTAGTAAGCTATTGTGTAATATACCACAATTTGCTCAGGTGTTTGTATCTGGATTATTTTCAGATTTTTCTATTCAAATAGTGCTGCTGAGAATATTTGGCTAAAAGTCTTTATAAACATACAGTTTTACTTGTGGGTAATTTCCTAGGATGGGAATGGCCAGGTAACAGGATGAATGTATGATTAACTTAAGAATCTGTCGAACAGTTTTTCAAAGTGGTCGTACTATTTTACATTTTTACATTTTATATTTCCACCAGTAGTGTGTATGTTCGAATTTTTCCACAACCTCGCCTACACTTAGTATAGCAGGTATTATTAATTTCAGCCATTTTAATAGGTGTGTGTAATTGTATTTCCTGTTTTTAATTTGCACTTCCCTAGTAATTAATGATATTGAACATCTTTTCATGTGTTTATTTGCTGTCGGTACATCTTTTATGGTAAAGCGTTTGCTCAAACTTTTTGTCTATTTTATATTGGGTTGTTTGTTTGCTTGTTACTGAGTTTTGAAAATTTGTTATGTACTGTGAATAGAAGTCCTTTATCGGATAAATGTTTTGCAAAGCTTTTATCCCAGTCTTCAGTTTGTCTTCTCATTCTGTAAAGTATCTTTTTCAGAGCAGAAGTTTTAAAAATTTGAAGTACTGTTTATCAAATTGTTCTTTTACAGATACTGCTTTGCTTTTTTTTTAATCTAAGAAATCTTTACCTAACCCAAGTTCACAGAGGTTTTCTCCTCTGTTTAGTTGGGTGTTTTAGAAATTTTATAGTTTTATGTTCTAATTTTAGGTGTATGATTCTCTTTGAGTCACTTTTTCTATATGTTGTAAGCTGTGATTCCAAGTTTTGGGTGGTTTTGTTTGAGGTTTAAAAAAATTTTTTTCAGGATAGGGTATCCAAATGTTCCAGCACCATTTGTTGAAAAGACTGTCTTTTCACATTTGCTAAAAATAAGTTGTCCATATATATGTCTATTTTTGGATCTATTCTGTTCCATTGATCTATTTGTCCATCTTCATGCTAATACCTCACTGTCTTGGTACTGTAGCTCTATAATAAGTTTTGGAGTAAGGCACTGTAAGACTCTAACTTTTTTTTTCAAAGTTTATTGGCTATTCTAGGTCCCCTCAATTCCCATATGCATTTTAAACCAATTTGTCAATGTCTAGAATACCATCTGCTGAATTTTTATTGTGATAACACTAAGTATATAGATCAATTTGTGGAGTTTTGTTATCTCAGCAAAATTGCATATTCTAACTCACAAATATGGTATATGCCTATATTTTAGTTTTTTTTAAATTTCTCTCATTAATATTTTGTGTTTTTCATAGTACATCTTTTTCTTTTAAAATTTGTTTTGTTTTTGTAATTTGTTAATTATGCATTATATTAATTCATATTTAACTATGCTTGATCATGATATATTTTTCTTTTAGACTTGTTAAATGTTTTTGTAGAATTTTTGCATTTATGTTTGTGAGAGATATTACTCTTAGTTTTCTTTTCTTGTATTATCTCTGTCTTTGGTTTCAGAGTAAGGCTTTCCTTATTGAATGAACTAGGAAGTTTTCATATCTCTTCAATTTTCTGGAAATTTTGCATGGAATTGACATTATTTTATCCTTAAATGTTTAGAATTCAGATGAAGCCATCAGGGCTTCGTGTTTTTTTTTTTTTTTTTATGCAGGAAGGTTTACAATTATAAATACAGTCTTCTTCAATAATTACAAGGCCATCCAAATTACCTATTTCTTCTTGAGTGAGCTTTGGTAGTTTCAAGTCATTTATTCATTCCTCTGAGTTGTAAGATTTATTGCAATGAAGTTGTTATAATATTTCCTTCTTATGACTTTAATATCTGTAAAATATATCACTATGTCCTCTTTACATTCCTAATAATGGTAATTAGTGTTTTTTCTTTTTTTCTTGATCACTTTGGCTAGTGGTTTGTCTCCCCTTCTTTAAAAAGCAGCTTTATTGAGGTATAATTGATATACAAAGAGCTGCACATGCTTATTGTGTAAAATTTGATGAGTTTAAACTTTGATTTCTCCTCAAATGTTTTTGGCTTCATTAATTTTCTTCATTAGTTTTTTTGTTTTCCTTTCTTCTTTCTGCTTACATTCTGATTTGGGTTTAATTTGTTCTTCCTCTTATATTTTTTAAAGTGGAAGCTCTGTCTTTATTTTGAGACCTTTTTTATTTTCTAATATAAGTTTTTAGAGCCGTAACTTCCTTTTAAGCACTGTCTTAGAAGTATCTCACAAATGTTGATAGATTGCATTTTTATTTTAACTTAGTTCACAACACTTGTTTCAGTGTCCTTTTTTTCCTTTGACCAATGGGTTATGTAGAACTATATTATTTAGTTACCAAATATTTGCATGCTTTCCTGATATTTTTCCCTTATTAATTTCTACTTTATTTCTATTGTGACCCTAGAACATACTTTGTATTATTGAATATGTTTTAATTTATTTGGACTTTTCTGGGGCCAAATATGGTTAATGTTCTGTGAGCACTTAAAAAGAATATGGATTCTGTTGTGGATAGAATGTTCTATAATTTCAATTAGCTTATGTTGGTTAATAGTTCTATAAGTTTCAGTTGGCTTAGTATGCTCAAGAATTTTCTGCCCAGTTGTTTTATTGTCAGGTGGTTGTTGAAATCTCTAAGTATAAATTAGATTTTTCTATTACTCTTTTTAGTTTTATCAGTTCTTGCATCATGTATTTTGAAACTACATTACCAAGGCATATAAAAGTTTAGATTTGTATTTCATTATATTTTATATTATACTCTTGGGATTATTCATGCCTATTGTGTTTGTATGATAGAGATATTTTATTATAGAGTTCTATTTCATTTTTTCTCCAGTCTGATTTCAGTGACATCACATTGGCAACTTGAAATTAGCCATGGTGGGAGAAATTGGCAAATACTACAGTCAAGCCTTTTTTTTCTTTAGATAGCTAAGGACACCACAGACATAGGGTTTAAATTGCTCCATCAGTCTTTACCTTGGGCCCTTACACTCACCCAGTATTGCAGAGGGCAAAACCACCACCATTTGCAGCTGCTGTTCTCAAACTGGCCTTCTGTGTTTTCTGCTGAATTTATGCTATTTTGTTGTTCTCCTGTCAGGTCCATCAGATGCTGTGCCATTACTCTCTCCTTTTACTATCACACAGATGCCAACAGGTCCTGTGGGTGTTGATGGTTTGTCTCCACCCATGTGTATTTTAAAGTCTATGAGAAGAGTCTGTCATCACATTTTATTATAAATGTTGATGGTCGTATTTGATTTTGCTATCTAGTTGTTCTGTCTGTTTTTAAGTGACGAAGACAGACTGATAAGCTGTGTTACTGTTATCACCATTTTCTGACTCTGTTACTTACATTTCAGTCTTATTAATTTGACCATATTTGCTATAACTACTTTTTAGTATTTAAAAGTAAATAATTCTAAATATCCTTTCAATTTCCTCTGAAATATTTTAGTATGTTTCTCTTTAATAAAAGAACATTTTCCTTAGCAAAAATCATCATACTACTACAATTGGAAAAATGAACAATTCCCTAATATCATCTCACACTCAGTCAGCTCCTATATAGCTTCCTCTTTTACCCTCACAATCACTTTTAAAAGTGGTATTTTTTTTAAACCAGTGTCCACATATCACATTCTTTTAAGAATCTCATAATAATGTCCTCTATCACAAACACATTTTCCCTTTACTTTTAGAATATGATATTTCCCCCTATAGAATTAAAAACCAGTACATTTTATTTTAGAGAACTTCTGAAAATCATATCCACAAAAGATAAGAACATTGAAAAATTATCCTTTAACTGTCTCCCATAACTGTACTCCATACCTCGGAGGATACACCATTTTAATTTTTTATTAAAACATTCAAAGAGAAGTAGAGAATAATATATAATAAAAGCCCTTGTACCTTGGGGTGCCTGGGTGGCTCAGTCGGTTAAGCTACCAACTCTTGTTTTCTTTTGGCTCAGGTCATGATCTTAAGGTCATGGGATGGAGACCTGAGTCAGGCTCTGTGCTCAGCCCAGAGTCTGCTTGAGATTCTCTCCTCTTCTCTCTGCTCCTCACAGTCCCCCACTTGCACTCTCTCCCTCTCCCTCTCTCTCAAATAAATTAATAAATCTTTAAAAAAATACTTCATAAAAAAAAGCCCTTGTACCTCAACAATCATTGACTTCTGGCCCTTCTTGTGTTCAACTCCTCTACATTCCCTTTAAACCACTATAAATAAAAATTTTGGATTACATCTTTTCTACTGTCTTAGGTGGATGGCACATAATAATGATGACACCATCCTAAGGGAACACATGAGAATACACCAAGCCATGCCTTGTGACAAGCACTAAAAATACAGTGGAGGGTAAAAGAAGAGGTGGAGGTCACATCTGTTGCCAACATTACACCAAGAAATGGTTGTACCTACCAACTGTAAAAAGACATTTTGGGGACAATCACAAACATTAGTATAGGTTTAGGTTTGGGATGATAGTAGAGTATTTTGTTGGCCATTATAATAGAGTTGTGGATTTCTAAGAAAATACTTTTAATTTTTATTTAATTTTTATTTTTTCTTTATTCTTAAACTAGTTTAAAATTTTTCTATATTTATTTATTAGAGAGAGAAAGAGCACCCACAAGAGCAGTGGGAAGGGCAAAAGGAGAGGAAGAGAATCCCATGCCGACTCTGTGTTGAGCCCAACGGGTCTCCTCAGGACCCTGAGCTGAAACCAAGAGTTGGACACTTAACCGACTGAGCTACCCAGGTGCCCCTACCTTTAATTTTTAGATATGCATTCTGAACTAGTTGGATGTGAAATATCAGGAAGCCCAGGCTTGTTTTTAAAAGTCCATTAGGGGTCCCATCTCTCTACTTCCAGATCAATTTGGCCCTTTACTTCCTTCTCACTCTCAGAAAATACTGTTATTCCAGTTTTTGCCTCCACAGGGCATTTCAACTCAAAGAAGATAGAAGAGTTTCTGGAGATGGTGGAAGAGCTGCAGCAAGGTCATGTATCCCCTTGTGTCTGAGTCTGGGTTTGAGGACATGGTTCAGAGCCCTCACAATGAAAACCTCAGGAAATTATCCCATTTTGCTTTTTATTTTAAAATTTAACTATCTGAACCAATAATACCACATCATCATTCAGAATTAAGAAGTTAAATAGGATAGATGGCAAATGGCTTCCATAAACTCGTCTTTCATTTGCCTTCCCCACAGGCAGGTAAGTAACAACTGTTATTCAAAAATGTATGTATCCTCCCAGAGATAATTTACATATACATGACTACACACACACACACACACACACACACACACACACACACACACACACACATATATATATCTCCCCACTTTCCCCATTTTTTAATATACAAGTAGCCAAAGACAGTGTAGATGGCTTTGCATCTTCTTTTTGTTGTGCTGTATCATAGAGATGACATGAGCCCACAGCAGAACTGGGACAAAGGGGTTCTGCTGAGCCCACTCTCACTTTAAAATGCTGTGGTTAATCAAAACCAGATGTAGGATCTTTGGCTTTCCTTCCTAAGATGGAACATCCGGCCTGCTGCTTAGGCAAAACTTATTTTTTAAAAAACTTTTAAGACCTAAAGTATTTTTTAAAGAGATGGATAGAATGTTTTGCCTTATATTTCCATGTTTTATTTTGTTTTGTTTTTTAAATCCCATCCTAGAGGTAGAATTGTAACATCTGTGTCCCACAGCCAGAACCCTGGTTTACAGAAGGAACTGGATACCTGGGGTCCAGAAGTTCTTAGGGAATCGGTGGAGGGCCCAGGGACATTTGGAACAGTTTTCCTCAAACTTGGTTCCCCAGCTTTGTGCTGATGATCTTGGAGCCAGAGAGGCAAAAAGAAGAATGCTTCTCAATTCAGGTCATTGAAATCGGGAAACTTGTGAGGAAACTAAGTTAAATTAGATTGTAGCCAAAGTTCTCCAAGAGGCAGTGTGCTCCCTTTCACTGGAGGGCTTGCAAGCTGCCAGCTGGCATGTAAGAGAGCAGCATTTTTTTTCCTTTTGTCTAATTAGACTAATCCCTTAGTCACAGATTTGTCATGTTCTTCCCTAACCATTAACCCTTGATTTTAATAGGATGAAACTGTAGGGAGATCTCTATTAGCTTCTCACAGCATTCGGAGTAAAATCCAGAAGCCCTTATCTCGGTTCACAAGACATTACAGAATCTCCCTTATCCTTTCACTCCACCTCATATCCTGCTACTCTCTACTTGCTTACTGGGTATCCTCCCCATACCCTAGAACATGTGCTTTTTGCCTTGCCAGCTCAAGGTGTTTGTATTTGCTGTTCCCTCTGCCTGGAAATGTCTGCAACCCTCCCCTCCTTGAGAGCTATAAAGCTTGCTTAACTTGGGGCCCAGGACTTAAAGAAACACCATCCATCCCTTCACTCTCTCTCTATGCCTTGTGTGATTATTTTTTTTTTACAATTCAGTAACCAACATGATGCTAAATATTGTGATCTGTTTTTCTGTTCACTCTTTTTCTGCCACTTATAACAGAAGCTCACAAGGGTCATGCACATCTTTTGTGATGCAGCACTCAATAAATTCATGTTGAATGAAAGCAGAATAGACACCATACCAGCACCTCATCTCCACCTGCTTCAGATGGCTGGCCGTCTCCAGCTCAATCTACCTTTTCCTCTACAGCAGAAAGCCTGGATCCAGGATTGAAGACCTCGTTAACCAGGTTAAGGAGTTTAAAAAATGCGAGCTCAGGGACCTTTGCTGGCTGGCTTAACTCAAAGAGAAGGGCCTGGGCTTTGAAGCTTCTGTTTCTTCATCTACATAATCTGGGAATGCTTGTTGAGCAATTTGAAATGCAACATTTTAAGAGGGAGCAGAGCCAAGGACTTTGCTTACTCAACATCTATCTTCTGTTCTCTGGCCTAGTGAAACAGAAAGCCAGTGAGGAGGTGAGAGAGGCCTGTGCCCCGTGGGAGACCAAACAGAAGGAATTAGATTCATGTAAGTGGTGCAAGAAGAACACAGTGAAGTCCCATGATATCTCTAAATCACAAATCCGCCTGTCCTCCCTAAATACTTGGTTCCAGACACACAGATTTTGCACTGTAGTCCCCAAGACCCACTTAGGTATCCTGTCACCTCTTTGGCTTCAACTTCTCTCACTCCCCTTACACTCTAATGACAATGAAACACTCACAAGTTATACTCTCACCTTGAAGGCTTCACGATCTGTTCCCTCTGCCTGTAATGTTCTTCACCCTTGATAATCTAGATGTCCTCCTATTGCCTCTAATAATTCAGCCCTCAGCTCAAACCTCAGCTCCTTATAGAGGTCTTAATTTATCTTCCAATCTAGTAACATCTGTCTCCAACATGATCATTCCCCATTCCCCTTACATTGCTTTTTTTCTCCATAGCCCTTATCCCCACCTAACCTGATATATTTACATCTTTATCATATCTCTCCAATGAGATGTAAGGTTTGTGTAAATCCATGTTCATTCTGTACCATACTTACATGGCCATTTGTAAATGCCATGGCCTTTTAACACTCACAAAGAATATGGGCACACACAGGGGAGAAGACTGGTTTTAGAGTGATCTTCACTAGGCAAAGGAGATGGGATAGAAGGAAGACACTCAGGTATCTCCTGGGTCTGTACAAGACCTTTCATGTTATATCAAGCAAGTCCCCTCCCTGAAGTTGGAGTTGTTGGGGGCAGGGCAGGTTGTGGTCTCTGGGGTCTGAAAGTGTCACTCTTTTTTTCCAGCGAATCTAGAACAACTTCGCCTAGAAGAGGTCTTGAGGAAAAAGCAAGGTATTTAATAGCTGCTCTTTCTCTCAATCCCTGTGTGCGTGTGTGTGTGTATGTGTGTGTGTGTATGCCTGTGTGTACATGCTTCTGGCCAAGTCATGCCACAAAAGTTACTTTTCCCATAGTAGACAGATGAATCCTGTTGAAACATAAATCAAGTCACATCCCTCCTATAATGAAACGCCTTCCAACCTACAATCTCACTCGTAGTAAACAGAGATATCTTGCCAATGAGCTGCAAATTAGATGTTATCTGGGCCCTTTACCTCTCCATTTCACCTTTTACCACTTCCCTTGGATGAGTTCACTCCAGTCATGCTAGCCTCTTTACTACCCAGACACTCACAACGTACATTCCAAAATCTCGAGTCTTTGAATTTGCCATTCCTTTTGCATGAAACACTCTACTCACTGATAATAATTTTCATTAGTAATGAGAGAGTTATTTGTATGCTAGTGAACTTAATACCTGCCTCCCATTAGTGTGTTGATTCCTTAATGGCAATTAATCACCCCCTTTTTTTTGTTCACTGAATTTTTACCAACCCGAGCCCAAAGTCTGACACATATATAGGTATCAAATAAATGTTTATGGAAATGAATTTGAATCAGTTCCTAGGAGGATGAAGGATTATTATTGTTTTAACCCAGCCTATCTGGAAGAAACAGCAAGAGGAAACCAGGGTAAGAAAGAGAGAAAAATACATAGGGAGCCAGACAGGCCAAAACTATGCAGGAACTTAAAAGCAGCAGTATCCAATTCAGCTAACCATCCCTCCATCCATTTAATAATCCAGTCAACCTACCAGCCATCTATTCACCCAATCTTCCATCTATACATTTATCTATCTATCCAAATTATCCAGTATATCCACTCTTCCATTTAGTCACTCTTTGCAACTAACCATCTATTCAACTATTTACCCATCCATCTTTTCATCTAACCAACAATTGACCCAACCATCTATTCATCCACCCATCCATTCATCTATTTCATTATCCATCCGTCTACTTACCGTGTATCAATTTAGTCATCCACACAGCTGTTTGTCCACCCATTCAAACGTACATATATATAACCATCATCCAATTATCCATCCATCTAGTCATACATACATATGTACAAAAATTCATACCATCATCCAACCAGCCATCTCCTCTTCCTTTCAACCATTCATTTATCCAATCATTAATTTGCTCTTCCACTAATCCATTTTTATATCTATCTATTCAACTGACATTTCGTCCATCCATCCAACCATGTATTCATCCATCTGTGCATTCATAAATCCATCCAACAACCATTTGCCATTTCCAAGAGGAAATAAGAATCTTCCAGAAGTAGAGGCAAAGGTCATAGGAACCCCAGACTTTTCTCAGAAGATCACCTTTCCTCTGTGTGTGTGTGTGGTGTGTAAAACCTGATGCCTCAGTGGCCAGGGTAAATGACTGCAGAACAAACTGCCCATTTCTGATAGACACTTATGAACTTCCTGCTCTATACCAGCTTGTGGAAGAGAGCAACACCTGCAGGTACACACAGACTATTCTGGCACCTGATGATGCTGTTCCGTTCTTGCAAATGTGTGGCAGTTGTACCAGGGCCTTTACCATGTGCCAAGGCCAATAGGATGAATGAATAATATACAGGTTTGTTCTCTAGGGCCCCAATCTGAGAAATAGGGACTCTGGATGAGAGATACAGAGGCAGAGGACTGGGATTCCTTTAAATTAGTTTGGCATCTTCCACCTAATAATATCCTCAACCCCGGTTCCTTCTGTGAGCCCTCACAGGGCCTCCTCAGTTCCTCTTCCCATAGACATGCTGAGGATCTTCCTGATGCAATGCAAAGGAAAGGAAAGTGAGGCCCAAAGGTAAGAGGTCTCCACCCTGCCTTGCTTACTTCCACAGGGAATCTGATACAGGTAAAGTAAGAGGACTTGCAGCATCAGCTGAGCCAGCTATTTTATGAGAAGCGCTATTCTGCACTCAGTGAAAGGCTCTTCTTCCACAGCAGAATGTAGGGAAGCTGGAGGGGGGAGTTGGAGAATGGACTGATAACCCCCAACCCTTGTGGCTGACCTTCTAGGAAGCTGTTCGAAGAGGAGAACAGGAAGGCAAAGGCATTCCTGGAGGCAGCTTCCAAACAACACCAGCAACTGCAGCACAAGCACAAGAGGTGGGCAGGGAGTACCCTTGTAAAGGGCTATCTGTGGGGGAAGCAGGGAAGAGTCAGACTCAGACCTCTCCTGGGAAAGGTGTCTTTGGGGAGCATGGACTAAAGTCCTTAGACATACAACCCCCCCACACCTTCATCCAACCCTCTTCCTTCTCTCTTTTTTCTTCCTTTCCTCCTCTCTTATCCTTTTCACCCCCACCCCAAGCTCCTTTTTCTCCTTCCCACTCCTTCTTCCCCTCCTCCTCAATACAGCATCCTTCCTTTCCTCTTCCTCCTCTTCCATCACCTGTTCCTCCTTCTCCTCTACCTCCTAATGCTCTCCCTTCACTCCTAATCATCCTCTATGATATTTTCTCTCCCACATTCCCTCACTCCTCTCCTCCTTTTCTCTCTTCTCCTCACCCCCATCCTCTCCTTTTTCTCTCTTCTTTCCTTCTCTTCTTTGTATAACCTTTATCTCCCTCTTCCTCCTCCTCTATCTCACCATGTGTCCAGGATTGGGGTGAAGATGAAGCAGCTGTGTATGCAGTTCCTCTCAGAAACTTGTATTGCCTCAGAAGAAGGAGCCAACAAAGAGGTAGGGAAGCCAGGGAAGGAGGAGGAAGGCAAAGACAGAAACAGGGAAATGGCAAGAATAGGGTTTTGTGCCCCTAAGTGCATGGATCCCTGTAAAGGGGCAAGCCGGCAAGCATGGAGCTGCTACATAGGAGCAGAGGAGCTCATGAAAGCCTATCTGACCACTTTGTCCAGAAAGGGCATTCCTGCAAGGGGGCATAGCTGGTGCACAGGTACTGACGTGGAATAACTTAGGCAGTGGAAATGCAGAGAGGGGCTAATTAAAGAGTGTGAGTGCCGGGATTCTAGGAGACCAGCACACCCCACAGCTCAAGGTCCCTACCCCACAACCCTCTCATTCCTTAGGTACAGCACCTTCGGCAGACCACCCAGAAACTCCCTGCAGGACCCAAAGAGACCAACTCAGAACTGATCCCAGGAAGGGCCACTTACCTTCCTAGGAAGGGAGTAAAATAACCTTGCTTAAGTGTAGTCAGGAAATTAATGACCTTTAAGCTGAACTGTAATGTAAACTTATGGCATTTTTTCATGTTAATGACAATACATTAATAAACAATCTTTTCCTTGCATATTTGTACACATGTCCATTTATTTCCTTTAGAATAAATTGTTGAAAGGACATTGTTGATTCAGTGATTCTGCATATTTAATCTTTGAAGAACCTTGACTTCCATAAAGATTGAATCACTTCACAATACAATCAGCAGTTTATGAGTGACCATTTCACCAAATTTACATCATTTTAAAATCTTCATACAGGTACCATCATCAGCTCCTTTCTACAGGTGAAGAAAGTATGGCTTCCAGAGGTTTGGTAGCAATCACCAGATCACTCACTGGTTAGTGGTGAAGTCATACTTTTCACCATTGAAATGCTTGTGTCCAGAGCCTGTGAACTTCATTGAAATCCTGGGTATCATTAATCATTGCTACTCTGAAGACCTAGACTCACTCGCTCTTTATTTCAAAACCTTATCTCCTTTTTATGATTATCTAGGTTTGGAATTAAAAGAGCAAAAGGAAAACATAACTAAAAGTTTAAGCAGTTTTTAGCCTCTGTGCAAGGGTTTTTCTGTACTGATAGTAATTCTTCCCTTGTTACAATGACCAAAACAAGAAAACCAAGGCCATCTTTCTGATGAGAGATGAGTCCTTTTTATAAGTTGGTTTGATGCATCAGGTTTGCTAGAGGTAGTTCTGCTGCTGCTTTCCCCGTGATGTGAAAAAGTTCCCTGGAGTCTTCCCATCTACTCTGGACTTCTTGCCCTGCTGTCATACCATGCTACTTCCACCATTTCTGACCCTCATGATGTTCTTCCACAGGGCATTTTGGTTCCAGTCTGGTGAACCTCAGCCATCAGCACTCAGGCCTCAGTGGAGGGGATCCTGCTCTCTTACCTCCACTTCTTTACTCCAGGAATGGACTTGGGACTTCCCCAGATTTCCCACTTCACAGCACATACCAGGCTGTGATATTTAATGAGATGTTATCCACACTTCTTGCACTGTGGGAGAAAAGTGTAACACAAATACTAGGACTTAAAACCAACTGTTCATAGACCTCATGTCAATGGACCTGTTCAAACAGGTCCATTCTGGGATCTCTCACTATGCCAGTTTCTTGCCTGGATGCCAGCTTGCCTCCAAATGGCCAGGGGCAGTTCACTACCCCCACCCAAGATGTTCTATGAGACTTATACCTGGGAATCATGGCCAAGTTTGCTACCAGCCCAAAAGAGAATGTTGGAAAACTTCCCTCATCTCAGTATAAGAAGGGGGAATTTATAGTACCCTCATTTTAGGCTTCAGGACCCACCTTCATCTAAAATGTGTAACAACAGACCATTCTTTTTCAGGAGAAACCCCATCCAGACACCTAGGGGGTGGTCTGAGAAGTCATTTACAAAATAATCTGACAGTCTATTTCCCATAGTTAGGTTATTACCGCTCCCTCTTAACACAAATTAGGTTGTTTCCTTCTTTTGTCTTTTTTCTGTATATCCTATTTATCATTCACTGGGCTTCTATATAAATGCTAGTTGAAGCATGGTATTTTCTCTTTTTCATTCTCAGAGAAAATCAGAAGGCACATTATTATTAACATTCTCCATGCCCTTTGCACCGTGTCACACTAACCTCCCCAAAATAATAAAAGAATGTGAGCATCTCTCCTGTTCTAGCCATTGGAGTGAAAGCAGTGTGCCACAGTGGTTACAAGATTGGGCTTTGAAGGGAGGTGAAAATCCTGCTTCAACTATTTGTGTGCTGAATGACTATCAGCATGTCACTGAACCTCTCAATCAGTATCTTTATTGATAAAATTGGGTAATGCCTATATCTAAACTAATAGGGACCTTGCTTTGATCATTAATTCATATAATTAAATATAATTAATATAATTAAAGAATTTAGAAGTGTTTGCCTCATGGTTAAACATTAGCTATCACTGTACCACTGGTAAGCATGTCTCAAATCTGTTATATTTCAGAGAATTCAACATTGCAGCACCATCTCCATGCCTCTTGGAATTTATGTGATCATGACCACTAGTTTATTCAGTCCTTACACTTGTAATGTGAAGCCAGAATTACCTCATGTGAAAAAGCTCCTTACATGAACATGTGCAGATGTGGAAACCTGAGAGAAAACCCCAGGAAGTAAAATCTTTCCAATGGGTGTTCATAGGGAGGTGGCAACACTGAGACCTCAGGTAAATACATTTTTTTTTTCTCGAAGTTTGAACTACAAACCCAGGGAAGATATTTTCAAAGACTCTTTAAAACAAGAATAAAACTATTAAAATATTATAATAATTACAGAAAAAAAATTATCAATCCAAAAGGTAAATATTTGGTCAACCATGGAAACAATTATCATCAGTATCAGTACCCATTCCAGCACCGTCCAGGGTAGCAAACGTCTTACCAATGGGATTATGCATATGCCAGATCCCATTTGCAAGGCTTTAAACAATTGCTAGATAAATACAATGGGCTATTTTATCCTGATGCCATCAAAAAGGTAAATTATATGCAAATTTCATGTCAGCTGTCCCCTGTTCCTTGAAATCTGAACTATGGGACCATTTTCACTCTTCATCATCTTGATGCACCCAGGAATCAGCCATTTGTTAGACATGGGCACATACATATGCACACACAGCTGAATTTCCCTTGCCCCCACACACCCACATATACACCTACCTCCTTTCTCATAAGATCTTCTTTGGCTTTGACTGATTTAGGATTGGGCATGTGGCCCAGTGCTGGGCAATGCACACTGAAGAGAAGTCTGCTGAGGTGATTTTTGGATATATTTCTCTACTTTTAAAAAAGAAATGCTATAAGAGACCAAATCTTTCAGCTTTTGTATATTGCCCTGTCTGGATTTAGGACCAGAAATGCTGCAATCAAGCCCTAGCCTCATGTATCTCAACAGCACAAATGAAAATCATCACGGAAAGAGAGTTAACATGCAGCAACATTTTACTTTGTGCATAACAGAGATCAATATCAACATTGGCACATGAAGGTAGGTTTTTTTTAAAGATTTTTTTTATTCATTTGCAGGAGAGACAGAGAGAGAACAAGCAGGGGGAGAGGCAGAGGGAGAGGGAGAAGCAGACTCCCTGCTGAGCAAGGAGCCCGATGCGAGACTTGATCCCAGGACCCTGGGATCATGACCTAAGCCGAAGGCAGATGCTTAACCATCTGAGGCACCCAGGCACCCAGCATATGAAGGTAGTTTATACAGAACTATAAAAGATCAGAATTGAAAAGCTCATTTGTTTTTCAGATGAAAAACAAAAAAAGCCTGGTCAGCTGTGCTCCAAAACCTTCACTGACACTTTATTTTAAATACTCTGCTAGGAGTATAAAGGACACAGAGATGATATATGATATGGAAAACAAAGGCAACAAAAAATTAAATTTCCTTACTACTTACAGCCCATTGACAAGTCCTTCAAACAGACAGTGTGACATTCCTCTAGGAACTCAGCTGCCTTGACGTTAATACTTTGCTAAGGGCAAAAGGCAATCTTAGCCCAAACCCCAGGATCCTGTAGGTCTTCTTTAACATATAAAAATTCCTTTGGAAACTTCCTTTATCTCTACTCCCCAAGATACATGTTGGTAATCATCCCCCAAGCATATGACCCACCGATATATATCTGAAGGGTCTCATGACTCAGGTTTTATTAGACAGTAATAAGTAACCTTTCCCTAACAATAGCTAGCCCCCTCAAGGTCCTGGAAACCTTGCTTCCAAAATTCCTTAGAGACTTAGGCTATCCCTAACCCCCTCCCACCTTGAAAGTATATAATTAGCTACTTTTCATGACCCCAGTGCTGCTCTTTCTGCCCACAGGTCCTATCCCCATGCTATAATAAAACCACCTTTTTACACCAAGGATGTCTCAGGAATTCTTTCTTGGTTGTTGGCTCCAAACCCTAACATCTTTCCTACATCAATGCACATAGGGTATGTGCCTTGGGGAGATCAACAATATGGAAGAATAATATAAACATCATTTTTATGATAACTTATATTGAATATCAACTGCGTGTTCAACTCTTTACATTTGTTATTTCCCAAAGACCTCAGAGAAACATGTTATTATTCCCCTTCTACAATTGAAGAAATAGGCTGAAATGAGTTAGGTAAATTAGGTAGTTAAGTGGTAGAACTTGGATTCACATTCAGGCCTGTTGAACTCTAAAGGGGGGACTTTTATCCACTCACCAGGGAAACACTGCTTATGTTACAGTTGTTGAGATGTAGATGTAATTTCTGATGACAGAGTCATCTTCCTACCAACATAGGAGGACACTTGAAAAGTTGTGGTATCCCTCAAAAGACTAGGTCAGAGTCCAGAGAATCTATGCTGAAACCAACCAGCTTGAGGTCCAGCTACCTGACATTTTTATACATAAGTAAGGATTAGGTAACTTGGACAATGGCAGAAGTGTCAGAGGCCCCTTCTGAGGATAAGAGAAGTTTTACCTAGTTTGAAAAGCTTGGGAGCATTTTGTCATTACTCCTTAAATTGGGTCAATGTCTAAGAGAAAGCAGTTCTTCTGGTCTAGCTACTAGCTGGGAAAGGGAAGATGAAAGGCCTGCCTTAGATCCCTATACCACTCACAGATAAGCAGAGCTTTACTTCCAGAATTATTCTTTGAGGGAACACCAGGAAAATATAGAGGCTTCCAGCAATCTTTCCCCAGAAGCTGCCCCCGATCCAAGTTTATTAACTTGTGCATATTTTAATAATTCATGGTCAAACAGAGGCAGGGGAGGTGAGATAAATTAAAATGGAGAAAATCAAAAGAGAAAACTTGGGTTAAAACAATTGCATGGGATTTCAGACTAGTAGAACTACAGTGGACAATTTATTACTACCATTGTTGTGTGACCTTGAAATAAGTAACCTAGCCTCTAGGACCTATACGCTTATATGATTGCTTCCTTCCCTGAGATAGTCAGTCTTTGAAAGGTAGGGCCTTGAGTGACTGGCTTTTGCATATCCAATTTTCAGAACACTTCTTGAGATCTAGCAGGCATCAATGGATATTTAACTGAATAACTTATTTATGATGATAATACTGGTTAGAGAAATAGCCTTCTTTCCAATTGGACTGAGTATAGTAGATCCTGTCTCTGCAGACAACAATATGTGAAATCTTTGTGTATCAAGCAATATGGTATTCTCATATATTTTTCTCCATCAACCTATACACACAACTAGCAAAATTACCCATATACATCATGACTTGAGCAACACTTTTTATACCTTATTCTTTCTTATATTACCTGAAAGCGTTTTGTCAGAGCTACACAGCTAATTCTATTATACACCTAATATTATATATGATTACTTGCCATAAAGATAAAAATAATTACAATTAAAAAATTTTGAAAATTTATATTAAAAAGAAATGCAGGGAATCGGAAATCTAATTGTGTCTTAAGTAAGTTATTTCAATTGATCTTCACAGTTTCCTCAAAGCATGTATTATTATTCTCTTATATATATGTGGCAAAGCCAGATTTCAACCCTTGACTATTTTATTCTGAAGTCCCAGAGTCATGTAATGTAGGAAGTACCCAACTTACTCATTCTCCAGCAAAGTCCTACTCTTTCCTTTTTCTTTCCTCTCTGTCATAGCTCTTCACAATTTTCATTTTATCTTCTAACAAGTCAAGGTACTTCCTCATTCTTGAGACTTCCTTCAAGAACCAGTAGTTAAATGCTGTGCATATCCAACACTGATGTCATTTTCACCCCATGTGATATATTACAATACTGTACAATGGATTTTCTAACTGTTGAGAAAAGAAGTCAACCAAGGGTCCTGAGTGTCCACACTGTGGTGCCTAATTGTCCCTTGATATTCAGCAGTTTATGTAGCTGGTCACATAGGTAATTCAGTAGGTCAAAGTGACCTTAGCTTAATTATTATGTAACTGCTTACTCCCTGGGAAAGGGAACTAACCTGTTTGCTGCTTGCTACAAAAGGTGCAGAGCTCTTGATTTTTGGTTCCTCAGCTGTAGTGCAGCCACCATCTGGGCCCTGTGGGACTTGAGGACAGGTAAACTCATGCTACCATACTAATGCTCCTGCTGTTTCCTTTGCAGTGCATAATAAACATTTTGCTCTGATTCATTAAGTCTGATTATCTACTTTTGGCACTTACCAACTTCTGGTGATCCAATGTGATTTCTTGCTTGGCTATCTCCCTTGGAATTTTGTTACTCCATGCCACTTCCTATAGGGTTAAGTATATTCCCTGAAACTAACCCTCTGTAAAAACAAAACAAAACAAAACAAAACAAAACAAAACAAAAAAAAAACAACTTTGCTTTCAAGTATTTTTGAGGTAAAGAGATAATTGCTATAATCTCATACTATTTACTAAGAATTATGGCTTCTGAGGAGAGTTTTTGGTTCAAAGCTGGTAACTTAGCGAGAGAACATAAATAGGAGCTAAGAAACCAGATTGTCATCTTCATAAAACAATGTGAGGGATAATGGCTAGAAGCAGGATATTGGAGAGGCAACTGGAGTTAGAGGTGGTCAACAGACAAATGGAAGCTTTGGACTCAAATATGGGGTGGTGGACATCCAAGGGAAGATCCTTATGAAAAAGATTGATTTGTCTGTTGGAGTATCTCAAGCACTATTCAAAGGACCTTAAGTCATTTAGACCTAATTACAATCCAATGTGTTAGCTCCTACTATTATGTTCATTGTATAGATGAGGAAACTGAGAAAGAGAGAGGTTAGTAAAATGAAAAATACACATTTAGTAATTGATGGGAAGAGAGGAGAGACTCAGGGATGGTGTGTGGAGATGCGGAATGTCAGAGCATAGAGGATTTTGACTGGACAGCTGTTGCTTCAAGAGGAACACTAGAAAGAGCATTATCATGTTTAGAGGGGATTTTATGGAGGTTCCCCCTTGGGTTATTTTCTGGAAATGCTCTTGTTCATTTCCCCATAAAGGCCTACATGTGGATTAAATCTTATTTTTAAAATATAAGCAAATATATTAGTATTAAACAACAAACAACAATTTTGTCCATGTACTAGTAATGACCTATTGGGCACCAATCATGGACTGCATGCTACACTTTAAGCAGCGCTGACTTTGTGAAAAGATGACAGCCTTTGATTTTAAGCAGAGCTGGGCTGGAATTTCAAGTCTGGACCTAATGCATCCAATTTTGTCATATCTATAAAAATGCTCACTTGGGCTAATGAAAATTTAATGAAGGAAATCCATATAAATCTATTAGCATATTGCCCAACATGCATTAAGTGTTTGTACTTCTTACTGTCTCTCTCAATCCACTCTCCCTTATTTCCCATCTCACCTCAAACTATTCCTTTTTCTCCCTTCAGCTATATTAACTACCCTGTAGGATTCCTGAATCGGATGCACTCTCTTATATCTCTGCATTTTTGCACATGCTGTTCCCCTTCCAAGAACTCCTTCCTGCTATCTGCCACTTCTTCAATATCTGTCAATATTCCATTTTCATTTTGCAAAACCTAATTTTTTCTCCATTGAAGCTTTCCCTGATTCCCTCAAGCAGTGTGAGATGACTCTCATCTGTGTACTCATCCCTGTGTTTCTCATAAATGTCTCTTCCTTGGGTATGAACCCCAATTCTAGTTATTTTATCCACCACCAACCCTGTCCAAACTCCCTTTCTAGGCATGTGAAACTGTAACTGGGCTAGGGTATCTGAAACCAAAGCTGAGTCTGGGAAGAATTAGACAGATTTTGGAGATTTTACTACTAGTTGCAGAGCATGAATACTGGAAGAATCTTAGGTGCACTGTTCAACAGCAATGTTGTGTTGATGCCAAATAATTCTGTCAATGATCAGTTTAAAGGGTCAGGACATAGAGGTGGGAGGGTTAAGACTGAGGGCTTTGGTAGGCTAAATAATGGGTTCCCAAAGATATCCATGTCCTAACCCCCAAAAAGAAGTATATTTCCTTACATGACAACAGGGACACTGCAGGTATGGTTTAGTTATGGATCTTGAGATGGGGAGATTATCCTGAATTATCCAGGTAGGCCAAATGTGATCATATGAGTCCTTTTGAGAGGGAGGCAAGAGGCTCAGAGCCAGATTCAGAGAAGAAGACCACAGAAGCAGAGGTCAGAGAAGAGACAGAATTGAAGATGCTACACTACTGGCTTCGAATATGGAGAAAAGGACCAAGAGCCAAGGAATGTATAAGGTTCCTGGAAGATGAGAAAGGGAAAGGAACAGGTTGCCTCTCAGAGCCTCCAGAAAGAACATGTCCCTACTGACACTTTGATTTTTAGCCCAATAAGAGTATTTCTGAGTTCTGACCTCCAAAAATGTAGTAGAATACATCTGTGGATTTTTTAAGTCATTAAGTTTGTGGAAGTTCACCACAGCAGCAATAGAAAACTAATTCAGGAATAACTGAGCTCAGAATATAGAGTCTAAGACTTAAAGGTAGAGTCTGGGATGGGTCTCTGGAACCCTGTAGGTAGTAAAGTAGCTGTAGCAGTTTGTATTCTGCAACTTGGACAACTGATCCAGTCCATCCAAGGTCACTTGAATGTGGAAAATAAGGGCACACACACAGACACACAGACTATATGAAAACCATGGAAAAGGCCAAAATGTAATAACTGCCTCTATATGGAGAATGTATATTCTACATACAATTATAGGTTCCACACACATGGAATTTTTGTTATATAAGTATCTGTGGAATCCCTATGTATGACAGAGGAGTAATATAATAAAACTTAAGTAAAAAAAGAAACATACCTATAATAGAGATTAATGATGGAATTGAACCACGACACTGCATGTGGTGGTGTTGGAGAGTTAGGTGTGGGCAAGAATGGCTAGAGGCCCATCTACATTAAAAAGAACCTCCATGGTAGAAGTAAGAACATGGAGAGTATCCTGCCTAATGTGATAAGAAGACCCCAGCATGGGCAGGGCTGAGTAGAAGTCTGTCTAAATGGAGAAAAGGATTTTATTATTTGGTTATATGGGTGAGTGCTGGTGGTGGGCATTGGGTAAGGTGGTGCATAAATAGTGGCTTCAAATAACCACCATTTTATTACCTCTTAGATTATGTGCTGGTTGTTTCCTCTGCTCCACTTGATATTGGCTGAGTCATCAGTCATCCAAGGGCTTGGCCAATATGGAAATCTACCAGAGTTTATGTACACATCTGGGTCATTGGAAGAGCATAGTTGGAAATCCAGACTCAGTTGAGACTGCTAGGCCTCTCTCTCTTTGTGTAGTCTCAGAGCCTCTCCTTCACTACTCTGGCTCTCCAGTTTTATCTACAATAGGGTAGCAGAACTTCAAGGCTCACAATAGTGTGAAATTGGAAGCTTCCAGGCTTTCCTAAAGCTTAGACCTAGAAATGGCACATCATCACTTCTTTATTCTTTGGTAATAAAGCTAGCCCATATTCAGTGTGAAAAATGACTACACAAAGCTGTAAAAACTGAGTCATCATTCATCAGAGACTATCTCTGTAAAGCAGTTAGCACAAATAGGGGAGTGAGAACTAAGAGAAAGAAATATATGAAAGAAAATGAGTTCATTTATACCCTCACTGAATTTGAGGTGCATCAAAGATATTCCAGTGGAAAAGTGTAGCAGTCAATTGGATATATGGGGTTAGAGTTGGTGGGAAGCGTTTGGCTGATTAGTCTTCATCAAGGAATACCAAAGAATAGTAACCAGAAAGGAATTAAAAGAAGGGTGTGAAGAGTGTCACCAAGTGTCAATGACTGCAGAGATTTTAACTAGAATGAGATGAGGACTGATAAACATCCCCTAGGATTTTCACGTTGGAGGTCAGTGGCAGTGAGCAAAGATGTATTGGTAACATGGTAGGTCAGAAATCATCTGATTGGGAAGGGGCTAAGGAAGCAGGTAGGGTAACCTGATATCTCAATCTTGAAGGAAATACAGAATAGCAGCTAGGGTGGGATGTGTAGGGCAAGAGAGGATTCTTATACTGGATTATGTATTTTTCTTATTGTCTGTCCTTACTATTTAAATATCAGCTCCATGGCCAGCATTACTCTGATACCAAAACCAGATAAAGACACCAGTGAAAAAGAGAACTATAGGCCAATACCCCTAATGAACATAGGTGAAAAAATCAGGTTACCCTACCTGCTTCCATTCACATTTCTGGTAGTCATTCCATACCCCCTTCCCAATCAGATGATTTCTGCCATACCATGTTACCAATACACCTCAATACATCTCAATAAAATACTAGCCAACTGAATTCACCAGTACATTAAAAAAATCATTCACCACATTCAAGTGGGATTTACTCCTGGTTTGCAAGGGTGGTTTAATATTCACAAATCAATCAATGTGATACATCACATCAAATGGAGAAAGGAGAAGAACCATATGATCATAGCAATAGATGCAGAAAAAGCATTTGACAAAGTACAATATTCATTTATGATAAAAACCCTCAACAAAGTAGGTTCAATCTTTTTATAATTTTCTTAAGTTTTTATTTAAATTGCAGTTAACACAGTGTAATATTAATTTCAGGTGTACATTTTAGCAATTCAACACTTATATACAACACCCCTGTGCTCATCACAAGTGCACTCCTTAACTCTCACCCACTCCCCCCCCCACCTCCCCTCTGGTAACTATCAGTTTGTTCTCTATAGTTAAGAGTGTTTCTTTGTTTTCCTCTCTTTCTTAAATTCCACATATGAGTGAAATCATATGGTATTTGTCTTTCTCTGTCTGACTTATTTTGCTTAATATAATACTCTCTAGCTCCATCCATGTCGTTGCAAATGGCAAGATTTCATTCTTTTTACGTCTGAGTAATATTCCATTACACACACACACACACACACACACACACACACACATATACACACCCTACATCTTCTTTACTCATTCATTAGTCAATGGAGACTTTGGCTGTTTCCATAATTTGGTTATTGTAGATAATGCTGCTATAAACATCAGGGTGCAAGCATCCTTTTGAATTAGTGTTTCTGTACTCTGAGTAAATATCCAGTAGTGTAATTGCTAGATGGAAAGGTAGTTAGTTCTATTTTAACTTTTTGAGATAACTCCACACTGTTTTTCACAGTGGCTGCACCAGTTTACATTCCCACCAAAAAGTCCTCAACAAAGTAGGTTTAGAGGTAACATACCTCAACATAATAAAGGCCACATTAGATACACCTAACATCATCCTTAATGGGGAAAAAATGAGCTTTTCCCCCAAAGACAGGAACAAGACAGGGATGTCCACTCTCACCACTTTTATTGAACATAAAAGACAACAAAAAGAAATAAAAGGAATCCAAATCAGTAAGGAAGAAGTAAAACTTGCACTATTTGCAAATGACATGATACTGTATATAGAAAACCTGAAAGACCACCAAAAAACTGTTAGAACTGATAAATGAATTCAGTAAAGTCACAGGATACAAAATCAATGCACAGAAATCTGTTGCATTTCTATACACCAATAATGAAGCAGCAGAAAGAGAAATTAATAAAGCAATCCCATTTACAATTGCACCCAAAATAATAAGATACCTAGGAATAAACCAAACCAAAGGGGTGAAAGACCTACAGGTCTTTTCAGAGTACACTCTAAAAATTATTTTAAGATGATGAAAGAAATGAAAATGACACAAAGAAATAGAAAGACATTCCATGCTCATGGAATGGAAGAACAAATATTGTTAAAAGGTCTATACTACCCAAAGCAATGTACATATTTAATGCAATCCTTATCAAAATACCACCAGCATTTTTCATGGAACTAGAACAGAAAATTCTAAAATTTGTATGGAATCATAAAAGACCCCGAATAACCAAAGCAATATTGAAAAAGCAAAGCTGAAGGCACAATCACAATTTTGGACTTCAAGTTATATTTCAAAGCTGTAGAGATCAAAACAGTATGGTAGTGGCACAAAAATAGACACACAGATGAACAGAACAGAATAGAAAACCCAGTAATGAACCCACAACTATATGGTCAATTAATCTTCGATAAAGCAAGAAGACTATCCAATGGGGAAAAGACAGTCTTGTCAACAAATGGTGTTGTGAAAACTGAACAACAACATGCAAAAGAATGAACCTGGACCACTTCCTTTCACCATACACAAAAATTCAAAATGGATTAAAGATCTAAATGTTAGACCTTGATTCCATAAAAATCCTAGAAGGGAACACAGACAGTAATTTGACTGACACTGGACATAGCAACATTTTTCTAGATATGTCTCCTGAGGCAAGCAAAAACAAACTATTGGGACTATATCAAAATAAAAAGCTGCACAGCAAAGGAAACAATCAACAAAACTAAAAGATAACCTATGGAATGGGAGAAGATATTTGCAAATGACATATCCGATTAAGGGCTAGTATCCAAAATATATAAAGAACTTACAAAACTCAACACCTAAAAACAAATAACCCCATTAAAAAATGGGCAGAAGACATGAGCAGACATTTCTCCAAAGAAGACATCCAGATGGCCAACAGACGCATGAAAAGATGCTCATCATCACTTATCATCAGGGAAATAAAACTGCAATGAGATATCATCTCACATGATGAGTCAGTATGGCTAAGATAAAAAAAAATAGGAAACAACAGACATTGGTGAGGATGTGGAGAAAAAGAAATCCTCATGCACTGTCACCCATAAAAAAGAATGAAATCTTGCCATTTGCAGTGACATGGATGGAGCTAGAAAGTATTATGTTAAGTAAAATAAGTCAGACAAAGACAAATACCATATGATTTCACTTGTGGAATTTGAGAAACAGAATAAACAAGCAAAGGGAGAAAAATGAGAGAGATTCAAACCAAGAAACGGACCCTTAACTATAGAGAACAAACTGATGGTTACTAGAGGGGAGGTGGGGGTGGGTGGGTAAAATAGGTGATGGGGATTAAGGAGTGCACCTGTCATGATGAGCACTGGATGATGTATGGAATTATGAATCACTACATTGTACACCACAAACTAATATAACACTATGTGTTAACTACCTGGAATTAAATTAAAAACTTTAAAAAATTTTTGAAAATCAGCTCCATGAGCAGAGAAGTTACTTTTTCCTTATTTTCTAAGGTATCATGTGGTGACTGACACATAGTAGGTGCTTAATAGATACGTGCTGAATCAATGAATACCCCAAAAGCAAAGTGGTTTGTTAACTATGGCACACTATGGAATGCTCTACTATACAGGGAGTAAACAGAATGAGGTAGTTCTATTTGTATTTGAGAGTAATAAAGCCCCAAACTTTACTGTTGAGAAAACAAAATCAAACTACAGAATCATAAGTGTAATTTCTTAAGGAAAAACATTCATCTTCTGCCCCTAAATTTTTAAGAGTTGTATGTATATATTGGGGATTTTGACCTTTTGTCTATTATTTGTGTTGCAAATAAGTTCTCCCAATTTGCCAATTAAATTTTATTTATGAGTTATTTTTAGCCATGCAGAAATTAGGTTTTAAATTTTTTATGTAGTTACATTTTTCAATCTTTTCTTCCATTGCATCCAGATTTTGAGCCATAGCTTAAAAACTTTTCCCTATATCCACGTTAAAGAGGAATTCGCCTATATTTGCCTCTAGTACAGCATGGTATTTTTTACATTTAGACTGCTAATCTATTTGAAGTTTATTCTTCTATATGGTGTGAAGTATCTAATTTTATCTTTTTTCCCCACATGGCTCTCCAGTTGTCCAAGCACCATTTATTTATTTATTTTTTGAATGGTTTGCTTCCAGTTTATTCATAATTCCTTATTCATTTTTTTATTATGTTATGTTAGTCACCATACATCATTAGTTTTTGATGTAGTGTTCCATGATTCATTTTTTTATTATTATGTTATGTTAATCACCATACATTACATCATTTGTTTTTGATGTAGTGTTCCATGATTCATTGTTTGCGTATAACACCCAGTGCTCCATGCAGAACGTGCAAGCACGATTTATTTTAAAAAGTCACTTTTGTCCCAGTGTATTGAGATCCCACCTTTATCATATTCCAAATTCTATTCCATTTTTATCTAGGCCTATCTCAGGATATTCTATTCTATTCCACTGGTGTGCCTTTTCATAAGCCAGTTCCACATTGTTTTAATTATAGAGGGTCTATAGTGTGTTTAAATGTATGGTACGGCTGCCCCCTCACCGTAGCTTTCCTTTTTTAGTGTTTTCTTGGAGATTCTTGAATGTTTATTTTTCCATATGAACTTTAGGATCAATTTGTCTAATTCCATAAAGTATGTTGGTATTTTTATTGAGATGGCATTAAATTTAAAAATTAATTTAGGGAGAACTGACATCTTTATGATGAGTGTTCCTATCAAAAACAAGGGCTGTCTTTCCATTTGTTAGAGTCTCCGTGTGTGCCTATTGGGAGGGTTTGAAAGCTAATCTCATATAAGTTTTGCACATTTCTTTGTTAAATGTATTCGTAAGTATTTTATCTTCTTTCTTACTATTGTTAATGAGGTTTTCTCTACCATGGTATATCTTCTAATTGATTATTTGTGTAAATTAGGCTATTGACTTATATATGGGAATTTTATAGTCTGCTTCTCTAATTAAATATGTTTTATTTGAGCTATTTTTACCACTGATTCTCTAGAGTATTCCAGGTATTTTTTTTCAGGTACACTTTCATATTATCTGCAAATAGAAATAGTATTACAACATCTTTTCTAATCCCTATGCCATTAATAAATTTCTCTTTTCATTGCATTTGCTAATACTTCTGGTAAAATGATGAATAATAGAGGAGAGAGTGAACAACCTTAACTGGTTACTAATATTAGCGGAAGTGCTTCGAGATTTTATTCTATTGAAAAGCTATTCTATTGAAAAATACTAATAGACCAGATTGTTCTATTGAGAAAGTTTGGTAGAATTCCCCTGTGAAGCCATCTTGGCCTTGAGCTCTTTTTGACGGAATAATTGATAATTCTGTATCTTCTAGGAAAATTGGTCTGTTTAGGCTTTATTTCACTAATAGTTTCAATTTTTGTAACAAGTATTTCCCTAGGAAATTATTCATCTCATTCGGTTTTAAATGTACTTTCACAGAAGTCTGCAAAGTAAATTGCATGATTTTTTTAACATTCTAATTCAGTAGTTATTTACCCCCCTCGTAATTTCTTATTTTGTATGTCTTTGCTTTCTCCTTTTTTTCTTGATTGTGTTAGCTATGGTGTGCCTATTAGTATTTTTCAAGAAACCAGGAAAAACAATGTTTTTCTCTTTTATACATCATTACTACATTCTACTTCCTTATTTTATACTTATTATGTTCTTCCTAATAGTTTTTAATTTTACCTTATTGGGTTTCTTTTTTACTTTTTGAGCTTTAAACTTAATTCATTTTTTATTATTCTTTAATTGTTATTGATACAAGAGTAAGCTTTGAATTTTCCTCTGACCACGCTTTTCATGTACGACAAAGATACTGATATATACTAATTTCACTGTATCTTTTTTCAAAATCCATAATTATCATTGTAGTTATCCTCTCACCCTAGTGTTGTTTAATAGGTAGTCAATTGATTCTCAGGGAGGAATGTCATTTAAAAGTAAACAGAGATTTGGAGGAATGCCTGGGTGGCTCAGTTGATTAAGCATTCCACTCGTGATTTCAGCTCAGGTCATGATCTCATGGGTGGTGAAATCGAGATCTGCATCAGACTCCATGCTCAGTGGGGAGTCTGCTTGAGATTTTCTCTCTCCCTCTCTCTCTGCCCATAACCCCCCTCTACAATAATAATACAATAAATACAATAAATAAATAAATCTTTAAAAAAAGTAAACAGAGACTTGGAGACATATCAAAGGCCTAGTATTCATGTCATCTGAGTCTCAGAAATAGAGGAAAGAGTACAGTGTTGAAAGATTATTAGATCAACTAATGGCTGAAAGCTTCTCCAAAATGGTAACAATAAAAAATGAACTAATTTAAGGGGACCAGGGAACACCAGGCAAGGTAACTTCAAAGGAATACATGCCCATTCTCACAATAATTAAACTGCTGAAAAATAACACATAAAAAATATTAAAGCAGACAATAAAAATGACATATTACCTATGACAGAACAACAATTTGAGTTACTGTGGATTTCTTATCATAAACCATAGTGGCTGAAAGAAAGCTAAATTTTTTTCAAGTGTTTAAGAAAGGAATTGTCAACTCAGAATTCTATAACCAAAAAATACTTCAATAAATGAATGATAAAGATATTCCATAAAGAAGGAAAATTAAGAGGATTAATTGCCAACAGACATTCTTTAAAAGAAATATTGAAGGAATTTTTTCACTTAGACTGAAGAGAAATAAAACCAGAAGGAAACTTGGAACATCGAGAATGAGTGAAGAACAAGATAAATGGTAAATATCTTGGTAAGTAAAACTAATCTTCTCATTTACTAATTCTTTAAAATATGTTTGATGGCTGAAAGGAAAAAATTCTAACATTGTTTTAAGGGATTTTCAGTGTGGACACATGTAATACATGCAATAAATATAACATAAAATGGGGATGGGGTAAATGTATTTATAAGGTGTTAAAAATTCTATACTCCATTCTATAGTCCACTCCATAAAATACTGATTCTAAGTAGAATGTGAAAAGTTAGGTATTTATATGAAAATCCCTAGAACAATCACTAAAATACAAAGAGACAAAGTAGAATACATAACAGGTAAATTAAAATGAAATATTAATAAATGTCCAAATAATGCAAAAGAAGGCAGGAAGGAGAAACAGAGGAATACAGATCAGGGGAACAAAGAGAAAACAAGTTTAGACCTAAATCCAAGCATATCAATAATTTCTTTAAATACAAATGGTCCACACATATCAATTAAAAGGCAAAGATCATCAGGAAAAATAAAAGTATGATCTAAATATATGCTGTCTACAAAATACTTATTTCACATATAATGATATAGGTAGGATAGAAGCAATATGATAGAAAAATATATCCCATGCAAAAAAAAAAAAATTGCCAGAAGAAACCTGTGGCAATTATATCAATATCAGACAAAGTAGACTTCTAAGCAAATTACCAGCAATAATGAGGTACATTACTATCATGATAATGATAAAATGATCAATTCACCAAGAGAACATAACAATCTTAAATATATATTCACTGAACAACAGAGCTTTACAATATATGAAGAAAAAACTGGCAGAATTGAGAAGAGAAATAGACAAGTACACAAATACAGTTGGAAATTTCAGCACTTATCCATCAGTAACAGACAGAATTAACAAAGAGAAAATCAACAAGAATAAGAAGAAAGCAACAATATCATTACCCAGCTAGATTTAATTAACAACTTTGAACAATACACCTAATAATAACAGAATACACATTCTTTTAAAGTGAATACGGAACATGAAATAAGATAGACCATATTCTGGGTCATAAAATAAGTCTTAACTAATTAAAACTAATTGAAATCATATGCAGAATTTTCTTTGACCATAATAGAATTAAACTAGAGATCAAAAACAGAAGGATAAGAGTAAAAATCTCATATAATGGGAAATTAAACAATATATTTCCAATTAATTCATTAGTTAAAAGAGAAATCTCAAGGGAAATTAGTAAATTTTTTAACTGAATGAAAGATACAAAATATCAAACTTTGTGGGACACAGTTAAAACAGTACTTACAGGGAGAATTCATAGCAGCACATAACTACTTTAAAAGAAGAAAAGTGTCAAATCAATATTCCACGTTTCTAGTTTGGGAAGTGAAAGAATGAAGAGTAAAACAAAACCAAATTAAGCAGAAAGAAGAAAACAATACACATAACAACAAAAAATAAAGAAAGTAATAATAGAAAAGAAATAGGATCAATAAAACAAAAAAGATTTCTTGGAAATATGAATAGAATTGAAAACTTCTAGCAAAAGTGACAAAGAGAAAATAAGACACAATTTACCAATTTTAGGAAATTAAAGAGAGGATCTCATTACAGACCCTTCAGACATTAAAAGGATAATAAGGGAATGCTATGAATAATTCTAACTACATAAATTAATCAATGTAGATAAAATGGACAAGTTTAGTGAAAAACACAAACTACTAAAACTCACCAAGATAAAATGAATATTCTTATAGTTCTAAAAGACAACTAATGATGTACTATATGTTGACTAATAGAACACAGAATATTCCTATAGTTCTGAAAGACAACTAATGATGTACTATATGTTGACTAATTGAACATAATAAAAATAAAATTAATTAATTAATTAAAAGACATTAAATTCATAGTTTACAACTACTCAAAAAAATTAATTTCCAGGCCCAGATCATTTCACTGGTGAATACTACCAAATATTTAAGAAAGAAATAATACCAGTTTCACACAGTACCCTATAAAAAATAGAACCAGAGGAAAACTTTCTCACTCATTTTATAAGGCCAAAATTACTTTGATACCAAAATCAGTCAAAGACAATTGAAAAAAACAAGAAGCTCAATATCTCTCATAAACATAGACACAAAAAATGCTCAATACAGTTCTTTAACTAAATCCAGCAATAACATAAAAATAATAATATGAGAAATACAAATTAAAACTAGAATGAGATATAACCTCACACCAGTCAGAATGGCTAAAATCAACAACACAAGAAACAACAGGTGTGGTGAGGATGTGGAGAAAGGGGAACCCTCTTGCACTGTTTATGACAATGCAAACTGATTCAGTCATTCTGGAAAACAGTATGGAGGTTCCCCAAAAAGTTAAAAACAGAGCTACCCTATGATCCAGCAATTACAATACTAGATATTTACCCAAAGAATACAAAAACATTAATTCAAAGGGATACATGCATCCTGATATTTATAGCAGCATTATCCAAATATCCATAGCCAAATTATGGAATGAGTCCAAATGTCCATTCATATATGAATAAAGAAGATGTGATATATATATATATATACATATATATATATGTATATAGGAATATTATTCAGCCATAGAAAAGAGTGAAATATTGCCATTTGCAACAACATGGATGGAGCTAGAGGATATAATGTTAAGCAAAATAAGTCAGTTCAGAGAAAGACAAACGCCATATGGTTTCACTCCTATGTGGAATTTAAGAAACAAAAATAAATTTAAAATGAATGAAAGACCTAAATGTGAGACAGGAATCCATCAAAATCCTAGAGGAGAACACAGGCAGCAACCTCTTTGACCTCAGCTGCAGCAATTTCTTGCTAGACATGTCTCCAGAGGCAAGGGAAACAAAAGCAAAAATGAACTATTGGGACTTCATCAAGATAAAAAGCTTTTGCACAGCAAAGGAAACAGTCAACAAAACTAAAAGGCAACCTACAGAATGAGAGAAGATATTCACAAATGACATATCAGATAAAGGGCTAGTATCCAAAAATCTATAAAGAACATATCAAACTCAACACCCAAGAAACAAATAATCCAGTCAAGAAATGGGCAGAAGACATGAGCAGACTTTTCTCCAAAAAAGACATAAAAATGGCCAAAAGACACATGAAAAAATGCTCAACATCACTCGGCATCAGGGAAATACAAATCAAAACCACAATGAGATATCACCTCACACTGGTCAGAATCACTAAATTTAACAATACAAGAAACAACAGATGTTGGTGAGGATGTGGAGAAAGGGGAACCCTCTTACAATGTTGGTGGGAATGCAAACTGGTACAGCCACTCGGTAAAACAGTATGGAGGTTCCTCAGAAAATTAAAAATAGAACTACCCTACAACCCAGCAATTGTACTACTAGGTATTTATCCAAAGGATACAAAAATATATATTTGAAGGGACATCTTCACCCCAATGTTTATAGCAGCAATGTCCACAATAGCTAAACTATGGAAAGAGCCCAGATGTCTCTCAACAGATGAATGGATAAAGATGATGTGGTATACACACATACACACACACACACACACACACACACACACACACACACACACACACAGTGGAATATGACTCAGCCATTAAAAAGAATGAAATATTGCCATTTGCAATGATGTGGATGGAAATAGAGGGTATTATGCTAAGTGAAATAAGCCAGTCAGAGAAAGACAAATACCATGATTTCACTCATATGTGGAATTTAAGAAACAAAACAGATGAATATATGGGAATGGAAGAAAAAATAAGGTAAGATGAAAATAGAGAGGAAGGCAAAACATAAGAGACGCTGAACTCTAGGAAATAAACAGGGTTGCTGGAGGAGAGGTGGGTGGGGGGAAGGGATAATTAAGTGATGGGCATTAAGGAGAGCACTTGATATAATGAGCACTGATATGCAACTGATAAATCACTAAATTCTACCCCTGAAACTAATAATACACTATATGTTAACTAAATTGAATTTAAAGAAAAAATTTTAAAAATTATGTATGGTGATTAACATAACAATAAAATAAAATTTAAATTTTTTAAAAAATTCATTAATTAAAAAAGAAACAAAACAAATGAGCACAAGGAAAAAAAAGAGAGAGACAAACCAAGAAACAGACTCTTAGCTATAGAGAACAAACTGACGGTTACCATAGGGGAGTGGAGGGGGGTATGGATTAAATAGGTGAGGGCATTAAGGAGTTCACTTGTGATGAGCACCGGGTGTTGTATGGAAGTGCTGAATCACTATATTGTACACCTGAAACTAATATCACACTGTTTGTTAACTTACTAGAATTTAAATAAAAACAAAGAAATGGACCTTGACCTATCTGCAAAAAAAAAAAAACTATAAAACTCTTAGAAGATAACATAGGAGACAATCTAGGTGACCTGGAGTATAATGATAACTTTTTAGATACAACACCAAAGGCATAATCTATAAAATAAATAATTGGACTTAATTAAAACAAAAATGAAAAACTTCTGCTCTTCAAGAGACAATGCCAAGAGAGTAAGACAAGCCAAAGACTGGGAGAAAATATTTTCAAAAAACACATCTGCTAAAGAACTGTTATCCTAAACACACAAAGAATCTTTAAAACTCAACAATGAGATCCATTGTACAATGTATTACTTATAGTTAACAATACAGTATTGTGCATTTTAAAATATAAGAGGATACATCTCATGTTAAATGTTCTTTTTTTTTTAATTTTTTATTGTTATGTTAATCACCATATATTATCATTAGTTTTTGGTGCAGTGTTCCATGATTCATTGTTTGTTCATAACACCCAGTGCTCCATGCAGAACGTGCCCTCCTCAATACCCATCACCAGGCTAACCCATCCCCCTACCCCCCTCCCCTCTAGAACCCTCAGTTTGTTTTTCAGAGTCCATCATCTCTCATGGTTCATCTCCCCCTCTGACATACTCCCCTTTTCTTCCTCTCCTGTTATCTTCTTCTTTTTCTTTTTTCTTAAAATATGTTGCGTTATTTGTTTCAGAAGTACAGAACTGTGATTCAACAGTCTTGCACAATTCACTCATGTTAAATGTTCTTATCACTTCCCCCCCGACACATACAGACAAACCTACTAAAGAGTGCAAGGATAGTTTTGGTTATGATGGATATATTTAGTACTTTGACTGTGGTAATGATATTGTGGGTATACACATGTGCCTAAACTCATCAAAATGTATAAATTAAGTATGTAAATCTGTGTATATCAATTATGCCTCAATAAAGCTTAAAAAACAAAGCCCAACTTAAAAAGGGGAAAAGGTCTGAATAGACACCTCACCAAAGAAGATATACAGATGGCAAATAAGCATATGAAGACATTAAACAACAATGAGATATAATTCCACACCTATTAGGATGGCCAAATCCAAAACACAGGCAACACCAAATGCTAGCAAGAATGTGGAGCAACAGGAACTCACATTCATTACTGGTGAGAATAAAAAATGCCCCAGTTTGAAAGACGGTTTGGCAGTTACTTACAAAACTTTCTTACCATATGATCTAGTAATCATGCTCCTTGGTATTTGCCCAAATAAACTGAAAACATAACCACATAAAAATCTGCACACAAATGTTTGTAACAGCTTAATTCACAATTGCCAAAACTTAGAAGCAATCAAGATGTTCTGCAGTGGGTGAATGGATAAATAAATTGTGGTACATCCAGACAATGAAACATTATTCAGCACTAAAAGGAAAGAAACTGTCAACCAATGGAAAGACATGAAATAACTTTAAATGCATATTACTTCATGAAATAAGCCAAACTGAAATGGCTACATACTGGATGATTCCAGCTACATGACATTCTGGAAAAGGTAGAACTATGGAGACAGTATAAGGATCAGTGGTTGCCAGGGGAAAGAAGGAGGGATAAATAGGCAGAGCAGAGAGCATTTTTAGGGCAATGAAACTATTCTGTATGATACTACAATAATGGATACATGTCATTATGCATTTGTAGGTTGACTGATGGTAAAAAAAAAACATAAATTTTGTGTTATGTATATGTTGCCTCAATTTTATAAATTACTGGGAAATTTTTTTCAATACATTAGATTCTTATTCAGGTAATAGGCTAAATATGCATAAAAACACTGCTAGATCCATTCATCTATTGAAGGGCATCTCGGCTCCTTCCACAGTTTGGCAATTGTGGACATTGCTGCTATGAACATTGGGGTGCATATGGCCCTTCTTTTTACTACATCTGTATCCATATATACAATGGAATATTACTCAACCATCAGAAAGGGTGAATACCCAACTTTTGCATCGACATGGATGGGACTGTAGGAGATTATGCTAAGTGAAATAAGTCAAGCAGAGAAAGGCAATTATCATATGGTTTCACTCATATGTAGAACATAAGGAATAGCAGGAAGGACATGAGGAGAAGGAAGAGAAAACTGAAAGGGCGGAACCAGAGGGGGAGATGAACCATGAGAGACTATGGACTCTGAGAAAAAAACTGAGGGTGTTAGAGGGGAGGGGGTGGGGGGATGGGTTAGCCCGGTGATGGGTATTAAGGAAGGCACGTACTGCATGGAGCACTGGGTGTTATACACAAACAATGAATCATGGAACACTACATCAAAAACTAATGAAGTACTGTATGGTGACTAACATAATAAAAAAATGCCCTCTTAACTACTTGAACTGTGAAAAAAAAAACACTGCTAGAGGAGTTGAATTTTTGAGGCAGCAATGTTAAGAGTGAGTACACTTATTTCTGAAATCAGAATGTATGACAGATAGTGAGCATTTAATATATGCCTTTGAATATGTGAGTAATGCATAACTAATTCATTCAACAGATCTCTGTTGAATACACACTATGCTCACCCAGTGTGGTAAAAACAATGTTAGCTTTTATAAATGCAATTATATATTTAATTAGAAATAAGACAAATTGAAAAAATAAGAATCTCCTGCCCATGGTAAGAAATTCAGAATATAACAATATATATTAGAAAGAGGGGGAAAAAAACTAAAGTGTCTCTGCTCAGAGGTGACCACTGTCAATATTTTATAGTGTAGCCTTCCATACTTTTATCTGTGTATAACACACACAGACACATTCACAAATATCTTCACAAAAATATGTAGAAATACCATATACTCTGTAAATTGTTCTTTATGCTTGACATTAGGTAGTACATATAATTTCATTTCAAATAATATGCCTACATCATCATCAAAACATTTAACCGAGGGGCACCTGGGTGGCTCAGTCGGTTAAGCATCCACCTTCCTCTCAGGTCATGATCTCAGGGTCCTGGGATTGAGCCCCGCATCGGGCTCCCTGCTCAGCGGGGCGTCTGCTTCTTCCTCTGCCCCTCCCCTTGCTCTTGTGCACTCTCTCTCTAATAAATAAAATAAAATCTTAAAAAAAGTCATCAAAAAATGGCATCTATGAGAAAAAGCATGCAAATCATAATACATTTCAACAAATTCCCACAAATTGAACAGACATGTATAATTATTGGCCAGATCAAGAAACAGTACTTTTATCACTACCCTTCCAGTCATTATTCCCTGAACGGTAGCCACTATCCTGACTTCTAGCATATTAGATTTCCCTGTTTTTAAAGTTACATTAAGTTGAATCTGGCCAAGTTAGAGTAGCTCTTTTCTTCCTAGGTCCTCCCTCTTACAACTAAAAACCCTGGATATAACAATAAGTAGACATTGAAAGACTCAGAAAAGTGGAAAGAAAGAAGACATCAGAGGGACTTTGGAACTTGAAGAACAACACAGAAATGAGTTCTCAGGGTTTCCTTACTGCCTTACATATATCCAGAACAGAATGCTGCGTAAGTCTCCAACCTAAACTACAAACAGCTACAAAGCTCTAAGGAAAGCCCGTTTCCCCAAGGCAAAAGGCCAGGAAGCGGGTGGCCTACTAGCATAAAATTTTTCTGGCAATTCCCACCCTACTACAGACAAACACTAAAGGAAAAAACTATACCTCACCAACTCACCACCTCCCATGTGGTTTCACTGGAGCCAAGGAAGGAGGTGATCTATTCCATCCTAATTTCAGCCCACAGAAGTAAATCCAATTCCCCACTCATCGGTTGTGACAGAGCCACGCAGGGAGCAAATATCCCAATCCCTGGATATTTCAATGATATAAATTCCTCCAATCCCAAAACATGGTATATCTTTCCATTTATTTGGAACTTCTTCAATTTCTTCCATCAGTGTGTTACAGGTCTTTCTCTTGCTTGGTTAAATTCATTCCTAAGTATTTTATTGTTTTTGATGGTACTGTAAAAGGCATTATTTTCTTTATTTCTCTTTCAGTTATTTTATTGTTAGTGTATAGAAATGCAATCGATTTTTGCATGTTGATCTTGCATCCTGCAGTTTCACTGAATTTGTTGATTAGTTCTAACAGTTTTTGAGAAATGATCTACAGATTCAATGCAGTCTCTATCAAAATTTCAATGGCATTTTTTCACAGAAACAGAAAAACCAGTCCTAAAATTCATGGGAACTACAAAAGACCTTGAATAGTCAAATCAGTCTTGAGAGGAGACATCACATTTAATTTGAAACTGTATCACAAAGCTAGAGTTATCAAACTAGAATGTTACTGGCATAAAAACAGACATATAGATCAATGGAACAGAATAGAGAGCCCAGAAATAAGCCCCCACACATTTGATCAACTGATCTTTGACAAAGGTGCCAAGAATGCACAATGGGGACAGTCTCTTCAATAAATACTGATAGGAAAACTGGATGTACACATGTAAAAGAATGAAACTGGACCCCTATCTTATACCACTCACAAAAATTAAAACAAAATTAATTAAAGACTTAAATCTAAGACAAGAAATTATAAAACTCCTAGAAGAAACATAAGGAGAAGGCTCTTTGACATCTGCCTTGACAACATTTTTTTTTGAATCTGAGAACAAAACCACAAGCACAAAAGCAAAAATAAACAAATGTGACTACATCAAACTAAAAAGTTTCTGCTCAGAAAAGGAAACCATCCACAAAATGAAAAGGCAACCTATGGAATGGGAGAAGATATTTGCAAACCATATATCTGATAAGGGTTTAATATCCAAAATATATAAGAAATTCATGCTACTCAATAAAAAAAAAAAATAAATGGGTAAAGGACCTAAGCAGTCATTTTTCCAGAGAAGTAATACAAATGGCCAACAGGTACATGAGAAGGTGCTCAATATCACTAATCATCAGGGAAATGCAAATCAAAACCACAATGAGATATCATTTCACACCTGTAAGAGTAGCTATTACCAACAATACAAGTGATAACAAATGTAAACAAGGATGTGGAGAAAAGGGAATCATTGTATACTGGTGGTGGGAATGTAAATTGGTACTGCTATTATGGAAAACCATATGAAGATTCTGTAAAAAATTAAAAATAGAACTACCACATGATCCAATAATCCCACTTGTGGATATATATCCAAAGGAAAAAAAATCACTATCTCAAAGAGATATCTGCACTCCCATGTTCATTGTAGCATTATTCACAAATGCCAAGATATGGAAACAACTTAAGTAGCCATCAATAGATGAATAGACAAAGAAAATGTTACATATATTTATATTCAGCCATAAAAAAGAAGGACATAGAGCCGTTTATGACAACACAGGTGAAGCTGGAGGGCATTATGCTAAGTGAAATAAGTCAGACAGAGAAAGACAAACACTGTATGGTATCACTTATCCTACAATTTGGGATAGTTCTCTGTTCATTTCTATGGTTTACTGATCTATGTCCCTGCCTTGGATTCCCATGGTAACCTGTACAGATTTTTATTTCAGAGTCTAGAGTTCCTTTATTTTTTCATTTATGTATCTGTCTGCAACACAAGATTGTGAGATCCATGATTGCAATAGACCATGTCTCATTGGTTTTGCATATCCAGGGAAAAACTTCTGGAAATATGGTGGCAATAACTGAATTTTGCTATTATAACAAATTAATAGTTTATAGAGACCACACATGGTAAAAGTACCCACTTTTGTAGGCACCATTTGTATGGCTTTAGAGATCAGATTCCAAGAAAATTCCTATGCAACTGTGAGGCTTTCTGGGAGAATTTCATTAACAGAAAATTTTTAGCAGCTCTACCTTGTACCTAACAAAGTTCTCTTTTTTTAATTTTTTTTAAAGATTTTATTTATTTATTTATTTGACAGAGACACAGCGAGAGAGGGAACACAAGCAGGGGGAGCAGGAGAGGGAGAAGCAGGTTTCTAGCAGAGCAGGGAGCCCAATGTGGGGCTCGATCCCAGGACCCTGGGATCATGACCTGAGCCGAAGGCAGACGCTTAACGACTGAGCCACCCAGGCGCCCCCAAAGTTCTCTTTTTAAAGCCTGACTTTGCACAGCATTTTCAACAGCACCTCAGTCATTCATCTGATATAACAATAGGGTTGACATGACACATGCAAAATCCATACTAGTAGTTCATAACAATTTAATTTAATCACCTTTTTCTCAAATAAGGTCATTTCAAATGGAATCATGTAAAATTACTGAAAAAATACGGCATGCTGCTATGGTGTTTCTAAAAATTAATTCAAGAAAATATAAAAGTTTAAAAACTAAGACTGAAATATAATAAACTTAATTGATTTCCCTTTTACTAAACACTCTGAAAACATTATGTCATTTAATCTTTGTAACTGCCCTTTTAAACTTTTTGTGCTATTCAGTTCATCTTGGTTGTCACCCTTTGCCTGAGTGTCACTCTGGAAAGCACAAACAGACGAAAAAATAAGCTCTCTGAAATTAGACAGATTGGGATTTAATCCTAATACTTGCCATCTACTGCTACCCAACATTGCAAACTATAAAAATCCCCACTAGTCTTCATTATAGAGGAATAAATAAACATGTAAAGCAACTAGCACAGTGCCTAATAAATAGCAAACTCAAAAACACCAGCTATAATTGTCATTATTGTTCAATAACAGAAAAGAACATTAATGTTTCTAGATTTGAGCTTTAGACATTTGCCACACATTTTCTCAGATGTTTACATCCCTCTTTTTTTGTCAAAAACACTTAGTCCCAGAGAAGTTACGTGACTCATCTTGTGGATCCTACTTTCTAATTTCCTACTGAACCCCCAGCATATATTCCACTCTACCTCCAGCTAATATAAACTACTCCAAGTTCCCTGAACCCAGCAAGCTCTCTTAACCTCCACATTCACTCTTCCTTCTGAACACACACATGCTGGATGATTCTTCATTTGTTAATCAAGCTTTGATTTCTCCACCATTTAAAATTTTATGAGTCCCTTTGTTCATTGTATAGCTCTCCATACTAAAACGAAATATTAACAGGAGCAGGGAATCTGACTGTTGTGCTCTCAACTGTATCCCCAAAGCCTGAAAGACCTATAGTAAGTGATCCATGAATATTTACTGAAATAATTACTTGACCCTTGAACCAGCCTAGGATGCACAGTCTGGTCCATACGGGGCTTCCACTTGAACTCTGGGAAATGTGGAAATTGGGCAGACTTATCTTTCTGGAAAGGCCCATCACCCAAGGAAGCAATACAGCTAGGGCTTAAGGCTTCTAGAGTCAGAACAGGATGGAATTCTACCTCTATCTCTTAAAAGTGTATGGCTTTGAGGATGCTTCTCTACTTTTGTCAGCCTTAATTTCCTCCTCTTGTTAGTTATGCTAATGAGCTATTTGAAACTGCTCAACACTTTCCTTCCTTCCTTCCTTCAGCACACACTTATGAATGTCTCCTATACTGACCAGCACTGCTTTGAGTGTCAAGGGTAAGTCATAAACAAGTTACATCTGTCAGTTCACAGTCTAATGAATGAGCAGACAAATAACTGTCTGTTTATAGCATAGTGGTATTAGGGCCATGATAAGGAAAGTACTGGGTTCTAGTAGCAGGGGTTGTAGAGGTGGTTGATATTCTTCACTTCCTGTTTTTTGTCTCTAATACTGAAGTCTGTCAGTCAACAAGTCCTGAAGTCTGCTTCTGGAATCATTCTTCATGTTTCTATTCTTGCAGGCTCTGCAATGCTTGTGCTGGCCTTGACTTGACAAGACAAATACTGTAATCCTGAGGTTTTCCCCAGAGGTGGATCTTATTGACACCCAGAAGTATTTGATAGTAAAAAAATAATGATAAAAATAGCTACCACTTGTTTTCAAATGTACCTATAGATTCTTATTTTGTTCACTGGGTCATAATCCATTATTATTATTATTATTATTACTATGATGCTCAAATTATCCCATTTTAAAATATTACCTGTGTGCCAAGCACTGTACTAAATGCTTTCTTTACTATGTCTAAACCTTGCAACATACCTATGACAAAAGTCCTATTTTTGTTCCAATTCTACATATTGGGTAACTGAAATTAAGGGAAATGTAGGGAATTGTCAAGTAATAGTGCCAGTAGAAAATGGTGGTTAAAAGTGCAGACTCAATTCTACATACCATTCAATACTGTAAGAAACCAGGGCTCCTTGGGAAAATGGCTGATTCCAGGGCTGGAACAGCCAAAGTACAAAAAGAGCCTGGAACATCTTGCTGCACCAAAAAAGTTTTCTAAGAAAAATGGACACATATCCAAGAGACACAGGAACAGGAATCAAGGGGGTTTCAGTGACCAAATCTGGGCAAAATCAAGCATCAAAATGAATCATGATGGTCATGGGTTATTACCTAGTGAATAAATTATATATCCATGAACCCATACTGAAACGAATGAAGACATGAATAACAAATGAGGGTGAGAGAAAAGCTCTTCATTGCAGAAGAATCCTCACCAGGAAATGGGGAAAATAATGGAATTAGAAACACATAATTTTTGATTGGAGGAGCAAGATGGTGGAGGAGTAGGAGACCTAAATTTCGTCTGGTCCCAGAAATTAAGCTGGGGATAGGTATCAAACCATTCTGAACACCTACGAACTCAAAGGAGATCAAAGAAAAGAATACCAACAACTCTCTGAACAAAAAAGCGACCACTTTCTGGAAGGTAGGACGTGCAGAGAAGTGAATCCGAGGCAATATTCGGGAGGATAGATGGTGGTGGAGGGAGCCTCCGTCAGCCGCTACCAGCAAGTGATAGAGCCCCGGAGCACAAAATCGGAACTTTTAGAAGTCGGCTCTGCTGAGAGACGTTGCTCCAGTGGCTAAGCGGAGAGTGGAACCCTCACTGGCACAGTGTGGTCTCAGGACCCTCGGGGTCACAGAAAGACCGGGGGTGCCTGAGTGCAGCAGAGCTCCCAGGTATTGGAGTGGGGAAGCCGACTTCAGAGACGGAGCCAAGGCGCAGGCTCTCAGCTCGGGGTTGCCATAAACCGTGATCCACGGCACAGTCGGGCCACCGATCTTCTAGCAGGGACCCAACAAGTGGCAGATCCGGGGAGACTCCCCTTCCTCCCCCGGGAGGAGAGGTGCGGGAGCGCACCGCAGGGATCTGCTGGGTTTAGAGACTCCACACGGGGTTGGGGGCCAGAGATAGAAACGCTTGGTCACAGGCCAGGTGAGCACAGAGTGTGGCGGAGACCAGGGAGACGGGAGTGACTGACTGCTTTTCTCCGGGGGCTCACTGAGGAGTGGGGCCCCAAGGTCTCGACTCCTCCAGGGCGGAGGATGGGAGGCTGCCATTTTCACTCTCGTCCTCCAAAGCTGTACCAAAAGCTTGCAGGGAACAAAAGCTCCCGAGAGCAAACCCGAGCAGATTACATAGCCCGGACTGGCAAGGGCGGGGCAATTCCACCTCTGGCAAAGACATTTGGGAACCACGGCAACAGGCCCCTCCCCCAGAAGATCAGCAAGAACAGCCCACCAAGACCAAGTTTACCGATCAATGAGAACAGCAGAACACCAGCGCTAGGGGAATACTGCACATAGAATTCATGGCTTTATTCCCCCTGATTCTTTAGTCTTTCAAAGTTAATTTTTTTTTAAATTCTGTTTTTCTTTTCCTTTTTTAAAATTTTTTTTCCCTTTTTCAACCAACATCTTATCAATCCCTTTTTTAAAAAATCTTTTTATTTTTCGAGTCATATTCTATCCCTTCATAGTAGTTGACCTTATTTTTGGTGTGTGTGTGTATATATATGTGTATATATATGTATATATATACACATATATATATGGTTCTCTCTTTAAAATTTTGGGATACAGTTTCTTCTAACAGACCACAATATACCCTAAATCTCTAGTGTATGGCTTTGTTCTAGTCTCCTGCCCGATCACATTCTCTCCCTTTCTTTTTTAATTCCTCTTCTTTTTTTTTACCAACGTCTTATATTATCAATTCCTTTTATAAAATCTTTTATAATTTTCATCTTTACACTCATATTTCATCCCTTCATTGTATTTACCCTTATTTTTCTACATAAATAATTTTTTCTTTCTTTAAAATTTTGGGAGGCACTTTCTTCTAACAGACCAAAATATGCCCAAAATCTAGGGTGTGGCACTGATCTATGCACCAGCCTGATCATGTTTTTTTTCCCTTCTTTCCCTTTCTTTTTCCCCAGATTCAGGTCTCTTCTGATTTGTTTAGTGTATATTTTTCTGGGGTCGTTGTTACCCTGTTAGCATTTTGTTCTATCATTCATCTATTCTCCTCTGGACAAAATGACAAGACGGAAAAAATCACCTCAAAAAAAAGAACAAGAGGCAGTACTGACTGCCAGGGACCTAATCAATACGGACATTAGTAAGATGTTGGAACTAGAGTTCAGAATGACGATTTTAAAGATACTAGCTGGGCTTGAAAAAAACATGGAAGATACTACAGAATCCCTTTCCAGAGAAATAAAAGAACTAAAATCTAACCAAGTCAAAATCAAAAAGGCTATTAATGAGGTGCAATAAAAAAAGGAGGCTCTAACTGCTATGATAAATGAGACAGAAGAGAGAATTAGTGATATAGAAGACTAAATGATGGAAAATGAAGAAGCTGAGAAAAAGAGAGATAAACAACTACTGGATCATGAGGGCAGAATGCGAGAGATAAGTGACACCATAAGACAAAACAATATTAGAACAATTGAGATCCCAGAAGAAGAAGAAAGAGAGAGGGGGCAGAAGGTATATTGGAGCAAATTATAGCAGAAAACGTCCCTAATTTGGGGAAGGAAACAGGCATCAAAATCCAGGAGGCACAGAGAACCCCTCTCAAAATCAATAAAAATAGGTCAACACCCCGCCATCTAATAGTAAAACTGACAAGTCTCAGAGACAAAGAGAAAATCCTGAAAGCAGCTCGGGACAAGAGATCTGTAACCTACAATGGTAGAAACATTAGATTGGCAACAGACCTATCCACAGAGACCTGGCAGGCCAGAAAGCACTGGCATGATAGATTCAGAGCACTAAATGAGAAATATATGGAGCCAAATACTATATCCAGCTAGGCTGTCACTGAAAATAGAAGGAGAGATAAAAAGCTTCCAGGACAAGCAAAAACTAAAAGAATTTGCAAACACCAAACCAGCCCTACAAAAAATATTGAAAGGGGTCCTCTAAGCAAATAGAGCCTAAAGTAACATATACCAGAAAGGAACACAGACAATATAGAGTAACAGTCACCTTACAGGCAATACAATGGCACTAAATTCATATCTTTCAATACTTACCCTGAATGTAAATGGGCTAAATGCCCCAATCAAAAGACACAGGCTATCAGATTGGATAAAAAAACAAGACCCATTGATATGCTGTCTGCAAGAGACTCATTTTAGACCCAAAGACACCCCCAGATTGAAAGTGAGGGGGTGGAAAACCATTTACCATCCTAATGGACATCAAAAAAAAGCTGGGGTGGCAATCCTTATATCACACAAATTAGATTTTAAACCCAAGACTATACTAAGAGATGAGGAAGGATGCTATATCATACCTAAAGGGTCTATCCAACAAGAAGATCTAACAATTGTAAATATCTATGCCCCTAACATGGGAGCAGCCAATTATATAAGCCAATTAATAACAAAAGCAAAGAAACACATTGACAACAATACAATAATAGTGGGGGACTTTAACACCCCCCTCACTGAAATGGACAGATCATCTAAGCAAAAGATCAGCAAGGAAACAAAGACTTTAAATGACACACTGGACCACATGGACTTCACAGATATATTCAGAACATTCCATCCCAAAGCAACAAAATACACATTCCTCTCTAGTGCCCGTGGAACATTCTCCAGAATAGATCACATCCTAGGTCACAAATCAGGTCTCAACCAGTGCCAAAAGACTGGGATCATTCCCTGCATATTTTCAGACACAATGCTTTGAAACTAGAACTCAATCACAAGAGGAAAGTTGGAGAGAACTCAAATACATGGAGGATAAAGAGCATCCTACTAAAGAATGAATGGGTCAACCAGGAAATTAAAGAAGAATTAAAAAAATTCATCGAGGGTGCCTGGGTAGATCAGTTGGTTAAGCAACTGCCTTTGGCTCAGGTCATGATCCTGGAATCTCGGGATCGAGTCCCACATCAGGCTCTGTGCTCAGCAGGGAGTCTGCTTCTCCCTCTGACCCTCTTCCCTCTCGTGCTCTCTATCTCTCATTCTCTCTCTCTCTCATATAAATAAATAAAATCTTTAAAATAAAATAAAAAAATTCATGGAAACAAATGAAAATGAAAACACAACTGTTCAAAATCTTTGCGATGCAGCAAAGGCAGTCCTAAGAGGAAAGTATATAGCAATACAAGCCTTTCTCAAGAAACAAGAAAGGTCTCAAATACACAACCTAACCCTACACCTAAAGGAGCTGGAGAAAGAACAGCAAATAAAGCCTAAACCCAGCAGGAGAAGAGAAATAAGAAAGATCAGAGCAGAAATCAATGAAATAGAAACCAAAAGAACAGTAGAACCCATCAACAAAACTACGAACTGGTTCTTTGAAAGAATTAACAAGATTGATAAACCCCTGGCCAGACTTATCAAAACGAAAAGAGAAAAGACCCAAATAAATAAAATCATGAATGAAAGAGGAGAGATCACAACCAACACCAAAGAAATACAAACAATTATAAGAACATATTATGAGCAACTCTATGCCAGCAAATTAGATAATCTGGAAGAAATGGATGCATTCCTAGAGATGTATCAACTACCAAAACAGAACCAGGAAGAAATAGAAAACCTGAACAGACCTATAACCACTAAGGAAATTGAAGCAGTAATGAAAAATCTCCCAACAAACAAAAGCCCAGGGCCAGATGGCTTCCCAGGGGAATTCTACCAAACATTTATAATTTTTTAAGATTTTATTTATTTATTTTGATAGAAAGAAAGACAGTGAGAGAGGGAACATAAGCGGTGGGGGGGTGGGAAAGGGAGAAGCAGGCTTCCTGCAGAGCAGGGAGCCTGATGTGGGACTCAATCTGAGGACCCTGGGATCATGACCTGAGCTGAAGGCAGACATTTAATGACTGAGCCACCCAGGAACCCCTCTACCAATCTTTAAAGAAGAATTAATACCTATTCTTCTGAAACTGTTCCAAAAAATAGAAATGGAAGGAAAACTTCTAAACAAGTTTTATGAGGCCACCATTACCTTGATTCCAAAACCAGACAAAGACCCCATCAAAAAGGAGAATTACAGACCAATATACGTGATGAACATGGATGCAAAAATTCTCACCAAAATACTAGCCAATAGGATTCAACGGTACATTAAAAGGATTATTCACCACACGACCAAGTGGAATTTATCCCTCGGCTGCAAGGTTGGTTCAACATCTGCAAATCAATCCATGTGATACAATACATTAATAAAAGAAAGAACAAGGACCATATGATCCTCTCAATAGATGCAGAAAAAGCATTTGACAAAGTACAGCATCCTTTCTTGATCAAAACTCTTCAGAGTATAGGGATAGAGGGTACATACCTCAATATCATAAAAGTCATCTATGAAAAGCCCACAGCGAATATCATTCTCAATGGGGAAAAACTGAGAGCTTTCCCCCTAAGGTCAGGAATGCAGCAGGGATGTCCACTATCACCACTGCTATTCAACATAGTATTAGAAGTCCTAGCCACAGCAATCAGACAACAAAAATAAATAAAAGGCATCTGAATCGGCAAAGAAGAAGTCAAACTCTCACTCTTTGCAGATGATATGATACTTTATGTGGAAAACCCAAAAGACTCCACCCCTAAACTGCTAGAACTCATACAGGAATTCAGTAAAGTGGCAGGATATAAAATCAATGCACAGAAATCAGTGGCATTCCTATACACCAACAACAAGACAGAAGAAAGAGAAATTAAGGAGTTGATCCCATTTACAATTGCACCCAAAACCATGAGATACCTAGGAATAAATCTAACCAAAGAGGCAAAGAATCTGTACTCAGAAAATTATAAAATACTCATGAAAGAAATTGAGGAAGACACAAAGAAATGGAAAAACGTTCCATGCTCATGGATTGGAAGAACAATTACTGTGAAGATGTCAATGCTACCTAGAACAATCTACACATTTAATACAATCCCTATCAAAATACCATCAACTTTTTTCAAAGAAATGAAACAAATAATCCTAAAGTTTGTATCGAACCAGAAAAGACCCCGAATAGCCAGAGGAATGTTGAAAAAGAAAAGCAAAGCTGGTGGTATCACAATTCTGGACTTCAAGCTCTATTACAAAGCTGTCATCATCAAGACAGTATGGTACTGGCACATAAACAGACACATAGATCAATGGGACAGAATAGAGAGCCCAGAAAAGGACCCTCAACTGTACGGTCAACTAATCTTCGACAAAGCAGGAAAGAATATCCAATGGAAAAAAGACAATTGGTGTTGGGAAAATTGGACAGCCATATGCAAAAGAAGGAAACTGGACCATTTCCTTACACCACACACAAAAACAGACTCAAAATGGGTGAAAGACCTAAACGTGAGACAGGAGTCCATCAAACTCCTAAAGGAGAACACAGGCAACAACCTCTTTGATCTCAGCCGCAGCAGCTTCCTAGAAACTTCACCAAAGGCAAGGGAAGCAAGGGCAAAAATGAACTATTGGGACTTCATCAAGAGAAAAAGCTTTTGCACAGCAAAAGAAACAGTCAACAAAACCAAAAGACAACCAACAGAATGGGAGAAGATATTTGCAAATGACATATCAGATAAAGGGCTAGTATTCAAAATCTATAAAGAACTTATCAAACTCAACACCCAAAGAACAAATGATCCAATCAAGAAATGGGCAGAAGACATGAACAGACATTTTTCCAAAGAAGACATCCAAATGGCCAACAGACACATGAAAAAGTGCTCAGCATCACTCGGCATCAGGGAAATCCAAATCAAAACCTCCATGAGATACCACCTCACACCAATCAGAATGGCTAAAATTAACAAGTCAGGAAACGACAGATGTTGGCGGGGATGTGGAGAAAGGGGAACCCTCCCTACACTGTTGGTGGGAATGCAAGCTGGTGCAGCCACTCTGGAAAACAGTATGGAGGTTCCTCAAAAAGTTGAAAATAGAGCTACCATATGACCCAGGAATTGCACTACTGGGTGTTTACCCCAAAGATACAAATGTTGGGATCTGAAGGGGTACGTGCACCCCGATGTTTATAGGAGCAATGTCCACAATAGCCAAACTACGGAAAGAGCCAAGATGTCCATCAACAGATGAATGCATAAAGAAGATGTGGTATATATATACAATGGAATATTATGCAGCCATCCAAACTAATGAAATCTTGCCATTTGCAATGATGTGGATGGAACCGGAGGGTATTATGCTGAGCGAAATAAGTCAATCAGAGAAAGACATGTATCATATGATCTCACTGCTATGAGGAATTCTTAATCTCAGGAAACAAACTGAGAGTTGCTGGAGTGGTGGGGGGTGGGAAGGATGGGGTGGCTGGGTGATAGACATTGGGGAGGGTATGTGCCATGGTGAGTGCTGTGAATTGTGTAAGACTGTTGAATCACCGACCTGTACCTCTGAAACAAATAATACATTACATGTTAAATAAAAAAAGAAGAAGATATTAGGAAGGGAAAAATGAAGAGGGGGAAATCGGAAGGGGAGATGAACCATGAGAGACTATGGACTCTGAGAAACAAACTGAGGGCTGTAGAGGGAAGGGGGGTGAGGGGATGAGTTAGCCTGGTGATGGGTGTTAAAGGGGGCACGTACTGCATGGAGCACTGGGTGTTATACGCAAACAATGAATCATGGAACAGTACATCAAAAACTAATGATGTAATGTATGGTGATTAACATAACAAAAATTTTAAAAAATGAACACAAAAGTTAAACATAGAACAACCATGAAACTGAGTGATTCTACACCTAGATATAAAACCAAAAGAATTGAAAACAGGTGTTCAACAGATACTTATACATGAATGTTTATAGCAACATTATTCACACTAGCCAAAATATAGAAATAATCAAAATGTAATCAAGGGATTAATGTATATACAAATTGTAGTATGTCCATAAAATGGACTCTTATTCAGCTGTAAGAAGTACTGATAGATGCCGTAATATGGATGAGCTTGGAAACGTTGCTGAGTGAAAGGAACCTGACAAAAGATCACATTTTGTATGATTTCATTTACATGAAATATATAGTATAGGTAAATCCAAAGAAACAGAAAGCAGACTGAAGGTTTCCAGGGACTGGGGAGAGAGAGGAATGGGAAATAACTGTTTAATGGATACAGAATTTTATTGTGGCATGATGAAAATGCTTTGGAATTAAACAGATATCGTGGTTGCATAAAACGGTGAATGTATTTAGTGCCACTAAGTTGTGAATATGTGAATCGCCCCCATAAAAGTAAATCAAGTTGTATATGTGGTAAAAGAATAAAAAAAGAAACACATAATTTTTAAACCGTTATGTGTTAATGGATTCAGTCAAGAAACATCAATGGATGATTAGAACAGGGTATTTCCATAGCCTCCAGGTATCTCCACACAAAATATTTAAGTGCACAAAGAGAAAACATTAACTTTACATTCAGTAATCTGATGAATACAACCTTACTCAAGAGATCAAATTTAGTATCACCAATGAGGGAATAAACGGATATCATGTGCTAATTGATATAATGCACTGAGAAGGATATATTAATACTTTGTGGTCTTCCTTGCAGAAATGCATAAGCTGAATCTAATCACAAAAATGGAAAATCAGGTAAACTCAAGTTGAGGGACACTCTAATAAATGGTTCATACTTCTCAAAACCATTATGGTTGTACAAGACAATACGTTTGAGGACTCGTTTCAGACTGAAGAAGAATAAAGTGAAATAACAACTAAATACAATGTGTGATACGAGATTGGAGAGAACAATTATAAAATTTAAAAAATTTTTATAAATGACATTATTGAGATAATTGGCCACATTTGAATAAGGTCTATAAATGAGATATACAATAGTATAGTATCAATGTTCATGCATTGATTTTGGTAATTGTAGTGTGTTTATGCAAAAGTTACACTAAAGTGATTAGGGGAGGGGCGCCTGGGTGGCTCAGTCGTTAAGTGTCTGCCTTCGGCTCAGGTCATGATCCCGGGGTCCTGGGACTGAACCCCGCATCAGTCTCCCTGCTTGGCTGGAAGCCTGCTTCTCCCTCTCCCACTCCCCCTGCTTGTGTTCCCTCTCTCGCGGTGTCTCTCTCTGTCAAATAAATAAATCTTAAAAAAAAAATAGAATAAAGTGCTTAGGGGTAAAAGGACATGTCTGCAGCTCTCAAATAGTTTAGAAAAATTTGTATGTATGTATATCTGTGTGTGGTGTAAGCAGAAAAGGAAAAAGGGAGGAAGAGAGAGCAACAGAGATGGAGAGAAGGAAATCGGGAGACAGAGAGAGGGGAAAAGAAAGAGAATAAATTGCAAAATGTTAACAATTAAGCTACTTGGGTCAAGTATAAACAAGAGTTCCATGTACTACTGTTTTTTCAACCTTTTTGTAAGCTTGAAATTATTTCAAAATAGATGGCGGTTAGGAAGATAGTGAGGCAGGAGGATCCTAAGTTCGTCTCCTACCAAAGGCACACCTGGATAACAGCCACATCGGTGCACCCAACCCAGAAAATGACCCAAAGACTGGCAGAACAGACTTTCCACAGTAAAACATAGAGAGGAGGTCATATTGAAAACATGGTAGGTGTGGCAGAGATGCAGTCAAGAACCAAACTCCCTGGGAGGCAAACTACAAACAAGAGGGACACAACAAACGTGGAGAAGGGAGAGCAGATCCCACACCAGGCACCTCAGGCACAGGGGACCTGTGCTGGTAAGACAAGTCCCCATAACATTTGGCTTTGAAAACCAGCGGGGCTTAACCGTGAGTTTTTACAACCAATGGGGCTTAACTCCGGGTACTTTAAAAATCAGCGGGCGGGCGCCTGGGTGGCTCAGTTGGTTGAGCGACTGCCTTCGGCTCAGGTCATGATCCTGGAGTCCCGGGATCGAGTCCCACATCGGGCTCCCTGCTCAGCGGGGAGTCTGCTTCTCCCTCTGACCCTCTTCCCTCTCATGCTCTCTATCTCTCATTCTCTCTCTCTCAAATAAATAAAATCTTTAAAAAAAATAAAAATAAATAAAAATCAGCGGGCTTGGGGTGCCTGGGTGGCTCAGTTGGTTAAGTGTCTGCCTGTAGCTCAGGTCATGATCCCAGGGTCCTGGGATTGAGCCCTGTGTTGGGCTCTCTGCTCAGTGGGGAGCCTACTTCTCCCTCTCCCTCTGACTGCTGCTCCCCCTGCTTGTGCTCTGTGTGTGTGTGTGTGTGTGTGTGTGTGTGTGTGTGTGTGTGTCCAATAAGTAAATACAATCTTTTTAAAAAATCCAGCAGGCTTGGCTCTGGGAGATCAGAGGGCAATAGGAAACTGAGTCTCCACCCTTAAAGAGACAGCACAACAAACAACCCCACAGAGATACAGCATAGAAGCAGCAGTTTGAAAAGTGCCTGGGATATACCAAAGGAGAATTATTTACTAACCTCAGAAAACATGCTGGAGGGGCAGGGATCTTTAGGAGACTTCAAAAACAAAAGAGCTGGAAGGCACCATTTCTCCATTCCTTTCCGCACCCTAGACAGACAACTTCTGGAACGAGCGTGAACATTCAGTCCCAGTAGGGATTGGTGCAACTCTAAAGTAACTCCTGCCCTGAGGAGAGTGGAAGGAAACCTTTATGTGTTTCCACCAGTCTCAGCAGCTGAGCCTTATAACTGGCATTGTGGAGAGAGTGCCTGCTGATCAATGCCTTTTGCAGCCCCAGTAGACAGATAAGGGCAGGCATCTATTCTGACAGCCAGCCCCACCCACCAACAAGAACCTCTCTGGGCACAGCACAGGGAGAGAGCCCTGCAGTTCAGGGTTACTGTAATCCCTGCAGAAGAACTGGGGGCAGGCATATGGTTTCCTTGCAGGTCCCGCCCATCAACAAAAGCCTCTTAGGGGACAATGCAGGGAGAGCACTCTGTAGTTCAGTGTGACTGTAGCCCCAGCAAATGGACCGAGGGCACATATCTTGTCTGACTGCTGACACTGCCCAACTAAAACCCCACAGTGGCCACAGGGATCTCCTTTGTAGAGTTCCCCTTACATATAACTCTTTTCTTTTCTCTTACTATTTTAATTTTTTCTCTTTATCACTATATTTTGCTATTTTAATTTTGTCTTTAATGTGTCTTGGTATGGACCTCCTTGGGTTGATTTTTTGGGGGCTCTCTGTGCCTTCTGGATCTGGATCTCTGTTTCCTTCCCCAGATTTGGAAAGATTTGGAATGACACATTGGATCAGATGAATTTAACAGATAAATTCAGAACATTCTATCCAAAAACAGCAGAATACACATTCTTTTTAGGTGCATATGGAACATTATAATAGATTACATGTTAGGCCACAAAACAAGTCTCAATAATTCAAAAAGATTGAAATAATTTCATGCATCTTTTCTCACCACAACAGTATGAAGCTGGAAATCAATCACAAGAAAATATCTGGAAAGAACACAAATACATGAAGGCTAAATAACATGCTAATAATAATTAATGGGTAAACCGAGAAATCAAAGAGGAAATAAAAAAATACATGGAGACAAATGAAAATGGAAATATGACAGTCCGAAATCTCTGGAATGCAGCAAAAGCTGTTCTAAGAGGGAAGATTATAACAATGCAGACCTACCTCAAGAAGCAAGAAAAATCTCAAATAAATAACCTAACCTTACACCTAAAGGAGCTAGATAAAGAAGAAAAACAAAGCCCAAGCCAGTCAAAGAAGGGAAATAATAAAGATTAGAACAAAAATAAATGAAATAGAGACCAAATAAAAGATAAATGAAACCAGGAGCTTGCTCTTTGAAAAGATCAACAAAATTGATAAGCCTTTAGCCAGACTCATCAAAAAAAGAAGAGAGAACTGAAATAAATAAAATTAGAAATGAAGGAGGAGAAATAATAACCAACACCACAGAAATACAAAGTATTAAAGGGAATATTATGAAAAATTATATGCCAACAAATTGGGCAACCTAGAAGAAATGGATAAATTCCTAGAAACATATAACCTGCCCAAACTGAATCAGGAATAAACAGAATATTGGAAAAAACAATTACTAGAAATGAAACTGAATCTGTAATCAAAAAACTCCCAACAAATGGAAGCTCAGGACCAGATGTCCTCACAGGTGAATTCTACCAAACATTTAAATATGAGACAATACCTATTCTTCTCAAACTATTCCAAAAAATAAAAGAGGAAGGAAAGCTTCCAAATTCATTCTACAATGCCAGCATTATCCTGATACCAAAACCAGAAGTAGCCACTACCAAAAAAAAAAAAAAAGAAAGAAAGAAAGAAAGAAAGAAAAGAAAAGAAAAGAAAACTACAGGGCAGTATGTCTGATGAACACAGTAGCAAAATTCCTCAACAAAATATTGGGAAACCAAATCCAAAAACACATTAAAAAAATCATTCACCATGATCAAGTCAGATTTATTCCAGAGATGCAAGTGTGGTTCAATATTTGTAAATCAATCAATGTGATACATCACATTAACAGGATAAAGGATAAAAACCATATGATCATCTCAATGCAGAAAAGGCACTGACAAAGTATAACATCCATTCATTACAAAACTCCCTACAAAGTAAGTTTAGAGAAAACATACTTTAATATAATAAAGTCCACATATGAGAAATGCACAACTAACATCATACTCGATAGTGGAAAATTGAGAGCTTTTCCTCTAATATCAGGCATAAGAGGAGGATGTCCACTCTCAACATTTTTATTCAACATAACATTAGAATTCCTAGCCGGAGCAATCAGACAATAAAAGAAATAAAAAGGACCCAAATGGGTAAGGAAGAAGTAAAATTTTCACTATTTGCAGATGACATGATGCTATATATATAAAAACTCTATAAAGAAAAACCTAAATTGAGACCTGAAACCATAAAAATCTTAGAATAGAACACAGGCACTAATTTCTCTGATATTGGCTATAGCAACATTTTTCTAGATTTATCTCCTGAGGCAAGAGAAATAAAATCAAAATTAAACTATTGGGACTATATCAAAATGAAAAAAAGCTTCTGCACAGCAAAGGAAACAATCAACAAAATGACAAGGCAACCTATGGGATGGGAGAAGATATTTGCAAGTGACATACCCGATAAAGGGTTAGTCTCCAAAATATATAAAGAACTTACACAACTTAACAATGAAAACACAATCTAATTTAAAATGGACAGAAGACATGAACAGACATTTCTCCAAAGACATCCAGACAGCCAACAGACATATGAAAAGATACTCAACATCACTCATCATCAGGGAAATGCAAATCAAAATTACAATGAAATATCACCTCACAACTGTCAGAATGGCTTAAATCAAAACCACAAGAAACTATACATACTGGGGAGGAGGTGGAGAAAAAGGAACACTTAAGCACTGATGGTGGGAATGCAAACTGGTGCAGCCACTCTGGAAAACAGTATGGAGATTCCTCAAAAAATTAAAAATAGAACTACCTTATGATCCAGTGATTGCACTACTGGGTATTTACCCAAAAAATACAAAATACTATTTCAAAGTGATACATGCACCCTGATATTTATAGCAGCAATATTTACAATAGCCAAATTATGGAAGCAGTCCTAGTGTCTACTGATAGATGAATAAAGATGTGGTACAGATACACAATGGAATATTATTGAGCCACAGAAAAGAATGAAATCTTGCCATTTCCAACAACATGGATGGAGCTAGAGAGTATAATGCTAGGTGAAATAAGTCAGCCAGAGAAAGACAAATACCATATGATTTCACTCCTATGTGGAATTTAAGAAAACAAAACAAAAATGAGCACAGGAAAGGGAGGGAGCGGCGGGGGGCGGGGAGAGGCAAACCAAGAAGCAGACATTAACTGTAGAGAACAAACTGTTGGTTACCAGAGGGGAGGTGGAGAGGTGGGTAAAATACGCGATGGGGATTAAGGAGTGCACTTGTCCTGATGAGCACCGGGTGATATATGGAATTGTTGAATCACTATATTGTATACCTCAAACTAATATAACACTGTATGTTAACTATACTAGAATTTAAAATAAAATAAAATAAAAAATAAAAAAACCTGAAAGATACAAAAAAAAACACTAGAACTAATAAATGAATTCAGTAAAGCCACAGCACACAAAATTAATTTGTAAAAATCTGTTGCATTACATAGGAGCAGAAAGAGAAATTAAGGGAAAAATCCCATTTATAATTGCACCAAAAATAATAAAATACCTAGCAGCAAACTTAACCAAGGAGGTGAAAGATCTGTACTCTGAAAACTATGAAACACTGATGAAAGAAATTGAAGGCAACACAAAGAAATGGAAAGATATTGATGCTCACAGATTGGAAGAAACAATATTGTTAAAATGTCCATACTACCCAAAACAATCTACAGATTTAAAGCAATCCCAATCAAAATAACAACAGCATTTTTCACAGAACTAGAACAAAGAATCCTAAAATTTGTATGGAATCACAAAAGACCCCAAATAGCTAAAGCAATTTTGAAAAATAAAAACAAAGCTGGAGGCATCACAATTCCAGATTTTAAGTTATATCACAAACCTGCAGTAATCAAAACAGTATAGTACTGGCACAAAAATAGACACAAAGATCAATGGAATAGAATAGAGAACCCAGAAATAAATCCACACTTTTAAGGTTAATTAATCTATGACAAAGAAGGCAAGAAGGTGCAATGGGAAAAAGACAGTCTCTTCAACAAATGGTTTGGGAAAACTGTACAGCAACATGCAAAAAACAAAACTGGAAGGAACACTTTCTTTTTTTTCTAACTTTTTATTTAAATTCAATTTAGTTAACATATAGTGTATTATTAGTTTCAGGAGTAGAATTTAGTGATTCATCAGTTGCATATAACACCCAGTGCTCATTGTATCAGGTGCCCTCCTTAATGCCCATCACCCAATTACCCCATCCTACCACCACCTCCCCTCCTGCAATCCTCAGTTTGTTTCCTAGAGTTAAGAGTCTCTTATGGTTTGCCTCTCTCTCTGTTTTTATCTTATTTTATTTTTCCTTCCCTTCCCCTATAATCATTTGATTTGTTTCTTAAATTCCACATATGAGTGAAATCATATGGTATTTATCTTTCTCTGACTGACTTCTTTCGCTTGGCGTAATACCCAAACACTTTCTTACACCATCCACCAAACTAAATTTAAAATGAACTAAAGATGTAAAAGTGAGGCCTGCAACCATAAAATTTCTAAAGGAAAATATAGCCAGTAATTTCTTTGACAGCAGCTGTAAAAATATTTTTCTAGATATGTCTCTTTTCAGAAAAGAGAAATAAAAGCAAAATTAAACTACTGGGACTACACCAAAATAAAAATATTCAGAACACTGAAGGAAACCATCAGCAAAACAAAAAGGTAACTTACGAGATGGGAGAAGATATTGGCAAATAATACATCCAATAAGGGGTTAATATCCAAAAATATATAAAGAACTTATATATAACTCAATAACAACCAAAGACAAATAATCCAATTAAAAAATGGGCAAAGGACCGCAATAAACATTTTTCAAGGAAGACATACAGATGGCCAATAAACACAAGAAAAGATGCTCAACATCACTAATCATTAGGGAAATTCAAATAAAAACCATAGTGAAATATCACTTTATACTTGTTAGAATGGCTAAAATCAAAAGACAAGAAAGAACGAGTGTTAGTGAGGATGTGGAGAAAAAAGGAACCCTTCTGAAAGATTGGTGGGAATGTAAATTGATGCAGTCAGTGTGGAAAACAATATGTAAGTTCCTCAAAAAATTGAAAATAGACATCATATGATACAGTAGTTCCATCACTGGAAATTTACCCAAAGAAAATGAAAACACTAATTCAAAAAGATATATGCACCCCTATGTTTATTGCAGCATTATTTACAATAGCCAAGATATGGAATCAACCTGTGTCCACCGATAGAAGAATGGAAAAGAAAATATGATATATCCTTACTATGGAATATTACTCAGCCATAAAAAAAGAATAGTATCTTGCCATTTGCAACAACATGGATGGACCAGATGGTATAATGCTAAGTGAAATATGGCAGAGAAAGACAAGTGCCATACAATTTCACTCACATGTGGAATTTAAGAAAAAAAAGAAAAAAAATAGGCACATACAAAAAACAGACTTTTTTTAAATTTATTTGACAGAGAGAGAGAGAGAGAGAGCATGAGCACACAAGCAGGGGGAGCAGCAGAGGGAGAGAGAGAAGCAGGCTCTCTGCTGAGCAAAGAGCTCGATGTGGGGCTTGATCCCAGGACCCCGGGATCACAACCTGAGCCGAGGCAGATGCTTAACCAATTGAGCCACCAAGGCGCCCCAAAAAACAGACTCTTAAATACAGAAAACAAATTGTGGTTGCCAGAGGGGAAGTGGGTGGGAGATGGGGAAATAGATAAGGGGATTAAGAGTACAATTATCTTGATTAGCTCTGAGAAATATATAGAATTACTGAGTCCTTATATTGTACACTTGAAACTAATATAATACTGCATATTAATTATACTTGAAAAGAAAAAAAAATTTAAAGAAATTATTTCAAAATAAAAGTATCTCCCTCACAAAAAGTAACGTGGGTTCTGGACACCAGTTGGGATAAGTTTCTGGCTACTACCTTTATTAACTGTGTAATTACAGAACAGTTACTTAATCTCTGAATGCAAGGTTTATGACCTGTATATAGGGATAATCATTAAGCCTACCTACCTCTTAGGGCCATTGCAACAATTGCACAAAATTTTTACATACAATATGCTTTGAGCGATATCTTGCACCCAGGGAGTACTCAATAAAAGATAAACCTCTTTAATGTTTTTGATTTTTGAAAAAGTCTTTAAAGTGCATCATTATCCTAGACATCTCTGGTTCCAAGTACTCAGATCTAATCACGTCACTGAGGTGCCCATCAGGAGCCTTACTCTATGTGCTTATGGAGGCATACAGAGCTCAGTAAAAGGTAGCTTTCATCATGATTATAATTATTAATCCCAACACTTATGTTAATGTATAGCCTCTAACCATTTCATTTAGCTGCCCAGATGTGTACCTGGCAGCCAAACAAATAATCATATTAACATCTAGTATGTACTAAAGTCGCTAGACTTGTATATATGCTTTCAGATTGTTCAGGGAGAACTGAATTAGTTTTTACCCTTCCTTCTGACTAGCACAATGTATTACAGTAACAGAATCTACCATTTATTGACAGCCTACATAGTACCATACATGACAACCCTGAGGAGCAGGTTTTAAATCTTTCTGTCTTTAAGAATTAAATACACAGGTTCAGAGAAGTAAAGACTTGCCCCAAACACAGAGCCAGTAAGAAGTGGCCCATGGAAAATCTCACTGCAATATGCATGGCCTGGCTACTAAACTGAGCTGTCTTCAGTCCTACCAGTGTACGTTATCATTAACTACCATCTTCCAACTAGACTATCATATTACTGAGGGCAAAGAATGCCATTTAGCCCTCATGTATACTCTGGCATCCAATTCACTCCCAAGCACATAGTAGGTCCCCAAGTACTTATTTGGGAAGAGGATTTGTCCTTTCTAACCTGGGAAGAGGGGTTGCCTTTAAACACTTAAGTGGCCTCTAAAAACAAGTTAAATATGGTGGTCTTCTAAGTGTGCACTAAAAACTCAATGCCATAAAGTTTAAAAGAACTCAACTAGATATTTTAGCATTGTTTACATAGGTATTAAAGCTACAGTGAGCACCAAGAAAGAGATACTAAACAATTGTCAGGATAGTAGATATCTCTATTGGGAAATATAGATTTGTAGTCAGGGAAGAGAGCATCATGGGCTCTGGGGTTTTAATAATACTAGATTTTATTGTTTTGAATGTTGATTACATAGATTTTCACTTTATATTGTTCATCACTGATAACTGAATATATATCTTATGCACTTTTTTGTATGTATGTATATGGTATTTCAAAACTAAAACCAACAAAAATAGAATAGGAAGATCCCAGCTCAGAGAAACACCAAGAATTGAATAAAGGTATTAATATGGCTACATGAAGAATGTATTAGTCAGGAGGAGTGGTTGGTCATCCTTGAAAGGAAATACTTTTAATGCCCATCTCAGCACTGTATGCATAAAAAAAGGCACACACATAAAACAGACTTTTTTTTATTTATTTGACAGAGAGAGAGAGAACATGAGCACAGAAGCAGGGAGAGCAGCAGAGGGAGAGAGAGAAGCAGGCTCTCTGCTGAGCAAGGATTTCTACCAAGAGACTTGGGAGTATTTCTGGTCTCCTTGTCAAAGGATTACTTAGTGTGAGATGGACATATTGGCATATTGGATGATGTTAGTTTCATGCCATTAACAGACAGTTTCTATGTAAGATGTCAACTCTTCCCCCATCTTCTGCCTTCTGAATTACCATAACTTGTTTCTTTTCACTCTACAATAACTGAGTACCAGAATTCATCTCCCTATCAGGTACACACACACACACACACACACACACACACACACACACACACACACACACGTACATCCTACTATGCCAATGCACTGATGTGTTACAGGGGACATTGTGGTTGACTCCTCAACATCCATTTTATCTTGTATTCATCTAAACTAGTCACAACAAATCTAATATTTTAACAAACACTGGTTTTGAATTGGCCATGTGACCAAATTCTGTCCCATATACTGGGGTTGATGGGGGTGGAAAACTTCTGGAAAGTATTATGTCATACTTCCTGTCTCTTCAAAAAAAGGACACTGGAAGATATTTTTCCTTCCTGTCTAAATATTACCATGCCTAGATGTGAGGTTTGGAATTGCTACAGACATCTTGGGACCAGTCTGGTGGGACACTGGGGATGGCAGAGAAAATAGAGGAAAAGAATCTGAACATGATGAGCTAGAGGTCTCCCATGTCTAGAACCCATCCTATTTGGATTTTCAGTCTATTTTGTAAACGGACCAAATATTTAATGAGTAATAGCTAACTTCCAGGCACTACTATTGGCCCTGAAAATGCTATAGTAAATAAAGACAACTGTGTCTGCCCTCATAGAACTCATATTTTTGGATAAATGTACAAACAATAGATAAAATAACCAATTCAGTTATACTGCATGTAAGAAGCTCATAATGCTGTGAAAAACATTAGAGCAAGTTAAGAAATACCTGGAGTGCTGCAGAATTGGAATTTATAAAAAGTGGTTAATATAAGCTAACCTCAGAAGGTAGTATTTGAGAAAAGACTTGAAGGAGTTGATGGAATGAGCTATTAAATATGTGGAGGAAGAACATTTCAAGCACAGAGAATAGCCAAAGCTAAAGTCTTCAGGTGAAAGTCTGACTATTATAGCTAAGGTAGATAGGGGGGTCTGGTGGAAGTGCAGTTGGATTTTAGAGAAGTAACGCAGTATCAAGTCATGTACAAACTTCTAGTCCATGTAAATACTTTGAGTTTTTTCTCTCAGTAAGATGGAGAACAATTACGGAAGAGTGGCATGATTTGACGATACCTCTGGTGCTGTGATGAGACTATACATCAGAGACAAAGTTATAGGAAGTTAAACCAATAAGGATGTTATTGCAATAATCCAAGGCTTCCAGGCAAGTGGAAGCAGAGGAAGTGACAAACTTGTTTACATTCTCAATATATTTAGAACATGGAATCAACAGGATTTCTGGATAGATTTAACGCCAAAATTGACCCCAGTATCTTTAAGTGAGCATCTAGAAGGGTAAGGTTAATATTAACTGAGATGAAGAAGAACTAAAGGAGATGAAGTGAGGGGGTGAAATAAGAATTTGTTTTTTCATTGTTTAAATCAAAATGTCTATTAGATATACCCAGTGGACAGTTGGAAATACACTCTGGCATTAAAGCTGGAGATATAAATTGAAGAGAGAAGAGGGCATAGATGGCATATAAAGCCAAAATACTAGATGAGATCACCAAGGGAAAGAGTGTAGGCAGAAAAGAGAAAGGGACCAAGGATCTATGGCAGGTCAATGTCAAAAGGTCACAAGGAAAGGAGAGCCAGGCAAAGAGATTGAGGAGGTCAGAGGACAACCAGAAAAGTATTGTCCTGGAACCCAGGTGTACTTGTGTCAATCTGGTTTGTTTCTCTAGAGAACCGTGAAAAACACACCAGGAAAGAAAGTACTTCCAGGAGGAGCGAGTGATCAAGTCTGCCCAAAATTACTGATAAGACAACTGAGGAAAAGACTGTGAGATAGCCACTTGATTTAGACATACTGATGACATTGTTAGCTTGACCAGAACAATTTAAATTTAATAGATGGTGTATAAATTGGATTGGCATGTGATTAAGACAGAATGGGAGAAGAATTGGAGAGAGTTTCTCTCAGGGAGGTTTGCTATCAGGAGGAGGATGAAGGGCCCTGCAGGGAGGCCATCTGTTTTGTTTTGTTTTTAAGATGAAAACAAATTAACACGAGTTTGTAGGCTGAAAGGAATAATCTAGCAGAGGGAGGAAAAGTGATGATGATCTTACAAATGCCCTGAGATCATTGATTTCTTTTTTGGTTTAGCCAATCTAGGTGAGAATTCCGATACTTGCGACAAAAAGAATTTTCACGAACAGAGTGAGCAATGTCTACGCATATCTACAAATTTGCTGTTTTATGCCTATTGAGCAGGTATAATTTATAAAAATACTCTCATTCTGGCTCGTATAATAAATTTTAGGTACTAGGTTGGATGATAAATTATATAGGCACATGAATTAGTTAGGAACATCAGTTCTGAAGCCATAGATTCCAACCCTGGGCCTGTCACAAGCTGTCATGAGGGAAAGATTACTTAATTTCTGTGTTCAAGTTCTTCACATGAAAATGGGGCTATTAATGACACATATGTCATGGTATTGTGCTGACCAAATGAGGTAAAGCACCTACAGAGCTTATAAAGGACTTGCCAAATATGGTAAATATTTCATAAATGTTAGGTAGTGTTAAATTTGCATGCAACTTGATGCAAATTTCCCCTTTACAGTAAAGAATGTAAACTGCTTGCACATCTGTTTTCCCTATCACACATATAACCTTAAAGCTAATTAGTTAACATGCGACTGAAAGTACAATCATTCACAGATGCATTTTATAGTTAGGAAACATGGAAATAGAGTATTTAACTGAGATACAAAGGAAATTTAAAAATCAATGTTAATCGATGGACTGTGTCAAGAGGCTTGGTGTTATGTGTAAATTTATGTGTCAACTTGACCAAGCCAAAGGATGGCCAGATATTAGGTCAAACATTATTCTGAGTGTGTCTGTGAAGATGTTTACAGATGAGACTAACATTTGCATAGGTAGACCGAGTAAAAAGACTGCCCTCTCTAATGTGGGTGCCCTGTATCCAATCAGTTGAAGGCTACATGGATCAAAAAGACTGACTGCTTGAAGGAATTCCCCTCTTGCCTGACTGCTTGAGATGGGACATTGCTCTTGTCCTGCCTTTACACTCGAACTGAAAGATCAGAACTTCTTGAGACCTGATCTCAGCAGCTGTTGGACTGCAACTTATACCATCGCCTCTCTTGGTTCTCAGGCCTTTTGACTTGGACTGAACTACACCAGAGCTCTCCTGGCTCTCCACCTTGCTGGCATAGATGTTGGTCTTCCTAGACCACATAATCATGTGAGCCAATTCATTGTAATAACTCTCTCTCTAAATATATATATATATACATATCAAGGTTTTATATATATAATATATAACTATATATGTATAACACAGTGTTTTATATATATTTATAAAACAGTGAGGACATTCAGTGGTATATATAACTATATATACACACATAAAATATATTTTATATGTAAACAATACATATTTAATATATTATGTAAATAGAAATATATTTATTATATTTATTATATATTATATAAAATAAATATATTTATTATATTTATTATATATTATATAAAATAAATATATTTTAATATATTTATATATATAAACAACACATAGAGAACAAGTTTATATATATTTATATATATACAAAACAATGGGGACATTTCCTGGTAAGATGTATGCCATACTTAGTGTGAAGGAGTTGCAAGCTGGAGCTGCCCATTCAGTCCCTGGCCTTTAGATAAGGCAGAACATTCAGTTCCAAGGATAATTTACAGGGCAACAATAGACATGCACAGTCAGGGGAATTGCAGATAAGGGCTCTGAGTTAAATTGAAATAATTTATTATGAAAAATGGTCTGGGGGAAGCTGGGTGGCTCAGTTGGTTAAGCAGTTGACTCTTGGTTTTGGCCCAGGTCATGATCTCAGGGTCCTGGGATCGAGCCCCATGACAGGTGCCACAATCAGTGGAGAGTCTGCTTTAGGATTCTCCCTCTCCCTCTGGCCCTCCCTCCTCTATCTCTCTCTAAAATAAATAAATCTTTAAAAAAGAAAAAGGGTCTGATGTCATAGACATTCTTTGAGGCTTTAGAGTCAGACAGGTTCCAACATTCTGTGATCCTAGCTCAGTTCCAGAATTCTAGTTTATTAAATGTGTGTGTGTGTGTCTGTGTGTGTGTGCGTGTGTGTGTAAAACACTTCCTTGATGAGCAATCTTGACACATCTTTACAGACCACTGGGGTTAAGATCTGCCTGTATGATTTTCTGTCCTGAGAGCTAAATATATATATATATATCCTATTGATTCTGTTCATCTGGAAAACTCTAATACACTTGGGAAGGCACAAGCACTTGTTGAAGTACAACTACAGGATGACATGATATAACTCAGTAAAGAGTGGGCACTATGTTCACAGGATTCAAACAATCAGGGTCACAAAAAAAGGTTTTCATAAATAATTAAGTGATGGTTAAGGTTGTGGTTGGTAGAATTCTAAAACTGGTCTCCCAAGATTTCCCACCATAATCTCAGATACCATGAATAAGATGAATTATCTTGTGCATATTTGTGCTCAGTTACATGGCTAAAGGGATTTTACAGGTATAATGAAGGTTACTAAACAATTGACCTTAAATAGAGAGATTATCCAAAAGAGCCTAGTCTAATCACAGGAGCCCTTTAAAGGCAGACAGTTTTCTCTGGCTAGCAGCAGAAGGGGAAGCAAGAGAGATCGGAAGCACAAGAAGGGTTTGACACACCACTGCTTGCTTGAAGATGGAGAGAACCACATGAGGAGAAATACAGGCAGCCTCTAGAATCTGAGAGCAGCCCTGACAACATCCTGCACCATGGGTGCTAAATTCCTCCAACCGCCTGAATGAGCTGGGAAATAGCTTCCTCTCCAGAGCCTCCTGGTATGATCCCAGCCTAAGCAGCCCTTTGAGACCCTAAGCAGGGAACTCACTATATCCATGCCACACATCTGACTCACAGAAACCGAAGTAATAAATATGGGTTGTTTAAGATGCTAAATTTGTGGCAATTTGTTGTGCAACAATAGAAAACTGGTATCAGGTATTTATGCTATTAGCACATTGAATCTGTTGTGGTTAAGGTAACTCTCTGTATTATCCAACTTACTGGAGAGAAGGGGACATAATTTCTGCCCCAGCCATAACCACACGTAGCTCTAAGGTGCAAATTAAAATAAGCACAGCCAAAGTCACAATGCAGAGAACTCTAATTCTCACGTAGTGAAGATTAATTGCACTACAGAGGCAAGAACGGACAGCTTGAATTGCGACAGTAACCGTGAGGACATTTCCCGGTAAGATGCGTGCCATACTTAGTGTGAAGGAGTTGCAAGCTGAAGCTGCCCATTCAGTCCCTGCCCTTTAGATAAAGCAGAACATTCAGTTCTGAGGATATCTTACAGGGCAACAACAGAAATACACAGTCAGGGGAATTGCAGATAAGGGCTCTGAGTCAAATTGAAAAAAAATTATTATGAAAAAGGGTCTGGAGGAAGCTGGGTGGCTCAGTTGGTTAAACCGTTGACTCCTGGTTTTGGCTCAGGTCATGATCTCAAGGTCCTGTGATTGAAAACCCACAACGGGCACCACGATCAGTGGGGAGCCTGCTTCAGGATTCGCTCTCTCCCTCTGCCCCTCCCCTCTCTCTCTCTTTCTAAAATCAATAAATCTTTAAATAAGAAAAAGGGTCAGGTGTCATAGCATTCTTGGAGGCATTAGAGTCAGACTGGCTCCAACACTCTATGATCCTAGCTGAATTCCAGAATTCTAATTTATTAAGTGTGTGTGTGTGTGTGTGTGTGTGTAAAACACTTCCCTGATGAGCAATCTTGACAAATCTTTACAGACCACTGGAGTTAAGATCTGCCTCTATGATTTTCGCTACTAAGACAGCTGGATCAGCTTGAATGATCGCCCCTCTAATCCCAGAGCCTACTAAAGTGTGTGGTACAAACGGATTTTCTGACTTTCATCCCATTGCCTATGTTCAATAGCTTCTAGTATCAGTGTATTGCTGACCTCCTGCCTCCTAAGTCGTGTTGGCCTTTCTAATAATCTTTCAGTTTCCCAAATGTCCTCTCAGTGGGAGAAGTTTTGAAAGTCTCCTAGGCTTTATAAATACGAAGTGATTAATATACAGAAATCACACCTGCAAAACAACTGAACTGGAGAAATTAATTAATAAATAGAAGACTGCAATGTGATTATTGTTTTGGTGAAAATTATAAATTTCAGGAACAGGAATCACGTCTGTGAGTGCCCAAAGTCTAGAATTTTCAGGTACAGGCATACACGTTCATAGTCACGAGGACTCAGTTCCCCTGACCTGACTCCTGTTCCTATTGCCTCTGTTCTTCCTCAGTCCAATTCTTTGTGTCCTCTGCCCCTTTCCCTCTCCTGCACTGCAAATGTATCCTGTGGAGACTTCTAATTCACAAATTATATTCCGCTTTTTGCTCGTTTTCCTGTGAGGTACTTAAGTGCCGGGACCATGATTTGTTCCTGGCATATCCTGTATGAAGCAGACTACATGACACACGGGAGGCATTGCTGAAGGTTTGTTGAAGTCATCTATTTCATAAAGAAACACTGACAGCAAGAACACCCACTTCCAATGTGCAGGTAGTCCACTAGATGTTTCCTATATCACTACCATAGCTGTGGCTTTTGAGGATCAGGTGCCATGTAAGCCCTTCTAGAAGCTAGGAGGTGTTGGAGGAATAGAAATCTGGTCCATTTGTCCATGTGCCTCTACATAGCACATGGCATACTTTTCAGCACACAATACGGCTTCACAGCAACAATTCCTAGGATTCGGTCATGTATATGCGTTTCCATATCCACCACCCTGACTACAGTGTTATAAACTTAGTATTTCATGTAAAGGAAAAGCATTAACAGCGAGAGCAAAACTCTAAAAGTAAATAGAGCGATAACAAAGCAATGGTAGAGAATATTTTAATTTACGTTGGGTGACTTTCAAAAACACAGGCATTTTTAAAAAAGATTTTATTTATTTATTTGAGAGAGAGAAAGAGCGAGCGAACGAGCACACGGGGGGGGGAGAGAGAGGGAGAAGCAGACCCTGCTGAGCAGGGAACCCGACGTGGGGCTCGATCCCAGGACTCTGCGATCACGACCTGAGCCAAAGGCAGACGCTTAACCGACTGAACCACCAAGGCGCCCCTCATTTTTTTTTTTTAATGTCAGTATACGCTGGCCAATGCAGGCAATGGACTGTGACAGCAGTCCTAAATCTCAGCTCTGTCACTTTCTAGCCATGGGTCAGGGCCAACGTATCTATCCTTCTGGGCCTGAATGTCCTCATTTGTGAAACTGGAATAATGGTACTTATGTCATAGGAATTTTATGAAAGTGATCAGCAAAATATGCAAAATGCCTGAAACGTGGTAGGCCCTCAAAGAGCTTTTATGATCTCTTCTGATACAGTAGTTAAAAAACAAACAAAAAACCACGTAGGACTCCTCTATGAGGATTTTGGGAATTACATACATCAGGAAGTCCATCCAGAGCAACAAATCTTGGATACTTCTTTTGAGATGTAGGCTGCTAGAAAAAGCTATTTGATCAAAGTTAAAGTGAAGTTTAGAAACTAAGAGTCTCATTGGTATCCTCTACTAGGAGATATACTACCGGATTTTGAGAGGACTTCTGAGAAAAACACTAATTTTCAAACTTGCCTTGAAATAGGTAACCCAAAAGAAGATGGAAAACAAGAAAAGGAAAAGCTGCCTTCCTACCAATCTCAAATTCCAGAGAATAATGCCTGGCTCAGAACCTTTGGTCATAGCTACTCTACCATGGTGCTCACTAATGGTGCATCTTTCCAGAACAGGCTGATGTTACTGGGGGTACTCGAAGCTTTTACTGTGAAAGAAGGAAGGCAGCCATTTTCCTTTTCCCAAATTGATACCAAACATCGGTTGTATGCGCCTTGTTGTCTTTATCTAAGCAGCCTGTGAAATGTGTGGAACAGCCTGGTGGCCCTGAGAAACCTCTTTTGCCTCTGAGGGAACTGGTCTCATGGTGCCTGGGCCCGTGGGTGCGCAGCATCATTGACAAGTAAACGATCTTCCCTCCTGGGCAGGTTTGATGCCTTAGTGGAAGGGAAGGGCATCCTGCCAAAAACAGGATTCTCATACAAGGAAACCAGCTCTGCAACGAAGGACCCTCCTCAGGATCCACAATCATCAAAAGTCATGAAGGACTGGTAAATAACAATTACTCTTTTCCTTCACAAGCACTCGAAACAGTCATCTTTCCTCTGCCGAAGCCAGAATCAGTGTTGAATATATCAACATTGGGCCAAAGGAACAGGGGAAAGATCTCTGGGATGAAGAGCTTCTGAAACGGTGGGAGACAGGATGAGACAGTGGAGAGCTGTGTCAGTGGAAAATGGAAGGGGAAGCAGACAGGACTGCTGCGGGCAGGTTAAGCGGGGCCGGCCTACACTGCAGACTTTCTGGGGCGTTGCCATCAATGAGCCCCGAGTTTCCACTTCATGTACCTACCTACCAGCTTTCAGATCCTGGGCAATTTCCACTATGTCCTTGATCTCAATATCCTCCTCCCTTGTGAAATGGGAATGACAGTATTTCCTTGAAGCACTTTTATTAGGACTAAATGAAACATCGATGAAGAGCCTAGTGTAGGGCCTGTCATTTTGTGCACTATTACTTCACATGAGCCTCAACATTTATTTCAACTCTGTCAGTAAACTGTTTTCATTTGATCTGTTTGATTATATAACTATGATTTATCCCCAAAGATACAGCTTTATTTTAATATATACTATGTAAATTATAGTACAAGTCCTGCACAGATCAAGTCATCAGGTGATGAATGGCTATCCGAAACACCACTCTAAATCCTGTTGTGCAGGAAGAACAGTGCCAGCCCTAGGACGGATCCACAAAAGTGAGTCAGACTTCAACCCTCAAATATCTCCCAGCTGACTAGCAGAGTTCGCATGGCAGCTGACACATACATAGTGCTGACACCGATGGCACCTCCCAGAACAAGCGCAGTCTGGAAACAGAATGTTTTCCCAATCAGTGTCACTTTCAAACGATTAACTGACCGATTCAACAGATATTCAGCAACGCCTTTCCACTTGTATCAGAAACTGACCTGGATGGTGGATTGACAAAGACCAAGGAAACATGGTCCTTGCCCTCAAGGGTGTCACAACGCAGCAAAGGAGACAGACGTGTCCATTACATCAACAGATATGGTCTGGATGACTACAGTGTGTGCTCAGCGATGTTCTGGGCTGCTTCACATATACCAGTGGGCAAGAGAAAAAGATCCCTAAGATCAAGGAGCTTCTATTCAAGCGGGAGGTATGATGGGGGGGGGGCAATAAGCACAATAAAGAAGTAAATAACACAGTCTGGTAGGTGATAATTCAGGCCAAGGTAAAGGGGATCAGGAACATGGGGTGGGGTGGAAAAGGGGAGTGCACTTAGCAATATATAATAGGGGGTGGCGGGGGCCTGTAGACCTTCCTGAGGCTTTAGCATTGGACTCTGACACATGAACAGAGGAGCACTAGAAAGAAATGGTTTAGGTGCTGAATGAGATGTATGTACCGGGACAATGTCAGTGGAAAGGAGAGACACAGCAGTCAGGGAACTAGAGGGAGTGACCAAAGAAGCAGGACAAATCAAGGAGTGCTGCCTCTTGGAGAGAACGGAAGCACTCACCTGGACTTGAGATCCACTGAGCTTTGTGTTCACACCCTGGGTTGCACAGTTGTGCCGTGACTCACAAAATCACAAAAGTAAAAGGCCTGTAGTCACCCTGTGACTCACTCATTACTCAAAGGGAAAAATTGGAGACGTACTCTTTGCTCCGATCACTTTGTATTGGGGAAGATTTTACTGAATTATCTAGTGTAGATGCCCTACGGAGCCACTTCTATGATGGAGGGAAAAACAGAGTATCCATGATACACAAAGAAGCAACGAATTGGGGGACAGGTGCAGAGTGATTTGAAAGACACGACCCACCCCACTTCCGCCAGTGAAAAGATATATGGCGACGCCTCTGTTCACCCATCTTTCATTTTATATCACTAATAAACCATTAACAGGTACAATAATCACTGGCCGTTGATCCATGGAGCTTCCGTCATACTCTTACACTCAAGCAATATACTCTGAATCCTTCCTGGACACCAAGTTCCAGGCACTGGGCTGACTCAGGGGGAGTAAGTATGTTTCAGGCTGGCTCCCAGCCTCCGACTTGCTTACAAACATGCTGGCCAATCATTACAGAGCTCCTTGATTCGAGCGACGACAGAACTAGTGTCAAGGGATCCCAGAAAAGAAAAAATGAGGGGGGTAACTGAATCCTAGTGTACGGGGAGGGTGAGCACCCATGGTCAGGAAAGCCTTTTCAGGCGAGGGGAGGTTAATGAGGTAGGTACTTTTAGAAGCCCCATTTTACAGAGGAGAAATAACACAGTCAGAGATATTCCCTTGCTTCAGGCTGCATAACTACTCGAGAGAGCCAGATTGAAATCCTAGGTCATTTGGTTTGCAAAACACCGTATTTTCTCTCACTGACTACTACTAAAAATCACTTCACCTGACTGTTTCCCTTTACTAGATCCTGAAATCCTCTCAGGTATGTTGTGGTCACTCTCCCGAAAGCTGGTTCCAGCTGTGAGTGCTAAAAGGCTCTGGGAAGTCCTGTAACAGTCTCTATCCCAGGTAACAGCTGTTCTGGAGAGCTCCTCTCAGAATTGTCATCCACCATCTCACCTAAGTCAGGTGCTCGGCGTCCCACAAAGACGCTTCTAGTGTCACTGCGCTGTCACTTTCCAATCTGCCTGTTCCTTCCTACTCTAGAAAAAAGGCAGAAACATGTATCAGACTTGCTGGTCTCACAGCAGTTCCCCTCAGCATTAGAACATTCCACAGAAGCTATGTTCTCCTGGGTGCCTGGGTCTTCCTGGTAGTAAAAAAAAAAAAAAAAAAAAAAGAGAAAGGAAGATGTCGGTACCACAGGAATGGCATGTACTGTGCATGTCAGCCACTGTCAACATACACGACACGTCTCAGAGAGAAAGGAAGAGGATTACCTTTGGAGTCACACAGACCAAAGGTGTGAACCTCAGCTCCCTCACTGTCTTAAGCACATCTCAGCCTGTTTCTTAATCTGTTGAAGGAGATTCTGATACTCATTGTTCAGGTTTGTTGGTAGATAAATATTAAGTGTGTAAAGCCAACCAGACCATCTATAGCTCAAAATCAATGCCTAGAGTGATGACAAAACAGAATGACTTCTCTACTGCATCACTTAATTCCATCTTATGTGTGCAGAAGATAGTGAACTTCGCGTTGTCAAGTAACATGCCCAGGTGACACACTTGACTGATGGCCGTGAGGTAGGCACTCAGGTGTTCTTTTCACTTGATTGTGAGGAGAAGAACATCCAGATGGAAAATACTTTTCTTTGAACCCAGTGACTCTTAGCAAATGAATACCTTATGTAACAAGTCAACTCTGAACATCATTTAAAAAAAACTGACACAACAAACCATAGCTCTTGATAAAAAATAATCCTTTTGACGAGACATGGCGATGTTGGGAGAGCACAGGCTGTAGAGACATGAAGACGTGAATTCAAATACAAACTCCACTCTAAGTCTTCTCTTGGATGAACTGCAAAGAGTAACCTCCTCGTTAAGACTTAATGGGCTGTTAAATAGGATGCAGGGATCAACACAGGCCTTGGCACACAGACTCTACGGGCCAGATTCCTCACATCTTTTTTTTTTTTTTAAAGATTTTATTTATTTGAGAGATAGAATGAGGTAGAGAGAGAGCATGAGAGGGGGGAGGGTCAGAGGGAGAAGCAGATTCCCCGTTGAGCAGGGAGCCCGATGTGGGACTCGATCCCGGGACTCCAGGATCATGACCTGAGCCGAAGGCAGTCGCCTAACCAACTGAGCCACCCAGGCGCCCCAAATACCTCATGTGTTAACCTCACCCCTTCCGTTAAGACTCCAGGGAGAGTTCACGGTCAACCTTTGCAAGCAGAGGTTACATTTCCACCATGAAAAGTTATTTTCTCTCTCTCCCTCATTTTTGGTTGGATTTTGATGGGTTGGCAGTTACCGGTTGTGCCAGCCAGTTTTTGACGCACAACAAACCATCCAACATGTAGTGACTTTAAACAACCAATTCTTTTGCTCACAATTCTGCAGGACAATAACTTCAGCTGGGCTTAGCTGAGAGATCCTTTTGCTGTTCTCAGAAGGCTTGCTTATGCATCTGTGGTCAGTGCCCCTGGCTCTGCTCTGGGGGCTGGATGGTCCATGACGGTCTCACCCACGACGGTCTCACCACATTTCTGGCAATTGGTTCACTGTCAGCTGTGGTGGAGGGGATGCACGGGCCCTGGGTCTCTCATCATCCACCTAACCCACGCTTCTTCACATGGTTGTTCTCTTATGTCAAGAGCAGCAAGAGAGGGCAAACCCTGGTGTGCAAGCACTTTTCAATTCTCCGCTTGCTTCACACTTGCTAGTGTTCCAGTGAACAAAGCAAATTCCATCGCCAAGGCCAAGGGCAATGTGGGAGGAGATATGGGCAGGCACGTACAAAATACAGTTGTTACTGTAACAGTCTACTGTTACAGTAGTTTGTGAAATGACCCTGTTCATCATTAGAGAAATACTTAACTATGGGTGCACCAGACAGGGGAATGAATGCTAGCCTCTCAAAAATGACTTTTACTCTTCCGTAGAAAAAGTCATAGCTATCTTGCCCTGTTATCAGTCTACTAGGTGGACAATAAATTTTATGAAATTCTGCCAAAAAAGACCAGTTTGAAATTTTCCTGGCATTGTACCATACCTATAAATTGTGGATCCCCTTATCCAGAAATGTGCTCTGACTCTGCCAGTAGGAATGCAGCCTGCCCCTCTTTCCGTATCATAATGCTGCTATTCCTCTCCCTTCCAAAAAACACGCCCCCAGCAGAGACCTACTGCATAGGCATCATCTGATGGGGAAGTGATGGACTAGACTAGGAAGCGGCCCCTCTGGTAAGACGAGGAGAAGCTACGTGCTAACTAACCGTAACACTTGTGATGTGGCTGGGGCCTGGTTGGGCCACTTGTCCCCGCAGTCACCAGCCCCACCTCCCAGCTTTGCTAGAGTTCCTCTTGATTCATTCACGCCATCTTTCCAAGCTGAGTCCGAGCTCTATCGTTTTCTACTACAGCGTCCTAACTATATTGTTCAGGATCCCTTGGTATTTGATTTACTGTGTGGTGGTTGATATTGCTACCGTGAAGGCCATCATTTCCCCATTATATTTTCTATGTGATTACTGCTGGCATACACGAAAGTATTGCTGCTTTAAATATTAATCCTTCATTCTACCATCGAAGGGAATTCATTTTTACTCATTTCTTAAGCTTTTCCCAAGAAGATATTCATATCATTTGGTAATAATGAAAATTCTGTCTTCTTCACTAAAACAATGCTTTTTTTTTCCTCTTTACAATCTCCTTACACTGGAAAGACCATCTAAAGCAAAAGTTAATAATACTGGTGATAATAGGTATAGTATATTTGCCTAGATCCTGATTGTAATGGAATTTTTCCTAGTTGTTTAACATCATTTGTGTATTTGTATATTAGACATACTGAGGAATACAGCCTGCAAGTATCTACGTTCCTACTTTGTTTTTAATTGCAGGCTGTCACATTCCATCAAATGTTCTTTGATCATCCATATACTATTAAGATATGGTCAACACTAGTAGTATCTCTAGTGGTTGAAGTCATTCTCTTTATGTCTCCACTTTATCGTTTTCTTCTTATGCAACCCACACATTTTTGTCCTATTATCCTCTAGATATTGCAGGTGTCCGTTGCCACTGGGAACAGGATCGTTTTTAGGAGCTATTCTGAGTATACGTGGAGGACAGCAGACCCTGGGAAGCTGATCTCACTTGTTATTTAAGAATTGGGCTGTTGGGGCGCCTGGGTGCCTCTAGTCGGTTAAGTGTCCGACTCTTGATTTTGGCTCAGGTCATGATCTCAGGGTCTCATGGGGCTCTGCACTGGGCATGGATGGAACCTGCTTAAGATTCTCTCCCTCTCCCTCTGCCCCTCCCCTTCCCGCTCACATGCTCTCCTTCTCCCTCCTTCCCTCTCTCCCTCTCTCTCTCTCTAAAAAAAAAAGTCCTTCGCACTTACATTTCAGATTCTACTTCCCTTTGATGAGGGATTATTTCACTGGAAAAGGGAGTTTTCATGATCCTGGTTGCTTGACGCCAGCCGAGGGTCTGTGGGTAAGACAGAGACAAAGATGCCTAAGCTGCAGTATGGCAAAAGTTAGGGGACATCAGAGGTCTTCTCCATAAGGCTACTGTTAGAGCAGAGAAACAGTAAGAAAAACTGAAAAGGTGAGGGAAGGCTTTTGCTTGTTAACTTTTTGGCTGTGATGGGCCACGTCTTGGCCAAGAGGTCAGCATGACCAAACAGAGAGGTGGTGAGAGAGCACCAAGGGGCCTTGTTGGAGTCCCACACCGGGAGCCTCGTTAAGCATCAGACTGAGAATGAAGGGATTTCTATAGGCATGTTTTCCAAAACCCGAAGCAGTACCTATCAATGAGAAAGACAGAGAAGGGTGGAAGTGTGTGGAGGGTGAAGATTGCTGGGACTTCATAAAAGGCGACTTGGGTAGGTTCTGCAGCTGTTGGGTGACTAGGACTCCAAGTACCAAGGGCTGAAAGAAGTAGGCGAGAAGTTTACTCTAGGAAACTGAGGAACAGAGGTCAGGTAAGAGGTCAATAGGAGTTCGAGGAAAGTGTTAAGTTATGGGCTGTGCCAACATGCCCAGCAAGGCCAAGAACCTGCCACCCGGAATCAAGGAAACCTCATTTAAAATGGAGGCGGGTGGCTAGCAGGGGGACCTCTCATGCCCTACCACTGCAGTTCACTGCAGACCCCAACAAGTCAAAGGGTGCCTGGCATTCCCAGCAGGAAGCAGCTTACTTTCCTACTCCAGCAGCAGGAAGGAAGAATTTCTCCTCGCCCGGCAACAAGCTCAGCCAACAGGAAAATACCACAACGGGGCCCATGAGAAAAACGTCAGCACCTGGAACTGTCGCTCTCCTCCAGCGGCCTTTTCCTTCACAGCAATCTCTCCCAGCTGCCTCCTTTTCCCTAGAGAAAGTTCCTCTGGTCTGATCTCCAGACTGGCCTATGGGGTGCCATAGTTTGCCTGCCCCAAACTGCAATTCCTCTGCTACACCCAAATCAACCCATTTTGCTGATAAACTACAACCGGCTGTTTTACCTTTTAGGTGGACAAACCTGTTCAAGAACTAAAAGGCTATGATATGACTCAGCAAAGATTAGGTACCATTTTGCCAAGAATACTGAGGATCATTTTGACACCCCCGGGCCCTCCTAAACATAAGGCGGTAGCATTCATTATGGGCAAGGATGATGCCCTTGACCTTACCGCCTGTAAAATAAGGGTATGTGTTTCATACAACCTGCCGGCGAGGATGAGGAGAAAGGTCCGGCCACGCCACAGCCAAGTGCAACTCAAAGGGCCACGTGGAAGCGATCTTGGCCCCGGTCACAATGCGGGAATTGAACCCCGCGTGGAAAGAGATTTCCAGCCTGGGAGGTGCGGGGCGCCTGCGCAGTGGGCCCAAGGCGCCGCGCGCGCTGCGGGAGCCGCGAGACCCCCGCCCCCGCCCCTCGCCCTGCAACGTGAACGCGCACGTGAATCGGGAGGCGGACGCGGACGCGCACGCGAATGCGCCTCACCTCGCTCAACCCCCGGCCGGCGGCTGAGGGAGGGAGGCGCGCGCGGGAGCCGCGGGTGGGCGGTGTGCGGAGTGGCGGACCCGCTGGCTGCGGCGGCACGGGGGCGGCGGCGGCGGCGGCGGCGGCGGCGGCGGCGGCGGCACGGGGGCGGTGGCACGGGGGCGGGGCGGCGGCAGAGGGGCGGGCGCGGGGGCGGTGGCGCCTCGTCCACTCAGGCAGCTGCGTTCGGGACCCTCCGGCCCGCACGAGGGACGAACTGACTGACGTACCTCGCCCGCCCCCGCCCCCGCCTCATCTACCCCTGGGCTTCCTGGGCTTCCTGGGCTCCCGGGGCTCACTCCTGGAGCGCCTTCTCTCCTTACACCTCTCCTCGGCCCTTTCTCTCCCAGGCACCTCAGGCGGTGGCGGCGGCGGCGGCGGCGGCAGCAACCGCGACTCCAGCAGCAGCAGCAGCGAGCGGCGGGAGCGGGCGGCCTCTGAGACGATGAAGTGCAAGCCAAACCAGACGCGCACCTACGACCCGGAGGGGTTCAAGAAGCGGGCGGCGTGCCTTTGCTTCCGGAGCGAGCGCGAGGACGAGGTGCTGTTAGTGAGTAGCAGTCGGTACCCGGACCGCTGGATCGTGCCGGGCGGGGGCATGGAGCCCGAGGAGGAGCCGGGCGGTGCGGCAGTCCGAGAGGTGTACGAAGAGGCGGGAGTCAAGGGGAAGTTAGGCCGGCTCCTGGGCATTTTCGAACAGAACCAAGACCGCAAGCACAGAACCTACGTGTACGTACTGACTGTCACTGAGATTCTGGAGAATTGGGAAGATTCGGTTAGCATTGGGAGGAAGCGAGAGTGGTTCAAAATCGAAGATGCGATCAAGGTTCTCCAGTGCCACAAGCCTATGCATGCCGAATATCTGGAAAAACTAAAGCTGGGCGGTTCCCCAACCAGTGGAAACTCCGTGGCCCCGTCCCTGCCACAGAGCGATCCCTAGTATGTACCTACCGCTCCTGCACAGACTTCTGCGTTCCGCCTACCTTAGAATAAATAGTACCCGGAGCACCTCTCACTCCTTGTGCGGTCTCACGGGGAGTGGGGGGGGGGGGCTTCTTTTGTTTCCTTGGCAGACCTCTGAATCACGCTTGCAAACTGTCTCAGTTGCCAGGCACAGTTTTCAGACAACTTGCACGTTTTTCAGATGCTTTGAAAATCGCTGCTTGGTAGCCCTGTAGCAGATTTCGGTAATCCTAAACCACATGGGTTTTGGGGTTTTTCTTAAGGTGCCTTAACTGCTTGCCCAGCCTTTAGCGTGTGTGTACGTACACGTTGTGGTTTGTTTTATTACATTGCACACACGTGTTGTGTGTGCACGTGTGCGTTTTTGGTACCAGTCATGTGCTTTGTTTTGTAGTTGAACACCTTTAAAATCTGAACATCTTGGTTGTGCGGCATCTTTAATTTTTTTTCTTAACTTTCTCTTTCACTGCATTAGCCCTTGCTTAGCAAGCCCTTCTGTGATGGGAATTGGTTTAAAGATAGTTACATATATTTATTTTTAAAAGGAAATTTTACATTTTGTGGTCTTTCTGCACTGGGCAATAATTTTGTGTTCAGCAGTGTGATCTAATTTGCCCTTTTCAGAAGTTTCTTTACTCATATGTACATTTTTGGATTTTCAAAAGAATTTTCACTAGTGGTATTTTGTTGCTGCTTATTTGAAATGGCCATTTCCCATATAGCCCGGAGGTAATTTAACACAGTATTGCTTTATACAGTGAATATCTTCTTGGGAAAGTATTGTTAACCAAACACATCCCGATATGTATATACTATCATGAAAACTGTATTCATAGAGTGCGATTTAGCATGTTCAACTTCCAACACCATTGCCCCTTTCTTAATACACTAGAAGAACTATGGTTCTCTCAGTATAAACTAGTTTTTGAAGGAACGTTATTTCATATATTTGAATGTAGTGACATTTCAGTTAACCTTCCTGACTACCAGTAATCACAGGAATGGAATTTACATGGTGATAATACCCCAATCCAGTGAGGTACCTTTCTTGATACTGAGCTTTTACAGACTTTTTAAACGGTCAGAACACCTGAACAGTCTCTCTTAAAGATTTCGGATAATCATTTTGTGTCACAGGACAAACTTTTTTTTATTAAAAGCTCTTGCATTTGCATCAATACTTGTTTGAAATCAGGAATCTTATCTAAAATGCATAGGTCTATCCTCTCAAACTACCTTTATTCCCCAAACCATGTCAGCAGTTAGGGAGAAGCAAAACCTCCTTTGTGAAGAGGGTATTAGGGGTGGAAAGTTAATGCCATATGTAACACTTAAACATGTTTAAAACATTCCAATAGTAATTAATGAGTATAAAGTAGAAAATAATGGTTATTTAAAACATTTGTTAGTCAAAGTAACCTGTTTTTAAACACAATTACTGCTAAAAATTTAAGTTACCCTTTCTTAGAAGTTATTATTTTACTGTTTTTTAACATACAGAGCAATGCACAAATCTTAACTGTACAGCTTAATCAATTTTTGCATAGTGAATATATGTATATAACCAGAATCCAGATCAGGAAATTAACAATACCTGTAACTCAAAAGCTATTGCATTTCTCCTCCTAATCAGTACTCTGCCTTTTTGTCTTTTAGGACTATAGAATAGTTCTGTTTTTGAACTTTATAGGTTGACTTTTAGAATGTATACTTTTTTGTGCTGCCCCCTTGTGCTCTTTATTTTACTCTTCAAAATACTCAAATATTTTTCTCCATTTGGTTTGCATTGTAATTCTACAAATTATTAATACATTTATATGATTGCTGTTAAAAAGTGGGTTCTGTTGCACTTTCTAAAGAAATTTGGTGCCACTATTTTGGAAACAAACTTTGTTACAAATTTAAGCACAGATAAAGTACAGGTTTCAATTCACGAAACATTTTCTGTAGTAATGCTATAAAAGTAAACTAAAAAATGAGTGGGTTTTTAAAACCAGTGACAGTTTCATCATCTGAATTATATAGTTTGATCAAATATAAACATTTGATTTAATATTTTTCTATTTTTCTCTTAAAAAGTGATATGTATTGAATATCTATTTGAGCACATTTAATTCCAAACAGTCTCACATCGACCCAAAGATACCTTTCTCCAATAACCCAGTTATTCAGGAAGATTCTTAAATTCTATCTAAACAGCAGATATATTGGATTTTTATTTTAAAGACATTTTTGTCGGGCGCCTGGATGGCTCAGTTGGTTAAGCAACTGCCTTCGGCTCAGGTCATGATCCTGGAGTCGTGGGATTGAGCCCCGCATCGGGCTCCCTGCTCAGTGAGGAGCCTGCTTCTCCCTCTAACCCTCCCCCCTTTCATATACTCTCTCACTCTCTCAAAATAATCTTAAAAAATACAGTTTTGTCGATAAAAATCCCTTACACATGAAATGCTGCCACAAATATTTTGGAGACTTAATTTGTACTTGTTATTCTTGGAGGTGATACCGCATCATTTTACTTGGTTCTTAAGTATTTAACAAAGGCTTAGATGCACAGTATTCATATTAACCTATTATTAAGAATTATTAACCTATAAATGTGGGCTTTTTTCCCTTCTTTTTTTGACAGAAACATTTATTTTTTTATTTTATTTTTTTTTTAAAGATTTTATTTATTTGAGAGAGAGAATGAGAGATAGAAAGCACGAGAAGGAAGAGGGTCAGAGGGAGAAGCAGACTCCCTGCTGAGCAGGGAGCCCGATGCAGGACTCGATCCCGGGACTCCAGGATCATGACCTGAGCCGAAGGCAGTCGCTTAACCAACTGAGCCACCCAGGTGCCCGACAGAAACATTTAGAATAAGTCATGATATTTTTCAGGACTATCAGGTTCATTTAAGTAGTTTTTTTGAAATATTCTCTGGATCCTGGCATTGTCAGAATAGTTAAAAGTTCCAAGGAGATTCTTTTTTTTTCTCTTTAAAACCAAGAGTTTCAGGCCAAAACAGGTAACCAGAGACAGTATATAGAAAATTTCTATCACCTCAGCACTCCAAAGATTGATGCACAGTTGGATTTTTTTTCCTTCTAAGATTGTTAAAAAGTCACTTGTACGTTACTTGGTTTTTCAGCTCTTTCCTTGATAAAAAAGGGAAAGGACTACTCTCCACAGATAATTAATGTTTGCAGACATGCATCAGAAATTTATTTTCTGCATGTTTTATAAACAGCTTACCTTTTCAGCTGGTCAATAATTTATTCTTGTTAAGGTATAAAGAGAAAACATTAGGGGTTAATATAGATACATAGGGAAACTCTAAATAATTGATGCTGTGTCTATAAGCTATATTTTTTTTTCAAGAAAGATGTATACACACACACACACACACACACGATATATTTGGCTGAGCAAGGGCTTTTACTTCCAGGCATCCCATGTGGGAGAGCCACCAGGCACTGCCAGGGTTTTATCAGTATTTTCTTGGTAGTTGTCTCCTGATAAAATGTTATACTGTATTTAGCAGATTTTAAATGTTCATGGGCAAACAGCACTATGAGAACTGGAAAAGTCACTATGATAACAGAAGTAAAACATGACATTTTTATGAGACAGAGTTTGGTGTGATAGAAACTATAGGTGGGGTTTTGAAGTCAGACAGACTTAGGGTTGAAAACTGGCTCCAGTTCTTGCTCACACTAACTTCAGCCAAGTTATCTAACTATCTGATGCTCAGGGTTTTTTTTAATATAAAATTTGAGATAAAAATACTTTATAAACTCCAATGAGAAGTCTTTCCTGACCACTGGGTTAAGATATTTTCTTCTGTGTGTGTCACGGTTCTCACAATTTACTTATTTGTATGGTTGTGCGGCTAGACCACAGACTCTTTGATGGGTGGGGACTAGCCTGAATTATTTCCATAAGCCTAGAATCCAGAACATGGTGTTTAGAATTTTTTATGTCTTACATGACCAATCTTTTTTTGCAAAACTTGTAGTATCACTGCTTTCCTGACTTTTTTGTTTCATAATATAACCTGTAACTCCCTCAGCTTCTGATCCACTCTTAAATTGCATCTGCATTAGATAATTCCATGAAGGCTTTTCAAATGCCAAGTGAATGATGCAGATAGGCCTTTTGTAAATTTGTCAATTGGAGGAACTGTTAAATTAGTATATAAGCCTGCTAATTATATGTTGGTTTGATTTTCTAGATGAACAGCAAAGATTTTCAGGATTGCTTTGAAAGAATCTTTGATGTGAACCATTGATCAGTGGAATTTTCAAGCGGAGGTGAGCGTTTCCATGTTTCCAGCAAGACAGCTCATCTGATTTTCCTCCAATATCTTGGGACACTCCTTACCTGTCTATTCCACTGACTCCTCTTGCCCTGGTTGTTATACTGTTGTACATGAACAGACTCTTACTTTAACACCTATAGCCTTTTGTTGTGCTTTTTTGATGTGTCTGCCTTCTCCATTAGACTGTGATATTCTTGAGAGCAAGGACCACCTTTCCTTACTCTTTGCATATTCTGTATTTGAAACACCACTTGAAATATGATTGACATCACTGAAGGTTCTTTGATTCAAGTCATATTTTGTAATCACCATGTGGCAAAACATTCCCCTTTTAATCTGGTGCTAGTAGAATATATGCTGTCTAGGCACCATGTATGTGGTTTTTCTGTATCAGGTGTTTCAGAAACTTTTCAAGGCAGTTGTAAGATGTTCAAGGATGAGAATTATTACTCATATTTCTGTGTCATACCACACAGTGGCTAGCACCATTTTGAGATTATCCCATCACATAGGGCAATATTTTGTAGAATCAGTCCTTTGTGTAACAACTTCAGTATTTTTGTACTGTTGTTACTTTGCTGAAAATTTTATTCAAAAAATATCACTTGCTATGAAACTATAAAATAAATACAATGAACACAAGATAATGTGAATTTTTATAAAAATAAATTTTAAGATGATATACAAATGATATATTTAATGTTTTTGCAATGCCCTAAGCACTTCTTTCATGTAATCTTAACATCCCTTTGAAGAAGATTGTTTTTCTCATTTTATAGGTTCGGTATACTGTATTATTTGATGCCAGAGCCAACAAAAACTGCAATACATGCAGTTTCTAAAGTTAATTACACCACTTACTTTGCCTATGTTTCTTTTGCGTCTCTTACTGATTCAGTTGGCCAATTTTCAAGCCCTTTTCCAACACACTCAACTGGCTTCTCATTCCACCTGGTTTCTGCATGTGAGAATGTGGAGGACTAAGAAACAGCTATATTGTTGTCACTTAGAAAAGGCATTGAAGAAAAAAACTTCTGTGAGTGGGGAAGAGAGGACTTGGGTCAGCTGTCTCCAGGAGAGCAACTTTAAGAAAATGACAAAGATGTTTAGAGATAATTTTATGGAGTTTTGCCATGGGGTTTGTAATGTCAGCACTCTTACCCAGCTTCCTGCAAAGGCCTCAAAGTGGCTTTAATATGGTAGTTTTCTTTCCTTTGCATTTATAAAAGCAATTACATCAGAAACACCATGAGTTCCACTTTAGGTGTTATACCCTTTCTTATGGTACCAGTGAAATATAGTAACTGTTAACTCAATCCTTACAGAATTTGAAATCACACGTCTCCCAATTTATTGGGTTTTTTTAGATGTGATATGGTACTGTGGATATGTTTTTTTTTAATCCTTTTAGAGAAATGTACTGTAAATTTTACAGATGAAATGATATGCTACTGGTATTTGCTTCAAAATAATCTGAGGGTGGGGTAGGTGAGCATATAGATGAAATAAGATTGGTGATAAACTGATAATTTTTGAAGCCATGTGACAGATATTTGGGAGTTCGTTATACTATTCTCTATACTTTTGTATGTATTTGAAATTTTCCATAATAAAAATTGAAAAATAGTTCTTCATTGTTTATTTGTAGGCCCTTGCTATCCCTAAGACTTAAGTAGGGAAGGCTGGTTAGAAGACAAATCTACAGCCCAGACAGAAACACTCAAACCTCCTCTCCAAAAACCTAGGTTTTGTTCCTGAGCTAAACATATTGGCAGACTTGCTCTTCCCTTAATGTGAATTATTTCCTTGAAAGTCTCTCAGTTCCACATGCAAAAAGGGCTTTTAGCCTCATCAGCATGCCAAACATGATCAGAAAACTTTGAACCCCAATGGTGGACATAAACTTAGGTTCCAGATAAGACAGCACTCCCATTCTACGATGTATCTTTAAAAAAATTAAATTTTTTTCTGATTAGAAAATTAATTTACCTTAATTTCAGAAAATTTGGAAAATTCCCTCCCAAGGTAAATGAATAAAAAATCACACATGATCCCCCTACTCAGAATAGCCATATTTGAAAAATATGTATGATTATTATATATATTCCAGCCTTTTTCTTTTCAAATGCAACTATACATTACCAAAGCAGATAGCACAAGTGAGCCCCCCTCCACCAGAATATTTTCAAAAATTAATGACCCCTTTTATTGTTAAGCATACACCACATAGGTACCTTGTTCTTCAGAATTTTTTAAGCTAATGCTCAGGGCCATTACGGAATTTTTGCTACTTCTGTCCTGCACAAGTGCAACAGACATGGCACAAAGCTTGGGTCTGAAATCCAGACCATGCCTTGTACTCACTAACTCCAGATGCAGGACAGAATAACCCTGTTTTGTTTTGGGTTTTTTGTTTTCTAATTCCAACACAAACTTTCTACTCGCCAAGCTGGTGGGAGTGGGGCCATCGATTCAGAGGAGGTTCCCCTTTAATAAATCACACAGTTGCAATATACTGGCTAAAAGGAGGCCTGCTAACTTTCTTGTTTTTCACAAAGTTCCTTCTGTCTTCTCTGGATCCTCAGCAAGCTACCATATCACTGTCTCTCTGTAGCCTCTGATCCTCATTAGGTTGCTGCTCCCCTGGGCACAGTAGTTTTCAACTGGTAAACAAGGACACCACTACTCTGGACATGGAATGGAATCCTGTTCTCCCTCTTCTACCTTTTTACTCCAGAATGTGCCCTCATGTTTCCCTAATTTCCTATAACACACAAGAGACCAGACTATAACTTTTAATAAGATTTTACTGATGATTACCAGGTTAGGTGAGGCAAATGTAATACAAAAAACACAATTCACAACTATTTCACAGGTCATATATTTTCTAGGTTCCAATGCTAGACTGGTTCCCTAGCACAGGCTGACTCCAAATGTCCTAGGGACATCCTTCCATCCCCTATTCCCCATCACTACCAAGAGCTGAGAGTACAGTTTCAAATCTTGTACAAAGTGATTCCCATACCCATGGAGAAGGGAAAGCTTTTCCTGCAACTCAATCTCCAAACAGTACTTAAGATATCTCAAATTTATAGTTCCAGAATCAAAGATGTGAACCTGAAATTAATGGAATGGATCAAAGGGCTAGAATGTGATGGGTTGGGGATAGAAATTCAGTTCTGTATTATTCCAAAAGTTCAGATTAAGCCACTTCTCTTCACTAGTACAGTAGTCCCCCCATCACCCATGGTTTTGCTTTCTAAAGTTTTATTTACCCACAGTCAACCATGTTCCAGGAACAGATCCTTTTGACCCATCATCATCAGGTCAATAGTAGCCTAATGCTGTATCACAATGCCTGCATAAGTCACCTCACTTTAACTCATCATGTAGGCATTTTATCACACGTGATTTCACATCATCACAAGAAGTGTGAGTACAGTACAATAAGATATTTTGACCACATTCACATGTTATTACAGTATAATTCTTGTATTTTAATATCAGTTATTGTTCATCTCTTACTGTGCCTAACTTATAAACTTTATCATTTGTATGTATAGGAAAAAACATAGTATACGTAGGGTTTGGTACTATGCATGGTTTCAGGCATCTACTTGGGAGTCTTGGAACATATCCCCTGTGGATAAGGAGGGATTACTGTACCTGTTTTTGCTAAATGAAAGAAATCTTGAGAATTTTTGCTTTTGCCAAAAAAGCAAAAATAGTGTTCAATGTTTGTTTTGCAGCAACACTAATAGGGCAGTGTGCACCCCAGCAGTGAGAGTGGCCCCACCAAGTTCTTTCCCCACTATGCTCAGCATTTCTGCATCAAGCCATAATAGCTTTGAACTATTGTTCAATAGTGACTGTGAGCATCCGTACTTTATTTCCATTGCATTTATTAGCAAGATGTGACTTAAGGTATCAGAAAAACCCAAGAGTGGTTATTTTTTGGGTCTGGGAACACTCAAAAATTTTTCCATACAAATTAATGGTAATTGCTTCTCCACTCTCTGCCGGCTTATGAAAGGTTTCATAGGAATGCTCTACCTTCAAATAGTGGGGGAAACATATGGTACCTGCAATGGCATCTGTTTCCCTAGTGGACATTTTAGGAATTAGCCCAATCCTGGACGTATTCTATTTAGAGCAAAGAAACCTTTCCCAGGAACACTCTGCTACCCAAAAACACCCCACTCTCCAAATCTATTTAGAATTACCTTTTTCTAATCCTAAATTAAATATTAATGTGTTTTCTATATAGGAAGAAAGATTCTCTATCATGTTCCAACCACTAAAATTTTTAGTTCAAGTTGTTTTTTCATCTAATCTGGTAGATAAATAGGAAAGTATTTGCATTTTCTAGTACCTCCATCCTTATAAACGAGCTTTAGCTGTGATAAACCAAACTATTCAGAACTCTTAGAATTTTAGGCCAAGAATTCTGTTACCTCTAGAGGTACATGAACTGGGCAAATCAGACATGGCCCCTGTCTTCATGGAGCTCTCACTGTATTAGGGAGACAGATATTAAACAAGAAATCCCAACAAAATGTGCCAAGTGTTTTTATGATAGTGGAGATTGAGTGGGCTCTGCCAGCACATAGTGGGGGAAACTAACCTAGTTTAGTTGGGTTGGGGGAAGATTCTCAGAGGAAATGCCATGTAACATGACACCTGAAGGATGAATAGGACTTAGCTAGGAGAAATAGTTAGGGTGGTGGTGTTCAAGAAAGAGGGAAGAGCAGATATGAGGTTCTGGAAACTAGATAAAAATATGGTGCTTTTAGGAATAGGAACTTGCTCATTATATCTAGAACATAACCTGAAGGTGCAGAGAAGAAAGGATCTTCTAGAGATGAAGCCAGTGGGGTAAGGAAAAGCCAGATTATAGAGGGTCTGATGCAGCTTTTTCAGGGATTTGAGGAGAGGAGACATGACATCAATTTGTCTGAAGAGTAGAAGATTGTTTGAAAGGGAGAGAAGGTTGTGGTGATAGTCCAGGTGAGAAATGATGGTGACCTGAACGAACGTGTTGACCATGTTGACAGAAGTGAATACATTTTAGAAATATATAGGGTTTAAAATGGCATAAGGTGATTAACTGGATGTTGGAAATGAAAGAGAGGTGGATATCTTTGATATATCTCGCTGGAGCAACAGTTGATGATACCATTCCCTGGGGCTGAGAAGATGAGATTAATTTTATAACTGTTAGTTTCTGGTAACCAAAGATATTAACTTGGAGATGTCCAAAAGGCCAGAGATACACACAGATGCAGCTTAGAAAAGAAGAATGAACAGGAGGTGGGGGTTTTGGAGTCATCAGCAGATGGGCAGTAGATGAAGAGGTAGGTATACACAAAGTCATCTAGAAGAGACTGTAGAGAGAGGACTGTGAAGATCTCCCTGAGGAGTATCAGCATTTAAGGATGGTTGCAGGACTTCCAGAATGGTTTGTTAGGATCTTGGTGGACCCATCTCCCTGTGAAATACCATTTAATTGGTGACAATTTTACACACACACACACACACACACACACACACACACACACACACACACTCTCATTTAAAGTTCCTGAAAATTGTCATAGGGCACACAGCAAATGAATAAATAACTGTTCAAGAAAAAATACTAAATCTCTATAAAAATTGTGAGAATCAGTGACATTTGAGCAATGCCATCTCCCCCAGCTCCATGTAACAAGCTCTACTCAAGATATGGATGTGCCCCAGAAGATGGGGGCTCCCTATCCCCCCAGTTGCTAGTCTAGGGCTATGCCTTCACCCCAGGAGAAAGCCACCAGTGCCTCTATTCCCCTGCAGCCCCATGTTGCAGAAGTGCTATTCTAAGCAAGCCTGGGCTAGAGGACTAACTCCCAATTACAGAGTGAGGTCTCAGCCTTAGGCATGACAGGCCAAGAATAGTGAGATCCCACTCTCCTCTATCTCAGCACCTTTGTAGGGCAAAGTTTCTACATGGAGACAGGCAAGCTAAAATAACCAGGGACTACCTTCTCCCCGCAGTGTCCAGTGGGGTGTTACTGCAGGAGAAGTGGCCTCTAATACCCACCCTCTGTTCCAGTACAGTTGTCTGGAGTTTCTGCCCAGGTGGAGAGGCAGGCCATGAGAACTAAGCACAGCAGCTTTGCTTGTTGGGACTGAATTTATTTGGAAAGGAACCTAGAAAAATTCATGCCTAAGAGCATTGTTGAAAACAATGGGAATCTTAATGGTGAGCAATTAGGAGGGGCATGGTAGTTTCAGGATACTAGTAGCAACAAGGGAACAATACTATAAAACAACTAAACTAACATACATCTAAAGACCACTCCACCAAAGAACAACAAAATATTCATTCCTGTCAAGTAGATGGAACCTTCTCCAAAAGAGACCATAATGCTAGGCTATAAACATGCCTCAATGGATTTTAAAAGATTGAAATTAAAGAAATTATGTTCTCTGACCAAAATGGAATTAAATTAGAAATCAACAATAGAAATGTAGGAAACTCATGAATATGTGGAAATTAGGCAATACTAAATAATGGGTCAAAGAAAAAAGCCACAATGGAAAGTAGAAAAAACTTTGAGATGGATATAATCAAAACACCAAAATTTGAGATGCAACTAAAGCAGAACCTAAAGGAAAATTCATAATTATAAGTTCCTATAAAAAGAAGACCAAGTAAACACAAAGCAAGCAAAAAAGAAGGTGATATATGGGGTGCCTGGCTGGCTCAGCTGGTAGAGCATGTAACTTGATCTCAGGGTTGTGAGTTTGAGCCCAACATTGGGTGTAGGGATTACTTAAAAAAAAAAGAAGGTAATACAAAAGAATAGAATGAAAATTAAATGAAAAATTATAAAAATAATAGAAAAAGTTGGCTATTTAAAATGATCAACAATCTGGGGCACCTGAGTGGCTCAGTCAGTTGAGCATCTGACTCTTGGTTTTGGCTCAGGTCATGATCCTCAGGATTGTGAACTCGAGCCCCACATCAGGCTCCACACACAGCATGGAGTCTGCTTGAGTTTCTCTGCCTCTCCCTCTCCCTCTGCCCCTCCACCTGCTCTCTCTCTCAAATAAATAAAACCTTTAAAATAAAATAAAATGATCAACAATCTGCTTTGTTTCTTAAATTCCACATGTGAGTGAAATCATATGGTATTTATCTTTCTCTAACTTATTTCACTTAGCGTAATACTCTCTAGCTCCATCCATGCCATTGTAAATGACAAGATTTCATTTTTTTTTTATGGCTGAGTAATATCCCATTGTGTATATACACCACATCTTCTTTATCCATTCATCAGTTGATGGACACCTGGGTTGTTTCCATAATTTGGCTGTTGTACATAATGCTCCTATAAACATCAGGGTGCATGTATCCCTTCAAATTAGTATTTTTGTATTCTTTGGGTAAATACCTAGTGGTGCAATTGCTGGATCATAGGGTAGTTCTATTTTTGTTTATGAGGAACCTCCATGCCATTTTCCAGTTTGCGTTCCCACCAACTGTGACTCACCACTTTGCATTCCCACCAACTGTGCATGAGGGTTTCCCTTTCTCCACATCCTTGCCAACACCTGTTGTTTCTTATGTTGTTGATTTTAACCATTCTGACAGGTGTGAGGTGATATATCATTGTAGTTTTGATTTGTAGTTTCTTGATGATCAGTGATGTTGAACATCTTTTCATGTGTCTGTTGGCCATCTGGATATCTGCTCTGGAAACATATCTATTCATCTCCTCTGCCCACTTTTTAAAAAAAAGATTTTATTTATTTATTTGACAGAGAGAGAGAGACAGTGAGAGAGGGAACACAAGCAGGGGGAGTGGTCCTCTGCCCACTTTTTAATTGGAATATTCATTTTTGGGGTGTTGAGTTTTGTTAAGTTATTTATATATCTTGGATACTAATCCTTTATCAAATATGTCTTTTGCAAATATCTTCTCCCACTCCATAGGTTGCCTCTTAGTTTTGTTGTTTCCTTTGTTGTGCAGAAGCTTTTATATTGATGAAATCCCAAATGTTCATTTTTGCTTTTGTTTCCCTTGCCTCAGGACACATATGTAGGAAGAAATTGCTATGGCTGATGTCAAAGAGGTTACTGCCTCTGTTCTCCTCTAGTATTTTGATGGACTCCTGTCTCACATTTAGGTCTTTACTCCATTTTGAATTTATTTTTGTGTATGGTATAAGAAAGTGGTTCAGTTTCATTCTTTTGCATGTTGCTATCCAGTTTTCCCAACACCATTTGTTGAAGAGACTGTCCTTTTCTAATTGTACAATTTTTCCTACTTTGTTGAAGATTAATTGGCCATATAGTCGTGGGTTCACTTCCGGGTTTTCTGTTCTGTTCCAATGATCTATGTGTCTAGGTTTTTTATGTGTTTTGTTTTGTTTTTCTGCCGGTACCATACTATCTTGATCACTACAGCTTTGTAATATAACTTAAAGTCCAGAATTTTGATTCCTCCAGCTTAGCTTTTCTTTTTCAAGGTTGCTTCAGCTCTTTGGGCTCTTATGGTTCCATACAAACTTTAGGATGGTTTGTTCTAGCTTTGTGAGATGCTGTTGGCATATTGATAGGGATTGCATTAAATGTGTAGATGTCTTTTTGTAGTATAGACATTTTGACAGTATTTGTTCTTCTAATCCATGAGCATGGAATGTCTTTTTACTTGTGTCATCTTCAACTTCTTCATAAGTGCTTTATAGTTCTCAAGAGTATAGGTCTTTCACCTCTTTAGTTAGGTATCTTACGGTTTTTTTGTGCAATTGTAAATGGGATTGATTCCTTGATTTCTCTTTCTGCTGCTTCATTATTGATGTATAGAGATGCAACAGATTTCTATGCATTGATTTTGTATCCTATGACTGAATTCATGTTATGATTTATAGCAATCTTTTGGTGTAGTCTTTGGGGTTTTCTATATATAGTATCATGTCATCTACAAGGAGTGAAAGTTTTACTTCTTTCTTTCTGATTTGGATGCCTTTTATTTTTTTTAAGATTTTATTTACTTATTTGAGAGAGAGAGTGAGCAAGCAATAGAAAGAGCACAAGCAGGGGGAGAGGGAGAAGCAGACTCCCCACTGAGCAGGGAGTCAGATGCAGGGCTTGATCCCAGAATCCCGAAATTATGACCTGAGCCAAAGGCAGCCACTTAACTGACTGAGCCACCCAGGTGCCCCTGGATGCCTTTTATTTCTTTTTGTTGTCTGATTGCTGTGGCTAGGCTTTCCAGGACTCTGTTAAATAACAGTGGTGAGAGTGGACATCCCTGTCTTGTTCCTGACCATAGAGGAAAAGCTTTCAGTTTTTCCCCATTGAGGATGATATTACCTGTGGGTTTTTCATAGATGTCCTTCATCATGTTGAGGTATGTTCCCTCAAAACCTACTTTGTTGAGGGTTTTTATCATGAATGGATGTTATACTTTGTCAAATGCTTTTCCTGCATCCATTGAAATAATGATATGGGGAAAAAAGAGAGAGAGACAAATCAATAAACAGACTCTTAACTATAGAGAACAAACTGGTGGTTACCATTGGGGAGGTGGGTGGGGAAATGGGTTAAATAGGTATGGGGATTAAGGAGTACACTTGTGATGAGCACCGGGTGTTATAGGGAACTGTTGAACCACTATATTGTACAACTGAAACTAATATTACATTGTGTGTTTACTGGAGTTTAAATAAAAACTTTAAAAAATTAAATGATCAACAATCTGTACTGTATCCAGAATATTAAAGAACATTTACAAATCAATAATAAATAATTAAATTAAATAATTAAATAAATTAAAATTTTAAAAATTGGCAAAGGATTTGAAAAGACATTTCTCCAAAGAAATATACAAGTGGACAATAAGCACATGAAAAGATGCCCTACATTATTAGTTATTAGGGAAATACAAATCAAAATCACAATGAGAAACCACATCTCACCCACTAGAATGACTGTAATCAAATAGATGAAAAACAAGTGCTGGTGAGGATGTGGAGAAATTGGAGCATTCATGTGTAAAATTTCACTACCATTTTGGAAAATAGTTCGGCAGTTCTTTAAAATGTTGAACGTAGTTACCACACGACCCAACAATTCTGCTAGATATAGTCCCAAGATAAATGAAAACAGAGTCCACAAAAAGATTTGTTCATGAATATTTATAGCAATGTTATTCATAATTGCCAAAAAATGAAAACAGCTGATGAATGTATAAATAATAACAGTATATCTACACAATGTGATACTATTCAGCAATAAAGGGGAATGGAGTATTATGCCATTATATGGATGAACAAGAAGCCAGACATAATGCCTTATATATTGTATGATTTCTTTATATATAATGTCTAGTATGGGCAAATCCATGTAATCAAAAAGTAGATTAATGGTTGCCTATGGCTGAAAAAAGGAGAATGGAGATTGACCTCAAATATGTATAGGGTTTCTTTTTGTCATGATGAAGATATTCTAAAATTAGATTATGATGATAGTTGCACAACTCTGTAAATGCACTAACAACCATTGAATTATACACTTTAAATGGGTGAAGATTATGTATGTAATTTATATATTAATAAAACTGTTACAAATTTTTGGAATAGGCAGAGAGAGGAGTGCACACAAAGGGATCCTCAAAAAAGGAGTGGTCATCAAAATAACAGGGAAACCTGGAGAAAGTCAAGTCAGAGAATCAAATATATACAACATTTTAAGGAGGAAGTTGTAAGGCGTATGGAGTGCTACAATTACAGTGACATAGAAAAGATCATTAACAAGAACTATCTTAATAGAGTGGCAGGGTGGGAAGGCAGGTGACAGTAAGTTGAAGGATGAGTGGCACATAAGGAAATAGATTCAGTGAGTCTAAACAATTCACTCGAGTATTTTGACTATGAAGGAGAAGAGAGAAGTGGAATGGTAGCTCAAAAGTGATGTCATATAGAAGGAGAGTTTTACTGTTTTCGAAGTGACAAACACTTGGACACCCTTATTTGTTGAGAGGAGTCAGTAGAGAGGGAAATCCTGAAGACATAGGAAAATCTGGTAACCAATGGAACAAGAGCCTGAGAGAGATGCAGGATTTGTGATGTGAAGCACAGAGAAGGAATTTATCTTAGAGTGGGGGAAGGCTACCTCTTCTATTGCACCTGGAGGGAAGGAAGAAAGGCAGGATTAGGGCATAAGGAAGGTTGTATGTTTGTGTATGAAACTGAGGTATGTTATACTTGAGAGATTTGTTTTCCTTGGAAAGATAAGAGTCAGAGTCATCTGCTGAGTGTGAGGAGAAAATGCATAAGATAAGTGGTTAGGAGAAGGGAGCAGAATTGGTGTAGCTCTATGGAGAAGAGGAAATAGAACTGACAGCAAACAGAACAAGATTTCTTGGCAGCAGTGAGGGTCCCGGGTGAGGTTAGAAAACACCTGTGTGGTGACAAATGGCTACAGACCCATAGAAACTCTATTTAATGTAACCCTGTTTTTAAATAAAAAACTAAACAAACATTCACTGCTTCCACTCTAAAAACAATACCTCTATTTGAATATATTTTATCTGTTATTTAGACTTTGCACTTTACCTACTTCTGGAGCTCAAAATCCACATATTCAAAGTCTGTCTCACGACTAGTCCTAATAGCACGTTGCCAGAAGATAGGACATTTATGTGCCTGGTGCCAAAGGGCAGTAAGATGAAGAGAAATGTCAGATGGGGAATATTAGGGGAGATATCAGAAGGAAAAGAGAAGAACAAACTTGGAGATCTCAGGTCTTATCATGACCCTCAGTATGGGGGCCACATCCTCAGCAGAGCAACTCATGGTGCCAATGTACCAAAGCTGCTGTGAAGCTTCTCTGGCCATAGGAAACTGACCCTTGTTGAGGACCACATGTGAAAGATCAGATACCTACAGATTAGTAGTCCTGAGTAAGCCATGCTACTGTCTTGTCAGTCATAGTTTAGTGGGTAAGTCAGACAAGTACTTCAGTGAATTACGGGATTCACAGTGGAACTCCATTTGAAAGTTAAAGGAATTCTAAGCTATGAAGACATGCCAAGCCACTTTTTAAAAATCAGGATTTCAGATGAGAGTATAATGTCATAATAGCAACCAATATTTATTATTTTCATATCCTATGAGATTTTCAATAAACTTTTAATTATGTATTTTTAATATTTTTAGCAAACATATAGCAGTAGCTATATACCAGGCACTGTTCTGTACTATTTAACCTATTAAGTAGCTGAATTTTCATAAGAACCCTGTGAGATTGGCACTGCTATTTAATATACCATTTTATAGATGAGAATACTGGAAGGTTAAAATTTTCTTACTCTGATATAGCAAGTAAGAGGTAGCACTGAATTTCAAACCCAGGCAATCTGACTCCAGAGTCTCTATTCTCAACCACTGTGCCATATTATGTCTTGTAATTTTTAAAAAATTCTATCATTAATGCTGGGCAAACACACATATAGCCCTTCTATTTCACAAAATATCCCATGCATATTATGGCATCTAATCCTCACATCATTCCTGAGAAGTAATTTTTTACCCAACATATTGCATAAGGGGAAACCAAGAATCAGAGAGGATAGGGAATTTCACTATAGACAAAGGTCATAAATGGTTGAAAATATATCATTCAGAGATACACAAACATGCATATTTGGTTATCACAGTGATTCTCACAAAAGCCAGTGTATTGCATAGAGATAAATAAGAGAGGGTTTAGTTTTAGTTTTAGTTTTTTCATTCTAAGATACTACTACCAGATAGCAGATACCCAAAAGGGGGGGGGGATAATTCAAGAGTGACTAGAAGCTACCTTTCTGGAGTCTCATGTGAGGCATGTTTTTAATTGGTACTTTAAAATTTATACTTACTAGAAAAGGATAATGGTTTAACATAAGCTTTTGAGCAGAATTTTTATAACATTCCAAGTCCAGTTTTCATTGATGTGAATAATCAACTGGATGGTGTTTCAGGGGAGGAAATTCTAGGATCTTCATAAAAATCCATATTATATTGTTATTTGATTGGATTTTGAGAAGGCATTAAGTAAGTTAAAACTGTCTTTAAGAGTGGGTGAAACAGAAGGAGGTTGAATCAGCAATATAAAACCTCCAAAGAAAGAAAAGTCCAGGACCAGATGGCTTCACTGGTGAATTCTAATAATTTTAAGAAAAATTAGTGCCTGTATGGAATCAGAAAAGACCCCAAATTACCAAGGAAATGTTGAAAAAGAAAAACAGAGCTGGGGGCATCACGTTGCCTGAATTCAAGCTATATTACAAAGCAGTGATCACCAAGACAGCATGGTACTGGCACAAAACAGACATACAGACCAATGAAACAGAATAGAGAGCCAAGATATGGACCCTCAACTCTATGGTCAAATAATCTTCGACAAAGCAGGAAAAAATATCCAATGGAAAAAAAGACAGTCTCTTCAATAAATGGTGCTGAGAAAATTGGACAGCCACATGCAGAAGAATGAAACTCGACCATTCTCTAGCACCATACACTAAGATAAACTCAAAACGGATTAAAGACCTCAAGGTGAGACAGGAATCCATCAAAACCCTAGAGGAGAACATAGGCAGTAACCTCTTTGACATCGGCCACAGCAACTTCTTTCAAGATACATCTCCAAAGGCTAGTGAAACAAAAGCAAAAATGAACTTTTGGGACTTCATCAAGATAAAAAGCTTCTGCACAGCAAAGGAAACAGTCAACAAAACAAAGAGGCAACCCACAGAATGGGAGAAGATGTTTGCAAATGACACTACAGATAAAGCGCTTATTTCCAAGATCTATAAAGAATTTCTCAAACTCAACACCCAAAAACAAATAATCAAGTCAAAAAATGGGCAGAAGACATGAACAGAACAGACACTTATCAAAAGAAAACATATGAATGCCTAATAGATACATGAAAAAATGTTCATCATCATTAGCCATCAGGGAAATTCAAATCAAAACCCCACTGAAATACCACCTTATGCCAGTTAGAATGGCAAAATTGACAAGGCAAGAAACGAGAAATGGTGGAGAGGTTGTGGAGAAAGGGGAACCCTCTTACACTGTTGGTGGGAATGCAAGTTGGTACAGCCACTTTGGAAAACAGTGTGGAGGTTCCTCAAAAAGTTAAAAATAGAGCTACCCTATGACCCAGCAATTGCACTCCTGGGTATTTACCCCAAAGATCCAGATGTAGTGAAAAGAATTGCCACATGCACCCCAATGTTCATAGCAGCAATGTCCACAATAGCCAAACTGTGGAAAGAGCTGAGATGCCTTCAATAGACGAATGGATCAAGATGTGGTCCATATATACAATGAAATATTACTCAGCCATCAGAAAGGATGAACACCCAACTTTTGCATCAACATGGATGGGGCTGGAGGAAATTATGCTAAGTGAAATAAGTCAAGCAGAGAAAGTCAATTATCATATGGTTTCATTTATTTGTGGAACATAAGGAATAGCATGGAGGACATTAGGAGAAGGAAGGGAGAAATGAAGCGGGGGAAATAGGAGGGGGAGATGAACCATGAGAGATCATGGACTCCGGGAAACAAACTGAGGGTTTTAGAGGGGAGGAGGTTGGAGGAATGGGTTAGCTTGGTGATGGGTATTAAGGAGGGCAGGTACTGCATGGAGCACTGGGTGTTATACAAACACAGTGAATTGTGGATCACTACATCAAGAACTAATGATGTATGGTGACTAACGTAACATAATAAAATTAAATTTAATTTAATTTGAAAAAATAAAAAATAAAAATAAGTTTTGAACTTTATCAAAACCAAATAAATAAATAAATAAATAATGCCAATCCTTGTCAAATTCTTCCAAAAAACTGAAGAGGAAGTAATACTTCCAAACTCATTTTTATGAGGCTAGCACACCCAATCCAGATATGGACACAACAAGAAAGAAAACTACAAATCAACATCCCTGACAATTATAGGTGCAAAATTTCTCAACAAAATACTAGCGAACTGAATTGAATAGCAGATTAAAATTTTCATACAGTAAAATCATGTGAGATTTATTCCTGAGATACAAGGATGATTCAACATATGCAAATCAATAAATGTAATACACCACATTAATAGAATGCAAGATAAAAATCATATGATTATCTCAGTAGATACCGAAGAAGGATTTGACAAAATTCAAAAATTTTTCATGATAAAATCTCTTAACACAGTGGGTATAGAAGGAATGTATCTCAACATAACATATGGCTAACATCATATTGAACTGTGAAAGTTTGAAAGCTTTTCCTCTATGATCAGGAACAACACAAGGATGCCCACTCTTAAAACTCCTATTCAATATAATAGCGTAGATCTTACCCAGAGCAACAAAGCAAGAAAAAGAAATTAAAGTCTCCAAATTGGAAAGGAAGAAGTAAAATTGTCTCTGTTTGCAGATGGCATGGTTTTATACATAGGAAGCCCTTAAAAATCCACCAAAAAACTGTTAGAACTAACCAAAAACTTCAATAAAGTTTAAGGTTACAAAATCAACATGTAAAATCAGTTGCATTTCAATAGACTAACAATGAACTTTTTAAAAAAGAAATAATTAAAACAACCCACTTACAATAGGATTAAACAGAATAAAATATTTAGGAATAAATTTAACCAAGGAGGTAAAAGATCTATACACTGAAAATATAAGACATTGATGAAAGAAACTGAAGAAAAAACAAATAAATGGAAAGATGTCCTGTGTTCATGGATTGGAAGATTTAATATTGTTAAAATGTCAATAATACCAAAATCCAATGCAATCTCCCCACCAAAATTCCAATGGCATTTGTCACAGAAATAGAAAAAATAATCCTAAAATTTGTATGGAATGAGAAAAGACCCTAAGTAGCCAAAGCCATCTTAAGAATGAACAAAGGTGGAAGCATCGCATTTCTTGATTTAAAGCTATATTACAGGGCGCCTGGGTGGTTCAGTTGGTTAAGCGACTGCCTTCAGCTCAGGTCATGATCCTGGAGTCCCAGGATCGAGTCCCACATCAGGCTCCCCGCTCAGTGGGGAGTCTGCTTCTCCCTCTGACCCTCTCCCCTCTCATGCTCTCTCTCACTCTCTCTCTCTCAAATAAATAAATAAAATCTTTTTTAAAAAGCTATATTACAAAGCTATAGTAACCAAAACAGTATGGTACTGGTATAAAAACAGACATATTGACTAATGGAACTGAGTTTATGCCAAGGCATAAACCCACACATACACAGTCAACTAATATTTGACAAGCAAGTTAGGAATACTCAATAGTGAAAATATAGACTCTTCAACAAATGGTGTTAGGAAAACTGAATAATCATATGCAGAAGAATGAAATTGGATCCCTATCTTATACCACTCATAAAAATTAACTCCAAATTGGATAGGATAAATGTAAGACCTGAAACCATAAGAATCCTAGAAGAAAACATAGTAAAAAAAAAAAAAAGCTCCTTGACATTGGTCTTGGCAATGATTCTTTTGGATATGACACCAAAAGCAAAGGCAACAAAAGCAAACACCAACAAGTGGGACTACATCAAACTAAAACCTCCAGCCCAACCAAAGAAATGATCAACAAAATGAAAAGGAAATCTATGAAATGGGAGAATGTGTTTGCAAACCATATATCTGTTAAGGGGTTAATATCCCAATATATAAGGAATTCATACAACTCAATAGCAATAATATTAATAATAATAATAACTCAATTTATAAAATGGGCAATGGACTTCAGTAGACATTTTTCCAAAGAAGACATACAAATGACCAATAGGTATATGAAAAAGTGCTCAACATCACTACTTATCAGGGAAATGCAAATCAAAACCCCAAATAGCCAGAGGAATGTTGAAAAAGAAAACCAAAGCTGGTGGCACCACAATTCCGGACTTCAAGCTCTATTACAAAGCTGTAATCATCAAGACAGTATGCTACTGGCACAGAAAACAGACACATAGATCAATGGAACAGAATAGAGAACTCAGAAATGGACTCTCAACTCTATGATCAACTAATCTTCGACAAAACAAGAAAGAATATCCAATAGAAAAAAGACAAACAGTGTTGGGAAAATTGGACAGCCACACACAGAAGAATGAAACTGGACCATTTCCTTACACCATACACAAAAATAGACTCAAAATGGATGAAAGACCTAAATGTGAGACAGGAATCCATCAAAATCCTAGAGGAGAACACAGGCAGCAACCTCTTCGACCTCGGCCATAGCAACTTCTTCCTAGACACATCGCCAAAGGCAAGGGAAGCAGGGGCAAAAATGAATTATTGGGACTTCATCAAGATAAAAAGCTTTTGCAAGCAAAGGAAACAGTCAACAAAACCAAAAGAAAACTGACAGAATGGGAGAAGATATTTTCAAACGACATATCAGATAAAGGGCTAATATCCAAAATCTATACAGAACTTATCAAACTCAACACCCAAGGAACAAATAATCCAATCAAGAAATGGGCAGAAGACACAGACATTTCTGCAAAGAAGACAACCAAATGGCCAACAGACACATGAAAAATTGCTCAACATCACTCAGCATCAGGGAAATACAAATCAAAACCACAATGAAATACCACCTCATACCAGTCAGAATGGCTAAAATTAACAAGCCAGGAAACAACAGATGTTGGTGAGGATGCAGAGAATGAGGCACCCTCCTACACTGTTGGTGGATAGCAAGTTGGTACAGCCACTCTGGAAAACAGTATGGAGGTTCCTCAAAAAGTTGAAAATAGAGCTACTCTATGACCCAGCAATTGCCTTACTGGGTATTTACCCCAAAGATACAAATGTAGTGATCCGAAGGGGCACCTGCACCCCAATGTTTATAGCAGGAATGTCCACAATAGCCAAACTATGGAAAGAGCCCAGATGTCCATTGACAGATGAATGGATAAAGAAGATGTGGTATATAAATACAATGGAATATTATGCAGCCATCAAAAAAATGAAATCTTACCATTTGCAACGACATGGATGGAACTAGAGGGTATTATGCTAAGTGAAATAAGTCAATCAGAGAAAGACAATTATCATATGATCTCACTGATATGAGGAATTTGAGAAACAAGGCAGAGGATCATAGGGGAAGAGAGGAAAAATGAAACAGGAAGAAACCAGAGAGGGAGACAAACCATAAGAGACTCAATCTCAGGAAACAAACTGAGGGTTGCTGGAGTGGAGGGGGGTGGGAGGGATGGAGGGGCTGGGTGATGGACACTGGGGAGGGTATGTGTTGTGGTGAGCACTGTGTATTGTGTAAGACTAATGAATCACAGACCTGTACCCCTGAAACAAATAATACATCACATGTTAATTAAAAAAATTAAAAAAACCACAATGAGATATTACCTCACACCTGTCAGAATGTCCGTTATCAAAAAGACAAGAGATAACAGTGGTGGCAAGGAAGTTGAAAAAGGGGAATATTGCACTTTTGGAAGGAATGAAAATTGGAACAGCTACTATGGAAATTATTACTGAGGTTCCTCAAAAAATTAAAAATAGAACTACTATATTATCCATCAATCCCACCTCTGGGTATATATCTGAAGGAAATACAATCACTATCTTGAAGAGATACCTGCACTCTCATGTTCATTGCAGCATTATTCACATTAGCCAAGACATGGAAACAACCTAAGTGTCCACTGATGGATGAATGGATAGACTATATGCGTGCGCACGCACACACGTATACACACACACACACACACACAGGAATATTATTCATCCATAAAAGAGAAGGAAATCCTGCCATTTGTACAATATGGATGGACCCTGAGGGCATTATGCTAAGTGAAATAAGTCAGAGAAAGACAAATATTGAATTATATTACTTATATGTGTTATCTAAAAATATAGAACTAATAGAAATGTAGAGAAGAATGGTGGTTACCAGGGGCTAGGGGTGGGGAAAATAAGCATATTTTGATCAATGGGTACAAACTTTGAGTTATAACATTAATAAGTTCTGGGGATCTAATCTACAGCATGGTGGCATTAGCTAAAAATACTATATTATATACTTGGAAGTTGTTAAGAGAGTAAATCTTACATGTTCTCACCACCACAGCAAAAAAAAAAAAAAAAAGGTAATTATCTGAGGTGATGATGTGTTAAGAACCCTTATTGTGGTAATCATTTCTCAATATATATGTGTATTAAATCATTATATTATATACTTTACACAATGTTATGTCAGTTATATCCTAATAAAACTGTGAAACAAAAGAATAAAAACTGAGCAAAACCAATCAAACAGAATGTAGTAAAACGGTAGAGGTAGAATGTTTCTTACAGCCAGAGTGCCTGGGTGGTTCAGTTGGTTTAGCATCTGGCTCTTGATTTCAGCTCAGGTCATAATCTCAGGTCATGATCTCAGGGCTCAATAAACTGCACTGGGTGTGAAGCCTACTTAAGATTCTCTCTCCCTCTGCCCGGAGGGGAAGAATGAAGGAGGGGAAATCGGAGGGGGAGACCAACCATGAGAGACGATGGACTCTGAAAAACAAACTGAGGGTTGTGGAGGGGAGGGGGGTGGGGGATGTGTTAGCCTGGTGATGGATATTAGGGAGGGCACGTTCTGCGTGGAGCACTGTGTGTTATGCACAAACAATGAATCATGGAACACTACATCCAAAACTAATGATGTAATGTATGGTGATTAACATAACAATAAAAAAATTTTTAAAAAAAGATTCTCTCTCCCTCTGCCCTTCCCCACCCTCAAAAAAAGTTTTTTACAGTAAAAACAATTATTCAATAAAATAATAAAAATGCTTCTTTGAGAAAATCAGTAAAATTAATAAATCTCTAGTGAGAATTAGAAAATAGAAAGAAAATACAAATTATTAATATTTGGAATGACATGGGGTGCCTGGGTAGTTCAGATGGTTAAGCGTCTGCCTTCAGCTCAGGTCATGATCTCCAGGTCCTGGGATCGAGCCCCACGTCGAGCTCCCGGTTCAGCAGGGAGTCTGCTTCTCCCTTTCCCTCTGCCTCTCCCCTGCTCATGCTCTCTCTCTTTCTGTATCTTTCTGTCTCAAATGAATAAATAAAATATTTAAAAAAATATTTGGAATGAGAGGCAACATCACCACAGATTCTACAGATATTAAAGTGATGATAAGGGACCAATAAAAGCAACTTAATACCAATAAACTAGACAACTTATAAAATTTACAAATTCCTTTGATAGCCTTAAACTATCAAAGCTTACTCAAGAAGAAATACATAATCTGAGCATTCCTGTACTATTTTAAAAACGGATTTTGTAGTTAAAAACCTTCCCACAAGGAAAACTCCAGGACCAACCAGAGTTTAGTGTTGTGTTGTACCAAATATTTAAGGAAGAAATAATACCAACTCTACTAAATTCTTCTGGAAAATTCAATAGAAATAATACTTCTTAACACATTATGTGATGCCAGCATTTCTCTTAAACAAGACCAAAAATATTAAAAAAGAAAACTACAGACACAAATCCATCATGACATAGATGTAAAAAATTTTAAATACATAACAAATAAAGTAATAATTTTTAAAACAAAGTAATATTTAACATAAGATTACACATGATGACCTAGGTGAGTTTATCCCAGGTTCTCAAGTTAATTTTACATTTGACCAACATTTGAAAGTTGTTCAGTATAATTTACCAAATTCACATATTAAAATAGAAAACAATATATTCTTCAAAATATAGACGAGCATTTGAGAAAAACCAACATCCTTTCCCAAGAAAAGCTCTCTGAAAACTAGAGGTAAAAAGGGACATCTTCAAACTCATAAAGGGCTTATGCAATAAGAAATAGCTAATATCATAGGTTATAGTGAAAGTCTGAATGTTTTGTTCCTATAATCAGGAACAGTACAAGGATGTCTGCTCTCACCACTTCCATTCAACATTGTAATAGAGATTCTAGCCAGTGTCTGCAGGTAGGAAAAAGAAATAAAAGATATCTATATTGGAAAGACAGAATTAAAACACTCTATTCATAGATGGCATTATCATCTAGACAGAAAATACTAATGAATTGACAAAGTTAGATTACCAGAATAAATTAGTGATTAATAAGCTGAAATATGGGGCACCTGGGTGGCTCAGTTGGTTAAGCATCTCTCTTCAGATCAGGTTATGATCTCAGTGCCTGCAATTGAGCCACATCAGGCTTCCTGCTCAGCAGGGAGTCAGCTTCTCCCTCTCCCTCTGCCCTTTCCCCTGCTCATGTTCTCTCTTTTCTCTCAAATAAATAAATAAAATCTTTAAAAATAAGCTGATATATGCAGGGTCAATATACATAATTCAATTGTATTTCTACATTCTAGTAACAGAAAAACCAAAAAATGAAAGAGAAATTCAATTTACAGTAGAATTTTTTTAAATATGGAATACCTATAAAGTATAACCAAGACATGTAAGACATATCTGCAAAGTGAAAACTATTAAAAAAATCATTGCTGAAAATAATTAAAGACCTAAGTAAATGGATAAATACATATGGACTGAATGACTTAATATTGTTAAGATGTCAATTTTCTCCAAATTGATCTACAATCATAATTCCAACAAAATTCCTTTACATTTATATGAAAATGTGTTAGACTAGCCAAAACAATTTTGAAAAGATGAACAAACTTGGGGGAATTATACTATCTGACTTCAAGGCTCATTATATAGCTACAGTAATCAAGAAGGCATAGTATTAGCTTTAAGCTAAAACAATAGGACACAACAGAAAGTCTAGAAATACCCTGACACGTATATGATCAATTGATTCTCAACAAGGTGCAAAGATAATTCAGTGGAAAAAGGTTAGACTTCAACTAATTGCATGGGAAGAATTGGATATCTATATGCAAAAGAAAAAATAAGAATTTTAATTCTTACCTTACAGCATATACAAAATTGGATCTTAGATCTAAAAGTAAAACCTATAAGGAATAGCACGGAAGACTATAGGGGAAGGGAGGGAAAACTGAAGTGGGGGGAGTCAGAGAGGGAGACAAACCATGAGAGACTATGGACTGCAGGAAACAAACTGAGGGTTTCAGAGGGGAGGGGGGGATGGGGTAACCGGGTGATGCACATATGTTGTGATGAGCACTTGTTGTTATACACAACTATTGAATCATTGAACACTACATCAAAAACTAAAATAAAGAAAAATTAAAGTTAACACTAAAATAAATGCACAAAATAAAAAAAATTAAAAAAGTAAAAGTAAAACCTATAACTATAAAACATCTAGAAGAAATATGTCAGATTTTTGCAGCAAAGATTCATTAAATACAATACCAAAAGCATGGCCAAATAAAGTTGATAACCACTTCATTAAAATTAAAAATTACTCTTTGAGAGACACTATAAAGACAATAAAGGGGCACCTGGGTAACTCAGTTGGTTCAGCTTCTGACTCTTAGTTTCAGCTCAGGTCATGATCTCATGGGTTGTGAGATCAAGCCCTATGTCTGGCTCTGGGCTCAGCATGGAGTCTGCTTGAGATTCTCTCCCTCTGCCCCTTCCCCTCATATAAATAAAATAAATCTTTAAGATTTTATTTATTCATTTGAGAGAAAGAGAGACAAGCAGGGGGAGCAGCAGGCAGAGGGACAGAGAGAAGCAAGCTCCCCGCTGAACAAGGAGCCCAACGTGGGGTTCGATCTCAGGACCCTAGGATCACAACCTGAGCCGAAGGCAGACATGTAACAAACTGAGCCACCCAGGTGCCCCAATAAATAAATCTTTTTAAAAAGACAATTAAAAAACACTACAAACTAGAAGAAAAAATTTGAAAATCACATATTTTATAATGGGTTTCTATTCCGAACATATAGAGAAATTTCACAACTCAAATCTTAAGAAAATAATCACATGCAAAAATGAGTAAAGTGTTGCAGGTACTTCATAAATGAAAATATGTTAATGACAAATCAGCAGTGAAAACAATGATAAACATCATTAGTCATTACAGAAATGCAAACTAGAATCACAATTATTTTTTATTGGTATTAATTTATCAAAAAATATAAAATGATCTGATGCAACTATGTCCAAATGCTTTCATTCCTTAGTTGTGTGTATGTAATTTTATGTTCTTTTTTTTTACATATTTTTACTTTTTTGTTTCAAGTTTTTATTTAAATTCTAGTTAGTTAACATATAGTATAATATTAGTTTCAGGAGTAGAATTTAGTAATTCATCACTTACATATATTACACCCAGTGCTCATCACAACAAGTGCCCTCTTAAATGGGTAACCCGTTACCCATTTAGCCCATCCCTCCTCCCACCTCCCCTCCCACACTCCTCAGTTTGTTCTCTATAGTTAAAAATCTATTTTACGGTTTGCCTTTCTTTTTTTTCTTTCCCCTATGTTCCTTTGTTTTGTTTCTTAAATTCCGCATATGAGTGAAATCATATGGTATTTGTCTTTCTCCTACTGACTTATTTCACTTAGCATAATGCCCTCTAGTTCCATCCAAGTCCTTGCAAATGGCAAGAAGGCAGATGCTTAACTGACTGAGCCACTCAGGTGCCCATTAATCTCAAAATAATTATGCTGAGTGAAAGAAGCCAGACCAAAAAAATGTACCTACTATATGATTCCATTTATATAAAATTTTAGAAAATGCAAACTAATCTGAAGTGACAGACTATAGATAATAGATTGCCTAGGGACAGGGCATGGGGATGGGAAAGAAAGGTGGGAGGGAACAGAATTAAATAGGAGGAAAATTTGATTGTGGTGATGGTTCATAGGTATACTTCTGTCAAAACATATCAAATTGTGTACTTTAAATATGTATGGTTTATTGTATTTCAAATTATACTTAATAAAGCTGGAGTATTCTTTTGATGGAAATTGATAAATTGACTATAAAATTTATATAAAATTATAACGAACTAAAATAACCCAAAACAACTTTGAGGACAAAGAAACTATCCTCAAAACTTTTTGTAAAGTAATAGTAATCAAGATAGTGTGGTATTGGCTCTTGGATATTCAATGGAATAGAACAGAGAGCCAAGAAAAACACATACATGGTTGCTTGGTTTCCCACAAAACTATAAAGGCAATTCAGTCAGAAAAGTTTAGTCTTTTCAACAAATGGTCCTGGAACCAGTGGTTATCAAATCCCAAAATTCAAAATTAATGTTGATCTATACTTTGAACAATACCCCCAAATTAACTCAAAATAGATTATTAAACCAAATGTAAAAGCTAAAGTTATAAAATTTCTAGAAAAAAAACAGGAAAAAATCTTTGTGATCATGAGTTAGGGAATGAGTTCATAGATATGATATCAAAAACAAGATCCATTAAAGAAGAAATTGATAGGGCGGCTGGGTGACTCAGTCAGTAAAGCATCTGCCTTCAGCCTGGGTCATGATCCCAGGGTTCTGGGATCCAGTCCTGCACTGGGCTCCCTGTTCAGCAGGGAGTCTGCTTCTCCCTCTTCCCCTTCCCCTCCCCCTTCTCGTGATCTTGTGATCTCTCTCTCTCTCTCTCACTCTCTCTCTCTCAAATAAATAAATAAAATCTTTACGAAAAGAAGAAGAAATTGATAAACTGGACTACACTAAAATTAAGAATTTCTGCTCTTCAAAAGACATTATGAAGAGTCTTTTGGAGTGGGAGAAGATACTTGCCAATCTCATATCTGACAGAAGATTCATATCCAGAATATAAAAAGAACTCTCAAAACTCAAAGTAAACAAACAGTCCAATATATACTTGCCAAAAGTTTTAACAAATCAGCACTTGAAAAGATATTCAATACCATTAGTCATTAAGGAAATGTATATTAAAAACACAATGAAATACCACTACACACCTATTAAAATGTATAAAATTTAAATGTCTTATCTCTACCAAATGTTAGCAAGGATGTGGAGGAATTGAACTCCTGCTGCCAGAGGGAAAGTAAAATTGTATAAACAGTTTGGAAAGCAATTTCACAGTTTCTGAAAAAGTTAAAGATATGACCCAGCCATTTCACCATTTGCTATTTCCCCAAAAGAAAGCATGTCTATGAAAAGGGTTGTACATAAATGTTCACAGAAGCTTTATTTGCAATACCAAAAAACATGAAAACAAATTAAATACTCATCAACATGTGTTTGAATAAACAAATTGTGGTATAGGGGTGCCTGGGTGGCTCAGTCAGTTAAGTGTCTGCCTTCTGCTCAGGTCATGATCCCAGGGTCCCAGGATCAAGTCCCTCATCCGGCTCTCTGCTCAGTGGGGAGCCTGCTTCTCCCTCTGCCTGCCACACCGCCTACTTGCATTCTCTCTCTCTCTGACAAATAAATAAAACCTTTAAAAAAAACAAATTGTGGTATATCCATACAATGGAATACCACTCATCAATAAAAAGAATTAACTATTGATATACACAACGTGGATGAATCTCAAAATAATAATGCTGAGTGAAAGAGACCACATAGAAATAAGAACATATTATATATTTTGATTTATATAAAACTCCAGAAACACAAACCAGTATTTAATAACAGAAAGCAGGCCAGTGATTGCCCATGAATGGCGCCTGATGGGGAAGGACATGAGGGAACTTTTGGGGGTAATATATTTGTTTATTAACTTGATTGTGGTGATGGTTTTATGGGAATATACATATAACCAATCTTATCAAATAATATATTTAAATATGCTCATTTATTTTATCTCAATTATACCTCAATTAAACTATTAGAAATAAAACCTAAAAGGGAAAGGAAAGTTCTGATAAGGTTAAGAACAAGAAGCTCTAGGAACACAGAGGAAGGACTCTAAATCACAGCCAGAGGGGTGGATAGATTAGATGTAGATACCATTATCATACCCAATTTACATATGAAGTGACTGACGGTCAAAGAAGTTGCGTAATTTGCTCAAGGTCACACAATAAACCAGGAGTGTGGCCATTTTTCAAACCTAGGACTATGTAATCGCAGTGCCTTCTTTTTTTTTTTTAAGATTTTATTTATTCATTTGAGACACAGAGATAGAGAGAGAGAAAGCATGAGCAGGGAGAGAGGCAGAGGGAGAAGCAGGTTCCTTGCTGAGCCAGGAGCCGGATGTGGGGCTCGATCCCATGACCCTGGGATCATGACCTGAGCCGAAGGCAGACGCTTAACCATCTGAGCCACCCAGGCGCCCCCAATCGCAGTGCCTTCTGCAGTTCATATTACCCTTGTTTTAAAATGTAGGTTTTATTATCATTCAGGGATACTGAGGCCAGCAGATCAAGAGATGATTGTCATTGGAAAGACAATCTATCACTCAGAGTTCCCAAGATGAGGGGGTACACCATGCCAGGCAGGGCCACAGAGAAGCACCAGAATCATCAGGAGAGAGGTCAAAGCCCTAGGCGAGAGCCTCCATTATGGTTTTTGCAGAAAGGAACAGGCAAGGCAGGGTACGCAGGTTTCAGTGGGCTGTGGGGCATAGAGGCTGTCCTCAGTTGTCTGATACCTGACCTCTGGGTGATTAGGGCAGAAGAATAGTGCCCCAAATGTGAGAGAGCCCTGTAAAAGCCTGATAAAGGAGGTGGTTTGGGTACGAGTTTGGATTGGCTGGTTTGCATATCGAAGAAGTATTTTCTCTAAAAATGAGCTAACCCTGGGAGGGCAGTCCCTTTCAGTGTCAGCAGGGCCCCAGGATGGCAAAGCATCAGAATAAAAAGATATGCTTAAATACAACCCTGTGCTCACTGTTATGACATCATGTTTTATTTTTTTTAATTTTTTATTTGTTCATTTGAGAGAGAGATTGCACAAGAGCATGAGCAGGGGGAGGGGCAAAGGGAGAGGGAGAAGCAGACTCCCCGCTGAGCAGGGGGCCCCAGGATGCTGGGCTCAATCCCAGGACTCCAGGATCATGATCTGATCTGAAGGCAGACACTTAACCGACTGAGCTACGCAAGTGCCCCGACATCATCTGTTTTAACTCACAACCACCAGCAACATTTCCTGGATTCTGCTTGCCCATAAATTCTTTAAAAATCTATTCAATATAGGGGCACCTGGGTGGCTCAGTCGTTAAGCGTCTGCCTTCGGCTCAGGTCACGATCCCAGCGTCCTGGGATCGAGTCCCGCATCGGGCTCCCTGCTCAGCGGGAAGCCTGCTTCTCCCTCTCCCACTTCCCCTGCTTGTGTTCCCTCTCTCGCTGCGTCTCTCTCTGTCAAATAAATAAAATCTTTTAAAAAAATCTATTCAATATAGTATTAGAACTGGCTATGTATTTTGCAGAGCACAGTACAAAATGAAATATGGGGTCCCTTGTTCAGAACGCATTAAGAATTTCAAGACAGCGGCAGCACATCATTAAACCAAGCAGGGGCCTGTGGAACTGCACTGGTCACATGCCACAAAGCCAGCCCTATACAACATAGTAGTTGATCAGCAGGCAACTTTCAGGGAAAGACTCCAGAAAGTCTTTCTGGTATTTCCTGGTTCCTCCCCACAATGGAAGCCTGAGGTAAAAAGTCATCCCAGCTGTGAGTGACGCAGGACCCTGAGATAAGCTTTTTACCTCCCTTTGCCAGTTCATGGTTTCTGGAGATTGGATGCCACTTGGATGCAGGGACACAAAGGGAAGCCATATCTTTTCACTATACTAGAGAGGACACAGGAATTCTCAATCTGAGGCCAGTAATATTGCTGTCCTGACTTCCTGCCCTGATCTCTAGGGAGATTAATCTTCCCTGCACAGTAACTTCCTGCTATGATCATTTTAATGTATCTTTGAGTTAATGTGTCTGAGCTGGAATTTTTTACCTTCCATTTGAAGTTTGGGTGGAGAGAGTAATTTTACACAATACAAAACCAACACCATTTCTCATAATAAACAGCAGCAGATGACTGTGTCCAAACTATCACTTTACGCTGGGCAGAACAGTAGTACTCTGTATAGGAGCATATCATGCAGTTTATTTCACAAAGAAAGTTCGTAACTTTGGAAAGGACCACGACAGAGTCCACAACTCAACGAGTATTTCCTACATATTATATCTTATGTAGCCTCTGTTCCTAAATATCCTAATCTGTAAAAATGGGCTCAACATGAGCACCTATTTCCTAGGGCTGTTCCATGGATTAAGGGTATATGTATAAATATTAAAACAGTACTTAACATATAAATATATGATGATCATTATCTGGTATATCTGCATGCCACGTAATGTGCAAAAGCAACTTATAGTCAATAATGTTAACCCCAGGTGTATTCTATTCATCCATTAAATTAATTAAGATGCAAATGATGCCTGGAGGAAAACTACTCTCCTCATAAGCATTTATATAACTACTTCAAGTTCAAATTTGCTAAATTCCTAGAGTTTGTACCTTGGAAGCTAAACACTTTGTTTTTTATATTTCTACGCAGTGACTTCTGGTGTTGGCAAAACGTTGCTCAATAGTCTGTGGAAATGTGTTTATATTATTAAGTGAGTACAATAATGATTTGTCCTTCCCGTTTTTGAAATGGCTAATTTGATTTTTTTTTTAAGATTTTATTTATTTGTCAGAAAGAGAGAGCACGCACAAGCAGGGGGAGTGGCAGGCAGAGGGAGAAGCTGACTCCTCGCTGAGCAAGGAGCCCAATGCGGGACCCGGGTAGGTACCCGGGCGCCCCCCCCTTTTTTTAAAGATTTTATTTATTTATTTGTCAGAAAGAGAGAGCACATACCAGCAGGGGGAGTGGCAGGCTGAAATAGCTAATTTGATTTTTATAAAGATTTTATTTATTTGAGAGAGAGAGGGCCCGAGCAGGTGGACAGAGAGGTCAGAAATATCTGGGTACATGATCATAATCCTAATCAGAATAAGAACCATCTTGGGTGCCTGGGTGGCTCAGTTGGTTAAGCATCTGCCTTCAGCCCAGGTCATGAGCCCAGGGTCCTGGAATCGAGTCCCGACTTGGGGCTTCCTGCTCAGTGGGGAGTCTGCTTCTCCCTCTACTCCTCCCCCACCCCCCGCTTGTGATCTCTCTCTCTCTCTCTCATGCTCTCTCTCAAATAAATAAAATCTTAAAAAAGAACCATCTTTATCACTCACTGTGTGCCATACACTATTAGAAGCACTTAACACACACCACCCATTTTAATCCTTACAGTAATCTAGGAGGCATGTATTTTTATTATTCCTTATTGACAAATGAGGAAATTTTGGATCCCAAGTTGACTGACTTGTCCAGAAACACACAATGAGTCAATAGGAAAACCAGAATTCAAACCGAAGAGCTCTGACTCCAGAGCCAACCCCTACTAGTGATGAGATCTCGAGTCACAAAATTGCTCTGCGCATCAATTTCCATATCTGTAAAGTGGGAATAAATGTAGGTTCTATGACACCAGGAGGTTGTGAGAATTGCTGCAGTAAAATTGTCTATTTCTTGTTCCAGTCTTTTGTCATCTGTAGAATTATTCAAGAATAAGTGTGTTGGATGAGGTAATCAAGAGACCACTGGCTGACACATGAGGTGGTCCCGGGAAATCAGAGGCTCCTCACCCCCTCCCCTGTCCTTAGAATGTATGTTTTGCCAACTATTCCTACAACTGGAGCCATTTTCAAGAATGCAGCCTTGGAGAGCAACGTGCTGTTGAGACGATCGGTCAGTATACATGACTGAACCCAGTTCAGGCCTCTATAGAAACTTTTAAGATTCCTGCGGGCAGGTGAGGAGATTTACTCATCTTGCAGCTGTCCAAGACAAGCCTCATATGTAAGTTCCCTTGCTTATTAAGACTGCCACCTACCAATCTGGAGAGGTCTTCCTCTCTATCCTTACCTTCTATGTACAAGGGCCAGTTTTGTGAATCAACAAAGTAATATGACAAAGTAAAAGCTTTTGAAATGTGTTCCCAAAAATATTTCCTTTAAAGATTTTTAGTGGCATGCCCAATAGGTTTTTGTTCTGATTCCTAAATGTAGTTCTGTTTTCCTTTTATTCCAGTTTAGTACAGATGATGGTTCCCATTATGTTCCTTTGAGAGCTAAGAAAAGGTTGACTATACACATTGTGATCAGCAGACACTGGGGCAACACCTAAGGAGGAGGTGGCATATTTTTCAAGGAGTAAGGACACTTGGTGGTAGAGGTTCTGGGAAGAGGTGGCAGCAGTGGCTATATAGTTTTTCAATCTCTCCAAACACAGAAAAACAGAGCAACCAGAGAGCAAAAGCAAAATGTGTAGGTAAGATTTTCAGCAAATCTAGGTTACTAGGGATGCCTGGGTGGCTCAGTGGGTTAAGCTCCTGCCTTCGGCTCAGGTCATGATCCCAGGGTTGTGGGATCGAGTCCCACATCAGGCTCCTTGCTCAGCGCAGAGCCTGCTTCTCCCTCTGCCTGCCACTCCCCCTGCTTGTGCTCTCGCTCTCTCTGACAAATAAATAAAATCTTTAAAAAAATCTAGGTTACAAGACATCCCTTAAAACCCCAAAATTCAAGTAGATGAGGACAAGTCACCAACATTCCTATTACCTAATGGTACCAGTGTCTGTGCAGGAAGAGAAAGAAGTGATGGAATAGCATCTGAGTAACTGGATAATAGAACCACAAACTAACCAACTCACCAGAAAGAGCAGCAGAGACTCACAGGGTTTTTGCCCTTTTCATATCACGTGAGTGCAAGGGGCCCAGCTCAAGATGCACTAAAGGTGGGGTGCCTGGGTGGCTCAATTAGTAAAGCATCTGTCTTTGGTCAGGTCATGATCCCTTGTCAGCGTCCCTGCCCAGCGGGGAGCCTGCTTCTCCCTCTCTTCCCTGCTTGTGCTCTATGTCTGCCTATCTCTCGCTCTCAAGTACATAAAATCTTCTAAAAAAAAAAAAAAGAGGCACTAAAGGTGCTAGAAGCATGTGAACTCTCAAAACTGACACCTCAGGACTCTCTTGACAGGAACCCACAATTATGAGAAATGGGAGATGGAATCACAATTCAATTGGAAATGAACAAGAGAGACTAAGGAAATGAGGTTTAAAATTGTTCTGTACACAGATGTCCACACTTGTGGCTATTTTGAGCACTTGAAATGTGGCTAGTCAGAACTGAGATATACTGGAAGTGTAAATTACATACCAGCTTTTGAAGATTTAGTAAGAAAATAAAATCTCAATAATTTTTATATTGATTACATGTTGAAATAATATTTTGGATAGATGGAATTAAGTAAATTATTGTCATATGTTTCTTCATATATTTTTTATTTCGCTAGTAGAAAATGGTAAATTACACGTATGGCTAGCATTCTATTTCTACCCGACAGAACTCCCTATTACTGAAGTTTGATATGCCTTTCACACATCTCAAATGGAAAAGTCAATTAGGTAGCTGGATACACATGACTAAAGTACAAGGGAATAGGTGGGAATATACAATATTTTGATTTACCAGCTTAAAACAATATTTAAAGACATGAGACTAGATGGGATCTCCTAGGAAGTAAATGTATATAGGAAAAAAAGGCAAGAAACTGAGGCCTTGGGATATTCTAATACTTAGAGGTGTGGAAAATGAGAAAAGTCTAGGAGAAAGTGGGGTGAACACAAAGAGAACAGTCTTTAAAGATGAAGGAAGAACATGTATCAAAGAAAAGGGAGTGATCAATAGTGTCAAATGGTGCAAAAGGTCAAGTAATAGGAAATCTAAGAATTATCCTTTACCAGGTCCCTGGGTGGCTCAGTTGGTTAAGCATTCGTCTTTGGTTCAGATCGTGATCTCAGGGTCCTGGGATCGATTCCCACACCGATCCCCGCACCAATCCCCGTGCCAATCCCCACCAACACGATGATCCCCGAGGCTTCTCCCTGTCCCTCTGATCTCCCCCACCCCCCGATACCCCCCATGTGCGCATGCGCTCTCTCCCGCAAATCAATAAAGTCTTTTAAAGAATTATCCTTTACATTCTGCAGTATGGAGGTCTACTGTGTGACGGCATTTGGTACTTCCATAAAGAGGGAGTTATTAGGAAGACCTCTAGACTCCAGGACACAAACTGAAGGTTTCAGAAGGGAGAGTGGTGGGGGGATGGGGTAACCGGGTGATGGGTATTAAGGAAGGCATGTGCTATGATGAGCACTGGGTGTTATACCAACTAATGAATTATTGAACACGACATCAAAAACTAATGATGTATTATATGTTGGCTAACTGAACTTAATAAAAAAAATAAAAATAAAGTTCATTTAAAATCCAAAATAAATAAATAAATAAGGACCAAAGGTTAAGAGAAGGAAGAAGAGTCCGTGGTCAATAGGGGCTATACAGATTTTGTATGGTGGGCTTGGGCTAAGGACATTGGATTAAGGTCCACTCCCAAGCATATCAAATGTCCAGATATCTACTAAAACACTAGCATGCAGTATGGTAGTGGCATCTCTGATTCAGCCCACTGAATGCTGGCTCACTGTAGGAAGGAATCAGACCTAGTACCTGAACTAATGCTACCTCCAATATCTGAGATAAATAGGGGATGTTTTCTGGTCAGAGCCACCACCAGGGACAAGGTATGGCTTCCTAGATATATATCCTTGGGTGTCTCTAATTCTCTGGGGCTGGTCTAGAGAGAATTATATATACAAGCCAGTCACTAACATTTGCAGTGGCTGAAGTACAAATTAAGACCTTTGACCCATGTCCTTAATCTCTTCCCATTGCCAGCTATTTCTTACGCCAAGAGGTGTCTTACACCCAAACCTGAGAACACCTCGGCCTATAACATCAAGCTTTGTACATCCTTTGCTTTTACAAAGTGGCCTCCTGGCAATATTTTGGGCCTAAGAGTATGTATTCCACAGGCCCAGACCTCCCTTCCTTAGGAGGGACATTGAGAATAGGGCCTTACAGAATCTAGAAGCAGCCTTGGGGAATGAGGGAACCTAAAATATTTTCTACAGGGGCACCTGGGTGGCTCAGTCAGTTAAGCATCTGCCTTCATGATCCCAGGGTCCTGGTATAGAGCCCTGCATCAGGCTCCCTGCTCATCTGGGAACCTGCTTCTCCCCCTGCCCCTCACCCTGCTTGTGCTTTCTCTAATAAAATATTTAAAAAATATTTTCTACAAAAATTGCAGGGTGTTGGGACCTGGTGGGCACGTACCATTGTCCCTGTGGACTCCTAGCTCTGTAGTCTGAATATAGACTAGGCAGAAACTTCTAAAATGTTGGACCCAGGAGGAAGGCCCTTCCTGACCAAGTCTATGACAGAATTGGCCATATACCAGAAAATCAAAGAGATGAGAAATATGGCAAAGTAGGGAGAGGGAGATCCTTTTACTGGTTTGGTTTATTTTTTTCGTTCCATTCCTTTACTGTGTTCTCCCACTGTGTTTCCACAACTTCCTAAAAAACAGCTTAGTTTCATTATGGAAGTGTAAAGTGTAGCACATAAAAGATCATATCAATTATTCCCAAAAATGAATACTGTTCACAGAATGGTGGTGCATGTCCATCCAGTTCTCTCCAAATATGTCTGTACACACCCACACACTCATACCTGCTCACAAATTTAGTCACATTTTTTTAAATGAGATTATCCATTAACACATTTTTTTCAATAAATATCTGACCATTTTCATATCATTAACCTTGAATCATCCTCCCAGACCTTCCTTTCCCCCACACAGACCTCAGGAGTCCCCTTTCCCAACACACAAATTTTTTCCTCCTCTAGAAACTGAGACCTTTTCCCTTGGTACTCCTGACTCATGCTGTTCTCTTCCTTCCTGAGATTTCCTCCCAGCACTCCCTACTTCCATCTGGGAAGTATTCCCCCCAACACACACACACACACACACACACACACACACACACACACACACACACACACACAAAGTATTCCCCCCCCCCCCACACACACACAGTATTCCCCCCAACACACACACACACACAGTGTCATGTCCTCTTTCCTGACCCTGAGTATCTCCTTCACCCCTCCTTGGGCTGAACCCTGCTCCCTTTTCTTGTCTAAATTTGCAAATCACCTATGGTAAGAGGGTATATACCATTATAAATGGGAATTTCCTGGACAAAATTCCATTTTAGATAGTAGAAATAAATGATTGAAGGAATAGTATTTTATTCCCTCTCTCTTCCAAAGAACTCAGCTAGCACACTAACAACTTTCTTTAATCCTCTAAAATCGGAGGTAGGATTAAGTTTTTTGGACAATAAAAAAACCACTACATCTTAGAAATGAAGTTAACATTTTTATTTTATTCATTCAAAAATTTCATTATACAAAGGTAACATGGAAAAGAGAAATCTCAACTCAGGGGCAAAGGCAGGCCCTTTTCAGGAAAACGTGGGCCTAGAATCAGGGGCCAATAGCAAATAAGTGCTAGGTGGTACAGTTATGGGAAACAGAGACTTTAAAACTGTCTTTCCAAACAACAGCATCAAAATTTCTCATTATGCTGGTTAATAGCTAGAACACTTGTAAACCTCACAGGTTAACTGCAGAGCAGGCACCCCCTTCAAGGTCAGTGGGTGCATGCTAATTCACACCCCCCCCCCCCACTGAACTGAAGGGGGTACCTACTAATTCCTTTTGCAGTTGTCACACCACTGGAGGTGTAGGGGAGGAAGGCATGCTCCCTGTTTCATCCTCCTCTCCTGGAGAAAGAGGGCTCAGGGCATCAAGCTCTGGCAGCAAGGCACGCCTCAGGCTTGCAGGACTAGGAGTGGAGATGGAGCCCAAGCCAGTAAACTTAGGGGAAGAGGTGCTATGGCGAGAAAAATTAGTGGAGGAGGAGCAGGAAGAAGAGGAGGAGGAGGAAGAGGAGGAGGAGGAGGAAGAGGAGGGGCTCTGGCCAGGAGACCCGGAGGAGGAGGTAGAAGAGGAAGAGGAGGAGCTCTCACCATACAGCACAGGGAAAGGAAGGAGCCTACCAGGAGGTGAGGGAGAGGAGGCACGCATACGGACTGCATGCCAACGAGGCTGGGCACCAAGGCTTGGGACCTCAGGATTAGGAGAGCTTGAGTTGCTCTGCCACACCAGCCTTCGTAAGGCTACCCCAGGGGAAGGAGGAGGACTTGGGCCAGTAGGCACAGGCAGAGAGGCGCGGCTTCTAGGGAATGACCTCTGGATGGTGCGGCCCCGGAAGACAAAACCTGGAGTCGGGCAGCCGTTGCGGAGGGCAGGGCCTACCGGGGTGGCTCGGCTTCGGAGGGCAGGGCCTGACCCGGATGCACGGTTGCGGAGAGCAGGGCCTGGTGGGCTGGCGTGATTACTGAGGGCAGAGCTTGGCCCAGATGCACGGCTACTGGAAGCACGGTTGCGGTGAGCTGGACCCGGTGCGGATGCACGGCTGCGGCGAGCTGGGCCCGGCGAGGAAGAACGGCGGCTGCGGAGAGCTGGGCCCGGCGCGGAAGCACGGCCGCGGCTGCGGCGAGCTGCGCCCGGGGAGGAAGCACGGCGGCGGCTGCGGAGAGCTGGGCCCGACGCGGAAGCACGGCCGCGGCTGCGGCGAGCCGGGCCCGGCGCGGGAGCACGGTCGCGGCTGCGGCGAGCCGGGCCCGGCGCGGGAGCACGGTCGCGGCTGCGGCGAGCCGGGCCCGGCGCGGGAGCACGGTCGCGGCTGCGGCGAGCCGGGCCCGGCGCGGGAGCACGGTCGCGGCTGCGGCGAGCTGCGCCCCGCGAGGAAGAATGGCGGCTGCGGAGAGCTGGGCCCGGCGCGGGAGCACGGCCGCCACTGCGGCGAGCTGCGCCCGGCGAGGAAGAACGGCGGCGGTTGCGGAGAGCTGGGCCCGGCGCAGGAGCACGGCCGCGGCTGCGGCGAGCTGCGCCCGGCGAGGAAGAACGGCGGCGGCTGCGAAGAGCCGGGCCCGGAGCGGAAGCCCGGCCGCGGCTGCGGCTGCGGCTGCGGAGAGCTGGGCCCGACACAGGCACATGGCGGCGACGGAGAGCAGGGCCTGGCGCGGATTCACGGCGACGCTGGAGAGCAGGGCCTGGCGCAGGTGCACCACGGCGACGAGCAGGGCCTGGTGCAGATGCACGGCTGCAAAGAGCAGAGCCCAACCCGGAAGCATGGCCACGGAAGGCGGTGCCTGGCGGGGTGGCACGGCCATTAAGGGCAGGGCCTGGCCTGGCCACTTGACTGCGGAGGACTGGGCCTAGTGCCCGGGCCTGACTGCGGAGGACTGGGCCTGATGCCCGGGCCTGACTCCGGAGGACTGGGCCTGGCTGGGATGCGTGACCCGACGGAGAAGCCCGAGAACGGCGGCGGTTGCTGGGCTGAGACCCCGGAGAAGATGGCGGCAAGGGCACGGGGCACTGAGCTGTAGGAAGCGCAAGAAACGGATAGCGCCGCCCTGGAGGCTTCTGAGCCTGGGAAGCCTCCTCGCGGCCGGGCTGCTTCCTCCCACGGCCCTTCCCCGGTCTCGCGGTCAGGGTCGGAGGCCCGCTGGCCTGACCAACTCCCCTCATGGCTTGCACCATGGCGGCCACGCCGCCCGCGTGTGAGGCCTGGAGACCTAGGCCCGCCCCGGGCACCACCCATCTCAGCTCGGCGTGGGGACTGCAGCCGCCCTGGAGGTCAGCACGCTCTCTCTCCGGCACACAGCCCATGGAGGGCAGCTCCGGGCCCTCGCCATTGATCAAAATGGCGCCGGCGGCAGCCAGGGCAAAGGCAGAGGAACCTGCCGTGCCACTGTGTGGGGCGCCACCACCCGAGGGAGAAAGGCCGCTCGAGACCGAGGGGACCAAGGCACTGGGATCGGGGTTGCCGTCCCCACGGGCGTCGCCGGGGGCAGGGGCAACCTCGTTCTTCGACCCTGTGGGCACCTCACCCTGCTCTTGCATCTGCGCCTTCTGGTCGGACGACGGAGTGGACATAACGCCAGATTCTCTCTCCGAGACGCGAGAGCGTGGCCGAAGACGCCGCCTGGGTAGAGCTCCGGGAGGAGTGAGGAGGATGGGCGTGTCCTGGTCAGATCGTCACTTCTGATTGGTTGGCTTGTTGTCACGTGACTCTCGTCTTAAAGGGAGCGAGCCAACCTAGCTCTGGCGCCAAACCAGGCAGTGTGCTCCCCCCGGTCTACGCACTTCCAGGGAAGGGGCGGGGGCAGTGATGTGTGTGTGTGTGTGTGCGCGCGCACGCGCGCGCTTCGAGGGAAGGGGCGGGGGCAGTGATACTGTCTGTATAAACAGTTTGAGTCACCCCAAATCAGGTTAGCTTGTCAGCACCACTCTGGTGGTGAAACTTTCAAGCAGTAGCTTGAAAGAAATACCACCCTGGCCAACAAGAGATACCCCTGGGGCGCCTGGGTGGCTCAGTCGTTAAGCGTCTGCTTTCGGCTCAGGTCGTGATCCCAGGGTCCTGGGATCGAGCCCCACAGCACGCCCCACATCACACCCCCTGCTCCGCAGGAGGCCTGCTTCTCCCTCTGCCACACCCCCCTGCTTGTGTTCCCTCTCTCGCTGTGTCTCTCTGTCAAATAAATAAATAAAATCTTAAAAAAAAAAAAAAAGAGAGATACCCCTAAGCTGGGCTTCCCTCCTGGAATCCCATCAGGACACTGGGCCCATGTCTGACTCCAGAAGCGACAGTCCCAGAACTCCTCCCTGCATCTGGATGACCCTACACTGGAGTCTTGAAAGCAGCCTGAAATCAAGAAAATGGATGGGGCCCTCGCTATCTTGACTCGGGATGTTCAGCACTACTGCCATGCATCAGAGGGGATTTTGAAGTAACATCCTTCCCCCTGCCTTATCTCCTGAGGCATGGGCTGGAGTTACCCGGAATTAGGATAACACTGTCCTTAAAAATACATCATCATTTGTATGGGCTGCATAGTAATCCACCGATGAATGTACATTAATTTATTTGACCCAGTCTCCATTCTTGGCTATAGTTCTCTATTATGCTGTGATGCACAGACATAAAGTTTAATATTTTGACACTAATTTAGTCATTATTACAAAAGTCATTATTACTGCATTCTCAGAACCCAAAACAGAAAAGCAAATAGAACCTAACCTAGGAAAACTAGAACCTAAATTCCCACATGCCCCTGGGGCAAATATTAGAAATGCTTAATTATTTTTTGTAGAATGGCCATTCTTAACTAATTCATAGTTCTTTTGTTTCATAAAATGGAATTATGCATACATACTATTTTGTAACCTGTTTTTGGGGTCTAGAAAACACACTTCCCATATCAAATATGTTTCCACAAGGCCAGTATAACTACAGAGTATTACTTTTATGGAGGAAGCTTACATTTTCAAACATTGCTGTATTGATCAACACATTTCCAACTTCTTACTCTTTATAAACACATCAATGTGAGACCCTTTTTGCTAAAAATTATTCATATCCTCACTGTGGATAAATTCCTAGAAAATTCTTGATACAGGCCATGCACATCTGTGATTCTTTGATAAAAATATTGGTAACTGGTTCTTCTGAAAGTTGCTGTTATAGCAATTTTGGCAGAATGGAATGGGATACTTAGTGGGGTGGATGAGTAAATGGACTGAAACACAATTCAAAAATAGAATGGAATGGTATTTGGAATGTTAAATAATATGGAATGGAAAATGGACTTGAAAGGGAATGCAGAATGGGATGAAGTGGAGATTGATTGCAGTGGAGGTGAAATCGGAAATTGAATGGGATGGAAATTGAATGAAATATAATGGGAAAAAGGAATGGAATGTACAATAGAAATAACTAATCGCATATGGAATAAAAGAAAAATACATTACATGATAAATGGAATGGAGTATCCTGTGAAATAAAATAGTAAATAGAAGGAAATTGAAGTTGAAATAGGAAAAACTAAAATGGAATAAAATATGCAATGGCCTGAAATAAATGGACTATGAAATACACACTACAAATTTTAAAATACCATTGAAAGACGGAATGAAATTTGAAATGAAGTACAGAATACAAGAATATGAAGGATGGAATGGGAATTGAACAAAAACAATGTGGAAAATGAAATAGTGATGAAGTACAGGATGGATTTAAATGAAGAATAAATGAATGTGTTCTGGTCATCTACCATTGTATAGTGTGGAGCAACATCCATTTAATTATGTTCATGGATTTTATAAAGCTGGAATTCAGAAGGGGTAGAGCAGGAATGGCTTGTTTTTGTTCTACAATGTCATTGTCTGAGGCCTCAGTTGGGAAGACTTGAATGTCTGAGATTATAAGGGAAGGACAGCAATCAGTGATGACTCCTAGATTTTGGCCACAGTATCTGGGCAGACATTGGTGCTACTTCCTAAAAAGGGAAGGCTTGCAGACTGGGGACACAGTGGGAACTGGTGATCCTGTTCTGACCAGGTTGGCCACTATACCCTCTGTACTTGTCCTAGTCATTAGGGTTTGAACCCCAACTTATCTCAAAGCCATTCTCTTGGGGCACCTGGGTGGCTCAGTTGTTAAGCATCTGCCTTTGGCTCAGGTCATGATCACAGGACCCTGGGATCGAGCCCCATATTGGGCTCCCTGCTCCACAGGAGCTTACTTCTCCCTCTCCTGCTGCTCTGCCTGCTTGTGCTCTCTCTCTCACTCTCTGTGTCAGATGAATAAATAAAATATTTTTTAAAAAAAACCCATTCTCTTAATTCTATAGGTCACCTTTCACCAGTTTCATGGATCCAGTTTCCTTTTGGGAGTCATTTCAATTTACTCTCTGAGTTATTTCCTTTCCTCCTTTCTGGAATCTCAGGGCCTTAGGCATGATCCTTAACTGTTTTTTTTTCAAGTGTTTCTCTATCTATCTATCTATCTATCTATCTATTTATTTATTTATTTGAAAGAGAGAGAAAAAGAGCAGGAGAGGGAGAAGCAGACTCCCCACTGAGCAGGGATCTCGATGTGGGACTCAATCCCAGGACCCCAGGATCAGGACCTGAGCCAAAGGCAGACTCTTAATGACTGAGCCACCCAGGCATCCAGTCATGATCCTTAACTTAGTAATAACTAAAATGTTCCCATCTATCCTTGTTCTCTTTAAAGGATATATATATATATATATAGTATACATAAAAATATATATAAAGGAGTCATATATAACAGACATCTATAATGGATATGTATTATATATATAGCATTTAGATATATAATATATAAACTTTACATAGCATACATCTACTGTATATCTCTATTATATATGATATATATATGATTAATGTGTATATAATGGACACATATATAATCTTCTCTAAAGAGCTCAAAGTTTATGCTAAGGAAGTTCCTAAGTTCCCTTCTTTAACCTCACTGGTGTGTCTTCAGTTCCTTCTCCTTTTTCTTTCACTGTGCTCCTGTTTAGAGATAGTGTATGTATATGTATGTGCTCATAGAAAAAATATCTGGAAGGATGAGTTTTATTCTCTCATACTTTATCTTCTGAATGTTTCCAATGAGCATACGTAACTCTTATACTCGGAAAAGTGTACAGCTATTTGCACTTTTAAAACAGTTTTAATGTTGGGGCACCTGGGTGGCTCAGTCGTTAAGCGTCTGCCCTCGGCTCAGGTCATGATCCCAGGGTCCTGGGATCGAGCCCTGCATCGGGCTCCCTGCTCAGTGGGAAGCCTGCTTCTCCCTCTCCCAGTCTCCTGCTTGTGTTTCCTCACTCGCTGTGTCTCTCTCTGTCAAATAAATTTAAAAAATCTTTAAAAAAATAAAACAATTTTAATGCTTAATTAGGTTTTAAGCTATTATTTTTTTTAAAAAGGCTATCTTTTATACTACTGGATGGGGTTATAAATTCATAGCATTTTGCCTGATGGAAAGGTTGATGATACATATAAAAAGTCTTAGGGGTGCCTGGATGACTCAGTTGGTTAAGTGACTGAGTCTTGATTTCAGCTCAGTTCATGATCTCAGGGTTATGGGATCGAGCCCCACGTTGGGCTCCACACTCAGCAGAGTTTGCTTGAGATCCTCTCTCATCCCCTCTGGCCCACCCCCTCCCCTGCACTCACTCTCTCTCTCTCTCTCTCTCTCTAAAAAAAGAAAAAACAACAACACCCCCCAAAAAAACAAAAAAAAAACTTAAAAAAAGAATTAAAAGTCTTAAACATGCCCATTTGATGCTGCAATTTCTCTTCTGCAGATTAATTCTAAAGAAATACTCATATACTCACAATGTTATATGCTCGAGATGATTATTATAGTGTAAATAATCTGAAACAATCTCACTTTCCAATAGGATATTGGATGTCCATAGAATAAACATGCAGCTTTTACAGGATGTTTTTCAAAAAAATTTTAATACCATGGGAAAATATCTATGATGTATAAAAAGGACATGATGTACTCTGCTGATCTATATTTACATCTGTGTATTTTTATATCTTTCTAGCTCTCTACATATATTAGAATTTCATTCACTATAGTGCAGTTGTTCTCAACCAGGGGCATTTTGCCCCTTGGGGGGAATTTTGAAAATGTCAAGGAGAGGGAGAGAGGGAGAGGTGCTACTGGCATCTAGTATGCAGAGGCCAGGGATACTCTCAATTACTTCAATGTATAGGAAAGCCTCTGACAACATGCAATTATCTGACACAAAATGCCAAAGCTGTCAAATTTGACAAAGTCTGCTGCAGGGCATTTAGATAACTCAGAAAAGTTCAAGAAATAATTTAAATCACAATCAATCCTTCCAGTGATTTATAACTATTCTTAAAAGTTTGATATATGTAGGTGCTAAATTTTCTATGATGATCTTGTGCTTTTTAAACAGCAAAAGGGATGCTTTTTGAAATTAATTCATTTAAAAAATTCAATATCTATAGATGTTTTTCACATGAAATATTCTAGTTATTGCTTAAGAAATTATATAACTTAAGAATTTTAATTTCAACCCATTTACATGGAGGAATATTCCACAAATAACAATTCATCATCCTCTATCACCTGATTCTCGACCCTCTAATCAAAGCATTAATTTCTAAGTATTTATATATTTGGTTAAAAAAGAAAAATTGTGAGCATCATAATCCTAATGTAATGTATCTAATATATAAAGGGCAATATGTTTGACTGACAAGGTCATGGTAATCTCATTACCATTCCAATGACTGGTTTGTGAATGGACATTTCCCAGTTGTAGTTTATAAGATATAAATGTAAAATGCCTTGGGGTCTTCGGGGGAAAGGTTTCTCAGCTCTTAAAAAAATAAAAGAGATAAATTGTTTACATATAATTTCTTAAAACAAATATAGGTATCATGTTAGAATAAGTGAATTTAGTTTGATATAAGATCAATATTACAAATTGAGTTGTATTTTGACATATGAGTATCAAAAATTAGGAAGAAAAAGTTTTAAATGCCTTTTACTATAGAATCAGAAAACATCAAATACTTAGGGACAAATCTAGTAAAAGAATCATAACCTTAACCAGAAATCTATACAACACCTCTGAGAGAAATTAAAGAAGACCTAGGTAAATCAGAGCTATATCATGCTTATGGATTAGAAGACAATATTATGAAAATTAAAGAGATTTCTTATCAAAATTACCTAAGGGTTCAACATAATCCCAGTTGAAATCCCAGCTGTTTTTTTGTAAATGGAAATTGGTAAACTGATTCCAAAATATATTTGGATATAAAAGATCTAAGAACAGCCAAAGCCATCAAGAGGAAGAAATCTGAAAGACTTTCACAGCCAGATTGCATGGCCAACTACAAAGGCATAATAATTAATGTGATTTGTGTACACAAATAGACAAATAGACTGGTGGAACAAAGAGCCCACAGACACATATATGGTCACATTATATATGGTCACGTGATTTACAACAAAGGTACCAATGCAGTGCTTGGGGGTAAGGATAGTCATTTAAGTAAGTGGAGCTGGACTAATTGGATATCCATCCCTATGAAAAAAATTAATTTGGCCCCTAACTTACATCATACACAAAAACTAATTCCAGAAGACTACACACACACACACACACACACACAGTCTCCCCACACACATCCAACAAATACCTGATGTACAGAAGAAAATATCTTATGTAAAGAAGAAAAAAAAATAAATGCAACTAAACATCAGCACAATATTTTAACAGGCACTGCACAAAATGGGACATCCAACTGACCAATAAACAAATAAAAGATTGCCCAAACTCAGTCATCAAGGATATGCAAATTGAAATTACGAAATATCTGTAAACATCTCCCAGAATACCCCAAATCTACTACCAATATCAAGAGTTGGAGAAAATAGAAACTGGAACTCTAACTGCTGATGGGAGTGTCAATTGGTACTACTGTGGGGAAAACTGCTTGGCAGTTTCAAAGCCGAGTTTATGCATTTTCTGGAACCCAGCAATTACATTTGTATTAGTTTTCTATTTCTGCATACTAAATTACCACAAAGGTAGTGGCTTAAAACAATGTCCGTTTTTAGCTCACAGCGCTGTAGTTTCAGAAGTTCATGCACGGTATGGCTGGGCTCTCTGCTCAGTGTCTCACAGGGTGAAATCAGCCTGAGAAATCAGGTGGCCAATGCTACAGACTGAATATTTGTGTCTCCCTAAAATCTGCAAGTTTAAACCCTAATCCCCATTGTGATGGTATTTGGAGATGAAGCCTTTGGAAGGCAAATGGGTTTGGATGAGGTCATGAAAGTGTGACCCCATGATGGGACTGGTGCCCTTATCAGGAGATGAAAAGAACAGAGCCTGTGAGGGTACAGCAAGAAGGTGGCCAGATGTGGGTCTTCCTCAGACATTAAATTGCTGGCTCCTTGATTTTGGACTCACCAGCCTCTAGAACCATGAGAAATAAATGCTTCTTATTTAAGCCACCCAGTGTGTGGTATTTTGTTATAGCAGCCCAAGCTGATTTAAGACACCCAGGCTGTGTTTCTTTCTGTGGACTCTTTGGAAGAATACATTTCCTAGCTCATCCAAGGCATTGGCAGAATTTAGTTCCACTTTTATCTCCTAGAGATTTCTCACAGTTCCTTGCCACATCGATCCCTCCGAACACCCACACACAGATGAGTTTCTTTGGAAGTGCACACTCACACTCAACAGGGGGAGATTACACAAGGTGGAAGGTCATTAGGAAACATCTTAGAATTCTGCCTACCACAGTCTACCTCTGGCCCACAGGGATCCAGTCTGTCCCATATACAAAATTAATTCACCCCATTCCATAGTCTCCAAATTTCTCATAGTAGTATGGCATCAGCTCAATTCCAAATGCTCACTGAAATCTCATCAGCTCAGTCCAGAATCTCATCTCAGGCATCTAAATCAGGCATGGATGAGGTTTCTGGGTAAAATACACGCAGTACAACTCCCAGGGCACAATCCCTTTCCAACTGGCACCAGTGACATTAAAGTGACAAACTATCTTACCCCAATACACAATGCTGGGGCAGGCATAGGATAACACCTATAACATTCGGATTTAATATGGGGGGGTGGGAGGGATGGGAATGGAAACAGGAGTTAGAGTCCCAGTGCAGTTTGGAAATTCAGCAGATTTCTACTAACAGTCTGTCTGAAGCAATCGGGGCTTTTTCTTTTCTTTTCTTTTCTTTTAGATTTTATTTATTTGAGAGGGGGAGAGAGAGAGAGAGAGAGCACTCACGTGCGTGCTCATGGGTGGGGGAAGGGCAGAGGGAGAGGGAAAAGCAGATTCCCTGCTGAGCAGGGAGCCCCCTGCGGGACTAAATGGGAGGACCCCAAGCTCATGACCTGAGGGAAGGCAGACTCTTAACGCACTGAGCCACCCAGGCGCCCAATCGGGGCTTTTTCTAAGGCCACTTAGGCTTTCTCTAGCATGCACCTCAAATTTCCTCCAGCCCTCGCCCACTACCCCAAAGCCACGCCTACATCTTTAGCTGTTTGCAGTGGCGGCACCCCACATTCAGGTACCAAAATCTGTATTAGCTTCCTATTGGTGTGGAATAAATGACCACACTCCTAACAGCCTAAAACAACCCCCATTTTATTAGCTCACAGTTGTGCAGGTCAGAAGTCTGTGCCCAGTGTGACTGGCTTCCCTGCTCCGGGTCTCACAGGGTGAGAGGGCAGTGGACTTGCTGCACCCCTTTCTGGAGGCTTTCGGGAATAGTCCCTTCCAAACACATCCGTGTTGTTGGCCGAATTCAGTTCCAGGCTGCTGGAGGACTGAGGCCCCTTTCTCTCGCTGGCTGTCAGCCAGGGACAGCACTCCTCTCCTAGAGGCTGCCTTCAGTTCCTCACCATGTGGCCCCCTGAACATGCTCTCTCGTGCCTCAAATCTCTCTTTCGGAAGGGGGCCTAGGCCCTTGTGAGTGTTCCCCTGATTAGGTCTGGCCCACCCCCGAACAATCTCCCTAGCTTAAGGTCAGCTGATCTGTGGCCTTAATTACATCTGCAAAATCCTTTTTGCTATATAATTTCACATCATCATCAGAGTGCTATCTCCTCATGTCCACAGGTTCCATCCACACCCAATGGGTGGAGATTGTGCCAAGACAAGGGTCACTGGGCATCATCATGGAATTCTGGCTACCACACAATCCATGTACATAATCAAACAGAAGTGCAAACATGTTCTCCAAAACACATGAATAAAAACGTTCACGGCATCATTATCGGTGATAGTCAGGAACTGGAAACAATCCGAACATCTATCAACAGCTGAGTGAATACATACAGTGTGGTATACTCATAGTAGAGAATACCATACAGACATGAAACAGGCAAATATCCCTATATACAGCAAATGTATATAAACAGATCCCCAAATCAGAGTATTAAATGAAGGAAACCAATCATAAAAAGGTACACAATAATTCTGTTTGTATCAAGTTTAAAAAACAGGCAAAATGAATATATAGTGACATAGGTCAGAACCATGGTTAAGTCAGGTGTAATGACTAGATGGGGGCATAATATAGGTTTCTGGGGGTGCCAGTAATGTTCCATATCTTAATCTTGGTGATTCATGTTTTCACTTTGTTTTTTTATAATAATATTTTATTATTTTTTAATTTAAATTCTAGGGAGTTAACATAAAATGCAATCTTGGTTTCTGGAGAATTCAGTGGTTCATCACTTACATATAACAGCTAATGCTCATCATAACAAGTGCCCTCCTTAATACCCATCACCCATCTAGCCCATCCCCCCACCCACTACCCACTTCCCTCCATCAACCCTCAGTGTCTTCTCTATCATTAAGAGCTTCTTATGGTTTGTTTCCCTCTCTTTTTTTTCTTTTCCCTCTTCCCATATGTTCAACTGTATTCTTTCTTAAATTCCGCATATGAGTGAGATCATATGGTATTTGTCTTTCTCTGACTGACTCATTTCACCTAACATAATACATTCTAGCTCCATCCATGTCGTTGCAAATGGCAAGATTTCATTTTTTTGACGGCTGAGTAATATTCTATTGTATATATGTACTACATCTTCTTTATCCATTCATCAGCTGATGGACATTTGGGCTCTCTCCATAGTTTGGCTATTGTTCATAATGCTACTATAAATATTGGGGTGCATGTATCCCCATGTTTTCACTTTGTAAAATGTCATCAAGTTGTTGCCTCTTATAATTTATACACTCTTCTTTTTATATGTTCTACTTCAATGACAAATAAAAGCTAACATAAAAGAAAAAACCTTATAAAAGGCAAGAAGAACTGACATGTACTTCAGACTCAAAATCCCTTATAGGCAATTTTAAAATTCAAAATGCTTGGAAAACTGAACTTAATTTTCCTGATTCATTGCCCATAAAATTTGACCTGAACTGAAACGAGGCTATTTGCAATCTATATATATCTCGGAGGGATTATACTTTTCACTGCAGAAATATTGTTGTATTCGATTTAGTAGTATTGCTCCAGACCCTGCTATGGATCTTATGTAATGTAGGAATTCTGAAATATTTAGTCCCAAGACTTTTAGATAAGGAATTATACATGTGTAGTAGTGGAGAATTTTTACATAATTCTGTCAGCTGATGACAGATCAAAACTAAACAAGAACTAGGCAGCACCTGGGTGGCTCAAATGGTTGAGCGTCTGCCTTCTGCTCAGGTCATGGTCCCGGGGTCCTGGGATCGAGTCCCACATCAGGCTCCTGATTCAGCGGGAAGCCTGCTTCTCCCTCTCCCTCTGCCTCTCCCCCTGCTCATGTACTCTCTCTGTCTCAAACGAATAAATAAAATCTTAAAAAAAAACTAAGCAAGAACTAAGAAAAACTGCAGTTTGAATTTATTGAATTCTTTGTTCAGCACTTAAGATGATATGATTTTTCTCCTTTGACTAATTGATATAATGGATTATTAAAATATTCCTAATATTACACCATGCTCTCATGACTAGGAAAATACCAGGGCATGGTAGATTTTTATATACTGTTGAATTTTATTCAAACTTTATTGATAAAAAATTTAATCCATGTTAATAAGTAAAAGAGATCCATATTTCTCTATGTGTGTAGAATACTATCTCTTCCAGGTTTTGGAATCAGGGGATAAACTCCATTAAATAAATCTGCAAGATTTCTCTTTTCTTCTAGCTTCTAAATAACATTTTTATTGTTTTAGGAATTTGTGATCCCTTAAAAGAATGGGATGATTTTATTCAACTTTCCTTGTGCATTCAACAGTAATTTTGGTTCCCAAACCCAGTAAAAGAATAACACCATTTTCTGATAAAGGGGTGGGTATTAAAAGATGTGCATTCTAGGAAAGGGAGAGAGAGAGATACTATAGATAACATAGATGCTGACCTCAGATGGACTTGGGCAACTGTCCCAGTTCCCCCACTTACTTAGTGTATGACTTTCAACAAGTTACTTAATCTTTTGAGCCTGATTTTCTCCATTTGGGAAATAGGAATATAATCTCCCCCTTCCATTGCTTATCCCAAATTTAACTAAATGTAATTTTCTCATTATTACTGAAGTTAAAGAATTTGCAAACCGGCTGGGATCAAGAGTAAAACGTGGTAATTTACAAATAGTTACAATTAACATCAACAAGGGGGAGGCAAACACACCTGTCAGAATGGCTAAAATCAACAAAAAAACAGCCAGTGTTGTCAAGGATGTGGAGAAGAAGTAACATTCTTGCACTGTTGATGGGAATATAAAGTGGTGCAGCCACTGTGGAAAACAGTATGGAGGTTCCTCAAAAAGTTAAAAATAGAACTACCTTATGATCCAGCAATTGCACTATTGGTATTTACCCAAAGAATAAAAAAAACACTAATTCAAAGGGACACATGCACCCCTATGTTTATAGAAGCGTTACTTTACAATAGCTAAGATATGGAAGCAGCCCATGTGTCCATGGATAAAGGAGATGCAGTATATATTTACAATGGAATATTTTTCAGCTATAAAAAGAATGAAATCTTGCCATTTGCAATGCTATGGATGGAGCTAGAGAGTATAATGCTTAGTGAAATAAGTCAGAGAAGGAGAAATACTGTATGATTTCATTCATATGTAGAACGTAAGAAATAAAACATATAAGCAAAGGGAATAAATAAGAGAGAGAGAGAGAGAAATCAAGAAACGTACTCTTAATTATACAGAACTGATGGTTACCAGAGAGGAGAAGGGTGGGGGGATGAGTTAAATAGATGCAGATTAAGGAATACACTTGTGATGAGCACACAGTGATATATGGAATTGTTGAATCACTGTAATGTACACCTGAAACTAATATAACACTGAATGTTAGCTAACTGGAATTAAAACAAAAATTTTTTTAAAAAGGGAGGCAATAACTTTTAGGAATCGTATATATAAGCATTTATTTAATCTTCTTGAAATTAAGCTTATTATTTCTATGTATTTTTCTACATAGAATTTCTACAGACTATTTTTATATAAAATGCATCACCTGGTCTTTAGTTTTCTGAAAATAACATACATACAAGATCTTTAAAGTTAAGTAGTAACACTAGTCTTTCATGAAATCACCCCTACCCTACCCAGTCCCCTTACTCCTGCTCTGGCTCTGAGACTTTCATCTTTTCTGTTTCTCTGAAATTTACCATAATATTTTTTTCTTAAGATTTTATTCATGTATTTGAGAGGGCACACGCCCCCGCGCTCAAGAGCAGAGGGTGGGTGAGGGGCAGAAGCAGACTCCCCGCTCAGCGGGGTACCTGACTCAGGGCTCTATCACAGGACCCTGGGATCACGACCTGAGCCAAAGGCAGAGGCTTAACCACTGAACCACCCAAGCGCCCCTACCATGGTATTTCTAAATCATAGCCTTATACTCATTTTAGCATACAGCAAAAATGGCCACAAATGAGGACTTCTGGTTCCAGCGCCCTTGTGTGAAGAGGTTGGAAATCATCACCCCCTTTTTTATAACAAGAAGACCCTGTACAAACTGAATCAACTTTTTTTTTTTTTTATTTTAACCCATTGGATAACTGAGGTTGCAGGGCAAGCCACCACCCTGAAAAACAGATTCGACAACCACGATTTGCTTACTTGGAGCACATGCCTCTAGAACCATAAACATAGAACACTTAAATGGTAAACTTGCTTAATTGCTTAAAGCTGAGCGTGTACTGCTAGGACAGTAAGGGGGCCTTCACGTGTTTGTGGGCTTTACCTCTAGGGAAATGTTCCCTTGTCCAGCCAGTGCGGGGCGACGCCATACACGCCGGGGTCAGAGACAGAGGCGTGGAAACTCTGCACCCCGCACCTGCTGCAGAAGCTGTGCAGCGCCGGGTGCGCGTGGGATCGATAGGTGACGATGCTCTCGGCGCCCAGCAGGAGAGTGAAGCGCGAGGCCGGCACCAGGAAGTGTCGGTGCTGCTTCTTCCTGCACAGCCTGCAGCTGCAATCCACCACGCGCAGGTCTGCGGGGGCCCAGACCGCAAAGCGGACCGCGCCGCAGTGGCAGCCTCCCGTGTGATACACCAGGCCTGGGTACTCGAAGGTGTCCAGCAGGAACTTGGCGGCGCCCTCGCAGCTGAGGCCCCGCCGCTTCCTGAACGTCTCCCAGCGCTCCCGCTGCGCGCCCAGGTCCATCTCATTGAGGGATTTGGGAGGGCGCTAGGGCCGTGTATATGGCAGTGTTCTTTGCAGCGCTTCCCTGGACTGCCGGCTTTCTTTCAGCAGTGTTGTTTGCCGCAGCAGGCTCCTGACCCTGGCTTGGACTAACACGCAGCCGTGCGTGCCTGGCGCCAGGACCCGTGGCTGAGCTGGTGAGGGGTAGTAAGGGTGAGGGTGGAGGTGGATGGCGGGGAGAACGGGGAGCAGGGGTCCCTGGGCCACTCTGTTTTGCGGTTGGGCGGCAGTCCTTTTCCTTATCCTGACTGCGGCATCCTCAGCCATTAGTGTAAATCTGGCTAAGTTGTCACCCTGCAGTGCTGGGTGGAGAGTGGGGCTGTGATCCAGGGGAATGCTCGGTTCTAAGAACTTTTGGGGTTGCGCCTTTGTCTGCACTACCGTGGTTGGCCACTTGTTGAAAACGAGGCCAAAAGACCCTTCCCCTGATACGAAAATAACTTTACTGGTGTAATGTGTTGGCAAGCTGTATCTGTAGCCCCTTTTCCTAAGAGATGTTTTTTTTGTTTTGTTTTGTTTTTTGTTTTGTTTTGTTTTACATCGTCCATAGACACTTGGAGATTGCCTATATCCTTGCTCATTTTGTTACACATACCTGCCCTGGGACCATGGACATGATCCTGCAGTTCTCTGGGTCCCAGTAATCTTGTCTGAGAAAAGGGTAATAATACACTCTATTTCGAGTGTAGGGGGGAGTGAATTCAAGAACATATTTGAAGTATTTAATATAGCAGAAAAGAATTGGATTTATTAATTATTTCTAAATTCATCTTACAGTAATTACCTAAGTTTTTTTTTTGATGTAGTGATCCACGATTCATTGTTTTCCTATAACACCTAGTGCTCCATGCAGTACGTGCCCCCCTTAATACCCATCACAGGGTTAACCCATCCCCCCACCCCCTCCCCTCTAAAACCCTCAGTTTGTTTCTTAGAGTCCATAGTCTCTCATGGTTCGTCTCTCCTTCCGATTTCCCCTCCTTCATTTTTCCCTTCCTTCTCCTAATGTCCTCCATGCTATTTCCTGTTTTAAAAAATTTCATTAGATTTATTTTTAGTTTTCTTCTGTGTCAAGATTCAGGAAGTATTCTGAATGCTGGATGGGTAAAAGCCAGCATAACTTGATCCTTCTCCTTAAGCATCTCATGTTCTTGTGTGGTAGGCAAACAGACAAATTACATGAAAGGGTTTACCATGAAGAATTAGCAGTCTTTTAGGGGTATCATGAGAATTTAAAGGAGAGACACAAAGGAAGAAGCTGCATACTTGGATGGGCTGGGGGATGAGTGGCCAAAGAAGAAACAGGATACCCAAGAAAGCCATCTCCTTGTATGTGTGAAGGAGCTCATCTGTATTTGACAATTCCACTTATCTTTGGGTTCACATTCTTGATTCTGTCAGTGTAATCTTGAACAACATCTATGTCTTTTACCTGGAAAATAAATAGCAAGAGCAGGGGGCTCTAGGAACACAGATGAGGACCATTTGGAAGTATTACTAAGTTTATTTTTCAAATGAGGGAACTGAGACACAAAATGGTCAGAATTTCCCATGGTCCCACCAGAAGTTAATAATAAAGGTGATATGAACTAGATAGCCTGATCCCCGTATGGAGGTTCCTTGAAAAATTAAAAATAGAACTACTCGATCCAGCAATCCCCCTTCTAGATTTCTCATATAAGTGAGATGTGGAATATTTTTCTGTGTCCGACCAATTTCACTTAGCATAATGTCTTCCAGGTTCATCTATGTTGCCCCAAGTGCAGGATTTCCTTCTTTTTTTTTTTTTTTAAAGATTTATTTTTTTGAGAGAGTGAGAATGAGAGAGAGAGAGTACATGAGAGCGGGGAGGGTTAGAGGGAGAAGCAGGCCCCTCGCCGAGCAGGGAGCCCGATGCGGGACTGGATCCTGGGACTCCAGGATCATGACCTGAGCCGAAGGCAGCTGTTTAACCAACTGAGCCACTCAGGCGCCCAAGATTTCCTTCTTTTTAAAGACTGAATAATATTCTATTTTATGTGTGTATCCACATTTTTTTGTCCATTTATCTCTTGATGGACACTTAGGTTGTTTCCATACTTGGGCTACTGTGAATAATGCTACAATAAAGATGGGAGTGCAGTTATCTCTTCGAGATAGTGATTTTATTTTTTTCGGATATATACCCAGAAGGGGGATTGCTGAATTGTATAGTAGTCCTATTTTTAATTTTTCAAGGAACCTCCATACTGTGTTCCATAATGGCTGAACCAATTTACATTTCCACCAACCATGCACAAGGTTTTCTCCACCTCCTCACCAATACTTATCTTTTGAGTTTTTGATAATAGCCATTCTAAAAGGTGTGAGGTGGTATCTCATTGTGGCTTTCATCAGCATTTCCCTGAAGATTAGTGATGTTGTGTACCTTTTCATTTACCTATGCCTATTTGTATGTCTTCTTTGTAAAAATGTATATTCAGGTCCTTTGCTCATTTTTAAATGGTTGAGTTATATGAATTCATTATATATTTTGGATACTAAGCTCTTATCAGATATGGTTAGCAAATATTTTCACCCATTCCATAATTTGCCTTTTCATTTTTTAATTTTTTCCTTTGCTATTCAGAAACATTTTAGTTTGATGCAGTCCAACCTGTTTATTTTTGCCTTTGTTGCCTGTGCTTTTGTCGTCAAATAAAAAAAAAAAAGTCATTGTCAAGACCAATGTCAAGGAGCTTACCCCTATGTTTTCTTCTAGAAGTTTTATGATTTCAGGTTTTATATTTAAATTCTGAAAACATTTTGAGTTTATTTTTGTGTATGATTAAGATAAGGGTCTAACTTCATTCTTCTGTATGTGGATATCAAGTTTTTTCAGCAGGGTTTATTGAAGAGACTATCTTTTCCCCATTGAGTATTCTTGGCTCTCTTGTCAAATATTAGTTGACCATATATGTGTGTGTTTACTTTTGGGCTCTTTATTCTGTTTCAATGGTCTATGTATCCGTTTTTATGCCAGTACCATATGGTTTTGATAACTATAGCTTTGTAATAAGTTTTAAGTCAGTAAGTATGAGGCCTTCAGCTTTGTTATTCCTGCTCAAGATTGCTTTACTACTTGGGAGCTTTTGTGGTTCTATAAAATTTGGGGGATTATTTTTTTCTATTTCTGTGAAATGTGCCATTAAAATTTTAAAAGGAATTGCACTAAATCTGTGGATTGCTTTGGGTAAAATGGACATTATAGCAACATTAATTCCTCTAATCCATGAACACCAAATATATTTCCATTTATTTGTGTCTTCTTCAATTTGTTTCATCAATGTTTTATAGTTTTCAGTGTACAGATCTTTAACTTCCTGGTTAAATTTACTCTAAGTATTTTATTCTTTTTGATGCTATTGTAGATGGGGTTGTTTTCTTAAGGTATTTTTGGGTAGTTCATTGTTAGTATATTGAAACACAGGTGAATTTTATATGTTGATTTTGTACCCTGCAACATTTTTGAGTTCATTTATTAGTTTTGACAGTTTTTTGTAGACTCTTTAGAAATTTCTTTCCATAAGATAATGTCATCTGCAAATATGGACAATTTTACTTCTTCTTTCAGGATTTGGTTGGCTTTTTTCCCCTTTATCTTGCCTAACTGCTCCAGCTAGAATTTCTAGCACTATATTGAATAGAAGTGGTGAAAGTGGGCCCCCTTGTCTTATTCCTGATGTTAGAGGAAAAGATTTCAGCTTTTCCCTGTGTATGATGTCATATATGCTTTTATTTTGTTGAGGTACATTCCTTCTATACCTAATTTGCTGAGAGCTTTTATCATGAAAGGATGTTGAATTTTGTCAAATGCTTTTTCTGCATCTATTGAGAAGATTATATGATTTTTATCTTTCATCTTGGTAATGTGGCATATCACATTTATTGATTTACATAGGTAGAAGCATCCTTGTATCCCAGGAATATGGCTGACTTAATCATGTTGTGTAATCCTTTTAATGTGCTGTCGAATTTCGTTTTCTAGTATTTTATTGAAGAGTTTTGCATCTATACTCTTCAGCGATATTGTCCTTTAATTTTCTTTTCTTGTAGTGCCCTTGTCTTGCTTTGTCATAAGGATAACAGACCCTTTACAAATGAGTTTGGGAATCTTCTCTCCTCTTCAATTTTTTGGAAGAGTTTTAGAAGGATTTGTATTAATTCTTTCTTAAATGTTTGGTAGAATTTACCAGTGAAGCCAAAATTGTAAATTAAAACCACAGTGAGATACTGCTGCACACCTATTAGAATGGCTAAAATCCCAAACATTGACAATACCAAATGCAGAAGAGGATATGGAGAACCAGGAATTGTCATTCCTTGCTGTTGAGTGTGAGAAATTATATGACCACTTTGGAAAACAGTCTGGCAGTTCTTTCAAACCTATTGATTTTGTATCCACATCCTTGTTTCTGTTGACATTAAACTAAAACTTACTTGAGGTATCACATGGAGATTAAAAGAGATATGGTATATAGAATGCCTAGTAGACATTTAGAATATCCATCAATGGGACATATAATTATTTACTGGATACTATTAAAAAAGAGTAGGGGCACCTGGGTGGCTCAGTCGGTTAAGCATCCAACTGTTGATCTCAGCTCAAGTCTTGGTCTTGGGGTTGTGAGTTCGGGCCCTGCGCTGGGTTCCACGCTAGGTGCAGAGCCTACTTAAAAAAAGCAGACTAATACATCTTCAACTATAGTCTATAACATTGTTCAGATAGGTTTGTTATAACATTCAATTTCACAAAACCCTAAATATGCTATTGTACTAGGAATAATTATTTTTTTTCTGCCTAGATTTTAGCTCAGAGATCACGGAATCCCTGATTTCAGGAGTGGCTGTGATCATCTGCAATTAATTATTAAATAACTTTTCTTTGAGATGATTAAGTTCTCTGGGCCTCAGTTATAACCAATGTAAACCAGTTAAGAATAATGTCTACTTTGTAGAATTGTTGTCATAATTAAAAAATATAATGCATTTAAAGTGTTCAGCCAAAAAAAATAAAGTGTTCAGCCAGTGTGTGGCATATGATGAGTTCCCAGTAGTGGACACACTCATTATTAAATGTTATTAGTAACATGAAGCAGGATCATAGTTTCTCTGGTTTGTACCTTTCAATCTAGTTAATATTTTTTAGTGCATCTAGGACATATAGTAAGACACAAGATACTCTAACAAAGGAATATGGAAGAATAGAAGGAGCCTCTGCTTTTAAAAATTTATAATCTACTTAGTGCAAAAGATTTATTTTAAACTATTTTTTAAAGATTTTATTTATTTATTTGTCAGAAAGAGAGAGCACACACAGCAGGTGGAAAGGCAGGCAGAGGGAGAAGAAGGCTCCCCCCGCTGAGCAGGGAGCCCAATGTGGGACTCGATCCCAGGACCCTGGGATCATGACATGAGCCAAAGGCAGATGCTTAACAGACTGAGCCAACTAGGTGTCCCTAGTGCAAAAGATTTGTAGAAAGAGTGAAGAATGAAAGGTAAAATTGGGGGAAATAATTCTTTTTTTAAAAAAAAGATTTTATTTAAGAGAGAGAGAGAGCATGAGCAGGGGAGGGGCAGAAGGAGAGGGAGAAGCAGGCTCCCCGCTGAACAGGGAGACCCATATGGGACTTGATCCCAGGGTGCTGGGATCATGAGCTGAGCTGAAAGCAGACGTGTAACCGACTGAGCCACCCAGGTGCCCTGGGGAAATAATTCTTAATATAAGAATACTAATTAGTAAATGTACACAATGCACAATTGATTTAGGCCAGGATAATCAATGAATGATAAAATCATCAAGTTAAATATTATTAGAGAATAAGGTATTGAAGTTAACCCACAGATGACTTAATAATTACTAAGGGAAAATATTCATTTAACTGGAGAGGTAGTTGGTCACCAGTTTAACCAAGATTGAGGTAAACTGACATTATATGTCTTTTGATGTACAGTATTAAATATATAATTCCACTTTTGTAGTATTTTTGCCAAAAATGTTTAACTAGAATCTAATCATGAGGAAACTGAAAAATATAGATTGTGGGACATTCTAAAGGAAAACTGGCTGGAGTGTTCAAAAGTCCAATGTCATGAAAAACAAAAAAAAAAAAAGGTTGAGGGATTTGTTCTAGATCTTTAAAAAAAAGAAAAAAGAGAGGCATACATCCAATAGATCAAATGATTGAATCTTGTATTAGGGAAAAACCTGTCTATGAAAGACATTTGAGGAACATTTGAGAAAATTAAAAATATATTTATATAATATCATTGAATTAATGTTTAATTTCTTAAGTTTGCTAATAGTCATGTAGGAAATGTCCTTATTTTTATGACATGAATACTGAAATATTTAGAAGTGTCATAATATCTGATTATTTCTTCCAAATGGTACAGCATAAAGTTTAGATAGATATTTTATAGATAGATGATTGATATAAAAAAGAATGTGTGCTTGCAAACATGGAAGGTTATTAACACTCATCTTCAGGTAATCATTTTATGTTTTTATTTTTAAAGATTTTATTTTTAAATAATTTCTACACCCAACATGGGGCTCGAACTCACAATCCCAAGAGTTGCATGCTCCACAGACTGAGTCAGCCAGGTGCCCCTTTGGGTACTCATTTTAGTCTTCTTTTAGTCCTTTCAAATTTTCTGTAAGTTTGAAATTTTTCAAACTTCAGAGTAGGAGGTAGATATTTAGTTCAGTTGCCTAGCATCAGCTATAATCCAACAACATAGAAACCAATTATCTACTAATTTTCTAAATATTATATTGAAACTTGTAAATTGTTATTAACAACCTCAAAGATGCAACACATGCCAAGGCAGAAAACAAAGAACACATAAAAAAAAAAAAACACCTCATGTATGCAACTTGGACAGATGCAGGTATTAATGCTCACTCTAGAAGAAGAATCATTTATAATTTAATAGTGGAAATAAATGTCTCTAAATAAGTACATCATTTTCCCTTGGGAGGAGACATCATCTCAAGAAAACAATTAAATATACTTCAGAATATAGTTTTTACACAGTTATCCCCTAACTGATTTACATATGTCTCTTGAAATCTCAGAATCATAACTAGAGTATTTTTGTACATTCATTGTCCATCTAGTGTTTGGTCAACCCATGCATTAGAAAATTATTCACTTCTTAATCTGTGTACAATGATATACTCAGAACACACATATGACTTATAGCCATGTTGTGGAGGTAAACAAGACTACCGGTCTTCCACTAGTTGGGTGAAGGCCAGATCAAAAATGTTACTCCTTTTCCCACATTCCCTCACCCTCACTTTATTTCTTTTCTTGAGTTATACTAGTTTGATAAATATTTATGATTCCTTGGACCAAATACCTCAATTACCACAACATAAGTTTTCTTCATCAATTCATGCAGCTTCTGAAGACAGGGTAAAGCTTTAGTGGAGATCAATGAAACCAAAAGGCAGGTTATAAGTCAGAGCTTTAGTCTGCCGATAGATTTCCCTGAATTTATAGTTCCTCACAGTTTGCAATATTTCCCTCTAGGTCAGGGGTTTATAAGGCCATTTCATGGGGTTAGAAAAGTCAAAATTACTTTTGTAATAATATTAAAAGTTAGTTGCCTTTTTCACTCTTGTTCACTCTCTAATAAATAGCAGATTTTTTCCAGAGATGACAGGAACTGTGACGACATCCTCACTCTGACATTTAATGGAATGTGTGTTTGTATATTCTTATATTTGAAAATTTTCTCATTTTTAATTTCTAATACAGTAAACATCAACTGACATGACTCACATAAGCTAAAGCATTTCAACATCCTCAAACATTTTTAAGAGTGTAAAGGGTTTCTGAGACCAAAATATTTGAGATTCATTGCTCTATTTCATTCATTAAAAAAAAAAGTATTGAATGCACATCATTGACCATGTAACAGGTTCTGTAACATATGAGGGGAATACAAAGATACCTCTAACCATTTATAAAAACCTACTATGTAGTACATACTGTAAGTTAGGTTTATGTACCTTATTCAATTTAAACCTCCCAACATACCTTCAAAATAGGTATGGTCACCTTCATTTTACAAATGAGGAAAGTGAGTCCTTAAGACCAAGACTAAAACCCAGTAGTGTCCTATCAGATGATAAGACCACTATAAATTCCACTTTATACATATATGATGCAGGATAGTTATTCCTCCTTCACATTTATTTCTTTTCAGTGAAGCTGAAAAGTCAGCAAAACTGGAGTCAGTCTACCTGAGATAAAATTTTAGAATGAAAGACAAAATTTGGATGAAAACTGTATTAATGTTTTAGTAACACTATCTGTAAACACATGTAACTTTTTTCTGTTTGATCAATACTTTCTCTCAGGGGGCATTTGGTTAGGATTACCAGCCACTGAAACTCAATTTCTTATTTTATTTTATTTTATTTATTTATTTGACAGAGAGAGACACAGCGAGAGAGGGAGCACAAGCAGGGGGAGTGGGAGAGGGAGAAGCAGGCTCTCCGCTGAGCAGGGAGCCTGATTCAGGATTCGATCCCAGGACCCTGAGATCATGACCCGAGCTGAAGGCAGCTGCTTAATGACTGAGACACCCAGGCGCCCCTGCAACTCAATTTCTATAGGAGGCAGATATTATTACCTACACTGCATAACTGTTAGAAGAACTAAATGAAATAATGTTAGTATCAATTGCCATAAATTAATATTAAGTACCAACACTCACTGAGTTTATATAATTGCTTGTTCTAAGGTATATACATTTTCAGGGCTAAACTTTATTGACTGCTTATACTGAGTCAGGCATAGTTCTAAGCACTTCATCATATATCATCATTTCATTTAATCCTCAAGGCAGCTCCAAGATATGGCAGCCATTATTATCTAACTTATGGATGAAGAGAATGAGTTACAGAGATGTTCAAAGAATATCCCACGGTCACACTGAAATTTAGCAACGAAGCTGATATGAACCCGGCCGCCTGACCCAAGAGCATGCTCTGAGTCAGTTCACTACATGGAGGAGGACAGAGAACTTGGCCAGGCTCCTCAGTTATAAAGTTGGGGGTGGAGATCCAAGTCCATGTCTGTAGGACCTCAAATCTCTCCACTCTTAACCTATCCCTACCCTATTATTCTTGCCACATTAGATGCTCAGTAAACAGTAACCTAGTCTGCTCTATTGGCACTGTCCAGTGAGCAGTTCTTTATTTTGCACCTACTGTATGTCAGTCTGTGTGCACTGGGGTGAGAGAGAAGAATCAGGCATACTTCTTGACTTTAGTCTAGAAAAAGAGACAGAAACACATTGTATTATATTTGTCTGCTTGGGTTGCTATAACAAAATACCACAGCCTGGGGGGCTTAGACAACAGAAGATTTTTTTTCCCCCACAGTTCTGGAGGCTAGAAGTCCAAGATCAATGTGTTGGCAAGTTTTTTTTCTGAGGCCTCTCTTCTTGGATTGCACCTGGGTGTCTTTTCACTGTTCTCACACATCTTTCCTGTGTGTGTGTGTGTGTGTGTGTGTGTGTGTGTGTGTACATTCCTGGTGTCTCCCTGTGTGTCCAAATTCTCTTATATGGACACTAATCAAATTGGATTAGGGCCCACCTTGAGGGCCTTATTTTAACTTAGTCACTTCTTTAAAGGCTCTTACTTGAATACAGTTGCATTCTGAGGTACCAAGGCTTCAACATATGAATTTGGGGGTGACAAGATTCAGCCCATAGAAAATGTAACATAGAGTTTTTTAAAATAACCTCTTTCCCTTAAGGTCAGGTTGACTTCAGGCCTTCAAATAGGATGAAATAAGGAACAGAAATTTGGAAAACACATCTCAGGAATTCTGAAGAGGCTGTTACAATTTTGGGTGATTTCAAAACAGTTTTGTGACACAATAACCTGTGGCCCAGGAATACAAGGTTTTTTATTGTCAGAGAGAAAGCATACAAAATCAGGGGGAGAGGCAGGCAGAGGGAGAAGCAGGCTCCCCGCTGAGCAGGGAGCCCGATGTGGGACTTGATCCCAGGACACTGGGATCATGACCTGAGCCAAAGGCAGAAGTTTAACCGACTGAGCCACCCAGGCGTCCCTACATGTATGTATAATTTAATACTCAAAACAATACATCCAAGACCATTAAGTACTGGTCTTATTCACATTTTAGAGATGAAGAATCATAGCTATAGGGAAGTTTAGTCAAATTACCTGAGGTTATTTAGCAAAAAATAACAGAACCTAGAATCGAACCTATATGATATTCTGAATCCACAGTCAAATATTTCACTAGGTTACTTTCCTTATGATGGAAAAAATAAATCTCTTTTTCTGTCCCTGTCTGTCTCTGTCTCTGTCTCTCTCTTAGGAACAAGGAATGCCATTATTATTATCAAGTCACACAGTTATTCTCCTATTGCTTCATTTAAGTAAAAAAAACCCATGTGTTACAGAGATTGTGTAACAAATTGTCATTATAAGCAATTCAACTCTATCAAGTAGGCCACATAAGTACAAAATGAATTCCTTTGAATAAGTCAACAATTATTCTATGAGTGTTTGTTTGCACTGAGTTAGGTATTAGCAGTGTAAGAGTATGTTAAATCTTGCTCTCTATATTCAAAGATCCTACAGTCCGGTTGGAATGGCGGTGCATATCTATCTTGTACTCTGGTAAAACTGGAAGGCAGTTTGGTGTAGGATGTCACGAGCATCAGATTATTTCTGGCACATAGAGTATAGATAAGGAAACTGTTCTGTGTCAGCACACTGACAGACTTGTATATGGGCCATGTAAACTTTGAAAAGTTTGACCTGGAGCTGGGTAGAGTGCCCTCTTGTCCTCCAGGAACATGGAAAGATGGGCTGGTGTCTGAGATGCTGCTACACAATCATTTCTCACCATCTCCCTTATCACCTCTCTGGTTCCAATACTTTTCATCTTGATTCCTCCCTTCCCCCTGACCTCAGGGTACAGGTGAAAGCTATAGAATAGCCCAATGCCTGTCTATAATATGGAAATGACTCTTAAGCAACAGAGTTCCACACCACTGATGATGCCTTTCGTCTGGCTAATTTTGCTTTGATGTCATCCTGTGGAACAGGGGAAGTGGGAGGTGACACCATGTGTATGTTTCTTTTTCTGTCTATGTAAGAAATAAACTGACTTTATCTGGGCTTGTTGTTACTTACGAAAACTGTCAGCTTGTTTGACAGGAAGCTTTCAGTAAATGTTAGCTACCACTTCTATCATACATCATTTGAGCATTAGGGATTAGAATGGTCCAGGTATACAGCATCCGTCAATAAATGGAAAGAATTATCATTTATGCACATTTTGCTATTCATAAGGAAAATGTGGAATAATAAATGCTATAATTGCAGACAATATACAGAATTCTGGTGTTCTTGATATGGATTTGATCTTTATCTGAGGATATGATGATCTAGCCCTAAGGAATACACAGAATCTGGCATCATGTGGGATGTTGAGTCTAGCTATTAGGGTCAGAAATATCTGGGCACATGATAATAATACTAAAATCCCTCTTTACTGTGCCAGATACTGTTTTGAGCTCTTAACATGTATCATCTATTTTGATCCTTACAAAAATCTAGAAGGCATGTGCTATTACTGTGCCCAACTGACAGATGTGAAAACAGGATCCCCCGTTCACTAATTTGTCTGGAACCACACAGCAAGTCAATGGTAAAACTGGAATTGAAACTCAGGATGTCTGACTCTGAAGCTAAGCTCAACATGTTAGGAGATCATGAAAATCACAAAGTTGCTTAGAGCCTCAATTTCAACGTCCATAAAATGGGAAGAAACATAGGAGTTTCCACATAGGAAAGCTGTTTTTATTATGTATTTTTTTAAAAGATTATATTTATTTATTTGTCAGAGAGAAAGCACAAGCAGGGGGAGTGGCAAGCAGAGGGAGAAGCAGGCTCCCCACTGAGCAAGGAGCCTGACGTGGGACTCAGTCCCAGGACCCTGGGATCCTAACCTGAGCCTAAGGCAGGAGCTTAACTGACTGAGCCACTCACTTGTCCCAGAAAGCTGTTTTTAAAATATGTTATTAAAGAACAGAGCTTAATGGCTGACATACAACAGGCACTCAATAGTTGCTTAAAATTTTTTTAACTGTGATAAAATACATATAAAATTTATTATGTAAAAAAATTTAAATCTAAACAATTTTAATTTTATCATCTTAAAAAATTTAAAATTTAAAAAATTTTTAATTTTATTATCTCAAAATTTTAAATCAGTAGTATTAAATATACTCATACTGTTGTACAACAAAGCCATAAAACTTTTTTGTCTTGCAAAATGGAATCTCTATAACCATAAAATAACAACATCCCATTTCCCCCCACTCCAGCACTTGACAAATGTTTTATACTTTCTGCTTATGAGTTTGACTGCCTTAGACATATAAGTGGAATCATAAAGTATTTGTCTTTTTGTGACTGGCTCATGTCACTTAGGATAACGTCTTCAGGGTTCATCCATGTTGTACCATAAGTCAAGATTTCTGTCCTTTTTAAGGCTGAATAATATTCCACTGTATGTGCATACTACATTATCTTTACACACTTATCCACTGATGGACACTTGGATGGCTTCCACCTGTTAGCTATTGTGAATAGTGCTGCTATGACCATAGGTGTGCAAATATCTCTTCAAGACCTTTCTTTTAATATTTTTGGATATACACCCAGAAATGGAATTGCAAGATCATACAGTAACTCTAATTTTAAATTTTTTAATGAACGAACTTACTGTTTTCCACAGTGACTGCACCGTTTTACATTCCCACCAACAGTGCACAGAATTTACAATTTCTTCACATCCTTGACAACACTTGTTGTTTTCCATTCATTTTTTTAAAGAGCAGCCATCCTATGGGTGAGTGGTGATATTATAATTTTGATTTGCATTTCTCTAATGATTAGCAATTTTAAGCATCTTTTCATATGCTTGTTGCCAATATGTATATAATTTTTGTAGAAATGTCTATTTAAGTCCTTTGCCCATTTTTAAAGTAAGATTAATATTGTTGTTACTGAATTGTAGCGGTTCTTTATATATTCAGGATATTAACCTCTTATCAGATATAGGATTTGCAAATGTTTTCTCCCATTCCATAGGATGCTTTTTTCACTCTGTGCATTGTGTCCTCTGATACACAGTTTTTAATTTTAATGTTCAATTTATCTATTTTTCTTTTGCCTATGCTTTAGGTGTCATATCCAAGAAATGATTACGAATTTAATGTTATGAAGGTTTCCCCCTGTTTTCTTCTAAGAGTTTTATAAGTTTTGCTCTTATGTTTAGGTCTTTGATTCATTTTGACTTAATTTTTGTATATGGTATAAGTTAAGAGCCCACCTTCATTCTTTTGCTTGTGGATTTCCAGTTATCTCAACACCATTTGTTGAGAAGACTCTCCTTCTTCATTGATAGTTATTAGCACCCTTGGTCTATATGTTTGTCTTCATGCCAGTACCACACTCTTATTTTTTCCATACTTTTGATTAATGTAGCTTTGTAATATGTTTTGAAATCAGGATGTGTGAATTCTCCAGTTTTGTTCTTTTTCAAGATTTTTGGGGGCTATTTGGAGTCTCTTGATTTGCATTTCCCTGATGATTATTGATGTTGAGCATCTTTTCATGTACCTGTTGGCCATTTGGATGTCTTTTTCAGAATAATATCTATTTGATTCCTCTGCCCATTTGTGAATTAGATTTTTGTTTTCATTGTTATTGAGTTGTGTGAGTTCTTTATATTTTGGATATTAACCTCTCATCCAATATATGATTTGCAAAAATTTTCTCCCATTCTTTAGGTTGCCTTTTCATTTTGTTGGGATTGTTTTTTTGTTGTTGTTATTTACAGAATCTTTTTAGTTTGATATAGTCCCATTTGTTGATCTTTGCTTTTGCTGTTTGTGCTTTTGGTGCCATATCCAAGAAATCATTACCAAGACCAATGTCGAGAAGCTTCTTCCCTACATTTTCTTCTAGGAGTTTTATATCATAAGGTCTTATGTTTAAGTTTTTGATCCATTTCAAATTAATTTTTGTGAATGGTGTAAGATAGAGGTCCAGTTTCATTTTTCTGCATGTGTTTATTCAGTTTTCCCAATACCATTTTTTTTAATTTCCTTTTTTTGGTTTTTGTTTTTAGATTTTATTTATTTATTTGTCAGAGAGAGAGGGAGACAGAGAGCGCGTGTAAACACAAGCAGGGGAAGCAGCAGGCAGAGGGAGAATCAGGCTCCCCGCTGAGCAAGGAGCCCAATATGGGATTCCATCCCAGGACTCTGGGATCATGACCTGAGCCAAAGGCAGATGCTTAACTGACTGAGCCACCCATGCATCCCTCCCAACACCATTTGTTGAAGGGGTTACCCTTTCTTCATTAGGTGTTCTGGGCTCCCTTGTTGAATATTAGTTGACATAATATCTGAGGGTTTAATTCTGGGCTCTCTATTGTGTTCCATTGGTCTGTGTGTTTATTTTTATGCCAGTACCTTACTGTTTTCATTACTGTAGCTTTGGAGTATAGTATGAAATCAGAAGTCTGATGCCTCCAGCTTTGTTCTTCTTTCTCAGGGTTGCTTTAACTATTTGGGGCCTTTTGCGGTTGCATACACATTTTAGAATTGTTTTATTTTTATTTCTGTGAAGAATGCCATTGGAATTTTAATAGGAATTGCATTGAGTCTATAAATGGCTTTGGGTGGTATGGACATTGTATTTCTGACTCATGAACATGGGATGTCTTTCCATTTGTTTGTGTCTTCTTTGATTTCTCTCAACAAAGTCTAGTAGTTTTCATTATACAGATCTTACACTTCCTTGGTTAAATTTATTCCTAAATATTTTATTGTCTTTGATGCTCTTGTGAATGGGATAGTTTTCTTTACTTCTTTTTCAGATGTTTCATTTTTAGTGTATAGAAATGCAACTGATTTATGTGTGTTGATTTTACATCCTGTAACTTACTGAATTTATTGATTAATTCCAGCAGTTTTTGATTGTGTCTTTGGGATTTTTTTTTTTACATACAAAATCATATCATTTGCAGATAATGAAAAATTTACTTATTCCTCTCTGATTCAGATGCCTTTTATTTCTTTGTCTTCCTAATTGCTTTAGCTAGGACTTTCAGTACTATATTGAATAAGAGTGATGAGAGTGGGCATTCTTGTCTTGTTTACCATTGAGTATAATGTTAGCTGTGGATTTGTCATATAAGGCCTTTATTATGTTGAGGTATGTTCTTTCTATACCCAGTCTGTTGAGAATTTTTATCATGAAGGGATTTTGTATTTTGTCAGATGCTTTTTCTGCATCTATTGAAATAATCATGTGATTTTTCTTTTATTCTTGTAATTTGGTGTATTACATTTATTGATTCATGTATGTTGAACCATCCTTCCATCCCAGGGATAAGTCCTACTTGGTCATGGTGTATAATACTTTTATTTTTATTTATTTATTTAATTATGTTATGTTAATCACCATACAGTACATCATTAGTTTTTGATGTAGTGTTCCATGATTCATTGTTTGTGTATAACACGCAGTGCTCCATGCAATATGTGCCCTCCTTAATACCCATAACTGGGCTCACCCATCGCCCCACGCCCCTCCCCAATGAAACCCTCCATTTGTTTCCTGGAGTCCATAGTCTCTCATGGTTCATCTTGCCCTCTGATTTCCCCCCCTTCAGTTTTCCCTTCCTTCCCCTAATGTCCTCCATGCTATTCCTATATTCCACATATGAGTGAAACCATATGATAATTATCTTTCTCTGCTTGCTTATTTCACTTAGCATAATCCCCTCCAGTTCCATCCATGTTGATGCAAATGGTGGGTATTCAAATGAATAATATTCCATTGTATATATGAACCACATCTTCCTTTCCATTCATCTGTTGAAGGGCATCTTGGCTCCTTCCACAGTTTGCCTATTGTGGACATTGCTGCTATGAACACTGGGGTGCAGGTGCTCCTTCTTTTCACTACATCTGTATCTTTGGGGTAAATACCCAGTAGTGTGGGAAAAGATGGCAGAGGAGTAGGGGACCCTATTCCAACTGGTCCCCGGAATTGAGCTGGATATCTACCAGACCACTCTGAGCACCCAGGAAATCAGCCTGAGATGTAAGAAGAACTGGATCTCTACAAACAGACTATCCCAGGCGGTTGGTTTCGAGGTATGAAGTGGGGAGCCATAGTTCCCTGGGCAGATATCAGAGGATAAATGGCAGCAGGAGGGAGCCTGGCCATGGGGATCCTACACCGCTGGTGAATGACAGCCTCCAGCACTGGGGACAGGCCACAAACTCATGGACCAGTAGCAGCGGGGAAAGGACTTTAGAGTGGCCCCCTGGGACAGAAACCCCGGAGCTGCGGGGTCGCCTGTGCAAACTGGGAGCAGCTGGCGGTTTTAGAAGCACAAAGTGCAGAGACGTGCCCTGACCTGGAGGCAGGACTGGGAGCACTGCAGAGGGGCGCACAACCCAGGACGCTGCAGTTTATATCAGCACAGACAGAAATGGAGACAGTGTGGCCTGAAGAGCTCACTGAAGAACAGACTGATCTGTCTGCTCTGAGGCAGAGGGTTGGAAATGGTCTCTTCTGCTCTGACTCTTGGAAGAGATGCGGAAAGCCGCCAGGGAAAGCCGCCAGAGAACAAAAGCCCCAAAAACTGGTTCCCGCTGAGCCCATCCCCTGACACAGGGGGGCAGGGCAACTCTGCCCAAACAGGGTTGCCTGAGTAACAGCGTGGCAGGCCCCTCCCCCAGAAGACAGGCTAGGAAAAGAAGAGGCCAGCTACCCTAAGGTCCCTAGAAAACAGGTGCATCTTGCTTGGGTTGTGGTCAATAATTTGGAATCTCTACATTCCCACAACCACCCATCAACAGAACGACTAGGAGGAGGAACCCCCAACATAGGAAAGACTCAGAGATTATGACCTACACCACAGATTTACAAATGGATGCAGATATAACCAAGATGTCAGAGATGGAATTCAGGCTAGCAATTAAGATAATAGCTAGAATGGAGAAATCAATTAATGGCAACACAGAGTCTCTAAGGGCAGAAATGAAAGCTGAATTGGCAGAACTTAAAAATGCTATCAATGAGATCCAATCTAATCTAGATAATCTAGAAGCTAGGATAAGTGAGGCATAAGAACGAATTAGTGACCTGGAAGACAATTTAATAGATACAAAGGGAAAAGAGGAGTCAAGGGAAAAACAACTCAGAATCCATGAAAAAAAATCAGAGAAATAAGTGACACCATGAAGTGTTCCAATGTCAGAATAATTGGAATCCCAGAGGGAGTGGAGAGAGACAGAGGACTAGAAGATATATTTGAGCAAATTGTAACTGAGAACTTCCCTAATCTGGGGAATGAAACAAACATTCGTGTCCTAGAGGCAGAGAGGACCCCTCCCAAGATTAAGGAAAACAGGCCAACACCCCGGCATGTAATAGTAAAACTTGCAAATCTTAGAACCAAGGAAACCATCTTAACGGCAGTTAGGGGGAAGAGATTCCTTATGTACAGAGGGAGGAACATCTGAATAACGTCAGACCTATCCACAGAAACCTGGCAAGCCAGAAAGGCCTGGCAAGACATATTCAGGGTACTAAACGAGAAGAACATGCAGCCAAGAATACTTTATCTGGCAAGGCTGTCATTTAGAATGGATGGAGAGATGCAGAGCTTCCAAGACTGGCAGAAACTGAAAGAATATGTGACCACTAAGCTGGCCCTGCAAGAAATATTAAGGGAAGAAAGAGAGAAAGGTCTTTCTCCTATAAAAGGAGAAAGACCCCAAGAGTGCTATACAACAGAAATTTACAGGGACAATCTATAAAAACAACGTCTTCACAGGCAACATGAATACAGTTAATTCATATCTTTCAATAGTCACTGTCAACGTGAATGGCCTAAATGCTCCCATAAAACGCCACAGGGTTGCAGATTGGATAAAAAGACAGGACCCACCCATGTGTTGTTTACAAGAGACTTATTTTGAAACTAAAGATATATCCAGACTGAAACTGAAGGGATGGAGATCTATCTTCCGTGCCAGTGGACCTCAAAAGAAAGCTGGGGTAGCAATTCTTATATCAAAAAAATTAGATTTTAAACTAAAGTCTGTAGTTAGAGACACAGAAGGACACTATATCATTCTTAAAGGGTCTATCCAACAAGGAGATCTTACAATTGTAAATATCTATGCCCCCAACATGGGAGCAGCCATCTGGTTAAGCCAACTGTAAACAAAATAGTCATATTGATAATAATACATTAATTGTAGGAGACCTCAATACTCCACTCTCAGCAATGGACAGATCATCTAAGCAGAAAATCAACAAAGAAACAAGAGCTTTGAATGACACACTGGACCAGATGGACCTCATAGATATATACAGAACATTCCACCCTAAATAACAGAATACTCATTCTTCTCCAGCGCACATGGAATTTTCTCCAGAATAGACCACATACTGGGTCACAAATCAGGTCTCAACTGATACCAAAAGACTGAGATTATTCCCTGCATATTCTCAGACCACAATGCTTTAAAATTGGAATGCAATCACAAGAAAAAAATTGGCAGAAATTCAAACACTTGGAAGCTAAAGACCACTCTGCTCAAGAATGTTTGGGTCAACCAGGAAATCAAAGAAGAACCTATACAATTCATGGAAACCAATGAGAATGAAAACACATCGGTCCAAAACCGATGGGATACTGCAAAGCGGTCCTAAGGGGGAAATACATAGCCATCCATGCCTCACTCAAAAAAAAAAAAAAAAAAAAGAAAAATCCCAAATTCACCAACTAACTCTACACCTTAAAGAACTAGAGAAAAAGCAACAAATGATGCCTAAGCCACACAGTAGAAGAGAAATAATTAAGATTAGAGCAGAGATCAATGAATTAGAAACCAGAAACACAGTATATCAGATCAACGAAACTAGAAGTTGGTTCTGTGAAAGAATTAGAAGATCGACAAACCACTGGCTAGACTTATCCAAAAGAAAAGAGAAAGGACCCAAATTAATAAAATTATGAATGAAAGGGGAGAGATCACGACTAACACCAAGGAAATAGAAACAATTATTAGAAATTATTATCAACAACTATATGCCAATAAACTGAGCAATCTGGATGAAATGGATGCCTTCCTGGAAACCTATAAGCTGCCAAGACTGAAACAGGAAGAAATTGACAACCTGAATAGACCAATAACCAGTAACGAGATTGAAACAGTGATCAAAAACATCCCAAAAAACAAGAGTCCAGGGCCTGATGGATTCCATGGGGAATTCTACCAAACATTCAAAGAAGAAATAATACCTATTTTCCTGAAGCTGTTTCAAAAGATAGAAACAGAGGGAAAGCTTCCGGACTCATTCTATGAGGCCAGCATTACCTTGATCCCCAAACCAGGCAAAGACCCCATCAAAAAGAATTTCAGACCGATATCCCTGATGAATATGGATTCCAAAATCCTCCACAAAATCCTAGCTAATAGGATCCAACAATACATTAAAAGGATCATCCACCACGACCAAATGGGATTTATCCCTGGGATGCAAGGGTGGTTCAACATTTGCAAATCCATCAATGTGATAGAACACATTAATAAGAGGAGAGAGAAGAACCATATGGTCCTCTCAATTGATGCAGAAAAAGCATTGGACAAAATACAGCATCCTTTCCTGATTAAAACTCTTCAGAGTATAGGGATAGAGGGAACATTCCTCAAGTTCATAAAATCCATCTATGAAAAACCCACAGCGAATATGATCCTCAATGGGAAAAAGCTGAGAGCTTTCCGTTAAGATCAGGAACATGTCAAGGATGCCCAGTCTCGCCACTATTGTTCAACATAGTACTAGAAGTCCTAGCAACAGCAATCAGACAACAAAAAGAAATAAATGGTATTCAAATTGGCAAAGAAGAAGTCAAACTCTCTCCCTTTGCAGATGACATGATACTTTATGTGGAAAACCCAAAAGACTCCATCCCCAATTACTAGAACTCATACAGCAATTCAGTAATGTGGCAGGATACAAAATCAAAGCACAGAAATCAGCTGTTTTCTTTACACTAACAATGCAACTGTAGAAAGAGAAATTAGAGAAACGCTCCCATTTACAATAGCACCAAAAACCATAAGATACCTCGGAATAAACCTAACCAAGGAGGTAAAGGATCTCTACTCTAGGAACTACAGAACAGTCATGAAAGAAATTGAAGAAGACACAAAAAGATGGAAAAACATTCCATGCTCATGGATCGGAAGAATAAACATTGTTAAAATGTCTATGCCGCCCAGAGTAATCTATACCTTCAATGCCATCCTGATCAAAATACCAATGACATTTTTCAAAGTGCTGGAACAAACAATCCTAAAATTTGTATGGAATCAGATAAGACCCCGAATTGCCAAGGAAATGTTGAAAAAGAAAAACAAAGCTGGGGGCATCACGCTGCCTGATTTCAAGCTATATTACAAAGCTGTGATCACCAAGACAGCATGGTACTGGCACAAAAACAGATATATAGACCAATGGAAGAGAATAGAGAGCCCAGATATGGACCCTCAACTCTATGGTCAAATAATCTTTGACAAAGCAGGAAAAAACATGCAATGGAATAAAGACAGTCTCTTCAATAAATGGTGCTGGGAAAATTGGACAGCCACATGCAGAAGAATGAAACTGGACCATTCTCTAGCACCATACACTAAGATAAACTCTAAATGGATGAAAGACCTCAATGTGAGACAGGAATCCATCAAAATCCTAGAGGAGAACATAGGCAGTAACCTCTTTTACATCGGCCACAGCAACTTCTTTCAGGATACATCTCCAAAAGCTAGTGAAACAAAAGCAAAAATGATCTTTGGGGACTTCACCAAGATAAAAAACTTCTGCACAGCAAAGGAAACAGTCAACAAAACAAAGACGCAACCCACAGAATGGGAGAAGATATTTGCAAATGACACTGCAGATAAAGGACTGGTATCCAAGATCTATAAAGAACTTCTCAAACTCAACACCCAAAAAACAAATAATCAAGTCAAAAAATGGGCAGAAGACATGAAAAGACACTTCTCTGAATCAGACATACAAATGGCTAACAGACACATGAAAAAATATTCATCATCATTAGCCATCAGGAAAATTCAAATCAAAACCACATTGAGATACAACCTTACACCAATTTGAATGGCAAAAATGGACAAGGAAAGAAACAACAAATGTTGGAGATGTTGTGGAGAAAGGGGAACCCTCTTACACTGTTGGTGGGAATGCAAGTTGGTACAGCCACTTTGGAAAACAGTGTGGAGGTGCCTCCAAAAATTAAAATAGAGCTACCCTGTGACCCAGCATTTGCACTCCTGGGTATTTACCCCAAAGACACAGATATAATGAAAAGAAGGGCCATATGCACCCCAATGTTCATAGCAGCAATGTCTGCAATAGCCAAACTGTGGAAAGAGCCAAGATGCCCTTCCACAGATGAATGGATAAAGAAGATGTGGTCCATATATACAATGGAATATGACTCAGTCATCAGAAAGGATGAATACCCAACTTTTACATCAGCATGGATGGGACTGGAGGAGATTATGCTAAGTGAAATAACTCCAGCAGAGAAAGTCAATTATCACATGGTTTCACTTATTTGTGGAACATAAGGAATAACGTGGAGGACCTTAGGAGAAGGAAGGGAAAAATGAAGGGGGGGAATCAGAGGGAGAGATGAACCATGAGAGTCTATGGACTCTGAGAAACAAACAGGGTCTTAGAGGGGAGGGGGGACGGGGGACTGGTTAGCCCGGTGATGGGTATTAAGGAGGGCACATACTGCATGGAGCACTGTGTGTTATACGAAAACAATGGATCGTGGATCACCACATCCGAAACTAATGATGTATTGTATGGTGACTAACATAACAATAACATTTTAAAAAGTTTTTTAAAAAGTAAAAATAAATAAATAAATACCCAGTGGTGCAATTGCTGGGTCATCTGGTAGCTCTATTTTTAACTTTTTGAGGAGCCTCCATACTGTTTTCTAAAGTGGCTGTACCAACTTGTATTCCCACCAACACTGTAAGAGGGTTTCCCTTTCTCCTCATCCTCTCCAACTATTGTAGTTCCCTGCCTTGTTAATTTTTGCCATTCTAACTGGTGTAAGGTTGGTATCTCAGTGTGGTTTTGATTTGAATTTCCTTGATGGCTAATGATGTTGAGCATTTTTTCATGTGTCTGTTAGCCATTTGTATGTCTTCTTTGGAGAAGTGTCTGTTCATGTCTTCGCATTTTTTGACTTATTTGTTTTTTGGGGTGTTAATTTTGAGAAGTTCTTTATAGATCTTGGATATCAGCCCTTTATCTGTAGTGTCATTTGCAAATATCTTCTCCCCTTCCGTGGGTTGCCTCTTTGTTTTGTTGACTGTTTCCTTTGCTGTGCAGAAGCTTTTTATCTTGATGAAGTCCCAAAAGTTCATTTTCACTTTCGTTTCCCTTGCCTCTGGAGACATGTCTTGAAAGAAGTTGCCGTGGCTGATGTTGAAGAGGTTACTGCCTATGTTCTCCTCTAGGATTTTGATGGATTCCTGTCTCATATTGAGGTCTTTCATCCATTTAGAGTTTATCTTTGTGTATGGTGTAAGAGAATGGTCAAGTTTCATTCTTCTGTATATAGGTGTCCAATTTTCCCAGCACCATTTATTGAAGAGACTGTCTTTTTTCCAATGGATATTTTTTCCTGCTTTGTCGAAGATTAGTTGACCATAGAGTTGAGGGTCCATATCTGGGCTCTCTATTCTGTTCCTTTGATATATGTGTTTGTTTTTGTGCCAGTACCATGCTGTCTTGGTGATCACAGCTTTGTAATATAGCTTGAAATCAGGCAGCGTGATGCCCCCAGCTTTGTTTTTCTTTTTCAACATTTCCTTGGTGATTCGGGGTCTTTTCTGGTTCCATACAAATATTAGGATTGTTTGTTCCAGCCCTTTGAAAAGTGCCATTGGTATTTTCATCAGGATGGTGTTGAAAGTATAGATTGCTCTATATAATCCTTTTAATATATTCTTGAATTTGGTTTGCTGATATTTTGTTGAGAATTTTTGCATCTATATTCATCAGGGATGTTGACCTCTAGGGGTTTTTTTCGTTTAGTGCCCTTATCTGGCTTTGGCATTATGGTAATGTGAGCCTCATAGAATCAGTTTGAATGTTCCCTCTTCTTCAGATTTTTAGAAGAGTTTGAGAAGGATTGGCAACAATTTTTCTTTAAATATTTGGTAGAATTCACCAGTGAAGCCATCTCATATTGGGGTTTTCTGTGTTGGGAGGTTTTAATTACTGATTCAGTCTTTTTACTCACTATTGGCCTGTTCTGATTTTTTTATTTCTTACTGATTCAGTTTTGGTAGGTTGTGTGTTTGTAGAAATGTATATCCATTTCTTCTAGGTTATCTGATTTGTTGGCATCTACCTGTAGACAGTAGTTTCTTATTATCCTATGTATTTCTGTTTTATCAGTTGTAATGTCTCCTCTTTCATTTCTAATTTTATTTATTTGAGTTTTCTCTCTTTCTTAGTCTAGCTAAGGATTTGTCAGTTTTGTTTATCTTTTAAAAAGCAGCTGACTTTTGTTAATCCTTTCTGTTGTTTTTCTGATCTCTAATTTATTTTTGCTATGATCTTTATTCTTTACTTTCTTCTGCTAACTTTGGGCTTAATTTGATCTTCCTTGATGTGGAGAGTTAGTTTATTTGAAATCTTTCTAATTTCTCAATATATGCATTTATCTCTATAAACTTCCCTCACAGAACTGCTTTTGCAGCATCCCATAGGTTTTGGTATATTGGGTTTCCATTTTCATTTGTTTTGAGATATATTTTATTTCCCTATTGATTTCTTCTTTCACTCATCGATTTTTCAGAGTGTGTTATTTAGGGGCGCCCAGGTGGCTCAGTCAGTTAAGCGTCAGACTCTTGGTTTCAGTTCAGGTCATGATCTCAGGGTTGTGAGATTGAGCCCCGCCTTGGGCTCGGCACTCAGTCTACTGGGAATTCTCTCTCCCTCTGCCCCTCCCCCTGCTTCTGTGGGTGCACACTCTCTCTTTCTCTCTCTTAAATAAATAAATAAATAAATATCTTTTAAGAAAAAAGAAGTATGTTATTTAGATTCCACATATTTGAAGGTTTTTCGGCTTTCTGTTTGTTAATTTCTAGTTTCATACCATTGTGATCAGAAAATACAGTTATATGATTTCAGTTTTCTTAAATTTGCTAAGATTTGCTTTGTGTCCTATGATCTGTCCTGGAGAATGTTCCAGTACACTTGAGTAGAATGTGTATACTGCTGCTGTTGGATGGAATATTCTATATATGTCTGTTATATCCATTTGGTCTACAGCATGTTTTAAGTCCAGTGTTTTCTTGATTTTCTGTCTGGATGATCCATCCATTGCTGAAAGTGAGGTATTGAAGTCTCCTCCTATTATTATATCATTGTATATTTCTCCCTTCAGATCTATTAGTATTTCCTTTGATATATTTGGGTGCTCCAATATTGGGCACATGTATTTATGATTCTTATATTTTCTTGATGTTTTGACCACTTAATCATTATGTAATGACCTTCTTTGTCTCTTGTTACCATTTCTGGCTTACAGTCTATTTTTTTTAAAAAGATTTTATTTATTTGACAGAGAGATACAGTGAGAGAGGGAACACAAGCAGGGGGAGTGGGAGAGGGAGAAGCAGGCTTCCCACAGAGCAGGGAGCCTGACGCAGGGCTCGATCCCTGGACCGGGGGATCATGACCTGAGCCGAAGGCAGACCCATAATGACTGAGCCACCCAGGCGCCCCTGGCTTACAGTCTGTTTTGTCTGATATAAGTATGGCTATCTCCACTTTCTTTTGGTTTTCACTTGTGTGGAGTATCTTTTTTCATCCCTTCACTTTGAGGCTGTTTGTCTTTAAAGCTGAAATGAGCCTCCTGTAGGCAGCATATAGTTGGGTCTTGTTTTGTTTTTGTTTTTGTTTTTTTAATCCATCTAGCCACTTCATACCTTTTATTGGTAAATTCAATTCATTTACACTTACAGTGATTACTGATATGTAAGGACTTACTGTCACCCTCTTATTGATTGTTTTCTGGTTGTTTTATATTTCCATTTTTTAATTTTTGCCCTTCTTTCTGCCTACCTTTGTAAATTGGTGGTTTTCCACAGTTATTTACTCTGTTTTCCCTTTTTTATGTTTTGTAAGTTTACTTTAGATTTTTCCTTTGCAGTTTCATGAGGCTTACATAAAACATCTTATAAATAAAACCTTCCATTTCTTGCTGACAGCAGCTTATCTACAATCATTTTTGAAGGCTTTGTTCTTTTATTCTTCCCTTTTTTTTGATGTCACAATTTACCTCTTTTTATGCTGTGTATTTGTTAACAAATCCAAGTAGCTATAGTTATGTTTAATACTCTTTTCCTTTAACTTTTATACTGTTGTTAAGTAATTAATATACCATTCTATTATAGAATTGGAGTCTTCTAAATCTGGCTATATATTTTTCATTTTATCAGTATGTTATATACTTTTATATGTTTTCATGTCTCTGATTATTGTCTTTTTATTTCAGCATGAAGAATTCCTTTCAACATTTCTTCCAAGGCAAATCTAGTAGTGATATACCTTCTCAGCTTTTGTCTGTGAAAGCCTTTATTTCTCCTTCATATGAAGGATAATTTTTCTGGATAGAATATTCTTAGCTGGCAATTTTTATCTTCCATCACTTTGAATATGTTAGTTTATTCTTTCTTGACCTATATTGTTTATGCTGTGAAATTTGCTGATAGCCCATTGGGTGTTCCTTTGTGGGTTGTACTCTTTCTTTCCTCCCTAGTGGTTTTTAGAATTCTTTTTTTTACCTTTGATTTTTGATGGTTTCATTATAATGTGTCTTGGAGAAGGCCTTTTGGCATTGAGATGATAGGGTCATCTGTTAGCTTCTTTTCCCCAAGCTTGGGAAGTTTTTAGCTACTGTTTCCTTAACTAAAATTTCTTCCCCCCTTCTCCCTCTCTATTCTTTCCTGAATCCTGATTATTTAAATGTTTTCCCTTTTAATTGAATCCCATAGATCATGTAGGCTTTCTTTGCTCTGTATTCTTTTCCCTTTTTTTTCTGTTGTAAATGTGTTGTTTCAAAATTCCTATTCTGCCAGTCATTATTCCGTCTTCCATCTGCTGTACTCTACTACAGATGCTTTCTGTTGCATTCTTCATTTCATTCATTGAATTCTTCAGCTCCTGAATTTCTGTTTGGTTCTTTTTTATAGTTTCAATCTGTTTTATAAGAGATTTTTTTAAGGATCATATTTATTTAGTTGAGAGAGAGAAAGTGAGCAAACGAGCGAGCGAGAGAGCACAAGCAGGGGAAGAGGCAGAAGCAGACTCTCCACGGAGCAGGGAGCCCGATGTGGGGCTTGATCCCAGGACCCCAAGATCATGACCTGAGCTGAAGGCAGGCGCTTAACTGACTGAGCCACCCAAGGGCCCTGTTTTATAAGACATTATAAGAGATTTTTCTCATGTATTTTTTTTCCTAATCTCATTGATCTGTCTTTTTTTAAAAGATTTTATTTATTTATTTGACAGAGAGAGAGAGCACAAGCAGGGGGAGCAGCAGGCAGAGGGAGAGGGAGAAGCAGGCTTCCCACTGAGCAGGGAGCCTGATGCAGAGCTCGATCCCAGGACCCTGGGGTCATGACCTGTGCTGAAGGCAGACGCTTAACCAACTGAGTCACTCGGACACCCCTCATTGATCTGTCTTTCTGATTATAGCTTGTTGAGTTTCTCTAATACAGCTATTTTGAATTCTTTATCAGTTGATTGCATTATTCTGTGTCTTTGGGTTCAGTTGCTGGACAGTTTTTGATACCCTTTCACAATGACGTATTTCCTTCATTTTTTGAGTTCCTTGTTCCTGAGTTGCTACTTTCTCATTTTAGGTTTTTTTACTTATTATCTTCAGATGGTGTGCTGTTTATTGGTGTTGTTTCTCTGGGGAATACCAGATTTATGAGGGATAGACCTGTTTTACTCTTGTTCCGTCTTATGGCAGATTTTTTAACCTTTGTGTTTTCTCTTGTTATAATTTGCCAAGCTGCCTGCAGAAAGCCTCTCTCTCTTTTGTTTTACAAAAGGTGGCACTGCAGCTCCAGTTTGTGTTTTCTCCCTTGCCCACAGATTTTGAACCATTTTTCTAAGAGTGCTCAGATTATCTGACCTGCTCTCACTGCCACACTAGGAAGCACATACAAGGAGCTGCTCACAAGGTAGGGTAGGTGGGTAGGCGGGAGCTTTGGGGATACCCACGTGCCTGGTGAGGCAATATGCTTCATTGGGGTACTCCCAAAGGCTTGTGGGCAGATTCCCGCTGAAGTCCTGAAGAAACACCTGGGAACTGCATTCCTTTAATGCCTTTTGATATTCACACCTGCTTCCTTCCTTTTCTCCTCCCTCCCTCCAGTGATGGAGGTCCTTCTACAGAAAGCAGGGTGCTACTGGAGAGAAATAGGCTTCTCTGGCTGCAGCTGCACTGAGATAGCCAGTCACTCACTGATTTTGCTCTCCACTCCTCCGTGGAAGAGGTTGCCACTTTCCAACTCCTCTATAGGAAGGTCACCACTGCTGCTGCCAAACAGCTCAGATCCTTGCAGCGTCATCCTGGGGAAGGAGGTGGCTCTGGTGATCCCTCCCTCTAATGTATGTCCAAATTCATCTCTGTCTCACTCCAAAGGTATGCTGGACTCTCCTTCAGGCAGGCTGGACTCTAACAGTTTTCTCATGTGTGGGTACCTGCCCAGGTGTGCCACTCTCCAGGTTTTCTTTCTGACCACAGCAGTTGGGGGTAGGGTGGGTTCACAACTTCTTTGGCTTCACAGCCCTTATAGAAGTCTTGTTTGTTTATTTTATTTTTTTAATATTTTGTTTATTTATTTGACAGAGAGAGAGAGAATGAGCACAAGCAGGGGGAGCGGCAGGCAGAAGGAGAAGCAGGCTCCCCACTGAGCAAGGAGCCCGATGTGAGACTCAATCCCAGGACCCTGGGATCATGACGTGAGCTGAAGGCAGACACTTAACTGACTGAGCCACCTAGGTGTGCCATTGTTTGTTTATTTTTGGATGTACAGCTGGGAGCAAATCTTCCTGGGTCACTGGATGTAAAGGTGCACTTTTGTTCAGTTATAGATGTCTATTTATTTAAAAAGTGGGGAGAGAAAAAAATAATGTTGCCATGATACTGATGCAACTCTAGTTGGGGACTTTAATATAACTTTCTCAACAATGGATAGATTGTCCACTCAGAAAATCAGTAAGGAAACATTGGACTTAAACTACACAATAGATCAGATGTACCTAACAGACATTTTACAGAACATTGTATCCAAAAGCAGCAGAATACCTATTCTCTTCAAGTGCACATGGAATATTCCCGGGATAGATCATATGTTGGGCCATGAAACAAGTCTTAATAAACTTAAGAAGATTGTAATCATATCAAGCATATTTTCTGATCACAATGGTATGAAACTAGAAATCAATTACAGGAAGAAAACAGGAAGACACAGAAATATGTGGAAACTAAACAACATCCTACAGAAAAACTAATAGGGCAGAGAAGGAATAAAAAGAGAAATCAAAAAATATATTCAAAGAAAGGAAGCACTAAAACTTATGGGAAGTAGCAAAAGCTGTTCTAAGAGGGAAGTTTATAATGATAAATGCCTACATTAAGAAAAAGATCACAAATAAACAACCTAACTTTATACCTCAGGTAACTAGAAAAAGAACAAACTAAGCCCAAAGTTAGTAGAAGGAAGATGATAACAAACATCAAAGCAAAAATAAGTGAAATAGAGACAAAAAAAAAACCCACAAAAGATTAAGAGCTGTTTATTTAAAAAGATAAACAAAATTGACAAAACTTTAGATAAAAGAAAAAAGAGATGATTCAAATAAATTATAAATGAAAGAAAAGACATTATAATGCATATCATACAAAGGATCACAAGAGACTACTATGAGTAATTATATGCCAACAAATTGGACAACATAGAAGAAATGGATAAATTACTAGAAATAATCTACCAATCATGAAGAAATAGATAATCTGAGCAGACCAATTATTAGTAAGGAGATAAAATCAGTAATCAAAAATGTCCCAAGAAAGAAATATCTAGGACCATATGACATCATTCCAATTCTTCTCAAACTCTTCCAAAAATTTGAAGAGGAAGGAACACTTCCAAACTCATTTTATGAAGTAAGCATTACCCGGATACCAAAGCCATGCAAGGATACTATAAGAAAATAAAATTAGAGGCCAGTATCCCTGTTGAACACAAATGCAAAAATCCTCAACAAATATTAAATTGAATTCAACAGCACATGAAAAAGATTGTACACCATGATCAAGTGGAGTTTATCCATGGAATGCAAAGATGTTTCAACATCTACAAATCAGTAAGTGTGATACACCACATTAACAAAATAAAGGATAAAAATATAATTTCAGTAGATTCAGAAAGATCATTTGACAAAATCCAACATCCTTTTGTAATGAGAACTCTCAACAAATTAGATATGGTAGAAATGTACTTCAGCATGATAAAGGCCATATATGACAAGGCCACATGTGACATCATATTCATTGGTGGAAAGCTAAAAGCTTTTCCTCTAAGATCAGGAACAAGAATGAGTGCCCATTCTCACCAATATTTTCAACATAGTATTAAAAGTCCTAGCCAGAATAATTAGACAAAATAAATAGATAAAAGAAAATAAATAAGGCATCCAAATCAGAAAGGAAGAAGTAAAACTGTCTCTTTTTGCAGATGACATGATATTATATATAGAAAACCCTAGAGACTCTACCAAAACTTTGTTATAACTAATCAGTGAATTCAGCAATGTTGTAGGATACAAACTCAATATGCAAAAATCAGTTGCATTTCGATACAGTAACAAACAATAGGAAAGAGTAAAATACTTGGGAATTGATTCAACCAAGCAATCTCCAGATTCAATGCAATCCCTATCAAAATTCCACAGAAATAGAAGAAAAAGTTCTAAAATTTTTATGGAACCACAAAAGACCCTGAGTAGCCAAAGCAATCTTGAGAATGAATAACAAAGCTGCAGGCATCACAATTCCTGATTTCAAATTATTTTACAAAACTGTAGTACTCAAAACAGTATGGTATTAGCATAAAAACAGACCCATAGATTAATGGAGTGGAGTAGACAACTCAGAAATAAACCCATACATCTGTGGTCAATTAATTTATGACAGGATCCAAGAATATACAATGGGAAAGGATAATCTCTTTAATAAGTGGTATTAGTAAACTATATAATAACATGCAGAAAAATGAAACTAGACCCCTATTTTACACCATAAAAATAATCTCAAATGAATTGAAGATTTAAATGTAAGACCTGAAATTGTATAACACTTAGAAGAAAACATATGGGGTCAGTTCTTCGACATTGATCTTGGCAATGATTTTTTTTTTACACCAAAAGCAAAGGCCACAAATGCAAAAATAAGTGGGGGTACATCAAACTAAAAAACTTTCCTTAGCAAAGGAAACCGTCAATAAAATGAAAGGGCAACCTATGGAATGGGAAATAATATTTGCAAACTATCTGATAAGGGGTTAATATCTAAAATATACAAGGAACTCATACAACTCAGTAGAAATCAAGCAAATATCCCAAATAAAAATTGGGGAAAGGACTGAAATGGGCATTTTTTTTTTCAAAAAAAGAAAAAGACATACAAATGGCCAGCATGTATATGAAAAGGTGCCCAACATCACGAATCATCAGGGAAATACAGGTCAAAACCACGATGTGATATAACCTCAGACCTGTTAGGATGGCTATTATCAAAAAGACAAGAGATAAACTCTAGTGAGAATGTAGGTAAAAGGGAAATCTTGCACACTGTTCTTGGGAATTTAAACTGGTACAGTCATTGTGGAAAACAGCATGGAGATTTCTTAAGAAATTACATAGAACTACCCTATGATCCAGCAATCCTACTCCTGGGTACATATCCATAGGACACAACCAAAGATCTTAAAGAGGTATCTCTACTCCCATGTTCCTTGCAGCCATAGCCAAGGTATAGATACAACCTAAGTGTCTGTCAGTGGATGAATAGATCAAGAAAATGTAGGATTATGTGTATATACAATGGAGTATTATTCAGCCTTAAAAAGAAGGAAATCTTGCTATTTATGACAACATGGTTGACTCTGGAGGGCATTATGCTAAGTGAAATAATCCAGACAGAGGAAAACAAATACTGCATGGTATTACTTATAGGTGGACTTTTTAAAAATAGAAAAGAAAAGGAAAAAAAAATAGAACGCATAGAAACAGAATAGAAAAATGGGCTTTAGGTAGAGGAAATAAGGAGAGTTTGGTAAGAGTACACACTTTCTTGGGCACCTGGGTGGCTCAGGCAGTTGAGTGACTGACTCTTAATTTCAGCTCAGGTCTTGATCTCAGGGTCATGAGTTCAAGCCCTGAGACGGGCTCCACACTGGGGATGGAGCCAACTTAAAAAAGTAAACACTTTCAGTTATAAGATTAATAAGGTCTAAAGATCTAATGTATAGCATTATGACTAGAGTTGATAACACTGTATTGTATAATTGAACTTTCTAAGACAGTAGAACTTAAATGTTCTCTCCAAAAAAAAAAAGGGAGTAAATGTGTGAGCTGATGGATTTATGTGAGGTGTTTATTAACTTGATGGGGAGAACCCTTTTACAAAGTATACATATATCAAATTATCATGTTGTACACTTCGAATTTCTTACAGTTTTTAATGTCAATTATACCTCAATAAGGCTGAAAGAAAAAGAGTCAAAGGGAAGGAGAGTGATGAGGTGTGGGTATGGGAGTGTAGAAGTTAAAGCATACGGTTTCAAAGAATATAGAAATGTTTAGTATGACCAGATGAAGGATGGATTATGCAGGCGTGGGGGACTGTTGAGAAGTAAAGAAGTAGTATCCATTCGAGTAATTGGATTAGAAATTATATTGAGGAAGTAATAGAAAAAATTCTAACACTTTAGCTGACAGCCCATTTTTTGTAGTCTTAGCTGCAGCAATTGTTAGCAAAGTTCCCTCTTTAATCTGTACTTTAGTTAAAATGCATCATGACATTAAAATATCTTTTCTGTTAAAAATACTTTAAAATATTTATTATTTTTCTGAGACTCACTGGTATATTTGCAGAGATCTTAGGGTAGATCTGGGAAGAAGTGGCTGAAAAGCATAGGAGAGAGGATGAAAAGGATTTCCTGCTATATCAGTTTTAAAAAGGAAAGAAACCCGGGAGAATTAGTGAACCATAATTAAATGAGAGACTGTATTCTTGTGACTGTTAAATAGCTATGGATTTGACTGGGGCAAGTCATTAAAGATTTATTGGTCTCAGTTTCTCATTTATAAAATGGGATAACAATATTTAAAGCTTTTTTTGTGAGGGATAAAAGAGAGAATATACATTAAGTGCTTAATATATTGGAAATCATTATATGAATTCGTTATATATATCTATTTTAGCCAAAGAGAAAAATGTGTTCCTTTCTCTTTAAATATCACAAAATTGGTTGTATGTTAATACAGATTTTCTATATATTCTTTGAATGTGTGAGGTGGTGTGTATATATGTGTGCAAGTGTCTATGTAATTTGTCTACAGATGCTTCTACTTTTGAAGTCATTAAAGCCATAGTTTTGTATTTTAAAAAGAAATCAGAGGAGGAGACGAACCATGACTCTGGTTTGACTCTGAGAAACAAACTGAGGGTTCTAGAGAGGAGGGGGTGGGGGGATGGGTTAGCCCGGTGATGGGTATTAAGGAGGGCACATACTGAATGGAGCACTGGGTGTTCTGCACAAACAATGAATCATGGAACACTACATCAAAAACTAATGATGTAATGTATGGTGATTAACATAACATAATAAAAAAAAGAAAATCATAAGGAAGAGAAAATACAAAAAAAAAAGACCAAGTCTTTATTGACTAAATCATTTTCTACCTTCAAGCTTTCTTCTCTCTCATAAGTCTTCTGTTCTTCTTTCTGTTAATACTAGGTTTTTAGAGACTATCCTGTCTTACAGAGTCTAGAAAGGAATCTTGGATCTTCCTTCTATCGTATATAGCCTCTTGGTGTCACCACTCTATCCTTCAGGACCTGGTTGGGTAATTTCTCTGGGGAAGGTGTGTAGAGGGGAGCTTGGAATTTGGCAGGGTAATTTCTCCGGGGAAAGTGTGTAGAGGGGAGCTTGGAATTTGACAGGTTCTCTTCAGAGCTGTGACTTGTAAATGACTCTTTAAAAAAAAAAAAAAAGAAGCTATGAGGCTGATCTTTCCTAGAAACTTAGAGGCATACAGCTGAATATCTTCACCCTCAAGGGGCGTAAGCCAAGATGAACTTGTTCTCTTCCTTGTCCTCCATCTGCTCTACTTCACCAGACTCAGAAAAATTCTGAGATCAAGGAAGGGGAATTGCTAAGCTCTTAGCTTCAGGAGCAGGTCTTTCTGATTTCTCTGGTGGCCCTATCAGGAGCAGCGGGAGTACCAATCCCTAAGAGAGCCTGGGACCGGTGGGTGAACACTTGAAGAATCCATGAGGTTGGAGGGTATATTCTTTGAGAGGATTCTGGGGCTGATGTAGGTGTAGATATATTAACTTTTTAATTTTTATGTCATAATATTATTTATTTCCCAGACTATTCATTTTTAGAGTTACCTTGATTTAATTAAAATATTAAGTACAGGTCATATGTAGATGAGACAAAAACCATGAAGATGGCATGGGTTATTAAAATGGTAGAAATGCTACTTAATGTCATATTATGTGTTGAGAACTGAGCTGGCACTGTGTGGCTAGGCCCAGAAAAATGAGTCCAATTTCTAGTCCTCAAACACCTCAGAGCTGCCCAAGAGAATTTCTATAACATCTGTTACACTAAGGCACTGGATACACAAGCAAGACATCTACAAAGAAAAAAAATCTATACTAATTTCAGATTGGAAGGGGTATTTTTCCTATCAGTGTTAATGCCAAAATTAATTTTAATTCAACAAATATGTCTACCATATTTCATGCAGTGTGATATCTACTAGATATGAAAAAGCCAATGAAATGGGGTCCTTCCTCTCAAAGGTATCACAAACTAGTGAGGGGGCAAACACTAACCAAATAGCATAACAAAGGACTACAGCTACTGAATTTGAAGTCTGTATAGAGTGGTGAGAAGGGAGGAAAAAGGGAAAGAGGAAACAGTGAAATAAATTGAATGAATAGGCAAAGAAGGAAAATGAGGAAATATGTTTCATTATGAATGTGAAAGCTCTAAACATACTTAGTAATTTTATCAATCACTGGGTTCACATCTTTGATTCTTACCCATAGGAAAATGGCTCTATCATGGTGTCCTGGTGCCCTTTCATGTATCCTTATAGTCCAAGGCCTAAGCCACAGCTAATCTGAGTCCTATAAGAACACCTTGTGATCTTCTCAGAATACAAGAGCATGGGAGGCCTTGGGAACTGCTACAGGGCCATTTACTCACATTCCTATCTCCTCTAGGAGGATGTCAGGAGACAATTTCTCATCTCCTCCCTGATTCTGAGGAGATAGAAAACTTTCTGTCCTGTGTTCCTCAAAATAGAGCTGGGGAATATAAAGTCACTTAGCTGTTTCTAGATTTGGCTCCTAACAACAAAGTACCTCACAATTTGTGTTGTGTAAGACAAAGATCACAGGTTGCTGGTACCTTTGGCTAATCTTCCTTTACTATCTTTGTAAGTAATAAACTGTCTAAATCTAAAAAGTGTCTCATTGCATCTTTTCAGGTCAAAGTACTCAGGCCTTGACTTGGCCTTGCCTTGTTTTTATTAGTAAGCTTAACAAATTTTGTATCCAGTGTGGGGCTGTAAATTTAAAATATCCTTTTAGAAAACATGGGACTGCATAGGCCACGTTAGGAGATAAGATAGATTTCCTGGCATCTGGTAGCACCTGCTCTCACCTATGTGGTACACAAAAGAGAAAGTAGGGTCCTCCTAGTAAGGGATTATAATGAGACCTGTTAGGAAGGGTAAGACTCCTCATGATCAGGTAGTGCAGCCCTTGGCCTAGGAGGTAGGCAAGGGGAGAGGAATCAGGGTCTTCCCACAGGAGCTGTGTGAACCAGGTTAGGGGATAGGACTCCCAGGGATCCACTAGTGTTACCCATTAATAAATGTTTGGAGATCAAGTGGCTACAAGTAAGATCAAAATGAGCTGCTCAATTGATGTTTTGTTTTTATTAAAAGTGCATTGTTGAGACCTGTGAATAGCCATTTAAAACCAAAAGTAAATGCGAAGATAATTTTTATCATGCGAGTTGCTTTCTGTGTGCCACACTTTCCCCCCACTCTTTGAGCTTTCATCTACAATGTAATCTAGAAGTGCCTAAGTTAAAACTTTTTGTTCTGTGTTTCTGTAAAAAAAAGAGAAAGAGAGAGAGAGAAAAGTACCTAATAGAGTATGGGGAAACTTGCCATGGAGAATTTTTTTAAAAAGTTAAAGTGTGGGTGTGCGGGTAAATTGACCTTGGCATCCACTGATAGGGAAGATTAGAACAAAAAAACAACAAAAAACAAAAAACAACATAAGAGCTTATGATGCTACAAGTCAGGGACCCAAACAAGTAAATCAAAGTGGCTCGTGTATTATAAAAACTCAGCTGCACAAACACCTCTTCTTTAAATGGTTAGAGTAGACAGAGATTCTTATAGGGCATGGCCACTTTGGTTGTGCATGGCACAATGCCAGGGGCTGCCCTTCCCAGGCTGTCATCAGAAGATGCTTCTA